>NC_140963.1:74720619-74798119 GCF_056783735.1 Eptatretus burgeri | reverse complement strand
GTTAGGGACATTGAAGGAAGGGTAAACAATATTGTATCATGTCATGGTAGGAAGAAGTTGTTTGTGGTACAATGAAGATCAAATGATTTCAGGAAAGTTTATTCAGAGGTATTGAAAAATAGGTACAGGATATTGGGTAAACGGCTGAAAGCAAAGGGTTGTTGAGGTAATGTTTTCTGGGATTCTCCCAAGATTAGGAAACGATTTAGAAATTTAATTGGAAATGAACAGGATAGAACATCATAAATATATGTGGAAAAATTACAGGTCCAGACCAGTAATCGAAGTCAGTTCCTCTAGGAAACTGTACCAGTGCTCTGCCATCTGGGCGACCCACCAACTGAGCAATGCGATTCTTCCACATCTAAAAGTGCCACATATATTTATGTTGTTCTATCCTGTTCATTTCCAGTGATATTACGACGCCCCCGTGGTGTTTAATAGCGGACATGGATGTGTCCCCCCACAGGGGGAAGACCCTCCCGAGAACAGGCCCTAGCTGCTCCTCTGGTTGGCAGTGAGTGCCCCAGAAGCCGTGGGGGAAAGAGAGTGACACTTGTATCTGTGGAAGAATTATGTTGCTTAGCTGGTGTGTCACCCAGATGGCTCAGATGGCAGAGCACTGATATGGTTTGTCAGATGACCTGGGTTTGATTTCTGGTCTGGGCCTGTAATTTTTGCACATATATTTATGATATAGAAATTATGAGCAGTGACATATGTCAACCAATGGCTGGGAGAATGGTGTTGGGAGGAAGGTTTTTTGTTTAAGAAGCAGTGAGAATCATTTCAGGGGCAAAGGGAGTGTTTCCAGAATGATGGCTGTATGTTAAATATAAGGTTCGCAGTGGGAAGTGAGGAAGAAATTCAGACTTTTTTTTCAGTCAACGGAGGGATGGAAAGCTATGAAGGAAGGAACTGATGATGTAATTGTGATGAGTGAAGCTCTGCTCGAAAATATAATTTCAGGAAGGGAAAAGTTAAATATATTCGAGACCAATGCCAGGAGGTTAAATAATAAGATGGAGAAGCTTGATGCCAAAGTGGATAGCAAGGAGTACATTGCAGTTGCAGTAAGTGAGACGTGGTTTAAAGAGGAGAGTAACTGGAGGCCAGCATTCGAAGGCTACAAGGTGCATCGGTGTGATAGGAAGGAGAGATTAGGAGGAGGACGAGGAGAAGGAGGAGGAGCAATCTTGTAAAGGACAGCATTGCATCAAGAGAAAGGGGTGACATTAAGGAGGGAATTAATGTGGAGGACTCTGTATGGGTCGAGACTAGAGATTGTAAAAACAGAAAGATACTGGAAGGATGTTTTTGATGGGGTGTGAAGGAAGAGGAGGAATGAGAAGTCCATGAAGAATTGAAAATGGCAAGTGGTGAGGGAAGAGTATTGATTATGGGGGATTTTAACTTGCCTCAGCATTAACCTCAGGTGATAGAACCAGGGGTCATAGTTTGAGAGTAAAAAAGAGGAGAGTTATGACTGTAGCAAGGCAGGGGTCTTTTACTCAGAGTAGTTAATGTGTGGAAGGGTCTCCCTGGACAGATAGTGGCAGCAGAAACAGTGGATAAGTTTAAATTGGAATTGGAGGGGTACCTGTTAGTTATGGAGATCGGGGGGGGGGGGGTATAGGGATGTTGGCAGTACCTTTCGGGAGCTTGAGCATTGATGGGTGATGGTGTTCACGTGTATGGAGTGCTATTGGTAGGGGTCTCGTCAAGGGTGGTTGTGTGGTTGATGTTGTGTTTTTTTTTTAACCAAGCTCATTTTTCCCCCTTGGAAAAAAAAAATACAAAAACAACATGCAAAAAATACTTTATTGACAAAAAAAAAAAAAACATTTTGCATTTTCTTCTTTTGATCTTGTGTTGATAAATTGGTGTACTGTTGATGTGGTGCAAGCATGATGAGCTGAATGGCCTCCACCTGTGTGTAATTTCCTAATGTAAACCTCAATCAAACCATATTAAGGAGGTACCAGTGTTTGCAGAATCTCCCAAGCTTGTGGAGATATCAATTTCCCATATACAACTATTTTTTAAAATTAATCTTAAGGAAAGTTGACAAATACCTTGAATCACAATGTTCCCAGATTACCAAATTATATCATCTATTCATTATGGAACTGGACAACTCCCGCTCCAATTACCCTCGATATGTCCTCGTTTTATCAAGTCAAAAGGGAGAAAGGATGGCTTATGGGAACGCACACTTTCCTTTAAGCTGTCCAGCCTGGGTTTGAATCCTGACCCAGTTATAAACTGTCATCCTGTTGTTTTTCAGGCAGAGCGATTCATTAATGTGTGTGCGCCGTCCCTCGGATGGATGTCAAACGGGTGTCCTGTCTGCCAACATGGTATCCTTTGCAAAGAGTAAGTGAGTTATTGCTGGCACCCTGGCATAATTCCAAATTTCTGCCCCAACCAGCAGAGGGCATTACATCAGCAGCACAGTCGCACCATCAGCCAATGATGCTCCCCCGCAGCCTTGTGCTGCATTCGAAAGAAGATCAGGTCAAAATGTGAGATGGGATACAAGTTGCACACTTCTCATTTTGACACGTTACAAAGCTTTCCTCAATCTGTAGGTGCTGTAAATTTGGCGAATAATGTATTTATTTGTTATATTAAAATAATTGAACCAAAAATGGTGTATATTGACATTTGCAATAACTAATATACAATTGTGCATCCAGTGAGTTTCAAATTGTTTTCTTTTAAAGTAATGCTGAGGAATTTAACCTCTTGTAATCGAATACTGGACTTTGTCAAGCCAAGTGCGGGGCCAAGTGTCGCTTTCCACCGGCAGTGCCTTTGTCAACTCTCAGTTGATAAAACCTTTCATTTTACCAGCAATATACATTAAAATGACACTTGCTTTTGTTAATATTTTGCAGGTACCAAGGAAATTTGTCATGCAAAGGAAGTGGAACATGGCCAGGAGTTTAAGTTTGGATATTATTCATCATTAATTTCCAGTCGAAGAGCTCACTGTCTCTGTTAAGCTAATATTGTACCTGTGCACTGAATATAATGCAGCAAAGCTTGGATAATCATATATGTATAGCATTGGTCACAAGAGTGGTGATAGTTATAAATTTATTCTCGTTCTGTTGTGGACGTTTGTTTCTACAGTAATTGACTGGCACAGGGAATTCTGTTGGAAGCCACCTTATGGACATTATGGCATCACCATGCCACAAAATGTCCAACTGCAAAAGTAAATTATTTCTACCACTGTAGGAATAACCCAATCAATATAAAGATTTACTGTTTCCTAGAAAAGGCTTTGTTGATGAGCTATAAACAGAGAAAGGTACAAATGCGTATTTGCATCACAAGAAATTCCTTGTGGCCAAACAGGAGCAACTTCAAAAATGCTACTGTGGTCATTTTGGTTTCCACGAGGATGCAGCAAGGATTGATAACTTTTGTTCTATTGTGTTTTTCATTATTGTTTGCAGTGACCACTGAAGTTTTGTTTTTTGATAACTTAGCAATGCATTTTATTCCTCCAGGGAAATTCATGGGAAGACCTTTGTATTTCTGCCCTGAGGCCATTCTTTAAGTGGCCTTGCGCATTGGGCCACCTTTCACATTCTGCAATTCATGCATGATGCGGTTTCCAGCAATTGCCTGGTTCAACGGACAGCATTGCAATCAGACCTGGTTGTGGGAAACCCGGAGGCAACTGTCGTTGCTGCTGCTGGTTGTGAGCATGTCACTGTGTGGTGGTCATGCCTGCCCTGTCATTTGCAACTGCACACAGATGGCAGGTGGGCTTCTGGCTGTACAATGCAACAAACAAGGCTTGGCTGAGGTTCCAAAAGGTCTCCCAGCAAACACCACACTGCTTTCACTACGTTCAAATCACATTGCTGAACTCCACAACAATGCATTTCTCGGGCTTGCCTGGCTCAGAGAACTTGATTTGTCAGATAATGTTGTGGAAACCGTTTATCCCAGTGCTTTCCAAGGCCTACAGGATAGCCTTCTTTTCCTCAACCTTTCAGGAAACCAATTGCAAACTTTGTCTAAGATAGCATTTCAACAACTTAAAGCAAGCATACGCCTTGATGGGAACCCATTGCATTGTGGATGCGACCTCCAAGAAGTGTTGAATTCAATTCACCTTGACCCCGGCACAAAAAGCCATTTGACTTGTGTTACATCCCAACAAGAGAGCGTTCGTGGAAGACCATTCATCCAAGGAGGGCAGGAAATAGATTGTAATATGCCACGAAAAACGATGGATGTCGCAATGTTAGTCACCATGTTTGGATGGTTTACTATGGTGGTGGCCTATATTGTGTACTATGTACGGACAAACCAGGAAGATGCACGGCGTCACTTGGAGTACCTCAAATCTCTGCCTAGTGATCAGTTCAAACCGGCTCAAGAAGTTGACACATTGAGCACTGTATTATAAGAGTATGTATGTCCTTTTTCAAAATTGTTTAAATGTTTCCCACACCCACATTTTCATGATTCATATTGCTTGCTCTGTGGATAACCTGGAATTCCTGGACAGGCATAACCTGCAGAGTTTCGTAGACTTAAGAGGAGGCCATGTATGAGGCTTTTTGCTAGTTCACAGCCATTTGTGAGCAGATGTTCTATTCAAGCTTTAAGTGTGTGCACCATGTATAAGTATCTTAATTGTGATCAAAGCAGGACTCATTTGTTATTGAGTCCTTTTCATCCCACAGCAGACACCAACACTTTTAAGGTAGCATGATATTTGTGGAATATACCTGCTAATTTTGAAAAGTATTACTTGATACAAGGTCAAAGTACATAAAGATGCAAATTATTTTTAGACTGCCTGGAAGTGCAACATCATGGTAGTTCCCCGAACTATCAGGATCAATCCTGGACTGGACACTGAGCTATCCTTTTGTCCTGTTCATATCAACTTTGTTTCGAAAAAAACAAAAAACTAAGGTTCGGGTTAAAATCCAAATTATCTATCCTGCATGTTGTATTTGGCCATCTTTTCCAAAAAGGATATATTTTCCCATGTTGCCCATATAGAGGTTGTGAATTATTTCCATGCTGCTTACTTCTATAATCATTCTTCACTTCTCTATCTTCCTTCCTTTTCTTTCCCATTGAATTTTTTGTTATTGTCCCCTTATCTAGTGAAAGGAGGGGCAAGATAACCTTGTTGAGCAAGATGAGGAAAGATGTCCCCCACATATTATTATCTGTCTCATCAGGGTTTGATCCTTGACTGATGATATAAACTGTTGGATTGGTGCTTTGCAGGCATAATAAAGTAAATGCACCATTCCTCGGATGTCCCCATCTGGTAGCATTACCTCGTGGGTGTTAGAGATCCCAATGTGTCTGTTTCGTAGAGGAGGCAAGTTATAGCCAGTAATCTGGACAAATTCAATCTTCTTGATCACTATCTTTCCCATTCTTCTTTTGTATGGCTCAATTGTGGGATCTATGAAATAAAAGTTACTGTCCTCAGCCAATCAGGGGCATGTGGCATCAGGCTTTGTAGTTCCTGCATCCTCCTTACAGGTGATGAGTTTGGCAGTCCTGCGCTTGATGGTCTGCAATCTAAAGGTTGACACACTGAAATAAAGGTGATGCCGCTCGTCCCCAGGTGCACATTTTCAGCTAAACTGGCCAACATCAGTTCGAAGCTGGTTCAAGCGGCACTGTTCCTTCCGGGGCAAATCACATGTTGAAGATTTAGTGGAGGTGAGTGGATATTGCACACAGCCTTCAGCTTGGTTGGTTAGCAACTGGCTATTTTGCCATGTGTGTCTGCTGGACCAATCATTTGAAGTGATGGAGGGTTAGGCCTCTCTATGATAAAGGGCTTGAAGCTTTTCAATCTTTGAGGAGGCAATTCTTCCAGGTGTTTGCTATTTAGTGGGTGTTATGGGTTGTTAGAAGCTTTGACAGATGCCTGTCTGGAAGTAGCGACACACTTGAAGTGGTGGCAGTGAATGCCAGCAAGAACTCAAAGGTAGTCTATGAGTGTGGGCCATAGACATCCACTTGTGTCTCTCAGAAATGTAGAGAACTGCACATCAACCTTTTTGTGTGATGGCTTCTGCCTCGAGCAGAGGCAGTATTCTGCAGGGGTGTACACGAATGCGAGTGTTGTGGTTCAGAGGGTAGATCATTCAGCTCCCCAGTTGTGGCCACCTAGTCTGTGAATCAAGTTGGTTCTTACAGATAATGTTTCTTGTACTTTTTCTGCATGCCGTCTGAAGGTCAGGGTCAGATCAAGGTGCATGCCAAGGTAAGTCGGTAGGTGTGTGGGTGAAGGGGAGTAAGGTGTGGTTCAGCTTGACTTTCAACGGTTTCCTTACCTTGCTATTCTGCAGATGGAAGAAGGAGCACATGTTTTTTTCTGAGCATTGAGATGTAAGCACCATTGGTAGAGGTTCATTGTTGCAACATCTCGGCAAAGTGTGTGTTTATCCTCCTCAATGATCTTGCTTGCATGTCGGATGGCACTATTATCAATACAGGCAAATTTGCTTCATGTTGTCTTCAGGAGGTCTGATTTGTACACGTTGAACAGGAACACCATTCTTGATGGTGTATGTCATATTGGACTGTCTGTTTTGGAGAACCCAGCAGCAGCTATCTGAAATCATGACTTGGAGGAAGTGGAGCAGATGGTGGTCTTGAAGTATACTGTGCAGTTTCAGCAAGAGACTTTGGTTTCAGACAGCATCGTATGCGGATGACAGGTCAAGGACGACAGCAACACATTTGTGATTAGCTCTGAAGGCTGCTTCAAAAACATGCTTTTTTGTATACTTTGTCAAGCAAGGCTCATATAAGAGCTAACATGCAGAACATATAACAAACAGAGAAGGAGACAAGAGATGTGGGAGATGGAGGCATGACAACAGAAGGGAACAGAGACTAAAGGAGATCTGTGGAAGGGAGAGGGATGGGGCATGGTACACAGGGTAGACAAGATGGACACTACAGGGACCTTCAGGAAGGAAAACAGGGAATTTGAAAGAGTTGGGTTTGGGGTGGATTAACAAGGGTAGAAAAGATCATGGTTTTAGATGGGGGAAGATACGAGATGGTGGTGAACAACTGTTTTGAAGACGTGGAGGGAAGAGTGGGATTGAAGAGTGTGGGAGCATATTCCAGAGGCAGGTACGAGAAGAATGAAAGAGTGAAGGTGAGCAGAAATTTTTGATTTTGGTAGTTTTACCCAGAAGGGGGTTGCTGGTGGACCTTGAGCGTTCTGCAGAAATATTGGGGGGAGGGTTGGATATAGCACAGATAGAGAAAAG
The DNA here is from genome assembly GCF_056783735.1 of Eptatretus burgeri. Classification (NCBI taxonomy): domain Eukaryota; kingdom Metazoa; phylum Chordata; class Myxini; order Myxiniformes; family Myxinidae; genus Eptatretus; species Eptatretus burgeri. The sequence goes on along the minus strand of NC_140963.1, from coordinate 74,790,830 downwards.
GGTGGGGGGAGGGTTGGATATAGCACAGATAGAGAAAGGGGTGGGGGGGGAGGGCAAGGCCAGAGAGGAGTTGGTAGGAGAAAGAAAGACCACAGACTTGTCAGTGGTGAGATGGTGAGAAACTGAAAGGCCCAGCTTCATTGCGGAAGTTACCAATGATTGTAAAAGCCTTGGTTTCTACAGCATGAAGCCAAGCGTGGTGTAAGGCAGGAGCACCAGCCTGGAGGGGAGAGCAATACTCCATCAGGCTGTGGGTGAAAGCCTTGTATGTGGTTTGGAGCTCAGGTGTGCCAAGGAAGGACTTTGCACAATGGAAGATGCCAAGTTGGCGACTGGCTTTGGAGGCCAGCTTGGAAATGTGGCTTTCTCAGGGAAGATCATGTCATTGGCACCCAAAAGCTTGAGAGACAGAACTTCTTCAAGAGGATTGTTGAGAAAGTAGTTTGGGGGTGGGGAGGGGGTTTCCAGATGGTCTTTTCGGAGAGACAATGATAGTGAGAGATTTGTCAGGATTGAAAGACATGTTCCAACTGTTTGACCAGCTTGTGATTATTTCCAGGTTTGCAGAGAGTGAAGTTGCTGCTGCTTGCCAATCTGAGGGATGAGAGGTGGATTTGGGGTGGATTAACTTGGGTAGAAAAGATAATGGCATGAAAAAATCATGGCTGAACGTGAGATTTGACAGAACAAGAGGGCTTCAGGAAGACTCATCCAATAGTATGGCAGAGGATGGAGTCATCAGCAAAATGATGGAGAGGATTTTCCAGAGAGTCAGAAGGATCATTGAAGAAAACCAGAAAAAGCACAGGGTCAAGAACATGGCCTTGAGGAACACCAGCCTGGACAGGAAGAGATGAGAGAATTCCATTTGGAGTCATGCATTGACTGCGAGAGGAGAGAAAGTCTACGAGTAACGAGTGAAGATTGCCTCAGATACCATAAGAAGAGTGTTCGAGCTTAGACCTGATCTTCAATGCCGCAATCTTCCTGAAGCCCTCTTGTTCTGGTGAGAGTGTATTCTTTACAAGTGGCTCCACCATATTTCAGATGAGCCTCTCGAGAACCTTGAAGGGAATAGATAACGATATTGGCCAATATTTCTCTATGTCGTTGCTGGGGTTGTTGGGCTTAAGGGGTGCCACAACATTGGTTTTCCTCCACAATCTAGGCATCATGGTTGAGGAGAGGCAGTAAGACATGCAGCACCTGAGCTAGTTGAGTTGGTGAGGGCTAGCACGCTTCAGCTGCTCTGCATGGATGTTATCTGTTCCATATGCTTTGTCCAAGCTTCAAGCTGTCCAGAGCAGATTTAAACACCTCTGGACTGAAATTCACAGCTTGTCCACAGTCAGCACATGGTGCTCTCTGGAAAACCTTCAGCCATTTGTTTACTTGATAGGAGCAAGCTCTACCAGTGTTTTTATAGGTGCCATTGCCGATAAGGGTTCTCGCTGAGTCAGGTGAAACCGGATCGGGTTGCTTCTCGGCTGACCTGTTGCTGATTCTATTTATCATTTTCCAAGCTTTCTGACTGGAATGGGTGAAGTCAATGTTTGTTACAGCTTCCTGCCATTTGAGCCGATGGGCCACATCCAATATTGATTTCAATTTGACATTTGCGGAAATGGCCTCATCATCATTGGTGGCATTCTTGACTGCGTTGTGCAAATACTTGCACGCTGCTTCCCATCCAGGAATTTATACCTTCCCATGATGGTGGGGAATGCATGAGCTCAAGTCCAGCAATATCGTCTGACAGATAGCATTTTAACTGGAGTCAATATCAAACTCAGGGTATACTCCTGGCTCTGGGGGGGGGGGGTGTTTGTGTATATGACTCTTTTAGAGCATTACCATAATTTTTTTTGTTCTATATGCCAAGACCTTCAAAAAAAGTTTGGGTAACACCTCCAGATCAAGTACGTTTTCTCTGTAGGGTCCATCTTGGATTCACAGTTGGACACCAGCAAACCATATTTGAACCAAAATGCCCGTATTGGGTTTCGATGGAATAAATCATTATTAAGCTTCCATAAATTATTAATTTTGATTTACTTCAATTACTTATGCATTGCTTAACACATTTTAGCATGATTTATTCTCTTAAAACTTGGTTCACAGTAGAAAATGACCATATTTATGTAATTTTAGTAAAAAATAGCTTTCAACTTGAAAGTAGCTCAAAGTTTGATGGTCTCTGAATGACTTAATATTGTAAGTAGAGCTATAAAATTTGGCCAAAAGTTTCATTATTAAGTTCTCTGAGCAATTCAATTTTCATATACTCACAATGGGGCTATGTGTGATGACCACAGAGCTCATTGGAAACCAAAGTCACCCCTACCCCCAAATGGCCACTTTTGTGGTATTTCATCAAATGATGATATCTCCTTAATTAAATGCCATGGAAAGTTGATTTTTTTTAATACTAAATATAGGTTATTGACCCCAAGGAATTCATTGGTAAAATTTTTGTATATTTTTAGCTGATATTGCTTTTGACTTGTTTTAAGTCAAATCAACTCCAAAAACTCCAAAAATGTAACCAATGAATTTCTTGTGGTCAAAAACCTATATATACATGTATTATCAAAAATCAACTTCCCATGCCATTTAGTTGAGAAGATATCATCATTTAGTTGAGAAGACTTTGGTTTACAATGAGCTTTTTTCAATATTTTGGCAGCAATTTTGGAATTATGCCAAGTAGATCAACTACAAAAACTCTAAAAATGTTATCAATGAATTCCTTGGGGTCAATAACCTATATTTAGTACAAAAAAAAATCAACTTCCCTTGCCATTTAGTTGAGTAATCATCATTTGATGAAATACCGCAAAAGTGGCCATTTGGGCGTAGGGGTGACTAGTTTACAATGAGCACTGTGGTCATCACACATAGCCCCATTGTGATAATATGAAAATTGAATTGCTCAGAGAACTTAATAATGAAACTTTTGGCCAAATTTTATCGCTCTACTTACAATATTAAGTCATTCAGAGACCATCAAACTTTGAGCTCCTTTCGAGTTGAAAGCAATTTTTGACTATTTTTGACTAAAATTACGTAAAATATGGTCATTTCTTACTGTGAACCGAGTTTTAAGAGATTAAATCATGCTAAAATGTGTTAAGCAATGCATAAGTAATTGAAGTAAATCAAAATTAATAATTTATGGATGTTTACTAATGAGTTATTTCATCTAAACCCAATATGGGCATTTTGGTTCAGTTATAGTTTGCTGGTAACCAACTGCAAATCCAAGATGGACCCTACAGAGAAAATGTACTTGATCTGGAGGTGTTACCCAAACTTTTTTTGAAGGTCTTGGCATAAAGAACAAAAAAAAATAGGGTGACGCTCTAAAAGAGTCATATACACAAACACCCCCCCCCCCCCCCAGAGCCTATACTAGGAGGGTAATCAAAGGATTTCTCTTGTCATAGCCTGGTACTTCTTCCAGTTGGCCTTTCGGAAGTTCTAGCACTTGACTGGTGATGTAAGTATAGAGGCAGGCATCTAAAGGAGTACCTTACATGAGTACTGGATTATAATAAGATTTGGGGAAATTATATATTATCTAGCACTGACATAATTTTGCAGTGGTGGAGGGATCATGATCCCATGATGGAGGGATCAGGCTTGGTACGAGTGTCCCATTGGCTTGAGTATAAAGTTCCTGGTCCTCATCTATCAAATAGCAGCTGAAGATCAAACTGGGACACCCAATTACACAGGGTTTTACTTTCAGCAGAAGAGCAGTTGTTCCCCCATTCAGTGTGTGGATGGTTAAAATTTCCTGCAATAAGTGCAGGTGAGATAACTGAAGGCAAGTGGGGTTTGTACACATTGAAAACATGGAGAACTTGAATGCATACTATGTGCCATTGGAAGCCAGCATTTGGCTGGGAGATAGAAACCATGTTGCGATCCTCAATGGTCGCCAGGCCCGTCGCTGGGGGGGGGGGGCATTTGGTTGCAATGCCCCCCCATGGCGCATCTGGTGCCCCCCACTTGTACGCCACCCATTTATGCCCTGTTGCACCCTGTGAACAACTTGGTGTTTAAGGACGAGCGCCCACTGTGACCTTGCTGTTTAAGAGTTCACCTGTGTGAACTACAACCCTTATTCCAGATGTTCAACGTGGTGAATAATGAGGCCTTCTTGGATAAACTGTTCTTTAATAATATCCTTCTTTGAATAAGAATCAAGAGATAAGGCAAGTGTGCGCTTCCCAGCGCATCTCCAAAAGCAATTGGCAAGACAATACAGTCCAAGACCATAAGATAAAAGATAATAACACAAGCACCAACACCAGCAGCCAAGATCTCGTGTCGAATGTCGATGTTGTGGGTGGATATATATATATATATATATATATATATATATATATATATATATATATATATATATATATATATATATATATATCGTGGATCATTTAGTTTTAAGGAATAGCCAATCAGCGTATTCGATATGGAGACCCTATTGAGCAGGTTACCTGATTGGTTGTAAGTTAGTTATAAATGCAATATAGTCATCATATGATAAAGGAAAAGACATAAATTTACATTATTAAAGATGAAGTGCACGTACACCACGTGACCTTCACAACTCGTCAACCCTCCATCTTACAAAAGTAATTTTATAATAAAAATTAAAAATATGTGTGTTCGCAATCTGCTTCCATTTGAAATGATGCAGATAAAACCTGTTTTTGATGGATGGATCATTTAATAAATAAAACCGTCAACCGTCAAATCTCGCGAGTCGCGAGATTAGTGACGCGACTCACGAGTCACGAGGGACGAATCACAGAGCACGACCTCGCTTCAGGAGAAAAAGACGTGGATGATGGATATACGAAAATGGTTCAGAAAAGGAAAAAATGCAAGCGACGAAAATGAAGAAGATGATGAAAGACATGTTGTGGGAGGAGTTGGAGGAGGAGGAGGAGGAAAAGACGATCATGTCGATGAAATACCGACAGAAGCTGGCCAACCTGGCCAAGCCAGCAACGTCAGCCCTGCGGCTGTAGCCCCAGCACAGACAGCCGAGTTGCCACGCTCGGCGGCGGCCTCGGGACCGGGTGTGACTGTCAAGCCGCTTCCCAATGATCTTGGAAGTGAGAGACCGAATCAAGTTGTTCCACAGCGGTACCCTGGCCATCTGTTTGAGAACAAGAGTCGCTCGTTTGTGTCCTCGTGGTACCAGACTAATGAATGGCTGGAATACAGTGTGCAGACAGATGCAGCATTCCGCTATCCATGTAGGAAGTTTAACACTGCACGCGGCCCAGTGGACTCTACTTTCACAGTTCGAGGCGACCGGAATTGGAAACATGCCGTTGAGAAAGACAGGGGTTTCACAAACACGCAACTTCAAAGGAACATTTAACTTGTGTTTTGAGGTGGAAGGAGAATGAGAGGCGCATCGATTGTGGTGAGGAGATTTCCACACTCCTCAATGCTGACCAGCTAAATAGAAACCGGTACTATGTGTCTGCTCTTATAGATGTTGTGGGATTTCTCGCCGAAAATCAGATACCTTTTAGAGGGAGCCTTGATCATTTTGAGGATATGTCAGACGGGCACAGTGGGCTTTTCCTCTCGTTTTTAAACTACACACTCAAAAAAGACACCGAGCTAGCCGAAATAATAAAGCATATCCCACGAAACGCAAGCTATACTCGTCCGGAAATGCAGAATGAACTGATCTGCACATTGAGTAATGTTGTGACGGATGCCATCGTGGAAGAAGTAGGCACATCGTGGTTTACTATCAAGGTGGATGGGACGAGGAACCCCACTGAATGTGAGAACATATCAATCATCTACTCACAATAGCTACAGCCGACGCTGAAGATGCAAAAACATTGACAGACCTAATAATTGCAGAGCTGATAAAAACAGGACTTGACACATCAAAAATATTAAGTCAGGTGTACGACGGGGCTTCGGTAATGGCTGGGAAGCACGGTGGGGTGCAAAAGTTGTTGCAAGAGATATTGGAAAGAGAAATCCCCTATGTGCACTACTTAAATCACCAACTCCATCTGGTAGTTATCCACGCACTGGCAGCAGAGAAAGCTGTCACTGATTTCCTCGAGGTTTGTTGTTGCCTGTACAAATTCTTCAGAAAGCCCACTGTTGTTGCACAGTATAAAGGTGAGCGATTAAAACGACTTCTTGATCAAGGGTGGACGGGACATTTAGCCACCGTGTCTGTGATCATAGGATCTTTTAAGGATATCACATCCTTACTGTCAGAGATTGATGCAGAGCACGCCTACGGTGCAGAGATGAGGATGGAGGCTATTGGGCTTTTGCGGGAAGTCTCTGGGCCTGCCTTCATGTTCATTGCTATCTTTGTACAAAAACTGCTGATGTTGTTAGATGGCCCTAACAGACTCTTGCAGGCAGAGGACATGGACTTGCTCACGGGGTTGGAACTGGTGGCGAGTGCTACAGAGTGCGTGAAGAAACTCCGCTCTGAGGATGAGTTCACTGATCTGTGGAACAAGGCCAACGATGCTCGCACTTCTACACCTGCACCACCAAAACGGAGACGCACAATGCATAAGAACTTGGAACAGTTTGTAGTTTTGGAGACTACAGGACAAAACAACGACAATGACAAGACGGAACTGCAGAGGGTTTTTACAGCGCAATTGACACTGTGCTTGGAGAGATCGCTCAGTGCTTCAGTGAGCGTAACACACAACTCGCCCGTTCACTCGCTGCCTTGAATCCTGAAAATGGCACGTTTTTGGATCCCCACTTGCTCCAGCACATCATGACATGAACAAAGTCAACCATCAGTGAAACAGAGTGTGTGGTTGCAAAGCAGTTTATTCGCTCACAGACAGAAAAGCAGCCAAACGAGAGATGGACAACACAAAAACTCCTCTCAACATACCACAAAACGCTGGAAGCCATGCCAAGTGTAGTGACTGCTATGAGACTTGGACTAACACTTGGTGCGTCCACTGCCATGTGTGAAAACTCATTCTCAACGTTGAGGAATGTCTTCACTGACCATCGACGGTCCATGCACGCAAGGCACAACTGGTACAGCTGGTCTTCGAGAGAGACCTCACACGTAAATGCCTGAATGAATGGAAGGAGAAGGTCCTCAGAAGATTCCACACCGAGACGTGTCGCCTGCAGCTCTTCTGACGGTGAGTGCAGCGGTATAAAAACTATACGAGGGGTTCAGATTGTGTGTGTGACTGCTGGTGATGTGTGTGTGGTTGTGGTTGCAGTGTGGTTGTGATCAGCACCCGCCGTGGTCGGCTGCTTTGTCCTTCTGATGTTTAAGTTAAATGTTGTGTTTGGTGCTTTGCATATCCCATATCTAGTGCTTTGTGGATAACCTTACCTCTGTGTAATTGACTGCTTTAAATACGGACCTTGTGGTATCTTCAGGCTGGTCGTATTTGCTGTTGATAGTTTAACGTGATGATCGCAGGTCATAGCCGACTGTATCTTATTTCAAAGTGCACTGATTCTGGTGCCAACCTCCCCCGTTTAGTCATTGTATCTCTGGTATATTAATGTTCTAATGCCAATTCTTCACAACACCTTGTATCAGTGCACCTGAATTGGTGCCAATTGTCTAATCATTGAATATCTGCATTGTGAATGTGCCAGTTTGTTGCGGCTCTCCTGCATTCGAATAATTTTAAGGCAAAAACATCGGAACATATTAAATCTCGCTGAGATCAATTTGGTTAGTATGCGACGGCAACCTCAGTATAGATGTGTCAATGCTGCATGAATACAATAGTATACCGGGTTATCAAAAAATGAAATATAATAATTGTGCCCCCCCATCCAGTTCATATGCCCCCCTTAATACTGAGCCCTGGCTACGGGCCTGATGGTAGCTTTCACATAGGTAGCAGGCCATGATGTTTACTGGGGTGAAAACTATGAGGTGCGGATAGCATGGAATTGTAGCTTTGCTTTGAACGCAGATGTGAGTTTCTTTAAGAAGGATTATGAGCATGTCATATGAGGGTGCTATTCTGCAAAGCACTTCCCTTTTAGCTGGGGCACTTCCTTTCATATTCAGTTGGAGTATGCCTGAGGCACAGGCACCACGCTTCATTCAGTGTTTGTTCGTGCTTGCAGAGTTTGTAGGAGTCTGTAGCATACACACGTAACACAAAATATATAATAGTAGAAAATCTAATATTATAGTCCAAGTTCACAGGAATAATATCAAATAGATGCCAACACATATGTCGCCAAAATGATGACAACCAGTTGGATCATTCGATTGCATCATGCTCAGACATAATACAGCAGAACAGCTTATTGTTGTTTGGCTTCCTGGGGTTGATTGCATGTCCATTCAGTATTGGATATAATTATGAAAAAAAACATTTGCTGCACATACAAGAGTCAGACAATGAATAATAATTGCAATCTGCACCTGATGAGTTATGTGCCTGAGGGAATGGCATGATGGAACATGTAGAATCTGCCTGTATTTGTCAGCAGTCAAGATGCCATAAATTTTGTATATCTCACCAACACCAGTAGCTGAGATGCAGCCCAAACTTGTACTGATCCTCCATCAGGCTTCACTCAAGATTTTCTCCTTTGACTATGATATTGTTCTCCTCTCTACTGTTAAACAAACTGGCATCAGATGTGATGAAAACATTTGAACCTGGATTCATCACTAAAGAGCACAATTATCCAACTTTGGTCATCCCACTCTTTGTTCATTGAAGCACATTTCAGAATTTTAGTTTCAAATTACCATTTCTCAGCAGTTATTTTCAAACAGCTGCCTGCCGTTTAAGAGCACTTCATACTCGTGTCTGGGTTATTGGTCTCAAGGTAACATTCACACCAGTATTTACAGCAAAATATTTGGCAACGTCAACACTTTACCATCATCTATCATTCTATCCTGTAAACAGCACACACTGAGGTACTGAGCATCACTCTTGAAGAGGTTTGGCCTTTAAACTCAACCAAGTCTTTTTATTAATACTGTTTCACATACGGTCTTCGGGGATGCCTGCACCTGAAACTAAAGCCTTGCTGCGAATTCCCAAGTGCAATATCCTTCAGCAGGTAAAAAAAAACTATTTATACACAGTTGCCATGTACTTTACAGCCCTGGTAGGCATTACTGGATTCACACGAGAACTGCGATAGTATGACTACACCTACTTTTGATGCTTCATGCTGTTGTAGCACCTTCTGATTGGTCTGATGGCTATGACAGACAATGTAAACCATACGCACCACTGTGATGGAGTTCAATTTCATATAATAGAGGTGTGGCTTCACCATATGCTTTGCCTAATATACCCTTTCCTCATCATTTTCAAAATTAATTCCAATACTGTAAACACAATTTGGCAGAAAAGCCTGGCAAATTATGTGGGGATTATGAAAGAGTGAACGATTTTAAAACCAAGAGTTCCAAGCATGAGAAACCTTGAAATTAACTGAGCTCCTTGCCTTTGATGATATGGAGTGGCTGAAATAATAGTCCCGACATGAGAATATGAAATGAAAAGACAGAATCAGCTTAAAACAAGGGAATATGTAGAAGCAGAGTTCTACATACTGTGACAGTTGGAATATTGTCAAAAGTGCTATTATCTGTGGGATTCCATAACACTTGAATGGGTTTTTAACCAAATTCCCTGTCATTGTAGTGTCTAACTGTGCCAGTTTTAAAATTCTTCCATCACATGATCATTGCGAAGGCAGTTAACCCAAATGAATTGGCTGTGTTGTCACAGTGATAGTCACAAACCCTGTTCTGATTAAATCTGCATCACACATAAGCTTAAATTGAGTGTAGGAGTGAGGTTACCCAAGATGGATCAGGGTTAGAGTGCCCAAGACAGGACATTGTAATATTTCTAATTAATAATCACTGCGATTTAAATATTTCTTTCAAGTATTACACTGAATAAATTCCTATCAATCTTCTCAAGTATAATACTTTTAAATTCCTCCCAATTGTAGTGATTGCTAAATAAAAAATTTAGATGTCTAAGCTTTGGTGCCATCTCATCTTGGGCAACTTTCCCCAATATTGCACAAGCTTGGAATCAATATTGCACAAAATCAAAAACCATCTACTGCTTATCCATGCAGGAATCACCCAATTTTGCGATGGGCCAAAAGCGAAAGTTTCATTGTGATCAATCCCTCCCAGTCATTGCAAACATATTGCAATAATGTCATGCTTCAAAATGGTTGTTGGCTGACCCAATAACTTAATGATTATTTGGTGTTTATCCTGATCACAAAACATTTTAACTTTTGTTTTTAAAAGGGATAATTAACTTATTGTGTGCACTGAATGTGGGAAGGGTCACCACATGTTTATATTGTGATACGTTAAACTAAAGTAACACCTCTAAAATACCATCAAAGGTTCCACTAAAGAAGTAAACAGGATCTAAACATAAGATATGTTGTCATTCACCAAATGAGCCTATTCAAGTAATCTGTACTTGCCTCCTTTTAGCTATAAAATTTGCATGCATAACATTATATTAAAAAGTATATTCTGAACAACTCTACACCTGTTTGAAAGTTTCAGATAATTAATGGAAAAGTAACTGTATTTAACATGTTTGCGAAGGGCATTGTAAGCAAAATGTTCAGTTCTGGTAGTCAAAATGTACTGTTATGGCAAAGCTGTGAAATACAGTAATGGGACCTGCCGTTTGTTCAAAAATCACAGGTGACAACAAGGAACTGAGAAATACAGTCACTGATTATGCTCATTAAAATACTATGTTGTAAGTTATTTTAATAAAAGCAGGGATTTGAATTTTTTTCCATAGCATTAGTAGGTATCCTTTTCATGACACTTATTGAACTAATACATTTGGTGAAGGAGTGGAGGGAGGTGTTGCTTGTGTAGTAATGGTTTGACCCTGTACAATGCCAGGCAATGCAATGTAGAATTTTTCCAGCTGATTAAAATATGATGATGATTGATGCTTTATTGAAATTTATTTATTTTTGCATGTGCAAAAGTGGATGAACACATAAACACACCTTCAAATTATTTGCTTCTACGTGTATCAGCAAGTCATTCCAAAAAATCCGAAGTCTTGCCAATGGAGAGATCTGCTCAAAGAGTGAAAGTAGAGCCTTTTTAAGATATTGTGTAAACACGGCCTCAGTTTGGCTGGAGCCTTCATTTGATTTCATCCCACAACTTGCATATGGTAACAGCATAAGAGCATTGTGAAGCCGGTGCATGTAATAGGTAGAGATGTACAATAACTATAAAGTGAGGGATGTAATGTGCAATGCACAATACTAAAAAAAGCTGTCAGATTGTGTAAAATTCCTTCCTGTTAAATATTGCCTCCTTGATATCCTCGTAAATGAAATGAGGTTTGCCTCAAAGGAAATGTTTCCTTTCCCGTTATTTTTTTGGGAATTTTTGTTTCCAAAAACAACTCGTATTTAGACTTGCATACAGGCAGTTGCTGAATTCTCAAACATTCGGTGGACGAGAGATTTACACAAGTGATGTCCTACATTGGAAGGTTTACCTTTGGTGTGTGTGTGTCTGTGTGTCGATTAAGTGTTTTGCCCTGAGAACAAAAGAGCAGCGATTTTATCACAGAGCAATTTCTACCAACCATTCATACTCTGGTTGGTTTAACCTTTTCATTTACATATTTGTCGTCTCACCGTACTGATTAAATTTTTCAAATCTTTTTTTTTTTCAATCAATCAATGATACGAGAATCAATCAATGATACGAGATTCTGGGAAGTTGTCATTTATCTCACATTCACCAGTTGTTTCATGTCTTTTTTTACAAAAAAGAGTAATGTCCAGTGTTGTTTGTACCATCTCATCTCACTGTTTTGTGTGACAGCTCTCCCATAAACTCCAGACTCTGTTATAAAAAAAAGGTGAAAGTTTCACTTTTGCCAAATGACTTTGGATGCATGTCATAATCCAACTTGGGACAGAGACTGCACTTGTCTGCTCATTGCAACTATCTGGACTAGAACTAAATCAGCTGGCAATAGTGCCAGTCTCATGGAAAGATCCTCATTGATATATGACATGTCTTGTTGAAGAATTATTCATTTGCATTAGTCGCACCAAAATAATCTACCAGCATGTTTTCACAAAGTGTGATTAAAAGGTGTAACTCTCATGAGAACCACCCTTATATTCATATATATATATATATATATATATATATATATATATATATATATATATATATATATATATATATATATATATATATATATGTGTCCCAAAGCAACAAGGCAGGTAGATTGAGGATATGCAGTTCTCTGCAAGGATACATAAAAAGATCCCATGTTGTTGAGCATTGCCTGGTTACCTTCCGTTACCTCGGCCTCCAGTTCCTAATGGACTACATGACAAAATGCCGTGTTTGCAAAAATAGCCTTTCTCCTATTTAGGTTATAATTGTTCTGAAAGTGTATTTATATAGATCAATGTCAGCCAGTTCCTTGAACTGGACAGGCTTCTGCACATGTCCAATGAATCAGTGTTATGAAATGACCATTGAAGTATTACAATGCTGAATGCATTGCCTCCTCAACAGATTGATTTTTCCCTTCTCAAATCACTGAATCACACTGATTTTATTATTACATTTATTTAATGTACTCTGACTGCATGAGGATATATATATATATATATATATATATATATATATATATATATATATATATGTATATATGTATATATATATATATATATATATATATATATATATATATATATATATATATATATATATATATTGAAATAAGAGCGAGAGATGAACCTTCAGAGTTTAGGCTTTATTCCATTTGATTGGAGCCGCTTCTGTGGGCACACCAGGAAATACAGGTTCAGCTAGGAGTACATAAGCAGAAACGTATACATGTGCAGTTAACCATTGCAGACTAAATCCGCGTAAGCACGGAGTTCGATATAATCTCCATTCTCACCAGTCAATGAGCACCTTCAGTTAACGAGCATCAAGTGGACAGCCGATGTCAATAGCAATGCCCCGGGGACAATCACTCGTGCCGCAGAGAGACCTCCCCTTATACGCGAGACGCACAACATGTGATCCCGCGTCATGTCCCTCGATTCACGTCAATTCACCACATTCTCCCCACCTTTAAAATGTAACTAGGGGCCCATCTTACACACCATGATTGCTTTAGCACTATAGGAGTATACATTTCAAGCAACGCGGACTAATTGATCTACAGAAGCATACATGCCAAGCAGTGATTATTTTGAGTTGTAGGAGCATGGAAATGAGCATCGATATATGATATAATGGGCATATAGGAGCATGAGCAGCGAGAATGCCGATAATCCCCTTTACAGATTGAGTCGTCGAGGGGGCCTTATTCGTCGACCTCTCCGGGAGTAAACGGCAGTTTCACTTGAGGGAGACTCCCGATCCTCTTGGTGAGCCTCGACTTGTGCCGGGGATGACTCCTCGATCGCTCTCGGGTGGAACGCGGCAGCCCCGTCGCCTGGCGGAGTTCCTGGGGGGAAATGTCAGAAGGAGGAGTGCCAGGAGGTGGTGTACCGGCGGGAGGAGTACCTGAGGGAGCCAGATGGCGAACCGACACAGTGGTCTCCCTGCCATCCGGGAGCCTGACATGAGCATACTCTGGATTAGTGTCAATGAGTTCGACCCCCTCCACCAGCGGTTCATACTTGCTTTGTCGTACCGGGCGTTTCATGAACACTGTACCGGGGTGGGTCAGCCAGTTGGGCACCGTTTGACCGTCAACATAACGTCGTTGGTGAGTAAACATACGTTCGTGAGGAGTGGCATTTGTGGACGTGCAGAGCAAAGAGCGTATGGAATTCAGAGCGTCAGGAAGAGTAACTTCCCATCGCTCGGGGCCCAGTCCTCTCGATTTCAGCGCCAGAGTTACGGCTTTCCAAATTACTCCATTATACCGTTCCACCTGCCTGTTTCCTTGTGGGTTGTAACCCGTCGTTCGACTAGTTGCTATGCCGTGCTCTAATAGGAATTGTTTTAGCCCGGCCGACATGAAACACGGCCCTCTGTCTGAATGTATGTACGAAGGTCTCCCAAACATAGCGAAGAGGTCAGAGAGACATTTTACGACAGTGCCCGAGGTCATATCCGAGCACGGAAACGCGAAAGGGAACCTTGAATATTCATCAACAACGGTGAATATGTATCTGTTGTCTGTTTCGGTCGGTAGGGGCCCTTTGAAGTCGATGTTTAGTCTCTCGAAGGGGGAAGTAGCCTTGATCAGTCTGCCAGAAGCCGCGCCATAGAATCTGGGTTTTAGTTCAGCACAAACAGGGCATGAAGCATTCATTTGTTTAATATCTTCAACAGAATAGGGAAGATTTTGTCTGCGTACGAAATGTGCCATCCTGGTTACCCCTGGGTGGCACAGAGACACATGGAGGTCTTGCAAAGCCTGACTGATTGTTGCCGAACTGTAGACCCGGGAGAAGGTATCTGCAGCAGGGTTTTCCTTCCCGGGCCGGTAAACAATGTCGTACCTGTAGCAGGCTAGGTCTATCCGCCATCTCATAATTTTTTCATTCTTAATTTTCCCGTTATTTTTCCCATCAAACATGAAAGCCACGGATCGTTGGTCCGTAACGAGCGTGAAGTGGTTTCCCAGTAAATAATGTCTCCATTTACGCAGCGCTTCGACGATGGCGTACGCCTCCTTCTCTATTGCCGAGTGTCTCTGCTCGCTTCTAGAGAGAGTTCTCGAGAAGAAAGCGACCGGCCGCCCAGACTGATTAAGTGTTGCAGCTATGGCGTGATCAGAAGCATCTGTTTCCACCACGAAGGGCACCGAGCTGTCGATCGATAAAACCACGGACTTACTGATATCATCCTTGAGATCGTGGAAAGCTTTTACGACAGCGGCATCTGGTGGAAAGTTTTTGCAATGCACTAGGGGATGTATTTTCTCGGAGTATTGCGAAATCCATCTTGCATAGTAAGCGAACATCCCGATCACCCGGCGCATTGTTTGCAAGTCCTGAGGTGGTGGAAGCTCACGGAGCGGGCGCAATCGCTCAGGATCAGGCTTAATTGTGCCGTTGGCTATCGTGTAGCCGAGAAGGTCAATTGACCTTGCCGAGAATACGCATTTCTCGTAGTTGAGAGTCAGATTATATTTTCCAGCAATGCTCAAGAATCTGTCCAGATTCCTATCATGTTCCCTCTGATCCCTACCGCACACTGTGACATTATCCACGTAAACAAAAGTGTCTTCGAGGTTTTCATCTGAGATGATGTCGTCCATAACCCGTTGGAAGCAAGCTACTCCATTCGTGACACCGAATGGTATCCTTCTGAACTGGTAGAGGCGCCGCCCTGCCTGGAATGCAGTGTACGGTTTGTCTTCCTCTCGGATGGGAATTTGATGATAGGCGCTTCGCAAGTCGATGGTACTGAATACCTTATAATTGGCCACGCGTTCGACCATCTCATCTATGCGCGGCAGGGGTAGGCGTCGAGTTGGGTGAAGCGATTGACCGTTTGGGAATAATCGACAACCATCCGTTTCTTATGGTTCTGACTGCTGGTTACTAACACCTGTGCGCGCCATGGCGAATCGCTCGGTTCTATAATTCCCTCCTCCAGTAATCGCTTGGTTTCCGAAGTGATGAAATTCATGTCAGCAGTGGTATATCACCGCGATTTGATCGCTATCGGTTTGCAGACCGGCGACAAGTTAGCGAACAGCTGTAGGGACGTCACCTCCGCGGTGGTCAGCGCATTTAAAATTAGACGAGGCTTGCTTCCTCCAAAGGGTATTTCGACGCTCGTGTGCTGCTTGAGGACATTATGACCCAGAATTACGTCTGCGCACAAATCACGAAGCACCAGCACCTTTACATCCCGATGCGTGTACCCTTTTACGTCCAATTCAACATTGCAGTACCCTCGTACGCGGGATTGTAGTGAGGTGGCGGCCATGCATACCGTATTGTCAGTCGGGTGGATTACCCATTTCCTGCCCTTCACTAGCGAGCTGTTGACGAAACTTTCAGAGCTACCGGTATCAATCAGTGCCTCAGCCATATGCCCGTTAATTCGCACGTTGATGATAGCCTTGGATAGATTCCCGGGAGGCTGCAGTCAATTTATTTTGCGAGTAGAGAGCCGCAGAAGTGGGTTTATTCCTCCTTAGAGTAGATTTACATACCCTGGCATAATGCCCTTTCTTGTCGCAATTCATGCATGTGGCATCTCTGGCGGGACATTTTTGACGAGGATGCCTTTTGTACCCACAAAAGAAGCATTTACCGACCGGAGCAGTTGCTGAGGAGTTCGACGAGGTCTGGGTATCCGGCTCCTCGGGTGTTTCTCCATCCCTCATGTCTGGCTGTGTCTGTGCCAGTGGGGTTCCTTGGGTTCCCATCGTAGCAGCGTTCATGAGCAGCATCGGTGTCCCAAATGACTCAGATTGCTGCTGAGCCGTATCCATCGCTCGAGCCTGATCGACTACCTTGTCAAGAGTGGGTTGCGCTTTCTCTAGTAAGCGTTGCCGTATGTGGGTTGATCTGAGTCCTTGGATGAATGCCTCCCGGGTCGCTTCCTTTCGGTGTTCCTCGGCGCTTACCGCCCGGAAGCTGCAGTCTTTTCCCAGCTGATTCAGAGCTTGCAGGAACTGATCGATTGTCTCCCCGGCTGCTTGCTTGCGTGTGTTGAGAAGATGTCGTATGTATACCTCGTTCTTGGGCTTCACGTAGAGCGCCTGCAGCACGTCGATCGCTGCTTCGTAAGTGTCGCACCCCGAGAAGAGCCTGTACACGCCGGGCGAGACATGATTCACGAGAGCGGCAAATTTGTCAGCTCCCTCCGCGATGATGGTCAGATAGTGTGAGAAGGAGCAGAACCAATGTGACCATTTCATTTCTGCGTCAGTCGCGTTCGGGTCTGCGTCGAACCTCTCTGGTTTGTAGATCTTGTCCATCTTTGGTTGAGAGAGCCGAGAAAATCAAATGGAATAAATTGAAATAAGAGCGAGAGATGAACCTTCAGAGTTTAGGCTTTATTCCATTTGATTGGAGCCGCTTCTGTGGGCACACCAGGAAATACAGGTTCAGCTAGGAGTACATAAGCAGAAACGTATACATGTGCAGTTAATCATTGCAGACTAAATCCGCGTAAGCACGGAGTTCGATATAATCTCCATTCTCACCAGTCAATGAGCACCTTCAGTTAACGAGCATCAAGTGGACAGCCGATGTCAATAGCAATGCCCCGGGGACAATCACTCGTGCCGCAGAGAGACCTCCCCTTATACGCGAGACGCACAACATGTGATCCCGCGTCATGTCCCTCGATTCACGTCAATTCACCACATATATATATATATATATATATATATATATATATATATATATATATATATATATATATATATATATATATATATATATATATATATATATTGTTACGGCTGTGGAAATTCGCAGAGCACCATATAGGTCCTTAGATCAGTTACGCCGATAAGTCCGTGTTCAGATAGATTTCCCCACCGTTGTCTAATGGGTATTTATTCGTGTGGACAGGGCTGTGATCTTTGAGGTAGTATTTTTCTTTTGCTATCGTTATTTTGGACCAACCACACCCGCATCTCAACAAACCACGCCATCTCACCACTTTACTCACAACCGCCAACATCGTCTCACCCCCTTCTCCACCCCGCCAACCACCAATCACCTTCTCCACAACCGCCCAACCACACCACCCTCACGACCACCACAAAACACCAGCAATGCCAGCACTACAAACAACCACGCCACATTAACCACAACCTTCACAACCACACAACCGCATTTCTCTCGGCAATGGTTGCGAGAAACCTGGCATTCATCGGGGGAGAATGGACGACGGCCCCACCCCCAAACGAATAACATCTGCGCTAGCCAGCGCAGCAGGAAGAGAACTCAACAAAGAGTTATAAAGCGACACGACGAGAAGAAGCAAGATGAAACGGACGGAAGGGAAAGAAAGGCCCCGATTCAGGCGAAAAAACCCCCTCCTTCTGGAAGTTTTCCACGGGAGCTGGAAGGAGGGTGGGGCGAGAAGCCAGGGGGGATAAAAGCGCGTGCTGAACGCAGCGAAGAAAGAGAGAACCGAGTGGAGGTCGTCGAGAAGCGAGGAGAAGCGGGTGCTTGTCGAGTTGGGTCTGCTGAGGGTCAGTCGGTCTGTCTCGGCTTGGTGCGTGGTGGAGTTGTGAGCAGTCATTTGGAGCTGCGCTGGAGCCTGGAGGTCTGGGCTCGTGTCGAGAGTCAGACGGTGGGGAGCTGGAAAAGGACTATCGAGGGTCGCCCAAGCAAGTCACCACGAGGGTGGAGGTAACCTGCTCCTTCGGTCAACTTGGAGCTCCTTCGGTCAACCAAGCTCCTTGGACATAAAGACCCTAAGGGGTCCCGTCTACCCCCTTGTCTATGGGGGGGGGGGGGTTTTCCCCTGCTTTCCTTTGTGTGAAAGTTGTGACGCCGTGTCCCGATAAGTAGAACTGTTGATAAGTGTACATAATAAATAGACGGTGGTAGCTCTTTGCCTTGCTCGCATCTTGTCCCGTCCCGCATTCATCACAAATCAACTGCATGCGTGTTTCACCCATTCATTGCATGATTGCATGATTGTATACGTGTAAATAATAAATGTGCTTGTTGAAATGTACCCTGTTCGTTGCGTCCTTTTCCCAATGAAATGCCATATTGTGATCGGAATATAGTTGGTTGTTGAATACCGATAATAGAATCGGGTCCGAGGCCTGGCGATAATACACCGCTCGGTTATCCCAGAACGGAACGAACTGCTTAAGCGGTTCGTGTCCAACAGGCCTTCGTTGAGGTACGGTCTCTCGGTAGTCTGCCCGCGCGAATAATTAGGTATATCGACAATTCGGC
Organism: Eptatretus burgeri; assembly: GCF_056783735.1. Taxonomy (NCBI): domain Eukaryota; kingdom Metazoa; phylum Chordata; class Myxini; order Myxiniformes; family Myxinidae; genus Eptatretus; species Eptatretus burgeri. The sequence goes on along the minus strand of NC_140963.1, from coordinate 74,771,891 downwards.
GATTGACCCTGTCATTTCGGCGTTGTTCCGGAAAGTCGCGACTGAATTGTTCGTCCGGTGGGCGTACGGCCGCGATTCGACTAAAAGCGGTTGTTCACACGCCGGCGGGCGGAGATTCGTAACAATATATTCTGATTGTGATGTGCCGTACTTTGTGACAAAGCTGTTGAAGCAGCTTCTCGGCAAGGATTATACAGAGTGGTTCGCCATTGCATTCACAGCAGTAATTTGGGTAGGAATTTGTAATTTGGCCATGGTGTCAGCAATGACTCGCATCCTCTTGGTGAAGGACAGCGTGGGATCTTTAATGTTCACCAACTGTCGGCAGATGGGACACCAGTTTAACGTCCATCCAAGGGATGGCACACACATTGATGAATCACCCTATCTGTGAAACATGGGATGACCACTCTGTCAGCTGATTATTTATACATACGTGTGTGTGTGAGTGTGGCCTTTTCTTTGATTTCCAAAACAATTCCATACCCCTCGGCCAATTGCTCCAAAATTGTCTCCACCACATTATTGTAACACGTGCTCAGTCAAAGTCACAATAAAAGAAATTGCAATTCTTATTCAAATATACATTTTTAAAATAATCCCTGTGTCCCTGTGTCATAAGAGACGACCAGGGTTGCGTCAGGAATGGCATCCGGCGTAAAACCTGTGCCAAATCAGTATGCGGATCATAACGGATGATCCGCTGTCGCGACCCCTAACAGGAGCAGCCAAAAGAAGAATAACAACAACATATTTAAAAAAAAAATACTGGTGCTCTGACCAATCTGTGGGGAGAGGGGCAGAGCTTGGCTGATGCATCAGAACTCTCACATCACGTTTGAAGATGAATTATTTGTCGGGAATGAAACCAATTGCATTTGAGCATTTATATCCGATGTATGCAGACGCACTAGGTGAATGTCCTGATAAGGAGTATTATATCATTTATTATGCCCGACCGCAAACACACCTCCTGGTTAGTGATCTCAAGTGACATTTTGTTCTTAACAAGACTGTGGTCGGACCAACAGTCAGAGCCTCTCATGACATGCGTGCGTTTAACATCATGCCAGTCGCGTTGCCTGACAATTAGTCCATGAGCTGAGATGGAAATTAGTACCATCTTGAGGGACCAGAAAAAAGTGATATGACTGATTGAAGACAAATGTAGATAGCAAAACAGCATGATGGACTTTTCAGTAGAGTAGCTCAAGTTAATTATCTCCAATTTTCTGTTTTCGACCATTAATCGCTCGGACGGCACTTTTGCGGACAAGATTTAAGGGTGTATGGTCAGTTTGTGCCACGTATCCTTATTCTTCCACATCATATAGTGTATTCCCACATACCATTAGAAAGCGGACTTAATTTCCTATCCAATGGTATATAATATGTGACTAGAGGTTAAATGATAAGCATTTTATAGGCTATATCATGCTTCGCTAAATAATCGTGCAAGGCAAATTTGAGAGCAAAAACGGTCATTAAAAGTTTACTTGTTCATAAATCTTAACATTCCAGGACATGGATATAGCCAATGTTATATCTTCTATATCGAGTGATATCTCAGTATTATTTTAGGACGTCTGGCAGCTTTCTGTGATAATTATTGGACAAGTTATAGCATTTTTCATGTTAAACCCCCTTGTGTAAAGAGCGCTTTTGTGCATCGACTCTTCGGCCATAATACCTGGTCTTTATCCGAGCATCGAGGGAAGGAAACTGGGTTCTACATTTGGCTGCTATCCGAAGTATCATTCCTTGGTGCTTTGCAAATGACAGGCTGAACTATGCCAAGTATCTACCAGTCTATTACTGCCAAATGACCAGGCTCTCCGAGACGCACCCAGAGGTTCATCAGCACATGCTAGAAGGAGGTTTCTCAGTACAGTTAGGTGCAACCAATACATTTGGTAGACTTCCTGTTGACCAAACCATTGAAGAAACAGTCAACAAGGACACACAGACAGCTGGAGGCACAAAGGGATTCAGCTTGAATCCTGCTGTTGTTAGCAGGTACTATGTCACAGCAGAATATAGAAGTACCTGTCTTAGACAAATGAGGCTGATGATAGATGATAGCTGCAGCAAAAGAATGGTTCACACAGATTTGTCATCTTCAAGAATACGCAAGGATGAGACTGATGTTGACAGTTTGGCTTATCTGATGGAAGACACCTGGACAAACCCATTCAGTCAAAATCCTTCAGAGCTGATAAGCATCTCAACTGGTGCTGGTGTGTCCCCAGAAGTCGCCAATGAGCTTTTGACTACTCACAAGAAAGGGGATGCAGTATATACAGATTATCAAGTACAGCGTATTGAAGGACGAGAAAAACCATGCTTTGACAGATTGCCAAAGATGCAGTTGAAGACATTTGATAATGCCCCCAAAAGGATCAGCAGAAAACTACCTAACAAGGAGCAAGTCCTCAAAAGTGACAATAAACTGTTTGGACAGATGATACTCGTAGCTTCCAGCAGAAAGTTGAACATGATGTACTGAAGCACCCCCTCAGCCCCCTTCCTTCATCCTTGGCCAACTATGATGGTACTATGAAGAAAACCAACAAAGCAACCCTTCCCAGAAAGCTTGAAAGTAAGGTCTCTGCTGCGGAAAACGTCCAACACCCCTCAGCGTGTATCACTGATGGCATGAGTATTGTACAGAAGCTGAAAAGGGAGAATCTCACTTTTGATGAAGTGGCTGATATGCTTCTTTCAGCTGTGCTGAATACATCAGCAAGTAGCAACAGGGTTGATGTAGTATTCGACGTCTACAAACAGATATCTATAAAAGATGCATAAAGGGCCCTGAGGTCGACTGATGGACATCCGCTTCACAAACATAGCACCCGGTCACCGAATACACCAATGGAGGCGTCTTCTGTCTTGTGACATCAGCAAGACGAAGCTGCTCAAATTCGTCACAGAGCAATGGGGAACAGAGCCCGACAGAATAAGACTTCAAGACAAGGTCCTTTGTGTCACATGTGAGGATATCTGCACCAAGATCACCCGTGAGGCTGTAGTTTGAGTTGACGAGCTCCGTTCATCTCACAAGGAAGCAGACACACGCTTGCTACTACACTGTAAGCATGCATCGTCAAGTTTCCATTCTGTGATAGTAGCTTCAGAAGACACAGACGTCATGATGCTATGTCTGGCTTTTCATGATGACATAGACTGTAATCTGTTCATCCGATGTGGATCAACAACCGGCACCAGACTTGTTGACAAAGCAAAAGTTGCTAGTACTCTCGGCAGAAACATCTGTAAATACTAAGTCACTGGAAGCTGTCTGAAACCTTGGATTGTTGATGAGGAGTTTGAGTCCTGTCACCTTTCCACGGCCACTGAAAGTGCTTACTGTGTCGCAGCCTGTGTAGGAATGCAATCCCAACTAGAGGGGGAGCACTCGGGAGAGTGCAAAACCTCCGCCGCCAATACTGCTGGGTCACTCAAGTGAACCTTATTTCTTATTCATTAAATATGTCAACAGTGCTGACAGAGTTATAGTTCTTTTCTCCATTTTTGGGGGGTGGGGGGGGGGGTTGGAAATCACTTAAAATATGTAGAAATGCAAAAAAAAATTTTTTTTTCTCTAACAATTTTTTTGGAGGGGTTGGAAATCACTTAAAACATGTAGAAATGCAAAAAAATTTTTTTTTTCTCTAACAATTTTTTTTTTTGGGGGGGGGGGGGTTGGAAATCACTTAAAACATGTAGAAATGCAAAGAAAACAAAACATTTTTTTCTCGAACAATTTTTTTTGGGGGGGGGGGCAAGTCCAAAATCTAATGGCATGATCCTTGGACGATACCCCACCAAGTTTCGTTGAAATCCGTCGAGGAGTTTTTCCGTAATACTGTTCACAAACCAACAAACAAACAAACAAACAGAAAGGGGTGAAAACAGTAACCTCCGATCTTCAATAGCGGAGTTTAATAAAGCTTTTATAGGGAAAGACTGGACACTGCAGGATGATCTCTTCCATGTGCTTGAGGAATTCACTTGCAAGCTGTACATGTCTCAAACTGAAATCACAGAAGTTAACGAGATGCGGTTTCAGTTGTTCCGTGCTTTGAATGGTGATATCCAGTCAGGACAACTCCCTCCATGTCAGGATTGTTTGAAGCTTTATGCTGCCAGAGCATGTTACCAAGCAGCCATTTGGCACCACAGTTTTGAAATAACTCCACATGTACCCAGTCCACTTGACTGTAATGGATGGGTATTGGATGACGATGGTGGACTTGCCATTGAGTAGATGTCTGGTGCCCCAGCTCCTGATGTTGTTCTGGAATTTTTATCCTGCAAGTGTAAACGGGAGTATAGGCTGCCATCATGCACATGCATGGTCAATGGCCGAAGCTGCACAGCTGCTTGTGTTCTCCAGGAGTGTGCGAACATGAAGGTCCAAGATGAACAGTCGGACGGCAGCGTGGATCATGAGGACGATGACGACAGTGACGTTGACAATTGATACTCCATAATGCATATCTCTCAAATTATTTGTCATTGCCTGTTTCTGTTTAATGGTTATATCGAATAGCTATTTTCTTTATTCAACACTGTGGGATTAAAGATAACTCTGTGGATAACTTTGTGGCACATTCTGTTCAAAATTGTTCAAGAACTTCAAAACATACACGTTTTCTTCTGCTATTGAATTGAACATGTAGCATCTTTGAAACTATGTCAGATTAATTAATAAAATTTAGTATCCTTTTAATTTTGCAGTTTGGAAGTAAAATGCGTGATTTGTGATATGGATGTGATTTAAATTTCCTTTCAAATAAAGTGCATTACATTTGAGTAATGACGCCACCAAATCATAAACGTGATAAATTTAGCGTATTTTGTGGATATACCCCTGCTGCACATAAAGCTGTGTAAAATGCTTGAGCTACTCTACTCAGATGTCCATCATGCATTTTTGTGTTCCAGATACATCAACCTAACAGAAAATCACAACAAACCTTGGTCCCTCAAGATGGTACCAATTGGCCAGAAATGGCCCTCCAGCTCATGGACTAAATGACAAAATCAAGAATGTGCCAATGTTTAGAACCATCCATGTAGCTTTGTATTTGTCAGCTTATTGGAACAAGGAGTTTGTAATGACGACGTCATTGGTTGAGCATAGCATCGACAGCAAAGTGCCGTTGGAGTTCTCTTTGCTGATGCCATGGTGTCCCTACCACTTGTTTTTCCACGCAATGTAGTCGCGTCCCACTCAGGCATTGAAGTCCCCCGATAAAATGAGCTTGTCACTGAGATGTTGATTGTGTAACTGCTGAAAGGTCATCGTAGAACTGCTCTTTGATCTCGCCTGGGATTGTCACGGTAGGGGGCACATGCATTGACGAAGGTAGCATAGCATTCATTGTCAACTTTGAGTTGCAGAGTGACGAGACATTCATTGATACTGGTTGGAAGCTTATATAAAGCAGGTAGACGAGTCTCAGTTTGCTGCAATGACGATTGCGCATCGCGTCAAATTTCCTGCTTTCCTTCCTGAAACTCCCTGTAATGTCCATCTTATATACTACATGCCCCCCCCCATCCCTCTCCTTGCACAGATCTATTGTCTCTGTTCCCCACTGTTTTGTCCTTCCCTCTCCCGCCCCTGTTGTCTCATGCTGGCTTTGCTATGCATTGTGTGTTAGCTCTCATAGGAGCCTCGACAATGTACACACAAAAAAAACTTCCACACTCTCTTCAATCCCACTCTTCCCTCCAGGTCTTCAAAAAAGCTGTTCACCACCATCTCTTATCTTCCCCCATCCAAAACCATGATCTTTTCTACCCCCGTTGATCCACCCCAAACCCACCTCCTTCAAATTTTCTGCTTTCCTTCCTGAAAGTCCCTGTAGTGTAAGGACCTGAAAGTCCCTGTAATGTCCATCTTGTTTACCCTGTGTACCCCACCCCATCCCTCTCCCTTCCACAGATCTCCTCATGTCTCTGTTCCCCACTGTTTTGTGCTTCCCTCTCCCACTCTCTTGTCTCCTGCTCCCCTTGTTGTACGTTCTGTGTGTTAGCTCTTATATGAGCCTTGACCATGTATATATATATATATAATAAAACAATCAGTGGTTTAATTAACCCAAACACCTAATTTTCATTCATGTACTTCCTTGGAATTTTCTTTGAATGCATGCAAAGTTTCAGGCCACTCGGTTTCATGGTTTTGGAGTTGTTGAAAACACACACACACACACACACACACACACACACACACACACACACACACACACACACACACACACACACACACACACACACACACACTTATTATTTAGATAAATAAATTATTCCCATTAAAACTGAAGGGAATTAAAAAAATATTACACCACAGAAATGTAAAAATTCGACTTGAGGGACACATGAAACGGCTTGCAAATGTAGAAATTGAAATAAAGAAGTTATAGCACATCAAAAAAATCGGCCAGGCCCATTGGACCCTGCCAAAGCATGCTAGGGTTAGGTAAAGATGGGTGGTGAGCATGTACCAATGAAGGGATGCTAGGGTAAGGTAAAGATGGGTGGTGAGCATGTACCAATGAAGGGATGCTTGGGTAAGGTAAAGATGGGTGGTGAGTATGTACCAATGAAGGGATGCTCGGGTTAGGTAAAGATGGGTGGTGAGCATGTACCAAAGAAGGGATGCTAGGGTAAGGTAAAGATGGGTGGTGAGCATGTACCAATGAAGGGATGCTCGGGTTAGGTAAAGATGGGTGGTGAGCATGTACCAATGAAGGGATGCTCGGGTTAGGTAAAGATGGGTGGTGAGCATGTACCATTGAAGGGATGCTCGGGTTAGGTAAAGATGGGTGGTGAGCATGTACCAATGAAGGGATGCTCGGGTTAGGTAAAGATGGGTGGTGAGCATGTACCAATGAAGGGATGCTCGGGTTAGGTAAAGATGGGTGGTGAGCATGTACCAATGAAGGGATGCTCGGGTTAGGTAAAGATGGGTGGTGAGCATGTACCAATGAAGGGATGCTCGGGTTAGGTAAAGATGGGTGGTGAGCATGTACCAATGAAGGGATGCTCGGGTTAGGTAAAGATGGGTGTTGAGCATGTACCAATGAAGGGATGCTCGGGTTAGGTAAAGATAGGTGGTGAGCATGTACCATTGAAGGGAAAAACCTGCACAGAGAAACAAAGTGTTCGAGGCATGTGAAATCCCTCTCCCACTCTCTATTCCTGTGAATATCGTTGGTTGCAAGTGCAGGAAATGCAACGTGAAGCCTGATACAGATCGGCATTACAGACTGGCCAGGTTGTTGGGATGATGACGGCTGCCCTTGATTTCCACAGTGAACACAGCTGAACACACCACAGTGAACACACCGTGAACGCAAAATGTTGTTTTTCTGTCAATGCACAAACTAAGGAATATCCTGAACTCAAATGCAGCATTGGTCAGTTCAAGACAGGATATCTGAGTTAAAGTGTGAAAGTAGCTCATGTTGTCAGCAAACTACTGCGTGATGTTCACACAAGATGGAAAGTCACCTTTGCTCCTTCCATCCATCAGGACCATACACTATATGGAACATCAGGACTATATGGAACTGTTGGGCACAATCCTGGACAGGTCACCATCTCAACATAGGATACTCAAATGACTAGCTGGCTATGACTAGCTCAATCATCCCAGCTAGCTGGTACATATTTTGCTAACCTCAGAAGGATGACAGGCTGAGTCAACCCCACCTGGTATTAATTCAACCATCAATCAGGATTTGAACTCAGGTCCTCAGTATCCCAAGCCCACAACCTTAAATATTAAGCCAACACCAGGTATATACCATGAATAGTTTTTGTAAATCATATTTTTGCAATACCAACTTTGCTCTTTTTAAAGTCGTGTTGCTCTTTGGATGTTTGTCCAAACTCTTATAATGTCAACATGGCCGGGTGGGGTGGAGGAGGCAAAGGAAAAGGTTGGGAGGTCGAGGAGGACAGATTTGAATGATTGGGTAATTTTTGAAAGTGTACAATACTACTGTAAATTGCAGGATAGGTAGAGGAGGATCGTTTATTTTGTCATCAGATGGAATAGAAAAGAGGATAGGTGAGGGAAAAGGAAAACCAAAAAAACATAACTGAGTTCATATGCCCATATAAATGCCCATATATCCCAGGTTCATCACGTATAGTCATATAGCCATATCTCTAACCCCCCCCCCCCCAAAAAAAAACGATGGATACACAAGTTGGGTCACCTGGTCAAGATCGTTTCGACTTTAGTGAAACATCAAAAAGTTTTATGTTTAAAACTGTAGCAAAAATTAACACAGAAGTGCACCACAGCAATGTTGTGCGAAATGGCCTCATTTCCTCATCTGAGGTCGGTTCCTCCTCAGTTCTTTCTAACATCAGATAAGTTTAAAAATACACCTTCATGCTCACATCATAAAAGTATGAAAGTAGTTTTGATGATAATTGTCTTCCAAACACTGAGTCGATGGCCAAATTACACACTCTTCCCCTTGGAGCCCCGTCTGCAAAGAAAGTTGGCGATTACAAAACGAAATAACCACACAGCATCAAGGGGAATATTGAGGGAATTTTGGAAACTATGGCTTTTTTGACTTTCACACAAAAACATGCCTTGGCCATTCAAGCCACCCTCTGTTGACACCATTGTTCAGCTGCGGCTGCAGCCCATGACGCAGCTTTTTTTTTGTTTTTTAATCTCCCATCGTGTAATACAATAAGTCAGAAATTGTAAATGCTACTTGCTGAAGTATGGCTCGATTAAAATTGATTTTTCAAGATGCTGCATAGTGATGAAAAGAACATAAAAATGAAGAAATATAGCAAACTGCGACACAGCAAGGAGCTGCGCAATTAGGTCTAGAGTATAAGCTTGTCAAAAAGTTCTCCAAGCGCAAATGAATACAAAATTAGAAAAACTGCTTATTACTTGGTCATTATACGAGGGGCAGTAAAAACGTTTTTTTTTTTTTTTCCTTCCACTCAAAAAGGAAGGATTGGTCGTGCGACAGAAAACTCAACACACATTGACTGCTCTCAATTTAGTTTCCAACATGTATCACACATTTTTCTTTCCAGCTGTGGCTGTCTTTTAATGCATGTGGAAGAAGAGATATTTTTGGCTTCAAAACTTTTTGAAAAGAGGAAAACATATTGACTCCGCTTGTAAAAATTTCAGTTTACTTTTTTTTTTTTTGTAATGCCAACGGCTCTGACTAACGGCACCTGCCACGCCAGTAGCTTTTGCTACTCCGGAAGATTGCAGAGCATATCAAATTCACAATGCATTCAATTTCCTGTTCTTTACCATTTGCAAAACCTCAGGGATTGGTCCAATCCGAGACAGAACTTTGCGGTGTAACGTGAGGGAGGCAAAATGCGGGAAAACGTCTCGTATAATTTTGAAATAGTTCACAAAAATGAAATACGAAATGAGATAGACAAGACATCAGAACCTGGGACAAATCTGGCACACAGGACAACAAATGGGAGAGGTGAGGCACAAAAAAAACTGAACCTATGTACAATGGCAACTGTTGAGTTCGTGGTGAGATTCACTTACCTTGGCAGTGATATTCATGTCTCTGCCAGCTGTGAGTCAGAGGTCAATAGATATCTGGGTCGGGCCTGGGGAGTCATGGATTCACTGGATCATGGGGTGTGGTGCTACCAGTACCTGTGCGGGAGGACGAAAGTCCGAGTCTTCAGGTCCTTGGTGCTTCCAGTCTTGCTCTTTGGACTCTGACCAGGGATCTGAGATGGAGACTTAATTCCTTTGCTACCAGGTCTCTTCAGAGAATCCTTGGCTATCGCTGGTCGGACTTTGTGTCCAACGAGCGGTTGCTGAGAGAGACTCAAATGAGATTTGTTACCTTCATAGTCCATGAGCGTCAGCTGCGGTTGTATGGACATGTGGCTCGTTTTCCTGACGCTGATCCTGCTCACCAGATTCTCTCAGCGAGGGAGTCTCGTGAGTGGAGGAGGCCAATGGGCCGACCACGTGCCTCGTGGTTGCAGCAGGTTGATCGGAATCTCAAGGAGATGGTGATGGGCCTGACATCTGCCTGGGGGATTGCCAGATGGAGGCCCCTGGAGTACCGGTGGAAAGTGGACGCGGTGACGCGCTGCTCTGGCGCATACTCCCATACCTGACCTTATGTACAATAGGAAATAAATAAAGACTAACCTCTGAATAGCACCGTTTACTAGATTCGTACATGATGAACAATGGGGACAGGTGAGGGCATGTGGCGAGCATGAGCTGGTTTGGGTTCTCCCACAATGGCGTGGTTGTATGGGTTGTTGCTGCACAGATGAAATGCGGTTGAGGGAGAATGCTATGTGGAAATGGCAATGAGGGAGGCATGATGAGAGGAACATCTCTTCCTTGGAAAACAAAGCAAAGAGAGAGCAAGATGTTGACATCACTATGTGCAAAGCTCATCTGCCATGCGGAGTGCGGCATCACCCCTCGTCAACTCTGGGACCACCCTCATGCATGGTGAGTCCCTAATATTGGCTACTCAGTGCTTGTGGGCAGGGCCATCTTCTGGGCCATCCCACCCTGTGGGACAGCCCTGAACAAAAGTGTTCCACTTTACTCCAGGCTCAGGAGCTGACCTCATCACCATGGCTTGCACGGCCTGCCAGCCATACAGATTGTCATACCCATTCCACCATAAGCACAATGTGCTTTCCAGTGCACATTTGGTGCTTATTGCTCGGTGATCCAGTGCTCAAGGAACCATGAAGTATATTGCGTGTCTAAGATAAGGATTGGTACCTAAAATGGCTCACAAAGCTTCTAAAATAATCTGAAAATACCTGAAAAGGTAACTGAGATCGAGGGCTATGCCTCTGTCCAACGAAAGATTTTGAGAACTTTCTCAGCTCGCCGAACAGGCAGCTACTCGTAGCACAAACTCCCAACAATGTGGGCTGGAGCAAGGCCCGAGTGGACAGGAGTGTGCTACACAAACCCCCGACAGATCACTACCAATGAATGAACTTTGAACCTTGTGGGAGTGCATCCTATGAACATGGCAGGCTTGGTGATTATATTCAATGGACGTCTGCAATTGGAAAGCTGATGCTGTGCGCTAACCATCTCTTCTAGTAACCAAGTATTCACTGTCACTTAACCTGTCCGCTAACTGTCTATACCGCTAACAGTATTCACTGTCCGCTAACCAAGTAACGCTAACCATCTCTTCGGCAAAGGACATCTTCACGACGTGAAAATACACAAATTGTTTGTGCCGGCTACATTACTGTCGGAGCTTGATGTGTCAGGTGGACTTCCCTGTGGAAGAAATCATATCTGGTTTGACTGCTTCTGATCAGCGATGGGTGTTTTTTTCTTTTTTGGCCTTATCTCTCAATGGTGAAGAATCACTTTAAAAAAATTTTACTTTCCAGATCCAGATCCTGATCTTCACCAAAATCTAATCAATTTGACCGTGTCATACACCAAAACTGTCCACCAAGTTTCGTCTGAATCTGTCCATAACTTTTTGAGATATCCTGCTCAAAAACAGACAGACAAACAAATAGTGGTGAATACCTAACCAAGAATAGTGTCTTTTTGTAGCGAACGCAGTGAGCTTCATACTTAACGTGTGCACGTGAGAGAATAGGAAACAACAACAACAACACAATACCCCTGGCTATTTGGAATCCGTGTCGTTAGCTATGAGCTTTTGCTTCCGGTTGTTGTGAAACACTGTGCGGTGTATAAACACGATTGGGTTTTATTTCTATCTTGTGAATATTACTTAACGCGTGCACATGAGAGAATAGGAAACAACAAAAACAACACAATACCCTGGCAATTGTGAATCCGTGTTGTTGGCTCTGACCCTTTTGCTTCCGTTTTTGTTTTGTTTCTGGTTTTTTTTTTTTGTTTCCGGTTTTTGTCATGGGGAATGATGCATGCCGGGAGATCATGACCGGAAGTGTTTATTTATTTATTCAATTATTTCTTTTTCCCAAAGTTAATTTTATACTTCCGAAAGTGATTTTTTTCATGACAGGAAGTGTTTATTTTGTATTTAACATTACCGGGAGTGATTTTGAAACTCTTTCCTGAACTTATATTTTCTTTTATTCTTGACCAGAAGTGATCGTTTATTTATTTATTCAATTATTTTTTTTCCCAAAGTTAATTTTAATAAAGATATCTCCGGCATCATCAAAAAATAATTTTTAATCGTGATTTTCATTATTTGATCGCTGATCCCGAATCCAGGCCGAAGTAACCGGAAATTGCATCAAAATCATCAGCTGTGCGGCGCTTACACGTACCACGGTATAGTTGGCAAGTATATACAGTTGTGAACACATTATAGGTAAAGTCAGAAGCGAATGTAAGAAGAATTATACATTCGCTTCTCGGCTTTGCCTATTCCATATTAGTATCCGCCAGTACTTCGTGGGTCCGCCCTTTGCCTTCTGGAGTGCCATCACTCTTTTACCCATGCGTCCTGTATTTGACTGAAGCACTCTTTCAGGAATATTGTGCCAAATATCCTGTAATACATTCCACAGTTCTGTAAAGTTAATTGGGTTCCTCTTGTTCTTCTCTGTTTTCAGGTATTCTCATAAGGCCTCGATGGGACTCATGTTCAGACTCTGGGGTGGCCATTCTAACACTTGTAGTACATCAGCTGTAACCTTGTTCTCTAAATAATGTTTTACACCATTGGAAGCGTGTTTTACTATATCTGAAATTATTGATCTCACAAAATTGATGAATTATTCATGAAGCTCTACATACAAGTAATAACCAATAACCAAGTAATTGATGCAACTTTCTCTGGGTGTGGGATTTGAGCATTTTGATGAATGAAGGGCCAAAATAGAATATGAGCTTGAATTTTGATTGCTTATAATAAGCAACAGTGCTGTGAATTGCCACAACATGCGGTAAAACTGAAAATGTCGACATCAAAAAAAATAAAACAACATCCAAATCGGTAACCGCAAGTTTTCACCCAAATACATAAAAAAAATCAAAATTACAATCCCCTTTCGATCATTCGTAGGTTCCAGTCGTGCGAGGTTTCTCGAAAAGCCATATTCTTGTGTCTCAGGCCCACGTCGTGCTCCATACATTATTTTGGATAGAGCTCAAAGCTGATCATCAAATTGTGAATTGGAATGAACAAATCGTTTGTCACATCTTGGTTCATGTACTTGCAAGTTTGCTGCATCTACCCGCAGACCACATGTGAATGTAGTGCGGCAATCATGGCGATCATAAATTTGGGGTCAAAGTTGAGGTTCATAATGCGATTCTGAGGGTGCCCGGTCAGGCAGCCGAAACCTAGCCACATTTGGGTGTGCGGCACTAAAATTCGGTGTCCCTGCACCCGGACATCCGTTAATTGTATGACAACCCTAACCCTAACAGCCCTGTTGTATGACAACATATCCTAGCCCTGTGGGTTCGGATGCATGCATTTGTTTTACCATGTGCTTCAGCCTTCGGGCTAAATGGCATGTATACAAGTTTGACAAGCTTTGTTGGACTGTGTACTGTGGCTATGGGGGCAAAGGTGCATGGCCTCAGCTTCTTTTTTTAATATAAAATGTCAAGGCTCATACAAGAGCTAACACAGGGAACGTAAAACAAGGAGAGCAGGAGACAAGAAAGAGGGATGGAAGAGGGAAGCACACAACAGTGGGGAATAGCCACGGAAGGAGATCTGTGGAAGGGAGAGGGACGGGGAGGGGTACATTGGGTAAATAAGATGGACACTACAGGGACGTTCAGGAAGGAAAGCAGAGAAAATGAAGGTGGTGGGTTTGGGGTGCATTAATGGGGGTAGAAAAGATCATGGCTTTGGGTGGGGGAAGATAAGAGATGGTGGTGAAGACCTATTTTGAGGACCTGGAGGGAAGAGTGGGATTGAAGATTGTGTGGGAGTTTGTTCCAAAGGCAGCAAAAAAGAGGAATGGAAGAATGAAGGTGAGCAGTGATTCTTGATTTTCGTAGTTTAACCAGAAGGGGGTTGCTGGCAGACCTTGAGCGTAATGCGGAACAGATAGCAGACAGAGCAGGAGGGGCGAGGCCGGAGAGGAGACAGTAGAAGACAGAAAGACCACCGACATGCCTGCGGTGAGAGAGTGAGAGACCCAAAGTGAGAGATACCAATGATCTTAAATGCCTTGGTTTCCACAGCGTGAAGCAGAGAAATGTGAGAGGCAGGAGCACCAGCCCAGAGAGGAGAGCAGTACTCCATCAGGTTACAGATGAAAGCTCAGGTGTGCCAAGTAAGGACTTTGCACAATGGAAGATTCCCAGTTGGCGGCTGGCTTTGGAGGCCAGCTTGGAAATGTGGCTTTCCCAGGGAAGATCATGGCAGATAGTGACACCCAAAAGCTTGAGAGACAGAGCTTCTTCAAGAGGATTGTTTGGAAAGTATATGGAGGGGAGGGGGGCGGGTTCCAGATGGTCCTTTCAGAGAGACATCGTGAGAGTGAGACATGGTGACAGATTTGTTACAAGATGATTATTTTTTACCTTTTCATTTATTTTTCAAAAAGGCAGTTTCATAAGGCTGGTGGTTCCCTAAATTATTGTACTAACATCCATTTCGGCCCTGTATCTTGGGATGAATGTGTAGTTAATTTGGTATGATCATGCATTCTGGCCCTGTGGGCTGGAATGTATGTGCTTCTATTAACGTGTGCTTTGGCCTTCGGCCTGAAGTGCATGCATGTATTAGTTTGCCAGACTTCGTTGGACTGTGGATTTTGGCTTTGGGGCTGAGGTGTCCATCCTGGGCTTTGATATCATGTTGAAATTTATTTTAAACCTTTTTCTGCTCAAAAAAAAAAGACCTTGTAATAAGACGGCCGGTGATTCCCAAAGGAATTGCGTGACAATACATTCTAGCCCTGTAGTTTAGGATGCATGTATTTTTTTCACTGTATATTCTGGCCGCATGGGCTGGGATGTACGTGTTTGACCATGTGCTCCAGCCTTAGCTCCAAGCTGTGTACCTGTATTCGTCTGTGAAGCTTTGTTTGACTTGTGTGCTTTGCTCTTGTGGCTGAAATACACATCATTCGCTTTGTTCTAATGTTTGATTTTGCTTACATTTTTGTATGAAAAAGGCAATTCTCAACAGATATAGCCACTGGTCCTCAATATTCAGTCTATCATTGCATTCTAGACCTGTGGGCTAAGATGTGTGCCTTTTGTATGAACATGAGTTTTAGCCTTCTGGCCAACGTGCATGTGTGTTAGTTTGCCAGGCTTTCTTTGACCATATACTTTGATCTTGGCACTGAAATAAACGTCCTTATCTTTGCTATCATGCTTGAATGTTTTAAGTCTTTTTTATATAAAAATGACATCTCTCAACAGAGATGAAGGCCACGGAGCTGGAAATGTGCCCGTGGATTGATTGCATTCCCAAGTGTTGGGCTGGCATTGTTTAAAAAAAGTTGGCTGAATAATACTGTTTGTGGTGACTTAACAACACCCTTGGAGAGTTTGAGTTCTTGTTTTTCAACAGTGCCAATTTCATGTATCTGTAGTCTTGCGTACAGCTCCTGCTGAATCATGAGGTCGGGCTGCAATCTGCTGCGTGGAGTCACCTTCAATTGCAAAAACTTTGTCTGTCTGCACATTATGTAAATATATATATATTTTTTTCCCAGGAGCCAGCCTCATTTCAGCACACATTCACCACACTAAAATTATACCAGCCACCTATACTTTTATAGTCCTTCTGCAGGTACAAAATTTTCGAATTGCTTGCATGACAACCAATCACAGTTTAGGGAATCAACACCTGACTGTGCTATGGAGCATTCCTTTTTTTACATGAGATTGTCTCGTGCCTCATTTGTATTTTATCTTTCATGCAGTTAGGAAGGATTTGTGTAGCTACTTTACCCATGTGAGTCTAGTACTGCTGACAACGCTGTACGAGTCTCGACCATAATGGGCGGTGAGGTGGAAGGCACCACCTTATGGCCTCCCTACCTTTTTTGCTCAATGATGAATTTTTCTCCTCGTCTTGCTCACCTCCTCCACAACTGCCCTTTCCCCACATGACAGAACGAACCAATGTCCCTTTACACTTCTTCAAAGCAGCAGCTGCGATTGCATTATATAATACACTTCCCATGCAGCAGAAGCGTGGAAGAGTAACAGCTTCATTAAGTTTCAATTGTCTCACGAAATGCATTTGGTAAAGGCATTAAAATGATCTCGTTTTAATCTCATCCCTCATTTAACAAAAACTTTTTGTTCTTCCTTGAAAAGCTGAAGGTAAACATTTTGAAGGTGATTGGATGGATTGACTTTTCTATTTAGTGCTCTGGACGCTACAGCAGGCAATGCTGTTTATCTCATTATGTTGTGTAATTATTTGTGAATATTTTGTTTGCATTAGTCAAACGGCGGACATAATAGTTCAGAAGTAGGGTATTCAACCTTGAGCGACCGGGTACTGCTTTGATTCTCGATCGAACTATATGTTAATCAGCCTGATGTTTATATACACTGGGTGCTGTATCAATGAATATGCAGTGCAGTGGAGGGAGGAGTGCTATAGGCACCTTACCATAAGAGTAGGCCATTACGTGCCAGCACCTTGGCAAAATTTGAAATTCTTGCCATTTCTGAGTGTTGTATTGGCCTTCATTCTGCAATGGAGTATGATTTGAAAATTATTAGTTTTGAAAACGTTCATGAGAAGTCATGGTTTGTTTCTACATTGTCTTGTATAATATATCAATGTAATTATAATAATAATAATGATAAAAAGAACTATCATTAATTTGATTATCAAAGGTAATCTCATATGAAGGTTGATCCGTAAGTCTGTAACCTGGCGATATAAAGTCAGCGACTGATATTCGATATCCAGTGAACTTTAATTTTTCACCTTACCCCTTTTACAACATGATTTTTAAACTAAATATTTGGCTTCACATCCTTGTTGAAACCAGCAGTCCTTTGGAAGGGACGTTAAGCCAGTTGCCTCGTTGATCTTGAATATTATATCCCTTGGTACTTTTCAATGAGGTCATATACCTTTGCGTCGGTCGGCACCATGTCTTAATTCAAAATTCCCTGTATGCCTTTGACCGCCATGTCAAGGGTAGACGATGTGTAAGTGGTGGTAGACGATGTTAAACACTGCAGATTAGAGCTTTCGGTATTTGGCCAGGGTGCCGTCAATAGCTCAGCTACTCTTCACGAAGGGCACCGTGGGATTTCAAACATCCCCAAATTAATGCAAGTACACGGGACACCCAGTTTAACGTCCATCCGAGGGACGTCACAAACGTTGATAAATACCCCTCCTGTGAAACACCAGGATGACAGCTTATAGCTAGGTTAACATTTGAATCCAGGCTAGACAGTTCAGAGGCGAATAAGCCTGCATACCTATCAACCCGATAAATAAATCCTACCAACCCAATAAATAAATATTGAACAATGACTGATATTTGTTTCATTCCTACATTATATTAAGCTGCAAACATACTACCCACCCCTCACATACAGAAATGCAGTATTTCTACTGATAAATTATCTATCAAATGACACCTCCCATGATTTAGCAATTCCCTTCTACTGTTCACCATACCCATTAAGCATTGAGTGAAATCTCTCGCGTGGCAATGCAAAACGCTCGGTCCTGTGTGTTGATTTCCTGCTGGAAGAGATTATCTCAGAGCTGGCAGGCAAGAGCAGAAAAAGTTCCCATTCACGTTGCAAGTTGCTGTTCCTGCCATGAGCCCTCGAATTGCTGCTACACATTAGCCTGTTCTCTCAATCTCAGTTGATTTTCATCCCCCTTCCGATGTTTTTTCAAAGCCATGTTGTATTTTTTTTCTAAGTTTCCGATTTGTAGTTTGTGAAATTTCCATTGCAGTCTAAAAACAGGAAGCTGTACAATTTTAACATTTTTGGCATTGAGTTTACCTCATTTACTTGCTTGAATAAGTAATCTTGCCACATGTGGCACGAAGTTGAGGAATACACTCACAGGGTAGGGTTCTGAACCATTGCGGTTTTGATCTAGATGTAAAGTACAAAGGAAATCACCTACTATTACAGTATAACTACACAGATCAATTTGTTTGAGTTAAGACTCCAGTCTAGTATAAAAGAGGCATCCGTTTTGATTAAGAGAGCAATGAAACCGAGCCGAGCTGAATTTCAATTAAATGAGAAATTAAACCGAGAATTTCAAGTCAATCAGATGAAAATTGAGGATTTTAGAAATACCACCTGAGTTGTTGACTTTGAGCCTATGTTGATCTTTTGACCTCAAAACAATAGGTTTCTTCCTCATGAAAAACTCTACCATGTGGTGAAGCTTCGTGAAGATCGGTTTAAAATTGTGACGTGTAGGCGACAAACAGACAGACAAACAGACAGAATAACAAAATCGACTGACCAACATACTTGAAAAATCTTCGATTTTGCAAGTAACAAACAGCCAAACAAGAAGAAGACGTCGTGCAGAGCATGACACTTGCAAAATGCATAAAACAAAATTGAACTTCAAAAATAATTGGTGGTTGAATTCAATGACCAAATATGCAACATCTTTTCAAATTTCAAGTCAATCGGATGAAAATTAAGGATTTTAGAAATACCACTATAGTTGTTAACCTTGGGCCTATGTTGACCTTTTGGTCGACGTTGACCTCAAAAATAATTGGCTGGTTGAATTCAGTGACCTAAAATATAAATCCTCTTCAAATTTCAAGTCAATCGGATGAAAATTGAGGATTTCAGAAATCTCAACCTAAGTTGTTGACCTTTTGACCCCAAAACAATAGGCTTTTTCCTCATGACAAACTCTACCGTGTGGTGAAGTTTCTTTAAGATCGGTTTAAAATTGTGACCTGTGGGCGACAAACAGACAGACAGACAAATAGACAGAGAGAGCGCATACCTCTGCCAGGTGGAACAGTTCACGTTTTGTATCCCACTGATGGGCTGAATCCGAACCAAAATCCAATCCGCTTATTCTTGTCACTTATCCAATTCATCCACCTTGTTTTGTCATAACTCGTCCACAACTTTTTGAGATAGTGATATATTTAGTTTTTGGCCCGATCTATCAATTTTAGAAATTAGGCCTGTGTTGATCATTTGACCTTAAAATTAATTGGTCATTGAATTCAGCAACCTGACATGAAAATGCTTTTCAAATTTCAAGTCAATCAGATGAAAATTGAGGATTTTAGAAATTTGGCCTATATTTACCTTATGGTCTAGGTTGACCTTTTGTTCTGTGGTAACCACAAAAATAATAGGTGGTTGAATTCAGTGACCTGATATGTAAATCCTTTTCAAATTTCAACTCAATCGGATGAAAATTGAGGATTTAGAAAATTTGGCCCAAATTGGCCTATTTTGACCTTTTGGCTTATGTTTACCTCAAAATTAATATGTGTTTGAATTCAACGACCTGACATGAAAATGCTCTTCAAATTTCAAGTCAATCGGATGAAAATTGAGTATTTTAGAAAATTTGGCCCAACTTGGCCTATTGGCCTATGTCGACCTTTTGGCCGATGTTTACCTCAAAATTAGTAGGTGGTTGAAGTCAGTGACCTGATAGGCAAATGCTTTTCAAATTTCAAGTTAATTGGATTAAATTGAGGATTTTAGAAATTTGGCCTTTGTTGACCTTTTGGTCTATGTTTACCTCAAAATTAATAGGTGGTTAAATTTGATGAGCAGATGTGCAAATGTTCTTCAAATTTCAAGTCAATTGGATGAAAATTACAATTTTAGAAACAATATAAAAATTTGGCCTATTTTGGGTTGACCTTATGGCTGATGTTGACCTTTTCACCGAAGCTAACCTCAAAAATAATAGGTGGTTGAATTGAATGACCTGATATGAGAATCCTGTTCAAATTTCAAGTCAATCGGATGAAAATTTGGCTCAAATTGGTCTATTGGCCTAAATAGACCATTTCGGTCCACCAAATTTTACGAGACTTCAATGCAGGACCATCGCAGGGTCCGTGACATTAATCTCTAAAAGTTTTAGAACGTTTGGTTGAGCAGTTTAGGCTGGAGGTGAACGGACAAGACAAACACATAAACAAACAAACAAACACACAAACAAGCAGTCATAGACTGGTACTTACGAAATCGTCAACTTGACCTCTGACCTTGTCTAATAAAAGCTGTCTCTAGAGAAGGTAGCGCCGCAAACCAGAAGTTTCTACGATGATTCTGTACCAAACCATCAAAAATCGTAACGTCAACCGAAGAAAAAATCTCCATTTCTCGACGCAATTATTTAATATTATTTTATCAAAGTCAAAAAACCGTAATACTCGGCCATCTACCAACAATCTTTACATAATTGATAATAATCTGACGGCTTAGCGAGTCAGGCATGCGACGATAACCTTTATTGAGATAAAAAAATGACTTTTAAACACCATCTTTATCGAAAACACCGTCAGCGCGCACACGGAAAACCTTTACGTGATCAACGACGCCTCTGCTAGAGCGCGCTGCACCACGTGACGACCCATGACGCGGCGAGTGAAATATTTTTATGCAATCTTAAAACGTCTCCAAAACATCCGATTTTTACCAGAATTTCGACAACCGAGTTTTAAGCGTCCTAATCGATCGCAAAAGCCAAAGACAAAATTAAAATCGAAGTTAAAACGAACTCGTAACGTCAACCAAAGCAAAAATACTCCATTTCTCCACATGAATTTACGGAATTATGTTTGACCTCACTGTGACCTTGACCTTTGACCGATTTTGACCAAAATCTAATCAGCGCAAGCCATCACCCTCCTGAATCACGAGGTCTAACTTGACATTGGTAGCTTCTTCCGTTCTCGAGTTATCTTGCCTACAAATAAACACACAAACACACACACACACACACACACACGCAAACAAACACACAAACAAACAAACAAGCAGTCATAGAGTGGTACTTACGAAATCGTCAACTTGACCTCTGACCTTGTCTAATAAAAGCTGTCTCCAGAGAAGGTCGCGACGCAAACCAGAAGTTTCTACGATGATTCTGCAACAAACCATCAAAAATCGAATGTTTTGGATGTTTGACCTCACTGTGACCTTGACCTTTGACCGATTTTGACCAAAATATAATCAGCGCTTGCCACCACCCTCCTGAATCATGTGGTTTAATTTGGCATTGGGAGCTTCTTCCGTTCTCGAGTTATCATTTTTTGGATGTTTGACCTCACTGTGACCTTGACCTTTGACCGATTTTGACCAAAATCTAATCAGCACTAGCCATCACCCTCCTGAATCACATGGTGTAATTTGACATTGGTAGCTTCTTCAGTTCTCGAGTTATCTGTACCAAACCATCAAAAATCGAATATTTGACCTTTGACCGATTTTGACCAAAGTCTAATCAGCACTAGCCATTACCCTCGTGAATCACGTGCTATAATTTGACATTGGTAGCTTCTTCCGTTCTCGAGTTATCGTGCCTACAAACAAACAAACAAACAAGCAGTCATAGACTGGTACTTACGAAATCGTCAACTTGACATCTGACCTTGTCTAATAAAAGCTGTCTCGAGAGAAGGTAGCGACGCAAACCAGAAGTTTCTACGATGATTATGTACCAAACCATCAAAAATCGTAACGTCGACCGAAGCAAAAATCTCCATTTCTTCACGCAATTATATTATACCGTAACGTAACTCAACGATGCATCTGCTCGAGCGCACTGCATCACGTGACGACCCGTGACGCGTCGAGTGAAATATTTTTTATACAACCTTAAAACGTCTCCAAAACATCCGATTTTTACCAGAATTTCGACAACCGAGTTTTAAGCGTCCTAAGCGATCGCAAAAACCGAAGACAAAATTAAAATCGAAGTTAAAACGAACTCGTAACGTCGAGCGAAGCAAAAATACTCCATTTCTCCACGTGAATTTACGGAATTATGTTTGACCTCACTGTGACCTTGACCTTTGACCGAT
Source organism: Eptatretus burgeri (assembly GCF_056783735.1). Lineage (NCBI taxonomy): Eukaryota > Metazoa > Chordata > Myxini > Myxiniformes > Myxinidae > Eptatretus > Eptatretus burgeri. The sequence goes on along the minus strand of NC_140963.1, from coordinate 74,749,889 downwards.
TTTGACCAAAATCTAATCAGCACGAGCCATCACCCTCCTGAATCACATGGTGTAATTTGACATTGGTAGCTTCATCCATTCTCGAGTTATCGTGCCTACAAACAAACAAACAAACGGAAGGCATCAATATACTTACGAAATCTTAAGATTTCGTAAGTAATAAAGCAATGACCACGTGTGACTTCTTTAAGGTCACACTGAGGTGAACAGAGCTGCTATCCACCAGGAGCGACTCATTGAGGAATATCTGCCTGCCTACGAGATACGAGGAATATCCGATGAGAATCGTTCTCGAGTAACCATGAAAAATATGCGTTTGCCTCATAATGTCACCAAATGATGTCATAATGTCTCAAGCTTGATCTATCTAGAAAGCACTCATCGAGGTGTTCAATTTGAGGTACTACACAATATGGTTCCTAAAACTTGAAAATTTGACCTTGGGGTCAAATATGTTTGACCTGAGGCGCTAACCATGAAGGTCAAGGCCAATCGCCACCAAAAGTTAATCAGCTGAGCGCCAGACCATGAACTATATTCCCATGAAGTTTGAAGACGATGCGATCAAAATTACTCAAAAAATAAGGGTTTCGTCGACTCCCCTGATTTGCGACAAAGTGTGCTTGACCTTCAAAATTTTATGCGCTGATAGGGACCTCTATAGGCCTCTGATATGCGAAGTTACAAAAATTTCCAATGATAACTGTGCTCTGCAGAATTATTTATACGTGATTACAGACAAACAAAAAAAAACATACAAGCTGACTAACATATCTTGCAAAAACTTCGTTTTGGCAAGATAACAAACAAACAAGCAGTCATAGACTGGTACTTACGAAATCATCAACTTGACCTCTGACCTTGTCTAATAAAAGCTGTCTCTGGAGAAAGTTGCGACGTAAACCAGAAGTTTCTACGATGATTCTGTATCAAACCATCAAAAATCGCAACGTCGACCGAAGCAAAAATCTCCATTTCTCCACGCAATTATACCTTAACGTAACTCAACGACGCGTCTGCTCGAGCGCACTGCATCATGGGACGACCCGTGATGCGTCGAGTGAAATATTTTTTATACAATCTTAAAACGTCTCCAAAACATCCGATTTTTACCAGAATTTCGACAACTGAGTTTTAAGCGTCCTAAGCGATCGCAAAAACCGAAGACAAAATTAAAATCGAAGTTAAAACGAACTCGTAACGTCGAGCGAAGCAAAATTCTCCATTTCTCCACGTATTTATTTAATATTATTTTATCAAAGTCACAAAACCGTAATATTCAGCCATCCACCAACAATCTTTACATAATCCGACGGCTTAGCGAGTCAGACATGCGACGATAACCTTTATTGGGATAAAAAATGATTTAAAACACCATCTTTATCGAAAACACCTTCAGCGCGCACACGCAAAACCTTAACGTAACTCAACGACGCGTCTGCTCGAGCGCACTGCATCATGGGACGACCCGTGACACGGCAAGTGAAATATTTTTTATACAATCTTAAAACGTCTCCAAAACATCCGATTTTTACCAGAATTTCGACAACCGAGTTTTAAGCATCCTAAGTGATCACAAAAACCGAAGACAAAATTAAAATCGAAGTTAAAACGAACTCGTAACGTCGAGCGAAGCAAAAATACTCCATTTCTCCACGTGAATTTATGGAATTATGTTTGACCTCACTGTGACCTTGACCTTTGACCGATTTTGACCAAAATCTAATCAGCGCTAGCCATCACCGTCCTGAATCACGTGGTGTAATTTGACATTGGTAGCTTCTTCCGTTCTCGAGTTATCGTGCCTACAAACAAACAAACAAACACACAAACAGAAACGGAAGTCATCAATATACTTACGAAATCTTTAGATTTCGTAAGTAACAAGCAGTGATAGACTGGTACTTACAAAATCGTCAACTTGACCTCTGGCCTTATCTAATAAAAGCTGTCTCTAGAGAAGGTAGCGACGCAAACCAGAAGTTTCTACGATGATTTTGTACCAAACCATCAAAAATTGTAACGTCGACCAAAGCAAAAATCTCCATTTCTCCACGCAATTATTTTATATTATTTTATCAAATTCACAAAACCGTAATACTCGACCATCCACCAACAATCTTGACATAATCTGACGGCTTTGCGAGTCAGACATGCGACGATAACCTTTATTGGGATAAAGAATGACTTTTAAACACCATCTTTATCGAAAACACCATCAGTGCGCACACGGAAAACCATTACGTGATCAACGCCGCCTCTGCTCAAGTGCACTGAACCACGTGACGACCCGTGACGCGGCGAGTGAAATATTTTTTATACAATCTTAAAACGTATCCAAAACATCCGATTTTTACCAGAATTTCGACAACTGAGTTTTAAGCGTCCTAAGCGATCGCAAAAACCAAAGACAAAATTAAAATCGAAGTTAAAACGAACTCGTAATGTCGAGCGAAGCAAAAATACTCCATTTCTCCACATGAATTTACGGAATTATGTTTGACCTCACTGTGACCTTGACCTTTGACCGATTTTGACCAAAATCTAATCAGCGCTAGCCATAATCCTCCTGAATCACGAGGTGTAATTTGACATTGGTAGCTTCTTCCGTTCTCGAGTTATCGTGCTTACAAACAAACAAACACACAAACAAACACACAAACACACACACAAACACACACACAAACACACACACAAACACACACACAAACACACAAACAAACACACAAACGGAGGACGGAAGTCATCAATATACTTACGAAATCTTTAGATTTTGTGAGTAACAAACGGAGGCGATCAACATATTGTACTTGTCAAAATAAATAAATAAATTGCCAAGTAATAACAAAATCAACTGATCAATATATAATAATTGAAAAATCGAAGATTTTTGTTTGAATTCAAAATTCAAAAAAAATTAATAAATCGAGGATTTTTCAAGTAACAAACAAACAGACCCAAACACAATACCCTCTCCTTCGGTCAGGGTAATAACTGGATAATCACTTACATTCACCTTTTGCCTTAACAGTAAACTTTTTCAGCCCCCCTGCACTTTGGCTCAGCGAACTGAAAAATCGTTAGGTCGGCGGATAATGTTCCTTGCCATGTCGACGAAAACATTGAGTTCAGAAAATCAATCTTTCATGTCAATATGTCTTTTTCTGAAAATGTGATTGAGAACGTTGTGGACCAGTAAGTGTGCCCAATTTGGTGCTGAATACTTAAGCTGGGTAATTGCCTATGAGAGTTACAGCTGACACTTTTGTCAACATTATCATGGTTGACTGTGATGAGGTTAATCTGCTCAGCTGCTTTAAGTCATAGGAGGGGTAGTCTTCCTCAACTTCCACAAATTCAACATCGTATTTATTGCTGTTGTAGGAGTCCCGGATCGTTTTGCGAAATTTCGCGACAAATTCCCAATGGTATTATTGGGAATTTGCATCATGACAATTTTTGTTTTTCTTTTTGTCGTTGGCGAGAATTTTTCTGCATAGCGAGCCGGCAATAGATTTACGAATGAACCAGTTCTGTTCTTGCATATGGCAGCTTGGCTGCTAGGGTAGCTATCATTTCTTGGAAGTGCAGCAATGCTGCTGATGCTGTGCCCCTCTACCAGAACACTGGTACTCATTTCACCAACCTCAGAAGGATACCAAGCTGAGTCAACCCCACTTGGTGTTAATTCAGCAGCCAACGAGGCTCAAACTCAGGACCCTGGGATCCTAAGCCAGCCACCCTAACCACTCAATCTGGAAGACATCATAATTCCATACGAGCAAGTGACATTTTATTTATTTTACACCACCACGTTTAATGGAATTTATCGACTCTTCATCTGATTTGGTATTTTCAGTGATATGAAGTACTTGTTTATTGTTCGAGGTGTATATCAACAAAGTTTTCAAGGGACATTTGCTGGCAAAGTGGTTTTTTCGCTTGCACAATTTGCCCCAAGTTGCCAATATGCTTCTCCATGAGGTGAGTGCAACCACAACATTTGTATTCACACTCTCAGTTCGTCAAATTGGGACTTGGCCTCTTCTGCAACTTATGGCGTGTTTTCAAGAATCTCTTTGATTGACAAAATATAACACTCAATCGAAATGAAATTGTTCCTCGATCATAAACTGACGTTGAGAAAGACAGAACTTTTCGCTTCATATGCGTATGGTAAAAACAACAATGGTACAACCATACCCATAGCTGTCATTCTCTGCCTAATTCAGTCACTCCACCCCCTGACAGAGGGAGCAAAGCTAAATAGTTCAAGTGGTGATCCTCTTGGTGTGTTATGGTTACAACAGTTCCCTCAGCCCTTGCTTTGCTCTCTGTGGACTTCATCTTCACCTGGGAGTGCTTCAAGTTCTTCAAAGGTGAACATGCAAGGAGACATTCATATGACATTGGCTGGCACCCTGTGCCTGGGTTCATTATAATCCTGGAACATGATGATGCCATCGTCCAGTTAACCAGCAGGTGATGATTGATACACTGCCGTTATAACTGGGACACAACACAAAAAATAATCATAAACACTAAAAAAAATAAGTGACTGGACCAGCGGCAAGGTAGCTTATACAGGTAGAGATACAATGGGAGCATCATGATCTTTGTCAACATCCCCAACATCAATAAAGGTGTGGGTGGTTGAGCTGTTGTAGTAGATGTGAGTCAGTGCAGAGCACCGGAGTTTGTGATGGGCACTTTCACAAGCTGGGAAAATCTTTTTCAGGACATGAACCTGAGCAAGTTTAATTGGGTAGTGGCTGAAACTGTGTCATTTCTGGTGGAACCTTTTGCCATCTTTCAACTTTGGTTTAGTTGGGGAGTGTGGGGATTGGCAATGACGTGCCATCAACTTCGCTCTAGTTTATTTTTTTTAACACCCTGATGATATCCCTGAGTAGTGGGGCAACTCAGCATAACAATTGTGCATTTTGTGAGGAAAGCACCAAATTTGGCACACTAGTAGCCTAACATATTATAAACAGATTTGGATATTGGGCCATCTCAAAATTTTTGATGGCAGTGGAAAATGGCTGCCACAGCCATCAGCGGCTGAATTTGAGATGGCCCAATATCCAAATCTGTTTATAATATGTTAGGCTACTAGTGTGCCAAATTTGGTGCTTTCCTCACAAAATGCACAATTGTTATGCTATATTTAGCTAAGTTGCCCCACTAGAGCCTGCCACACTTTTTTAATCCCCACTCCTCCCCCTCACCTCCCAACCCCACAATGAAATGAAGTTTGATTGATGGATTTATTTTTAATTTGGTGTTGGTGTGGCACAGGCATGATGGGCATGTGCTTTGCTGTACTTACTGATGTTGAATTGCAGCCTCTTCCGTCATCCAAGCCTACCACACTTTTTTCATCACCACTTCTCCTCCCCCTCTCCCCCCACCCCCCCCCCAATTCCCGAAATGAAATGAGGTTTGATTAACGGATTTATCTTTAATCTGGTTTGCTGGTGTGGCACAGGCATGATGGGCCAAATGACCTCCTCGATCTAATTTTCTTGTTATTTTTGTACTGTGTATGCATGAACAAATAATGCAAGGCTTACAATTCCCTTGGTGTGCATCCGGTTTACCAGTGCTGGCTTTGAGGAATCTTTGTTCAGTGCATGTGAGAATGCATTTGAGTATCCAATTTAAGACAAATGAACATGTGACTGACATGTGCATACACATCCACACTGTATCATTGTACATTATTATACAAGTCGGGACAAAATAATGCATTGAACGTACAATTCCTTTGGTGTACATCTGGATGTCCAGCATGCCTGGTGTTGGCTTAATGGTAAGGGTGGTGGGCTTTGGATCCTAGGATGCTGAGTTTAAATCCACCTCGGCTGTTGAATTAATACCAGGTGGGGTTGACTCTACCTGTCATCCTTTTGAGGTTGGCAAAATGAGTGCTAGCTTGCTGGTATCCTGTGTTGGAGTGGAAACCTGTCCAGGATTGTACCCAATAGGCAAGGAGATTGCTAAAGTAGTACCAACGCTCTGCACAGAGTCTGGTCACAATGAATGGGATGGATGGATGGATGTCCAGTGTTGGTTTCACTGCTTGTTTGTAGCACTGGGAGACAGTGCTCTGATGACAATGGCTCGCAGAGAACAGTGTCATCTTGTGCAGCATCATCCAGCCAATTGGTGTTGATCTGTATCTCTTTATACAGTGGATTATATGTTCCTTTAAACACTTCAAGGCAGGCAGAATTTTAGCAAGTCGTACATACTGGTACATGTAATGACCTTTGTAACTCAGCTTCTTTTGAGCTTCATGGGGACCATTAGAGCTTGTGATGGTAACCTAGGTAATTGGATGCACAAAGGTTTGAGATATGTGGGTACGTTTACTGCATGTCCGTGAATTGTACGTTGCTTGCCACAAGGGAGTACCACCATCTTCATGAATGGGATCCTCAGTGAGATCAGCCGAACTTCCAAAGGATTTACGTCTGACAACTCTGTTGGGATATCCACAAGATCCAAGTTGTTGGCTTCAGCCTTAGCATGCATTTTCCCTTGTTTTAGAGCACAATCACAGGTTTTGCAGATTTTGATTGTCCCCTTCACACTGGCATGCATAAACTTGGGCAGAAGGACTTTGTTATGTGCTTTGCTGTAATTACTGATGTTGAATTGCAGTACCGTTTGTCGGTATATTCGATGTTGACAGCATGTAGAGTGCCTTGAGAAAGTATTCACACCCCTTGACTGTTCACATTTTGCTGTATTACAGCCTCAATTTAAAATGGGTTGAATTTAAATTTTGCCACCGATTGACACAAAATACCCCATAATGACAAAGCGAAAACATGTTTTCAGAAATTTTACAAATTAATTAAAATGAAAACCTGAAATGGCTTGCATCAATAAGTATTTAGTCCCCTGAGTCAATACTTTGGAGAAGTTCCTTTGGCAGCGATTACAGCTTCAAGTCTTCTTGGGTATGTCTGTATCAACTTTGCACATCTGGATTTGGGAATTTTCTCCCGTTCTTCCTTGCAGATTTGCTCAAGCTCTGCTAAGTTGGATGGAGAGCATTTGTGAACAGCAATCTTCAAGTCTTTCCACAGATTCTCAATGGGATTCAAGTCTGGGCTTTGGCTGGGCCACTCAAGAACTTTCAGGTTCTTGTTTTGAAGCCATTCCATTGTTGCTTTGGCTTTATGCTTAGGGTCATTGTCCTGTTGTAATGTAAATCTTCGCCACAGTCTAAAGTCTTGTAACACTGCAACACTCTGAAGCAGTTCTTCTTAAGGATTTGCCTGCATTTGGCTCCATTCATTGTTTCCTCTATCCTTACAAGTCTCCCAGTCCCGAGCACTGAAGAGCATCCCCATATCATGATACTGCCACCACCATGCTTCACGGTGGGGATGGTGTTAGATAGGTGATGATCTTGTGCTCGGGTTCTGCCAGACGTAGCGCTTTGCATTCAGACCAAAGAGTTCATTTTTAGTCTCATGAGACCACAGAATAATTTGCCTCATGCTCTCAGACTCTTTCACATGCCTTTTTGCAAACTCCAGACGTGCTGTCATGTGCCTTTTTCTCAAGAGTGGCTTCCATCTAGTCACTCTCCCATAAAGCCTCCATCTGTATTGTGCTGCAGAGATTGTTGTCCTTCCAGCAGGTTCTCCCATCTCAGCCAAGGAACTCTGTAGTTCTGTCAGAGTGGTCATTGGGCTCTTGGTCACCTCCTTGACCAAGATCCTTCTTGCCCATTTTGGACGGATGGCCAGCTCCAGGAAGAGTGTGGGTAGTTCCATATTCTTTTCATTTCCCAATGATGGAGCTCACTGTGCTCTTGGGAACTTTCAACACTCTAGAAATTGTTTTATGCCCTTCCCCAGATCTCTGCCTCCTCACAATTATATCTGGGAGTTCTATGGACAGTTCCTTGGACTTCATTGTTGAGTTTCTGCTCTGACATACACTGTCAACTGTGGGACCTTATATAGAAACGTGTGTTTCTTTCTAAATCATGTCCAATCATTTGAATTGGCCACAGGTGGACTTCAGTCAAGTTTTGGAGACATGTCAAGGATGATCAAAGGAAATTGGATGCACCTGAGCTCAACTTGGAGTTTCATAGTAAAGGGGTTGAATAATTATTTGCATGAGACATTTCAGCTTTCCATTTTTAATTAAATTGTAAAAAAAATTCAGCATTTCATTTTTAATTAATTTGTAAACATTTCTGAAAACACGTTTTCACTTTGTCATTATGGGGTATTTTGTGCAGATGAGTGACATTTTAATTTCAGGCTGCAACACAACAAAATATGACAAAGTCGAGGGGTGTGGGTACTTTCTGAAGGTACTGTACATATGCAGTCAGGACCTTGTTTGGTAACAACAATAAAAACCTCAGTTACATGCATTATACTTTCTGTACTACTTTCTGTATACTGGATATGTTATGTTATGCTGCACTCAGGACACATGCGTTATACTTTCTGTACCAGGACTCTCCTTTCCTTGGTGGAACTCAAATAGCTGCATGGGCCTGGACATATCGCCATTTCTTCGCCTCTTTTTCCAGATGGGACTCGAACAAATGCTTGATGGCGTAGGCCAGGGAATCTCGCCATATCCTCTCCGCCTTTATAACTGTTACCTTGCGTTTTCAAGCAGGATCTATGTGCGTTTTGTTCATGAACCTTGCATCACAGGCATGACGGTAACTGTACAAAGCCGATGGATCAAACACATCAGTCCAGATCTGACGATGCTCCACTGATATCCGTTTTTTTTGTCGCCATTGAGGAATACCCATGCATTTGCACAAATATAAACCTTTTGCCAACTCCTCTTGGAAAAAAATGACGATTTTGGAACAATCTTTGATAAAAAGAAAAAGATGCGTCAAAAAAAGAGGGCGAGGTACCCCCATATTTGTCAAAATAAAGAATCTGAAATAGTTATGCAAACAGTTATCCTGCCCTCAGCACATGGCGATGCTTCATGGCCCAGGCAAGCCTCTTTTTCATATTTTGCCATCTTAGCAATGGTTTTCTTACTGCCACTCGACCTGTCAAACCTGCAGCTCGTAGTCTTCTCTTCACAGTTGAAACTGAGACTTCCTTACTTCGACCAGTGTCAAGCTGTGGTTGAAGCTGCTGTCCTGTGAGCCACCTATCACGCAAGTTGTTGACTCTCAGAAACTTGTCTTCTGATTGTGTTGTCGCTTTGGGTCTGCCAGACCTCTTCCTGTTAGAGTTTCCTCCAGTTTCCAAGTGCCTTTTGATGGTGCAGGAAACTGTACTCACTGACACCTTGGCTTCTTTGCAATTTCTCTAAAGGCAAGACCAACACTTTTAAGGGTTATAATGGTCTGTCTGTCTTCCTTTGATAATTGTCTTTTTCTCACCATTATGACAGCAATATACAACTTCCTGCAATGCAAATTGTCCAAATAATGCTTCAGAGGGTGCAGCAACACAGTCTGTTCACAACACTGCTTTTATACAGACAGAGGGTTTGTAACTAATCAACAAAAGTTGTGACACCTGTAGGAATTATTTGCATCAACTTTCAAGGCTTAATTTACTTCCATTGCTGCAGAACAGCTGCAGTTGCTAACCCATTACCTGTTCCCTGAAAAGGGCCTTTTTAACAACTCTGAAATGTACGTTATTTTTCAGTTTTTGGTGTCCTAAAAACTTTGTTTTTTAACCTCTGGCAGTTAACCACTTTGCTTTGTACCATTTCCGGTTATTCACTGGACTGAAGTGCTTAAATTTCAGTAAAAATGAGAAAATGGGGGTGTTCTAAAACTATTCACCGGTAGTGTGGACTGGGTTTCAATCCTGACCCAGCTATAAACTGTCATCCCAGTGTTTCACAGGCAGGGTGATTCATCACTGTGTGTGCTGTCCCTCAGATGAGCATTGAACGGCTGTCCCATCTGCCACCATTAATTGGTGGACATAAATGATTCCATGGTGTCCTTCGCAAGCAGTAGGTGACCCATTACCAGCACCATGACCAGATTCCAAACCCCTGCCAGAAACCAACAAAGGGGGGGGGGGAGAAAATACAAATGCAGAACATACAAATGCAGAAAATACAAATGCAGAAATACAAATGCAGGATGCAGAACATCCTTGGAGACATCGGAAAGTTCAATTGCCCATGAAATAAACATTGCAGAAAATGCGCCATTTTGCCTGCTCGTCTGTGCACGTGTCACATCGTACATTTGTTCAGAGTCTGCGAAAACGTTATAACCTTATTTAAAACGTCCATTTTTTACCGGATTTGTTTTGATACCTTGTAGAGCACCTCACGAAACCTCCGAAAATATAGACACAGATTTGGCAGACACTCTGGATAGGCAATCCCTCGGGGACAGTGCATGAGGTCTTGCAATGAATGCATTAAATCATATAGATCAATGAAGCTGGTTCCCTGAAATAAACAATGCAGAAAATCCACCATTTTGCCTGCTCCTCTGTGCACGTGCCAAGGTACATCGGTTCGGAGTCCACACAAATATTATTACATTATTTTAAAATATCCGTTTGTTACCAGATTTGCTTTGATTCCCTGTAGAGCACATCGTGAAACCTCCGAAAATATAAGCATAGAACTGGCAGACGTGATGGATGGGCAGTCCCTCTGGGGGACAGGGCATGAGGTCTAGCAGTAAATGCATTAAATCATACATCTCAATGAAGTTGGTTAATTTTGTTACATTGCTCACTTTTTTGATCACTCAATATATTTCTCCAAACAGTAGAAAAAGATAAGTTTAATGCTTTGTAAATTTCACTTTTTCTCGTGTATGTATGGAGGAGGGAACATAGCCTTGCTAGCTTAAAGTAAATAGGTACATCGGCTTAGTGATGAGGCTCGTTATTTCTTTAAATTATCAGATTTCACAACAGAGTTCGACACTTATTTAGTCCGGACGATATCCAATCCTCAAAACCGAAATAATAGTTCGATGATATATTTTAATTAGTCCGTGAGAGTAGATCGGGGAAAATCAGATCAAATAATGCATGAAATCACTCCTAGCTCCAAATTTGAAAACTACAGTACTTACAAAAGTGACGTACACAACAATTTGTAGCTGTGATGTAGAGGCATTCAATATGAGTGATAAAAATGGAACAAAAACTTCATCGTGAAGAAATCGTTGTGGCCTGTTCCAAGTCAAGGCATGGTTGAGCAGGCCAAAAAACATGGCGGCCTCAGACCCCAGCGAGGTTACCCAGGAAACGCCCTGAGACACAGAGAGCGAGGTGACCGAGGATCGCCTGATGCAGGATATATTTAAATAATGCCATTAATTATCTTCAAAAGGGGTGTTTTAATTAACCCAAACACAAAATTTTCACTCTTGCACTTCCTTGGAATTTTCTTTGTATGCATGCAAAGTTTCAGGCTGCTATATTTTATGGTTTGTAGTTATGGAAGAGACACACACTGGCACGCTCGTGCACGCACGCTGCCTTTTATTCGTATAGATTTGTTACACAAGATTGAAGCTTGTGGAAGAATGAGATATTTGCTGGAAGATTATATAGTTCTTGATTTAAAAAACAAAACAAAAAAAAAACGTTTATTAAAGAAAAGTTGATAACAAACCACGATGGAACATGAGGATTATTTTGGAATACAATCAGCAACAGCTTTAAATGATCCACCTAGTTTGCCATTTCACTTACTGCAGAGTTAAGCAGTTTGGAGCACAATCTGTCATATTGGTAATAATTTGACATGCCTCGTTGTCGTGTGGCTAATTAACATTATATTTTTCACATACAAACTATTCCATTAGGTTTTAGTTTGAAATTTCTTATCATGGATCACAGTAACAGCTTACGTTTGTCGATTTCTTTTAAAAATCAATCTGGTGAAGGTGATTATATCTCCGCTGCCTTATATTTCAATCTTTATCGGTGATAATATAAAATAATGAGTTAATTAGTGCTTGTGAATGTCTGAAAAACTTTTTTCCAAGGAGAAAAAGTATCTTATAAATAAATTTAATTTTCTGTCTGTCTGTCTGTCTGTCTATGTTTGTGTGTCTGTGTGTAACACCAATCACACCAAAACTACTGGGTCAATTGCACCAAACTTGGCAAATGGACAAAGTTTAACCTCAGGGTAAACATGGGCTACTTCGTTTCATCTGTCGTCATGTAGGTTCGGGAGGGAAGGTCGACAAAAATTCTCCATGTAAATGTGTATCGTGTAGCGCCACCCATTGGTAGCGGCAGAGGGTATTACAAACAAGTGAGCTGTGGAGATAACTTGCATTTTTGCACTGTACACGCTCCCAGAGAGTGGAAAGCCCCAAAGCCAACCTCCACTAATCAGGAGAGGCAGGGGAAGGGTGGTGGGAGTCTAGAGGGAGGGAAGGGTGTGGTGGGAGTCTGGAGGCAGGGGTGGAAGGAAGGAGGGGAAGAGGTGGGGTGGGAGTCTGGAGTGAGGAATGCAGGGGGAGGGGTGGCATGAGGGAGGGAAAGGGATGGGAGGAGAGAGGGGAATGGACAGGAGGAGGAAGGGGAGGGAGGAGGAACACGACGTTCCCCAGCAACTCCGGGCACCCCTGTTAGTTCTAACTAAATTATTGGGCCTGGCTCGGGTTTTAAAATTTTGGATTGACTTGCATTGGGAAACTTGTGAATGATAGCCTGCTTAACATCTCCTTTTGATGGGTGAGATTCCTCGCTGCACTTGCTGCTGAAACAGCTCAATATCCAGTCTTCATAAAATTAATCAAATAATACAGCGATCTAAACCAGAAGCAGACTTGTGAATATGTTATCAAATGAGGTATTCTGCTTTATAATTTCCATGTGAATAAAATGCTTCTCAAGCGAATCTATGCATATTTGTCTTCCATTTTAATGACAAATCATACTTCTTGTGACCGAGATTGAAATGCTAGTGATGGCTACACCTGAAAATTGAGGCAAATAATAAGTGGGATCATTCTTGCACTTCTTTTATTTATTTATTTATTTTTAAAATCATTTTTGAAAGAAACTTGTGAACAAGCATTTAAGGGTCTAACAAAAAAAGCTTTCAAAATATCTCTTCATTTAATGATTAAATGATGTGATGTGTTGTTATAGATTATGTAATTATTTCCCCTTCATCACTCTGGGAACCATTAATTTACATCAACCAATTCCATTTTATTCAACAAGATGAAATTTCTTCATCCATGACATGGAAGATAGACAAACCATTTTTGAGATTGGAAATGGACCGTAATAGTTTATATATGGAAATGTGTCATTGAAAGAGAAATATCAAAGCTTGGCGAGGATGTTGAGGTTTGTGGCGAGGATGTTGAGATCACGGAGAGACCACTTACCTTGGCAGTGATATTCATGTCTCTGTTAGCTCTGAGCCAGAGGTCAATAGAGGAGTGGGTCGGGCCTGGGGAGTCATGGATTCACTGGATCATGGGGTGTAGCGCTGCCAGTGCCTGTGCAGGAGGACAAAAGTCTGAGTCTTCAGGTCCTTGGTGCTCCCAGTCTTGCTCTGTGGATGTGAGACTTTGACTCTGACCAGGGATCTGAGACGGAGACTGAATTCCTTTGGTACCAGGTCTCTTCAGAGAATCCTTGGCTACCACTGGTCGGACTTTGTGTCCAACGAGCAGTTGCTGAAAGACACTCAAATGAGATTTGTTACCTGGATAGTCCGTGAGCATCAGCTGGAGCTGGGTGACATGTGGCTCGTTTTCCTGATGCTGATCCTGCTCACCAGATTCTCTCAGCGAGGGAGCCTCGTGAATGGAGGCCAATAGACTGACCACATGCCTCATGGCTGCAGCAGGTTGATCAGCATCTCCAGGAGATGTGGGATGACCAGGCATATGCCTGGGGGATGGGCAGACGGAGGCCGTTGGAGTCCCGGCGGAAAGTGGACGCAGTGACATGCTGCTCCGGCGCATGCTCCCATACCTGACCTGACCTGACCTGACATTCATTGTTGCGAGAGCAAAATAAGCATGCCTATGGTAGAGCGACATGGGCTGAGTCCTAATTGATGATCTGAAATTAGTTAATAGGAGATAAGGAATGATTTTGAAGTCAACTGCAATGAAGGATTCCATGACCTTGCTGATGATTGGCAGTGAGCTAATAGGTCTGTAGTTAAGGGTATCCATTTTTGCACCTTTTGATGTCATGCATGTGATGTCGACTGATTTCCAAGCAGATGGAATATAAGCTATGGCAAATGATGTGCTGAAAATGGCAGAAAGAGGAACTGTGAGAGCAACAGCGCAGGTTTTTTGGGCATGTAAGCCGATGCCGTATGTTCCAGTTGCAGAATCAGTCAAGCATTGCCAGAAACTTCTCTTCATTCTCTGTTTCAAAAGACACAGAGTATAGGAGCAGTTGGGTGTAACTGGGAAGACTGGGTACAGAGAGAGAGAGAGAGAGAGAGAGAGACAGACAGACAGACAGACAGACAGACAGACAGACAGACAGACAGACAGACAGACAGACAGACAGACAGACAGACAGACAGACAGACAGACAGACAGACAGACAGACAAGATTTGGAAGCAAACACAGAATTGAAGCATTAAGCCGTCTCATGAGTGGAGTCGCTTGTGTCATTTGAAGTGAGGGAAGAGGTGGAGGGGGAGCATACACCAGAGATAGACTTGACAAGGCCCCACCAGATTTTAGAAGAGGGAGACTAGTTTGAAAGTTCAATCAGAGATTGGACAGATGCCATTTTCTGGCTCTCCTGAGACTTGAGAGACACTTGCTGCGGACTTTGTGGAATAAGCTACATTGCCTTCAGTCAGATTTTCCTTCAAGGAAGAGAAGGCCAGTTGTTTCAAGGCAACTGCCTCACCACAGGATTTGGTGTACCATGGGTGGGAGGATGGGTATGATAACGGAAGACGAGATTGGATGAACCTGTGCATAAGGGAGAGCAGGTTCCTGCGGAAGAATTGCCAGGGTGAGTTAATATCAGGGGTGGTAGATATAGGAGACCAGTCCTGAAGTGCAATTGCTGCTTGCAGTCCCTGCTAATTTACCTGAGTGAACTGCCAAACTTTTTGAGGATGTTCTCGGAGAATGGCCAGAGTGATGTTGACATTCACAAGCATATTATGAGATGAACCAATTGCAGCAGAGGAAGAGCAAGATACATTGGAAGCTGTGGGATGTAAGGAGCATGGGGGAAGCTGAGGGGGCATGACGAGAGGGAAAGTTAAAGTGGGTGGGATGAGGGGAAGCAGATAGGGGGGAGGGTAATGGCCTGGAGGGGTGGTATACTGGTTGGTTTGCTCTTGACTCACCACTTGTTTGAGCTGGAATTTGGAATTTGTTCAGTGTCGGTGATAGCTCGCCACTCTTTGCAAAGGACTCTGTGGGATCTTCAACATCCACCGACTAATGCCGACATGTGTCGAGCCATCGATCACCCTTCATTGAGGCATGAGGACGTCGATATACTTGAGAGAAAATGTTTATCATCTATCGATACATGTGGCCACATGGAGAGCAGAAAACCAGGAACGCCGATTAGTAACTGAGGTAACCCGGAGAATGCTCTGCCCTAATAGTCACTCACTTTTATATGTATATATTTGCCACGTTGGCTAATTCCATTACACAATAGCCCTTCCTTTCATCAAAGGACCAGCTGGTTTATGTCCTTTCAACACCAGTGTATTAAGCAGATAAGGAGGACCTGAAGTTTCTCTGAGATCCAGTTACACGATGTTCCTGTGAATCATTCAAGGTTGACCACATTTCTTATCTCTCCACATGTGGAAAACAGCAAAGCAGAAATATTTTTAAATTAACTGCAAGTGATTGGATTTTGCTGGGAAGAAATAACAGCTATAAAAGGTACAAATCCCAACACATACAGGACACACAGTTTAACGTCCATCTGAGGGATGACACACACACATTGATGAATCACCCTGCCTGTGGAACACTTTTGGATGGGAGTTTAAAGCTGGGTCGGGATTCAAACCCAGGCTAGACAACTTAGAGGCAAGTGTGTGTACGCATTGTATCTCGCAGCCATCCTGACAGTCTCAACTGTTGTTACCCTCCTTTTAATAACTGTAAAACATGAGTGTGTCCATCACTGTACCTGCAAGTCCTGTTTATATTATTCGCCCCCCGTTGCACTTTGTCCGAAACAGGGGCTTATGGATTGGGCTACATCAGTCTGTGCGTCCATCCGTCCACATCCATATCTCGTATATGTATGGACCAAGTTTATTCAAACTTGCCACAGACAATCCATGATGGTATACATATGCACATCATTTTTTATTAATCGAGATCACATCCAAGATAGCCGACTGGCAGCCATTTTGTTACTGATGCAATTTAGCCCAATCGTAAGCAATCTTTGATATGTATTCCCAATCCATCTTTTTATATGTATATATATATATATATATATATATATATATATCCTCCACCAGTCACTCTGTCTGTCTGTCTGTCTGTCTCTGTTTGTCTGTCTCTCTCTCTCTCTCTCTCTCTCTCTCTCTCTCTCTCTCTCTCTCTCTCTCTCTCTCTCTCTCTCTCTTTCTCTCTTTCTCTCTTTCTCTCTTTCTCTCTTTCTCTCTTTCTCTCTTTCTCTCTTTCTCTCTTTCTCTCTTTCTCTCTTTCTCTCTTTCTCTCTTTCTCTCTTTCTCTCTTTCTCTCTTTCTCTCTTTCTCTCTTTCTCTCTTTCTCTCTTTCTCTCTTTCTCTCTTTCTCTCTTTCTCTCTTTCTCTCTTTCTCTCTTTCTCTCTTTCTCTCTTTCTCTCTTTCTCTCTTTCTCTCTTTCTCTCTTTCTCTCTTTCTCTCTTTCTCTCTTTCTCTCTTTCTCTCTTTCTCTCTTTCTCTCTTTCTCTCTTTCTCTCTTTCTCTCTTTCTCTCTTTCTCTCTTTCTCTCTTTCTCTCTTTCTCTCTTTCTCTCTTTCTCTCTTTCTCTCTCTCTCTCTTCCCCCCTCTTTCTCTCTCTTTCTCTCTTTCCCTCTCTCTTTCTCTCTTTCACTCTCTTTCTCTCTCTTTCTCTCTTTCACTCTCTCTTTCTCTCTTTCACTCTTTCCTTTCACTCTTTCTCTCTTTCTCTCTTTCTCTCTTTCTCTCTTTCTCTCTTTCTCTCTTTCTCTCTTTCTCTCTTTCTCTCTTTCTCTCTTTCTCTCTTTCTCTCTTTCTCTCTTTCTCTCTTTCTCTCTTTCTCTCTTTCTCTCTTTCTCTCTTTCTCTCTTTCTCTCTTTCTCTCTTTCTCTCTTTCTCTCTTTCTCTCTTTCTCTCTTTCTCTCTTTCTCTCTTTCTCTCTTTCTCTCTTTCTCTCTTTCTCTCTTTCTCTCTTTCTCTCTTTCTCTCTTTCTCTCTTTCTCTCTTTCTCTCTTTCTCTCTTTCTCTCTCTCTCTCTCTTTCTCTCTTTCTCTCTTTCTCTCTTTCTCTCTTTCTCTCTTTCTCTCTTTCTCTCTTTCTCTCTTTCTCTCTTTCTCTCTTTCTCTCTTTCTCTCTTTCTCTCTTTCTCTCTTTCTCTCTCTGAAGGTCTGTCAGCCAAGAGCAGAGCTTTGCTGGCCTGACTCCACCCATAATTTTAACCTCAAAAAGTAAAATTGCCACCATTTTGTTCGATCCATATAGAGAAACATGACAGAAGTAAATTGACACCATGATTTTAAAGGAATTTATTTATTTAACAGTTGTAGTACATTTGATCCATTTAAATTCATACACTAGTATTTGGTGGACTTGCCATTTGCAGATTGAAATGCTTTTACTCTTTCAGGCACAGACCTAACGAGTTCCGAAATTTTCTCTTGTGGGTTTTCTGCCCAGGCTTCACGCAAAAGGTTTAGCAATTCTGGCCATGATGTTGGTTTCTTGGACTTTTTCCACACAGCTCAATCCAATATGGCCCAGAGGTGTTCAATGGGATTCATGTCAGGAGAATGACTTGGCCATGGAAGTCGCTTGATCCCATTTCTGTCCTGCTGTTCTTTGGTCTTTGTTGCAGTGTGGCATGGAGCTCCATCTGTCATGAACAGAGTGTTGTTTTTGATGATCTGATCAGTGGAGAAGATGGGGAGAAGTCCATCCCCAAGGATAGAAATGTGTATTGTAGAGTTGACGTTGCCATCACACTCCACAAGCTGTGACTGATCTCCCTACTGCTGATTGCTCCCCACACCATCACTGAAAAACCACCGTGTTTAACAGTTGGCTGCAATCGATTCAAAGAAAACTCTTGATTGGGAAGTCTCCAGACCCATACGTATCCACTGTCAGAAAATTGAGCAAATTGGGACTTATCTGAAAAAAATGACAGTTTGCCAAAACTCCAAGGGTCTGCTGGCCATCTCGTCAGCCCACTTCTTTCTCCTTTAAATGTTGGCTGGTCGAAGAAGAGGTTTTCTCCGAGCTACTCTCCCATAGTAGCCCGATTGATGAAGGTACCGCACAGCAGTTATTGAGCTAACTTGGACCGCCTCTGCAACATCTGCTGCCTTGCAACGGGGAGTTTCTCAATGGACCGCTTGACATATTCGAAGACACCTTTCTGAGGGCACAGGTCGACCAGAACAGGAAGCTGTGGATTCCTTGCCTTCGCTGGTGAATTGCACTGTCACCCGATTGACTGAAGAAAGTGGAATGCCAAGGTTCTGAGCTATCTGATGCTGACTGACTCCACCTTCCAAATGGCCAACAATTCGTCCTCTTTGGAAATCGGAAAATTTGTGCGCTCTCTGGGTTTGAGGCATAGTTAATTGTCATACACAACCCAGGAACTCGTTTCTGCAAATAAATAGTTGAATATTAGTACAAATCATTGAGTAAAATTTGCTTTATACAGATGAAATTCATAAATTTAAGGTGTCGATTTACTTCTTTCATGTCTATGTAGGCCTTTGGCTTCAAGTGTACATTTGAAGACTGAACAACGCATCTTCTCTCACTAAACAAAGGTATGTTTTGAGGAAATAAAGGCAGCAATTAGAACTCATGCAGAGGGAATGAGGTAATGCTTGTTTTGCTCAGAAGCAATCAAGGCAATTCGAGAGCGACTTTACACCGTCCAAATAAAACTTCTGTACAGGCAAGAGGACTGTTGCCTTTATATACTTTTAAATGTGTTATCCATCTTGGAAGAAAGGTATGTTTTCATAATGCAGAGGAAAGAAAGGAAATGGTGAATATTTGAACTCTTTACCGTAAGGTAATTAAAAAACATAGGGGCAATTCCCCCTGGGCGCTCATCTGGTAGTGGCTTGATCAGAAAACCAGAGAACCAGGAGTAGGCATGGATAACACACAAAATATTTAACAGAGAAGGAAGTCAATAACTATGTTTTTTTTTAATGCAGTGAAAAACTTTGGAATATGATGGGGATGAAGGTTGTGACCAAGCTTCATCATAATTGTGTGTGTAGTTTCTGTGAAGAGAGGAAATGCTTATTTTGGGGGGCAATCCCCTCGAACTCCTTTGGGCCTGACTTTTTTTTTAATGCCATGAACAAACTTTGGTACATACACGGTGATGAATGTTTTCGTCAACTTTCATCGAAATAATGTATGTCGTTTCAAAGTTGCAAGCATTTATGGATGGACGGATGAACGGACGGATGGACAAGGCACCATCCCAATAAACTCCCCAAAACTATGTTCCAGGTGGGCGAAAAAATGTGCATGGACATGTAATTTACATATGTGACATAAACAAACATACGTGGCAAGTTGTATGCGACAAAAAGCGGCTTGGTGGGAATCGAAAGTGGGATTTATTTTACATATTTACTTTTACCAAATGTGGTGAAACCTCTTTTGGAGAGATGAAGAAATAATATGAAATTATACTCGTATAAGAATGCCCTCTTGCTTTGAAGAACTGGAAGAAAGGGGCAGGGGAGGACAGATAGTCAGTTGAGGTGGGGTGGGGGGGTTGAGGATTTTGGGTGTGGAGTGGGTTTGAAGACTTGGTATTTGGGTAGGGGGGGGAGGTTGAGCACTTGAGGTTAGTGGAGTGGGGTTTAGCACTTGGGGTTGGTTGGGGGCAGGAAGATTGAGGACTTGGGCTTGGTGAGTGGGGATTGATGATGGGGTTGGTGAGGATGAAAAGGGGGGGGTGGGAGTTGAGGACTTGGGCTTGGGGTGCTTGATTGAATTAAGCAATATCTTTAGGGAGCATATAGCTTGATATTTAACTATTTACTAAATACTATTTACTAAATACTATACTATTTACAAGACACATTGATATTTACTGTTCTTATTTACTTGATTTTGGGAGGGAGACAACACTAAATTTACTTGATATTTAACGGTTCTTTGCATAATATTGTTGAAGTCACATTTTACATTATGCGGAATTTCCACAGGAACCTGATATGATAATATTTCCCCAAATGGTTCACACTGTCTACTAAACATGATAAATGTCCAACTTCCCCTCCAACCTTTCCTGCACTTCCTCAGCTCCCCTTGAATACTCAAAACATGTTCCTTTGAACATGTCTGTCTTTCTGGTGCTTTTCAGGGAACCATCAGTGTCACTGTGTCTTTGCAGTTAAAGTGATGGAGTGCTCTGGTCTGTAGTTCACAATCTCTTAGATTCACAAGCAATTTATAAACTCAGCAAAAATGTATGAATTTTCAAAAAAATGAACCATGCCAAGTTTTGGTGCAAATTACAAGGAGATTGACTTAATACTGCACACCTGTTGAGATACATAAACAAAGTAATTGTGTGGTTCTTGCCTTTTGAAATCCCCGAGTTGCTCGAGGGTGTAGGTGCTTGTTGAGAATATTAAATAATGCACAATGCCTGCATAAACAACACACAGTAACGATGACGTCCCTCACTCCATTTACACCTGAGAAGTCTGCTTGTAGGTAATTGGCAGATGATTACACTGTTGAACAGAATAAATGCTTAAAACAAAAGTGTTGAAAAACCTAAAGTTTCGCACATTTCCTGGGTGTCATTGATGTTATTTGGGATCCTCCTGAACATTAAACCTGTGGATGTGAGATGGCAGTGGTTCTTTAAAGGTCAAAGTCGTCATGCATTGTATTTTATAAGAACAAGGTGTTAAAGGCCAGGCAGTGTGGGGAAGAATCCACAGCGACCGGAGATTTTCTGTGGTCTGCATGACTACAGACATAAACACTGCATGTGTTAAGATCTTTCGAGTGTTGCATTAGAATTCTATGACAGAGTTGATGTACAAGATGAGGTGTGAGAGGATATGGTTGTGCATCCAAGCCAGTAGAACTAGAAGCCGATTGTACTTGCTGGGGCCATCTCGGGTTAATGAATTTTTAAAATTACATTTTCAAAGAGGTTTTGTCTTCCACAGAACTGCTGAAATGATAAATCCAAAACATCAGAAAGATCATCTTCCAACTGGCAAACTTCAACCTTGGGAAGGAGACATCTTTGTAAATTGAAATGGCTGGCCAATCAAAATTGACCATATTTTTAATGTCAGGAAGTTGATGGATTAGTGTGTGTGTGTGTGTGTGTGTGTGTGTGTGTGTGTGTGTGTGTGTGTGTGTGTGTGTGTGTGTGTGTGTGTGTGTGTGTGTGTGTGTGTGTGTGTGTGTGTGTGTGTGTGTGTGTGTGTGTGTAAAACTCTTAACTTGAATGGCGACACGGCTGGGAGAGGTGTTCTTTGGTCCACTCCATTCAAAAGCCAGTGGTGGGGCACGTACGGCTGAGTTGGAGACTTAGGAGTTGAACCACAGCTGATGAGGGAGAATGAGTTGGTGATATAGCAGGATTGAGATAGAGCCGAATGATATTCCGGTCCACCAATGCGGGGTGGATTATTGGCGAAACAGGCACCAGCCCCAGGAGCACTCTGACTTGACTGTGTGATGCGCAAGTTGTATCCACTATTTTCACAAGGCCACTATTTTCCCACTGGGAAAGGGTTATTTATTTATTTGTTCATTCATAATCTCCAACTGACCTGAGATGTTAGTTTCTTTCATTGCTTTCCTACTTCCAAGCACCTTTCCCGATGGTCGCTGAAGGATTCATGTTTCTTGTGACAGTGTGAAAACATTTGGTGTCCTTATTTTATGTCCATCCGATATTGAGGTTCTGACTTGATGTTTCTGACAGCTTTTGTAGTGTGTGTGTCTGTGTCTGTGTGTGTGTGTGTGTGTGTGTGTGTGTGTGTGTGTGTGTATGTGTGTATTGTTATTAACTTGCAAATACAACCCATTGCTTCGCTGATGGGGTGGAGGGGGTGTTAAGGAGGGGGGTTGAGAGAGGGAGGGGAGGGAGAGAGACGAAGAGAGGAGAGAGGGAGGGAGAGTGAGAAGGCAGGAGAGAGGGGAAGCTCGGAAGGGGGAAGAGCGAGGAAGGGGTGGGGTGGGATGGGGAGAGCTATGCCTCACCAAACGTTGCTATATCGTGGGGAGGGAGGGATGTGAGGAGGGGAGAGAGAGTGAGAGAAAGAGAGAGAAAGAGAGGGGTATGAAAAAAAAAAAGAAGAGAGAAAGGTGAAGGGTGGAGGTGGGGTTAGTAAAGAGAATGATATGTTATGCTTCATGACTGAACACACACACAAAAACAAACTCATGTCATAACAGCTGTACACACAATGAGACAACAGAGTTTATAATGTAATCTGCAGGCACATCTGAAAAAACTTTGATGTCCCAGTTGCAGAAAAATTGTGGGAACATGAACCAAAAGTAATCACTGAAAACATGGAAGTATCTACCACTCATGTACGACCGAATGATCCCATCGAGCATGAACATCAAAAACAAAGCGTTGTGACCAGATATACTTAGGCCTTAGTTATTTTATAACTTGGTTTACGCAGTTCTTCAGCTACAATATAGGGTTGGTAGGTTGAAATATAAATATAAACATAATTTTAATTTTTGGAAATTATATATTTTTATGATTTTTTTTTTTGGATGTTCCATGGAAAAGACAATGGTAGGTGGGGGTGGAGGGGATATAAATCCCGGACCAGGAGGATCTAAGAAACCATTGAAGATGGAAAACCATTCAAATGCAGGATGCCCATGTTCACTGTATCATCTGATGTGAAAAACAAAAACAATAAAGAAGGATTAAAACTTGTTTTTACAATATAGTCTGCATGTTTTTCTTATAGAAACCTGTTGGATCATCAAACAAATGGAAACAATGCTGAGAAAATTACTGTCCAAGTCGTAGATGTGTGCATGCACACCAGTGCATAGTGCTGGATATGATTTTAAAAAGGTGTCTACTCGGAGTCAACACGCTCAAAACGGTCAATCAGAGCCACAACCAACTCTTACTTTTCAGCGGGCATCTGATCGTACCGTCTCCCCACCCCCATGAGCACATCAAAGGCTGATTTCTGATCCGTTGAAGGCTGAATATCAGCATCTCGCAGGGAAACTTTGACGTACTTGGCACTGAAATCTTTCAATACGAAAAGCGGTGTACAACTTTTGATGGAAACAAAATCGGCATGATCGAGAGTAGCCAGCAAGTCATCCCTGCTGCTGCACTGAATTGATGCAATCGTTCGGCCATAATATTCGTCGTCAAGATGTTGCGTGATTAAATCACCAATACAGTCACTCAAATTTATACCGCTGACATACTTCTAAACAATCACTTTCGCCCCAGAAACCAGAGTCAATCTGAACCACACTGGCCACTGCTCAGATGCCATGACTGAAGACTACTGCGTGGTAGTTTGGTTGAAGGGAACTCAGCATTTTTGTGCACGTGCGCGAAATTGTATTTTGAAAATAAATACCGACGTTTAAATTTCGGGTTTTGAAACTTTTGCACCTTCGGCGGAAAATTTATAAATATAAAAGGCTAAAAATGTGTTTTATATTTATATTTCATTTCGGCAAATATACCGTCGGTGGATCTGTAAACCAAGTTATAAAGTAACGAAGGCCTTTGGTACAAAAAAGAGATAAGAAGGCATTGCTGATTGAGGTGTTAATAGCAGTGATTTTGGACACAACAATGCAGAAATAAAAAAAATGACCAAACACCAAGACCTGAAGAATGAAGTGAAAAGATCCTGCAAGCTGAAGAATGCCAAAGGTGTGCCAGTGATAGCTGGACCTTCAGGAATGATGACAAAGAACCTCACAGAGATATTAAACATATACCCCTGGGTGCACACCTGGTAGTGGCTGGATAAGATAATCAGGAAAGCACTGATAGGCACAGATGACCTACAAAATATATAATGGATAAGAAAGTAAAGACCGATGGATGTTTTTTATGCCATGAACAAACATTGGTACATCACGGGTAATAAAGGTTGTGGTCAAGTTTCATCAAAATTGTGTGTGTCGCTTCAGAAAAGAAAGCAAATACATATTTTGGGGGGCACCCCCTTGGAGAACCCCCAACACCCAAATTTTTTTTAATGTCATGTACAAACTTTAGTACATCATGGGTGGTGAATGTGGTGGTCAAGTTTCATCGGAATTGAATGTGTAGTTTTGGAGAAGAAAGCAAACACATATTTTTGGGGGCAACCCCCTTAAACACCCTTCGAGCAGATTTTTCTAATGTCATGAACAAACTTTGGTGTGTCATGGGTGATGAAGGTTGTCATGAGATTTCATTGGAATTGTGTGTATCGTTTAAGAAGAAAGCAAATACCTATTTGGGGAGGCAACCCAATCCCCCCCCACCACCCATGCAAACTCCCTCTGTAGACCCTTTCAGACCACCCTCCCCCCAACCCCCCTTTTTTAATGCCACCACAGGTGATGGAGGTTGTGGTCAAATTTCATTAAAATCGTATGTGTAGTTTCTGAGAAGTTGCAAGTATTTGTGGACGGACGGACGGACGGACGGACGACGTGCCATCCCATAAGCTCCCCGGAACTACTTTACAGGTGAGCGAGAAACCATCCCTGGGAATATTACTACAGCCGAACTACATTTGGAAGCTGTCCAGGGCTCAGTCACAATCCTGAAGAGAGACCTCGGCACAAAACTTTGAGAACAGAAAACTTCACAGCTCGGTCCATGAATCGTGACCCCTTACTGAAATGAAGGTGGATGATTTGAGCCCACCCTGGGAGGATTCCATTCCACATCCTGAAATCTGCACATGTAGATACCAATCAACGACACACACACACACACACACACACACACACACGCTCACGCACTCACACTCACACACACACACACACACACACACACACACACACACACACACACACACACACACACACACACACACACACACACACACACACACACACGCTCACGCACTCACACTCACACACAGGCACACGTACACATGCACACACGCAAGCACGCACATGCACACACGCACTTGGCCGATATGAGCAATTTTTTCGGGAATCGTCAGGTTGGCGTGAGAGTGATTACCAACTACAGTACTTATTATATTGTTGCGAATTCGCGCCCGCCGGCGTGCGAGCGGCCACGTAACTCGAATCGCGGCACGTCGCCCACCAGACTGACAATTCTGTCATGACCCTCTCGGACCAACGCCGGGAGCTAGTCACGGGTGGGCCTTTCGGCCTCACCACGATCGTGCCAATCGGCCCCCGCGTGGGATAGGGTTGTTCGCCAAATTCGACCTACCTAAGTACCCACGCGGAGGGTAGACCGGGCGATCGCACCTCGCCGCAGGTCTACTCCGGACACGGGCCACTGAAGCGACCCGTTCCATACTATCGGGATAATCGAGCGGTGTTAACGTCGGCCTCGACGGTTCCGATTAATTATCGGGCGTATTAAGCCCACTACCAACCCTTTACGTGAAGCAAGATGGAGATTCAATTAAAGAAAAGATGAAGCGAAACGGGAAAACAGTTCAACATAATTCACATTTATTCCGTGGCACACGGAGAGCACACATATACAATGACAACAATTATGCACCAAAAGCAGATGTAACAAAAGAAACACAACAATGCAGATCTACGACCGACTACGCGAGCACACGGCAACACTTACACAGTTTTACTTTACAGACGGCGCCGACAACACATTTACTCAAAAGCAAAAGAAAAGGGCCACCCTCAAAGACAAGGGGGCAGACGGGGCCTGTGGGCCGCGAGACCGGATGGATCCTACCCGTGTCTTGTGATGAGCCGCAAATGTCGCGGCGCCCCGACTCCGTGCTCTTTCGCGGGTTTCGTTGGCACTGCTTGGAGTGGGGTGGGAACAGGGCCCCCTTTTCGCACTATCTCAGCGCGGGGGGGGGGGGGAAAGAGGGTAATTGTTGATGCTCTGGGGAAAGAGGAGAGCTGGCTTGCTTGGGTCCCGCGACGAGCGACTCCACTGCGAGCTCGTCACCGACCGCCGTCTTCCTTGCCTTGGACCCGAGCTATTCGACCTCCTCCCCAATTCTCCTCAGCCGACTGCAGCAAACCACCTCGACCGCGCTCCAGGCTTCAGGCTTCCCCTCTCTGCAGCTCCCCGACAGACTCCGAACCCCGACAGACTGCCACTCTCCAGACCCGACTTGACTCATGGCTCCACAGACTGCTCCTCTCCATTCCCAACTTGACTGCCTCGACCTTTTCTCCAACTCTGACTGCCTCCAACTCCCCCCGACCCCAACTGACTAAATTCGCCCCGTGCTCGGCGCTTTATAGTCCGGCAGGAGAACCCATATGCAAATTTCTGGATCAGAACGAGCTCAGGGATGGAACCACGCTCGCCCATTGGACGGAGAAAAAGGGGCGTGAGTCTCCCCTGATCCTCGAATTTGCATATATCGATTCTACTCCGACGCGCCTGGAGGCGGGGCCAAACCGCCCCGCGCTTGCTGATTGGACGGATCAGAAGTGGGCGTGTATCATTCCTGATCAGACTTCTCCTCGGAAAGGCCGCTATTTGCACCCGCGGCTCAGCGCGCGTCCCTCATGAGGCCCGGACAGCCTGACGCTCGGTGCCCACAAGCGGTGCGGGAATGGCCGCAGAAGGAGAGGCGAAGGTGGTGGAGGGTTTAAAGTGCTGGTCCATGGCCATGGCGACGTTTGGAATGGCGGTGATGCGATGTTTGCGGGAGCGAGTTGTGAAGGTAAAGGTCGTAGCTGTTGGCGTTCTTGTTGTTGTGAAGTGGCGTTGTGGTTGGTGGTTGTTGTGTGATGGCGGTTGAGACGTGGTTGGTTCAAAATAAAGATAGAACAGAAAAACGGCTATCTCAAAGGGTCGCAGCCCGAATGAATCACATTTATTCCCTCTAAACAACGGGTTTGGGGCAAACTACACATGTACTTACAGAGATATCTCACCTACGGGACCTGAATGGTGGTTTGCGAATTTCCTCAACCGCAACAATATACAACCCAGTACAACCCAGTACAACCCAGAAACCTCGAGTAGCTTTCACCGAAAAACAACGGGACGTTTGTGTAGACGTTTCAGGTGGATGTTCACAAACATTATTTTTCAACAGCTGTGTGTGACGGGTGGAAAAAAAATTGGCTCGGGAATTTAGAAAACACATTAATACTGAATACGGCTTTTGATATGAATCTCACAAAGGGAAACATAAAACCTTTGTAAAACAAATCCGGTAACCAGATGCTTTCGAAACAGGTGTGAGGACAAAGGAAAACCTGATAAAACCTCCATAAGATGGCGGATGAAACTTTGCCACCACGGCTCCCGTAACAGACATGGCAAGTCCACACCCACAGAGAGTCCGTACAGATCCAAATCTACCCATATGTACCACGTCCGTGTGTGCTGTATTCGTACCTCCACCTTGTGTAGCAACTGAGCCTGGTGTTGGCGCAGTGGTTAGGGCAGCGGCTTGGGATCCAAAAGGTCCTGAGTTCAAGCCCCGTTGGGCCACTGAATTAATACACCAGGGGGTTGACTCAGCCTGTCATCCTTCCGAGGTCGGCGAAATGAGTACCAGTGTACTGGGCCGGTGTATACCCCGGTTAAAATAGGTGTACCATATCCCTGTGTCGTAAGAGGCGAACAGGGTTGCGTCAGGAAGGGCATCCGGCGTAAAACATGTGCCAAATCAGTATGCGGATCATACGGATGATCCGCTGTGGCGACCCCTAACGGTAGCAGCCGAAAGAAGAAGAAGAAGACCTTGTGTAGCAACTGCTGACTGTATATCCCGATCAGGACACAAACTGTACCGCTGTCAACTGGAGGGCACTCGGTAAGTGGCTTAAGCACTTAAGCAAGCTCTCCAACGGAACGCTTCGCTTGGCAAGCGATTACCAATTGCCCTCAGTACAACTCTGAGGTTGTACTGAGTACAACCTCAGTACAACCCGGAAACGCCCATGCAATGTCCGAATTGGACAAATCAACACTTTGTGGGGGAGTCGGAAGTGCTGATACTTTCAAATCTGGAGCTTACATTCAGGCCAAAAAAACATGGCGGCTTCAGACACACAACGAGGTTACCCAGGAAATGCTTTATGACCCCAGACTGTGTATGTAACTACCGAAAAAAAAGGACCCCTGTGGCCTGTGCCCTCACGGATTGCAAAAGCAGGTGATGAAGTATGGCGTTTCACTCAATGAAGTTACACTTTCTGCACATTCAATAATTTTTTTCACTCAATATAATTGTCCGAACATGAAAAAAAGTTAGTTTAATGCTTTGCTGAAATGAATACACTAAGTTATTAAAAAAAAATCGCTAGTTTGTTAAAATTTTCGGATTTCACTCCAGATTTTGACACTTATTTAGTCCACCATATCCGATTCTCAAATCAAAGCCTGGTGTTGGCGCAGTGGTTAGGGCAGCGGCTTGTGATCCAAAAGGTCCTGAGTTCAAGCCCCGTTGGGCCACTGAATTAATACACCAGGGGGTTGACTCAGCCTGTCATCCTTCCGAGGTCGGTGAAATGAGTACCAGTATACTGGGCCAGTGTATACCCCAGAGAAAATAGGTGTACCATATCCCTGTGTCGTAAAAGGAGACCAGGGTTGCGTCAGGAAGGGCATCCGGCGTAAAACATGTGCCAAATCACTATGGGTATCATACAGATGATCCGCTGTGGCGACCCCTAATGGGAGCAGTCGAAAGAAGAAGAAGAAGAAGATCCGATTCTCAAATCAGACATAATATTTCGATCATATACTTTAATTAATCCGTGAGAGTACATCGTGTTTCCAAATCGAGGAATGCTTGAATCGGCCGAACAAAATGACGGCTGAAGACTTGAGCAACCACAGAGGTAAGGCATCTTTTGTTTGTTTTTTTGTTGATGAGTACCCCCTGAGTTATCTGCCAAAGGTATGTTTTAATTAACCCAAACCTC
>NC_140963.1:74683677-74713677 GCF_056783735.1 Eptatretus burgeri | reverse complement strand
TGCATTGAAAAATGATAAAGTTGGCATTTATTTGAGTATTTTGAATGTCTTGTTTATGGAGGATTTGAAACGCCCTTTGTTAAGGTGGTCAACTAAATCAGGATTAGTGTACCAGACCACCCCCTCTATCATTACTCCCCATAGCTTTGTTTTCGGCAAATTCCATTCAATATTTCTCACAGCGTTTCATTCTGGTTTTCCATTTGATGATCGGTAGATCAGTACTTTTAGTTTCACTTTCCAACATCAGTTTCAACTTGTCATTGCAACTTGTGATGCAATGTGAATGGTGCATGAAAAAGTTTAAAAACTACTTTGGAGGGGATATATTAAATTTTTTTTTTTTTGCTCTACTTTAAATTATTATTTTTAAACTTCCTTTATTACAATACGATTCTAAGTAGGAAGATCATCAACACATAACTCTTTAAATATCAACACCAAATTATCTTGGGATATAAATTATTATCAAACGACTAAATTTTTATCCCTTTGGTGGTAATATCAATACGTTTGTTGAATGAAACAACAGATGTACAGAGCTCTTTTATTGTATTTTGAATGAAGATATCATCTAACATAATCGTGTCATTCTCCAAATATTATTTGACAGGTTATGGACTCACGTCACTCTTTCTAAACAGTGATGTCAACCGATTTACCTTGTAACTCTTACAACAATGACTCCAGCTCATGGACTTGCGTTACCATGCAATGTAGTGCGTTCTGCACAATATACATTGTCCAAATTTCCTGGGGAGTATAACTTTCGTAAGCTACTTCGGTTGGGCGCAAGGCCACATATGGATTGCAGCAGAATGCTGTCGAACCAAGCTTTGAAATGTGGAAGGCCAAGCCATGTGCCTAATAGCTGTTTGAGCTTTTTCGCACGGACAGCTCTTCCATTCATCAGCAATCCATCTCGACAATCCTTTTGCAAATGCCACTTTTGCGCAGAATCAAAGGAACATAGGTATCAAAAGCACAAGATAGTTTATATCTAGCTATGTGGAAAATCATTTAAAATGGCTCATGTAATGTTTGCTGACATTGTGCAAGCACAGTTTCAACCTGCATCCAACGCAGGTGGTACGAGGGTAATTCGCACCTGTTTAAAAACTCATTTTGCATTTACTCCTTTTACATTACACCCCTTCATCCCAAAATGCTAACGTGATGGAATGTTTTTGATTTCTAATCTTCCTTACCAGATGCACGATCACACACAAGGAGTTTTTGTAAAAGTGTTAAACAACACTCCACTCCCCACTCCCGCCCCCAAAATAACAGTTGCCCTCCATATACTATATGCTCTATACACTTTTGCAGATGTCTGTACGAGACGATTAACCCACTATTATGAGGGCTTACTCTGTTAGTTTGAAGTACATGCCAAAAGATTTCGCTTGCTTCAGCTGCGCAGGGGTGGAGCACGTGATCTCAGGCACAGCTGCAACACTGGTTCCAAATCTCCTTTGACATACTAGTTGTGTCACTGCGCCAAAGCAATGCTGTTTTCATCGGCAGAGGGGGCTTTGTGTCACGCGCAGCAATAGAGACCCACGTAGCCCGATCCTGGCCCCGCGCGGACTCCGTTCACTTGTGTTCCGCAAGATCTTGCCGAAGCAGCTGCCAGATGGCTATAGTGCATAATTCATCTGTCCCTGGGCTTGAGTCCTCCATCCGCATTGCTGAAATGCTCCTCTTTCTATCTGATGACCTGCAGGCTGCACCTAACAGGTGACTTTGATAATGGTTGCGCAGATTTTTCAGCAAGTGATTGAGCACTTTTAAAGAGGTTGATTTCAAGGGTGCAGATCCACAAGTCACAAAACTTGTCTTTTATCAAGAAAAAACCCATTTTTTCAAGATGCACAGCTCTTTCGATCCAGCGATCTTTTTTTTGTTGTTTCGGGGAAATACCTTGACAAAATTAGAAAAACGAGGTAGTATCTTATTTGTAAATTGTGGTGCATTCCAGGTTGTATGAAATACATATTTTCTTAAAAAGTAATAGTGGTTGGTTCAGTACCTGCAGTCAAAAGACGAAGAGTGAAACGAAACTGCGTAAAAACGGAAAGATATAAGGAAGAAATAAATGCTGACAGTTTTGTGTCACTATTTGTTGATCACTATATAGTCGCTGTAGAGTCAGTAATAAATGTATTGACCTTACCTTTGGAAAAACCCTGCAGCATCATTAACTCACTTTGTTCTTCACCTGACTCATCCTTTTACTTGGACATCTGGAAGAGCTCTTCGTGAAAGTGAAGGATGTGGGGTGTAGAGCATGTGGGTTCAATTGAGGCGGTGGGAAGATTATTTGCTGCATATTTCATGTCTTTTTCCACCCGTGTGCAGCGACACTATACGGCCTATCCTGTAAGCTTCAATGACAGGCATGGTGGAGAAATCACCCGCAACTGGTTACTGTTCTCAAGACAGAATGCAGCAGAACACATTTTACATTGTCCCTTTCCTGCATTCCAAGTTATTCCGGTTGTACTATCATCACAGACGGATAGCATTTGGCTTGCTCTTAACGGTACGCTTGGCTCGGGTTAAACAGGCCGAACGAAAAGCAAAGCAATCTCGATGATGAGATTTCCGAGAAGGCACTCACTAGCTTCGCAACGTGAAATGCATGCTCTTGAACCCTGGTTCATTGGCGGGTGCCCCGGTTGTACGCATTGTGCTGACGAGCACCGTACGTTGCGGCTACCTAAGGGAACCAGCCAAGAGGGTGCACGAAGCAAAAGCAAAAGCAAAATGTGGATTTAAAAATTTACAATTTATTGCGTTTTTATGACATTATTATTGTGTATATTATAGAATACAATTTTATAGTTTGGATAAATGTACGCAACTAGTTTAATGCCACATTACTTGTTTAGTTCACAATTTATAGATACGCCATCCATACTTGCCAAGTATTTTTGAAATTCCTTGAGTCTCCAGAAATTTGGACCAATCTCCTGATCTCACAGAAGTTTTACAAATCTCACTGAATTCCAAAAATACCATCGAAAAATCTAAAATAAGAAGTTTTCCAAGCAATGCTCTATCTAAACCTAAAGCCGAGATCAGCTGGATGTTTATTCTGAAGCTCATCATTCTGAAGCTCATTGCTCATCATGTTTGTATAGCTTACATGTTACAAACAAAATTCCCCGCTTGTGAAGAACGTCGGTGCAGTCTCGGTTGTGTCACGAGGCCGTATAGTGTACCCCTTTGTCATTCCTTACATTCACACGTCACGACGCCACGTGTTCGTCTGACACCAATCTATTTCAGAGACAGATCGCGAATTCCGAATGTTGTTGTGTATGCACCACATTATCAATATTCCTGCAGCATGGCTGACAAGAGGGGAGCATCTGATAGTGAACTATCTGGCCAAGACACTCAACCACAGATGAAGATTCAAAAAAGTGATGTGATAAACTACAGATAAAGACAAAAATTTGGTGGGGTTTTTAGGTACAGAACAAAGTTCAACAGAAGGATGGAAACTTGGCTATTTGTGTCTGCTGTTCAGGGAGACATCCACAACTTCCAATGTAATATGTGTGCGAATTCTGGTACAACAACAACAACAACAACCATTGAGCAAGGCAAACAGCTTGTTTCTAGCATATTTGAACTCGCCTACAAGCTTTTTAATTCCTATTAAAACTGAGATAAATAGCCAATTCGTTTGGGTCATTAAAAACATAACCCCCCCCCCACCCCCCCTCACCCCACATATACACTTCCCAACAATATTTCCATCCAACAACAGTGAAGGCAGAATGCATATTTCATAAGGTTAATGAAGTGATAGCCTCTAACAATATCCCTTGGATAAAACTGCTTTGGATTTTCTGTGGACAACATCAGCACCAATCGGGGCAAACTGAAATTTAATTCCAGCAATTCCCATGCCATTCGGCGAAATCCACAAATGTACTTCATGGGATGTCCTTGCCACATTGTCCATAATACAGCAGAGAAGGGCTCAAAAGCATTTATAGAGGTGACAAAATTTGACAGGGTAGATTTTCGAGTCATGTATTCCTGGTTTGACAAGAGCACTCAAAGAAAAGCGGGATTAGAAGACGACTGTAAATTACATGATTGTAGAGTACTGAGAGGGAGTGAAACATGTCAGTACAAGGTGGCTTTCCTTGGAAACAGCAATAAACAAAACTTTGTAACAACAAGAAGCTCCACAAGGCCATTTCAAGTCCGAGGGAAAGACAGAGACAAGGTTCAAATGGCTGGAAGATAGCTTCACTGATGCAATGACAGAATTGCACCTGCTGTTCTTTTCAAGTGTGTTGCCTGTGTTTACATATTTCAATTCGTTTATGTAGAGGGAAGACCCGTGATTGTTTCTTGTACCATCTCAACTGTACCCTCTCACAAGGAAACTTCAAAAAGATTGTAAAACTAAATGAATTGAAAGAAGAATCAACCGTCTGATTCCTCTCTCTCTTTAATGGTTTCACCACAAAAGAGCATCTGATTCATTTGGAGAAAGATGAAATATTCCCCGACCAAAATAAAAAGTTTATTGATGCAGTTAGAGCATTCTACACAGCAGTCTGTTAATATGCACTGGTCAAATATCCATGAAAGGATTGGGTATAATTGTATCTTCCTAGACTTCAAGAAGAATGAATCATGTGTAACTTCTCCACTTTTGAATATTTTGTCATGAATCCTATTTCAAATTCAATGCAACAGAAACCGATCACCTTCAGGAAGAATTTGTGGCATATCAGCTGCTGCAGGATGCAAATATACTAACAGATGTGTGAACGGAAGCTCAGTGGTGCGCATCAAGGAGGTTGATGGTGAAGATGTTCAGTACCACAGAATGAACACAATTTGGGGTTTATCTGCGTCGGTGCAAAAGAGCCGATGGTGGGCTCAAATACACCACTTTGACTCGGATTGCACAGGTTGTGCTCGTCCAGCCACTCTCCAATGCATCAGAGTGGAGAATCTTCAGTATGGTCACCATAAACAAGACCATGTTCAGACCCAGTCCTCCATTTTTAGCTAGCTCACCTGGAACAACAGGAGCCATGTCATACATTCAAGCTATCACACACAGCCTCTACTGAAAGCAGTGACATGGGAATACAACAAAGAAAATTTAAAATAATTTCTTCAATATAATTCATAACTGAGTTGGAAGTTGTGCATGTATGTCGACACTAGCGCAGCTGATGTAATGCTGGTATATACTGTTTATTGCATTTCAGAGCATCTAAGGACCTCAAGCGGCTGGCCATCATGGTGGCATGATATCATTGCACAAGATGTTAGCCAGATAAAGCAGGATATCTGTTCAGAGACGTAAAGCATTTGGCATAAATATAGGATGCCAAAGTGACGTCGTTCTTAGGCTGTTCATAAAAACTTTAAGAGACAGCTGGGTGATAACAATCAACATGAACCGGTAATAGATACCTAAACAGTATGCATGTGTGGCAAGCACCCCCTGTTGGTCAGGACCCCTGCAACAAGTGCTGGTGTGACATGGGAGTTCACGCTCACTATTCCTGTTAAGAGGTGCAAGTTCAGTAATACCTTGCTTGACACTGCCCCACAGAATGCCGATTCGTCATAGAGCTCTTTGTCCTGGAGGAAATTTTTACTAAAAAAGGAAGAAGAAAATCCAAACCATGCAGTGCTCACCAAGTCAACGCACCCACCGCCATTGTTTGTACTCCATGCGAATGCTCAGAGCCAATCAGCACTGTTTACCCCTCTCTGTTTTGCAGCAGAATGTACCTCCCCCCACCTTGTCTCCCATCGCTGCCATGTAGGAGGTGGCGGAGCAGAGTTGGAGTGACAGCACTTATGCTTTTTATTTATGTTTCGACATATTATATATTTTTGTTCATGCTTACTGATGTTATTATAATAAATAAATTATTATTCTTGTTTAATATATTTACCATCTGTATTATTATTATTCACGCTATTACCAATACTCCCATTGAAGCCCTCATATACTGCTCGTTCATGTGTCAGAAATAACTGTCATGAACACATCTCCATATAATATTGTTACGGTTGTGGAAATTCACAGAACACCATACAGGTTCCCCAGAGATCAGTTATGTCGATAAGTGCGTGTCCAGATTAGATTTCCCCACCGATGTCTAAAGGGAATTATTAATATGCCGGGCTGTGCATCTTTGAGGTAGTGTTATTCTTTTGCTATCTTTATTTTAAAACAAACATCTCCTCACCTTCATCTCGACGGCGCGGCCATCTTGCCACCAGCAACGGCATCCACGAACGAGCGGCAGGGTGATTTCTGCCACGTCCGCTTTCCACGGCAGAATCGGATCAAAATGACAAAATGGGTGGAGCCCGGGGGGGTGAAAGGTCGGAGGTGAAAGACCAAACACACCCCCCCCAACCCGATAAAAGGGCGAACCGAGACGCCGAGCAGTTCAGTTGAGTTGGGAGCTGGTGGAGTCCAGTTGAGTTGAGGAGAGGAGTCGCCAGCAGTTGAGTTGGGAGCCAGTTGAGGACGGAGCTCTGGAGTTGAGGACGGAGCTAAGTGGAGTTTGGAGCCTGGAGTCCAGCCTCGTCTGCAGAGCCGTGCAGAGTTGTGAGTCGGTGGTGGCAGCCGGAGAGAGGTCGCCAGCCAGCGGCATAACGGTCCGAGCGACGCGGAGGAGTGAGCGGGCTCCTAAGAGAGCATCAACTCCTAAAGAGCAAAGCCCGTTCGCTCCTCTGAGGCGTTGTCGGCCAGGCCCGATTGACTAGGCTGCACGGCAAGGCCTGATCCGACCGGGCCGCGTTACACCAGCTGCCGTGTCGACGACGAGGCACATGAATGGTCGCCGACCGAGAAACCCATCGAGTCATCTCCAGGGCGACAAGGTAACCTGCACAGTCTCACGGAGTTCCTGCGGTCTTCATGGCTCCGTGGAACATTAAAGGCCTTCGGGCCCTGTTTTCCCCCTTTTCTTTCCTGGGGTTTTTGAATGAAAGTCTGTGGCGCCTTGTCCACAAAGTAGAATTGTGGTTAATTAAGTGCATGTACGTAGTAAATAGACATCGGCTGTAGGTCTTTTGCTCGTGTCTTGCGCCTTACCCCCATTGCTTGCATATGTGCATTGTAAAATAAATGCCATTGTTTGAATATTCACCTGCTCGTTGCATCCCATCCTCCATTGAACTGCCATAATGGCGTTCGGAATAAATAGCTGGTTTTTAATACCGATAAGCTAATCGGGTCCAACGGGGCTTCGCGATAATACATCGCTCGGTAATCGCAAATGGAGCGAGCTGCTTAAGCGGCTCGTTTCCAAGCAGGTCCCGTTGAGGTACAATCTCTCGGTAGTCTGCCCGCGCGAATAATTAGGTAAATCGACCATTCGGCGATCGGACCCTGTAGCGCGGGTAGAGTATTGACAAGGTTGTGGTGTGCTTAAAAGCACACCCGTAGCTGGATTTTGGCATTGATCTGGAAAGCTACGACTGGATTGCCTGTCCAGTGGGCGCACGGCCGCAATTAGCTAAAAGCGGTCGCCCGCACGCCGAACGGGTGGAAACCACAACAATATAAACAATGGTATCATGACCCTTGTTAACGCATTTTCGATGAGCGCTCTCTTTTCCAGAAACGCAGCCTGAATGCTAAGCGAGGTATGAAAATAAGTCGGATATGAAAATAAAAAATAATTTTCCTGACCCCACAAATTATATTTTACCCACTGCAAACTCCAATTAACAGAGAGTGAAATTTGGATATCCCACTTCCAACACCAGGTATAATGGGACTCGGTCTCCCTCGTGGCTGAATAGTGACCCTCCAGAGGTAGACTCCACAGAATATGCAGTGAGCAAGAGGCGAAACTGTGCTGTGTTAGCCGTGCCTGCAAGGGAGTTGGATTTATTTAAATTCATGCACCGAAACTGTGGTGGAATTATATTTACAATCAATAAATTATTATACAGGATGTGCGATGATGACCCAAAAGGACCACAACAGAAAACACTGGGAATTTAATGGTATTGCTTAAATCAGATGGCACAGCAATCAAAATCAGTGAAAAAGGACAACGCACAACATAAAGCCGGCAGTCTGCTAATTGGCTCATCACCTACCCTTACTTTTAATTTTTTTTTCTCGCAGATTTGCTCAGGGACAACACAAAATGGGGGGAAACAGATAAAGAAAACCAGAAGGGCACTCGGGAGAGCGCATACCTCTGCCATGTAATGCCTGATCCACGAGAACATGTCGGGCACAATACATTTTTGAAATAGCATGCACTACAGTACCATATCGTTTTTAGCCCTATCTCTCAATGGTGAAGAATCACTTTCAAAATGATATAATTGTCATTTGCAGATCCAGGTTCAGATCTTCACGAAAATCGAAACAATTTGGCTTTGCCACACACCCAACCTATCCACCAAGTTTTGCACGAATCCGTCCACAAGTTTTGAGAGATCTCGTTCTATATATCAATTCAGCACCATCTCTCAATAGTGAAGAATCACTTAAAAAAATTATCAGATCTGGATCCGGATTTGGATCTTCACCAAAATTGAATCAATTCTTCCTAATCACACACCCAACATGTACACGAAGTTTTGGCCGAAACCGTCCACAACTTTTTTTGTTTTGTCCACCTTGTCAAGGCTCGTATGAGAGCTAACACACAACGCACATCAAGGGGGGCATGAAACAAGGGGGCAGGAGTGGGAAGGACAAAACAGTGGGGAACAGAGACATTAAGAGATCTGTGGAAGGGAGAGGGATGGGGCAGGAAACATGTGGTATACAAGATGGACATTACAGGGAATTTCAGGAAGGAAAACGGAATTTGAAGGAGATGGGTTTGGGGTGGATTAACGTGGGTAGAAAAGATCGAGGATTTGGATGGGGGATGATAAGAGGTGGTGGTGAACAGCTGTTTTGAAGACCTGGAGGGAAGAATGGGATTGAACAGAGTGAGGGAGTTTACTCCAAAGGTGGGAAAAAAAGAGGAATGAAAGAAGGTGAGCAGAGATTCGTGATTTTGGTAGTTTTACCAGAAGGGGGCTGTTGGCAGACCTTGAGCACCCTGCGAAAATATGGTGGGGACAAATGGCAGACAGAGCAGGGGGGGGGGCGAGACCGGAGAGGAGAAGGTAGAAGACAGAAAGACCACCGACCAGCCTGCAGTGAGAGAGTGAGAGGCCCAAAGACTCAGCCTCATCGTGGGGGATAGCAATGATCCAAAATGCCTTGGTTTCCACAGCGTGAAGCCGAGAAAGGTGGGAGGCAGGAGCACCAGCCCAGAGGGGAAAGCAGTACTCCATCAGGCTGTGGCAGAAAGCTTTGTATGTGGTCAGGAGCTCAGGTGGGCCGAGGAAGGACTGTGCACGATGGAGGATTCTCAGTCAGCGACTGGCTTTGGAGGCCAGGTTGGAAATGTGGCTTTCCCAGGAAAGATCATGGCAGCTAGTGAGACCCAGAAGCTTGAAAGAAAGGACTTCATAGAGAGGATTGTTGAGAAAGTAGATTGGGGGGGGGGGGGTTCCAAATGGTCCTTTCGGAGAGACTGTAAGATTTGTCCGGATTGAAAGACATGTTCCACGTGTTGGACCAGTTTGTGATTATATCCAGATCTTCAGTGAGTGAAGAATCTGATGCTTGCTGGTCTGAGGGATGACAGATGGTATGGCAGAGGGTGGAGTCATCAGCAAAGAGATGCAGAGGATTTACCAGAGTCAGTGGGATCATTGATGAAAACCAGAAAAATAACAGGGCCCAGAACGCTACCTTGAGGAACTTTAGCCTGGACAGGAAGAGGGGATGAGAGAACTCCATTTAGGGCCACACGTTGACTGTGACAGGAGAGGAAGTCTGTGAGCCATGAGTGGAGATGGCTTTGGATACCATAGGAAGAGAGTTTGGTGAGTAGGGCAGGGTGGCAGACTGTATCAAAAGCATGTGATACGTCCAGGGATACGGCTCGGATTTCCTGTCTGGCATTGAGGACCTCCATCCATTGTTGGGAGAGCAGAAGCAGCATATCCAGGGTAGAGTGACCCCTCTAATAATAATATTTGACTACCCCTCAGTCATCGTTTAACTTCTCCAGATTTCATAGTCACCTTCCTTGATCTCATTATTCTTTCTTATTTGATCTCATGCCTGTAAATGTGGAAATATTGAAGTAAAAAAAAAACAAAAACGATGTGTGTTTGCTTCATCAAAATGTCACTTTTCAATGCAGCTACTGTATGTATTCTGAACAATCAAACACATTCTTTCTTCATATGTCTAAAGATGCCTTCACCTTGCTTTCAGAACATTGGATCCGACTGTGCCATATTGAGGCAGAAAAGTCATGGAACGTGTGTGTGTGTGTGTGTGTGTGTGTGTGTGTGTGTGTGTGTGTGTGTGTGTGTGTGTGTGTGTGTGTGTGTGTGTGTGTGACATATATTTGTGTGTGTGTCCAAAATATAGATAAATATCAAATTCAGTTTTACATTTCTAGCACAAGTTTTATCAACGCAGAAGTAAGTTAAATGTGCAGCACATGGCAAAGAGTGAAGAAAACAATAATTCAGTGACATTAATTTTTTTGCTTAATTATAATATTGACTTTCAATCATTTAAGCATTTAGAGGAAATCAGATACGTCAGGACTGTCTGGCTGGAGGCAGAATGGACTTGAGTGCAGAGTGATTTTGATGGATGAAGACCCCGCGTTATCTCAAAACCCGGTATAAGCTCAGTCAGTCAAGGATGCATCGCACAATGTCCGGCCACTACGAGGCTCTGCAGATAGCCCCGGTCACTTGACCTCTGAGCGCCCTTCTATAGCCAAAACCCTCCTTTTCCTTTTTGCTATGTGAAGATGCTGATGCGTTGATCGGCTTTCCTTCACATCGGCCATTTGCTTTGATGAAGGATGCTTTCAATTTGGAGTTTAGGGTTTGAGGTGTTTGAAAGTGATAAGCCCCTTTCAGATTATAAAAAGAGTTAATCCGTTCTGGTGAATATAACATAAACCATAATGTTTCAGAAGTAAATAAAGCTGGTGAATTAATGATAATGTGAAAAGTTTTCTGTTTATTGAATCAAAAAAACCTTCAAAACTTTCTTCCAATGGTGTAGATATATAATGGTATACTCAACCCGTTCATAGTAATTAGTCTGTATGAACTTTAAAAGCTGAAGTCATGTGATCACTTGTTAAAAATGGAGTCGAGATGGTGTGATTGTGTTCGTTGATTGATGAAGGAGTCTGCCAAACACATCTGCCGCTTAATGGGATATGACTCTGTCATCCACACGTTGTATGCATGTACGTTGTTCTCACATAATGGAACGACATTATGTGTTATTTTGGAATGGTATTGTCAATGGAGTAGAACACGAATGCTGATGATCGTCTACTTTATTTTCCCACATTGTCCCACAGCTTGTAGTGTAGGCTCATCCTCTCAAGACGTGGTGTAACCACAGTTTGGGGATCCACCTTGAAAAGCAAACTTCAAGATCCATAGTTAAAGCATTTTATGCAATTCTGTTATACACAATTCCAATTTGTCTATTCATAAGTTCCAGGTGAACCTATGGTTTAAATAAATTAGACCGGCCACTCATTCGAGTGCATACATCCACCAGGCTGATTAGTTTACGTTTTGTGTCCCTCTGATAGACCGGATCTGGATTCGGACCTGAA
The DNA here is from genome assembly GCF_056783735.1 of Eptatretus burgeri. Classification (NCBI taxonomy): domain Eukaryota; kingdom Metazoa; phylum Chordata; class Myxini; order Myxiniformes; family Myxinidae; genus Eptatretus; species Eptatretus burgeri. The sequence continues at coordinate 74,701,975 of NC_140963.1, read as the reverse complement.
CTAAAATATAATCGGATTGTTCTTGTCACCTATCCAACTCATCCACCAAGTTTTGTCTGAATCCGTCCTAAACTTTTTGAGATATCGTGCGATATATTATCGTTTTAGCCCCGTCACTCAATGGTGAAGACTTGCTTTAAAAAAAAAAAATTCTCGGATCTGGATACGGATTCGGATCTTCACCAAATTTGAATCAATTCTTCGTTGTTCCACACTCAACCTGCCCACCGAGTTTAGTGTGAATCCGTCCACAAAGTTTTTGAGATATCCAGTTCACAAACGCACAGACAAGCAAGGGGTGAAAACATAACCTCCATCCACCTTCGGTGGCGGAGGTAAAGACATGTCGTGTTGCTTTATTTATGCGGTATCTTTGTCATATATATATATATATATATATATATATATATATATATATATATATATATGTTACAAGACAATCCACCAATCTATGCCAGATAATCCCAGTAGTGCAGCCAGTGACACTGGCTTTTTGGAGGCTGTCAACAAATGTGGACTTTAAGCTACATCTATTGAGTGAAAACGGCAACGGCCTGCAAAATTACAATTACACAAGTGTTGGAATGATCCCAAATATCACTCCATCCGCAGAAACACACTGATTATGTTATCCGCATGGAGTTGCACACGGGCACACTCCAATTTTATATGTTGACAAGTTACAAGTTCTTCTGAGCATGAACACAGAGTGGCTGGGATCTTCGCATGGTTTCTAATGGATTTGAAACTTTTTGATAAATGTGAAGTGGGAGCACTCTTTTCTCAGCCTGAGGTGAACATTTAAGGAAGGAATGTGAGACCGTTTATTATTAACGATGCCACGTACCATTTGTTATCGTGGCTTATGAAATCATACCACGAGGCAGTGACAGCACCTGATGTTGAGAGAAACCTTGACCGCAGAATTAGACATGCATGATGTGGAGGAAAAAAAATATTTTTTTTGATGATTAAAGGGACACTTTGAGATGCAGTATTATTTAAAAATCGATTGATTGATCTTGAAAATCCTAAGCCATTGCTTGTTGGCTGGCTGTTGGGTCTGGTGGGGGACTTTTTTATCTCCTAAAAAAAAATTGACCACAATTGCCAGGGGTAGAAGAGATTGGCGATGCCAGTCATCCCAGAGGGACCGTATAACTGGAAGAGAGAGAGAGAGGCAGGCTTTAGATTGGAGTTGCTTAAACCCAATATTTTTCAAATATCATTAGATTTTCGAAAGAGAAAAAAAATCTAATGAAGAGATAAGTCTTTCTTTGCAGAAGGGCTCACACCTGAAACGTCACTTCATCTTCTTTTCCAAGATGATTAACATAACTCTCTCCACATTTGCTTGAGAAAATGTTACCCTTATTTTTCCACCAATGCTGACCGACTCTAATCCGAAAAAGGACACCGTTTCCATTGCAAATTACACTGAGCCAAATGGACTCTTTCTCCTGCCTCTGTACATGATGTCTATCAAGTGGAGGTTGGTGGTTCAGAGTGTGTATACGTGGGCAAAGCCTTTTCATGAGTTGGCTGGCCAGGCCTGACATTCAATTGAAGCCGTTTTTTGGAATTTGGCCACGGTGCCAGGTATACTTCACCGAGGCTTTGGCAAAAGACAATAGCATCTTTAACATCCACTCAATTAATTTCAACAGATGTGTCCCCAGGTTAACATCCAACTGATGACCGGCACTGTGTGGCAATGCCATACCCGTGAAGCACCAATCTGACCAACAATCAAATGCGGACTAGACAGCTCAAAGGTCAGCTTGCTACCTCTGCACTAGCGTGTTGGACCAGTATGGACTAAATAATCCAATTTATCTTTTCAATAGTCACCTAATAGAGTGGGTAAATCAAGAAATCGAACCCCTTCAAAATGAATGTGAATGAGATTTTTTTTTTTTAATTCGTAAAATTCAACTTTGATATACTCCAAAAGGGAATCATGAGGCATTGGAAGGAAAATGGTTTTCCATAGTCTGGACTTTGATTTCTGTGATAAAGATGCGACTGATCACGAAGTAATGAATCGTGGGTTGGAAGAGGCAGATAAATAGAAACTACAGTGTCAAAAGAGCAGTATTGTAAAATTGTTTTCCAACTTTTTCATTTCATCTCGATCGCTTATGTTGTTCTTTCTTTTATACAAATCACAGACAGATGTTCTGAGTGAGAAAGGCGATATCAACGATGATGCATTTGCCCTTGAACGCGGATCGGACATCAGGCACCTCTGTCTGCTCTAATCCCACAAGCCCATGACACCCAGCTGTGCAAATTGCATCGCTGTGATCCCTGTGCCATGGAATTTGCTCTCGGCTGCCCTTCCACGACGCGAAATGTGTGCTCTGCAGATTAACGCTGCAACCAAGACAAACGTCGAGGATGTCCTGGGCACTCCGACCGCTCCTCCCCAGCCCTTCCCGGTTCGTATCACTCGAAGGTGTTTCAACGAGCAAACGAGGAGGTCGAGGTTGAGTTTCCTGAGCTCGTTTTGTGCCCTCTAGCGTTACATATTGACATGGAAACCTGTCTGATTCATTAAATAATATGTTGTTGGTAGTTTAATCACAGTTGTTGTCTGTTGTCTCAACAGTCGCCTCGGTAACCTTGCTGCATTATTGGTGTTTCTGACACCCTATAATGCTTCCTTATTGTCATTCACTTATTTCAGATACGTGGATGTTTAGAATTGTTTTTGATGCAACCACATGCATAAACCTCAGCGTTTTCGTTCATATGGCCACCCGTCACATCTGTCCACCCGACTCACTAGCCCCCCCCCCCATTTTTTTCCCTAATTTACCCCAAATATGTTATGTTTGAGATGTTAATTGTAGCGGTCAAGTTTTAGACGAAATTGAAAAGTCTATAACGTCAACTGTTGGAATTGTGTCGAGAAGCAATAGCAATTATGTGCTCCGTTCGATATGCGACTTGTCTTTTCTGTCGCCAATGGAATTTAACTAAAAGCCTTTTAACTTTTAACCGGAGGATTAACGCGAGAGGTCGCCCGGACGATCTGGGCTGTGATTGAGCGCCGGAGCAGATTTTCAATTACGTGGCTCCGATCGCTGTCCGCGCCATGGGAGAGATATGGCGAACCAGGCCGGATGGAAAGGATCTGCCAGTGCAGCCCCCAGCAGCCCCCGGTGTGCTCCGATAGAGGGATTTACATTTTAAATCGAGGTAGCGAAACGTGAAAAAACCTTTGTGCTACGGGCTGGCCCTTTGTAACGGTCGACGTTGATTCGTATCGGAGAAATTAACAGCCATACAAATACAAAATAGGATTACTCATTTGCATTGGCAGCTCTCGGCATGGTGAAATGGCAATTTTCTCGATATAAAGTACCGCCGCGTGGATTAATTTCAATATGTCGGATTTGGCTCTGTAATCCCTTTCCAAAATTGATTTTGCCCCAAGTGTCGTCGCAGCAGGTTGTGCAACAACGGAAGATAAGGCGGTGGCTGTGTTGGATTCACGTTCAAAATTGATGCTGCCGAGGAATGGAGAGGGGGAGGAGATATATATATATATATATATATATATATATATATATATATATATATATATATATATATATATATATATATATATAGAGATTATACGACCAGCCATAAATTCCAACAACCATATCCAAGGAAAAGCACACTAACACTAATACCTATGTCAATCATGATATAATGAAACAAATCAATTAACCTTACAAAATGATTGAATAACAATTCGGATCATCAGCCCATTCTTCAAAGAGGTTTTGGTCCTTTAAGATGGGAACATCTCCACAAGTTTGTTCCACAACTTGAATGACGCGAGTGTGAGTGTGAGAGCTTCAGTATTCCTTCAGCTTATGACTTTCGTACAACACAAAATACACTGAGACGAATAGACTTCCACTCTCACAGCAAACTCAAAGTAATACGTGTATCTTACATATTACATTCACTTACAAAACACCGTAACAAGCACGAGTCATCAACTGTGTTGTCTCGCCAGCCTGAGTCATCAACCAAGTTATGTGACTTTCAAAATGACATAATCCACCCCAGAATGCTTGGTGCACATGCCCAAAACCCCTGAGCACCACTGTTTATTACCTCCGCCACCGACGGTGAAGGAGGTTATGTTTTTACCCCTTTCTGTCTGTTTGTTACTTACGAAATTTTCGTAAGTATATTGATGACTTCTGTCATCTGTTTGTGTGTTTGTTACTTACATATTGATGACTTCTGTCCTCTGTTTGTGTGTGTGTGTGTGTTTGTCTGTTTGTTTGTAGGCACGATAACTCGAGAACGGAAGAAGCTACCAATGTCAAATTACACCACGTGATTCAGGAGGGTGATGGCTAGCGCTGATTAGATTTTGGTCAAAATCGGTCAAAGGTCAAGGTCATAGTGAGGTCAAACATTCGATTTTTGATGGTTTGGTACAGAATCATCGTAGAAACTTCTGGTTTGCATCGCTGCCTTCTCGAGGGACAGCTTTTATTAGACAAGGTCAGAGGTCAAGTTTATGATTTCGTAAGTACCAGTCTATGACTGCTTGTTTTGTTTATTTGGGTACAACTAACAACTTTCTAGCATGATTCATTGCCTTAAACCTTGGTTCACAGGACAAAATGTCCATATTTTACTTAATTTTAGCCAAAAATCATTCACTTTGAAAGTAGCTGGAAGTTTGATGGCTTCTCAATCACCCAATATTGTATGTCACCAAAATTAGCCAAAAGTTTTCTCATTAAGTGCTCTGATCAATCAATTTTTCATATTGATTTCTCAGGGCTCTGAATGATGCCGATGGGACCATTGTAACGCAAAAACACTCCACCCCTTAGTAGCTGCTTTTTTGGCATTTCATCAAAATGATCATATCTCCTAAAATATGTGTCATAGGCAGTTGATCTTTGTGTCGATATAGAGGTTTTTGACGTCAAGGATTCGATTGGCACGTCGGTGTTAAAAACCTGCTCCGGCATAAATCCCTTTACCTCGATTTGTTTTAGGAGCTGCGGTTGAGAATGTGTTTGAGAATAAAGCATTAGCATGGGGGTTTGAGTACGGGGGTCGGAATTTTAGTGTTCTGGAATGGCGGTTCGGAACACAATAGGTTGCCTGCGATTTGTCGAAACCCGCAATATTAGAACCCGCGATATTTGAGGGTTTATTGAACTGGAAACTGATGTCATTGCCAAACAAATGGGGAAGGACTCCTCAGTGGGCTGTATTGCAATGCCCAAAATTATTACTATTTTGTGTGATCCTGAAATTGTTGCATGCAGTAGTTGTTCGTTGATGATGACCAATGACCCTTTTGTATTTTCACACTATTCAGCCTTGAGAACTCCACGTTGCTTGCAAAGTTATGTTTTCTTTTTATGTGTATGCCATCAGTGATGTATTACAATCGGCCCATTGCAACGTTTCTTGGAAGGTTATGAAAGACCGGTTAAATTATGACTGCACCATTGACTGCAGCCTTCGATAGCCTTTTTTATGCCAAGAAAGTATTTACATACGGACAAAGGGGGCCTGTGTCAATGTTACAAAAATGTTAAATAATTTCCAAAATTTCATTGTACACCATGTTTTTTGTTTTGTTTGCTCTTTCATCTGTAATTGCAAAATTAATGTAACATGGATGACAGACACAGAACATGGTGATATAGAGCCGACCATGTGTAAATACGGGCTCACACAAGTACACTCCAACACACTGTAGTGTTTGGACCTGGGCCTTTTCGTGCATTGCGGTCATACCATCATCTGTGGCTTGCTACAGGAATCATGTCAACCTGCAGTAACCTGTTTCATGGTCGGGTTGTCGGCGACGAAACTCTCTCCCCCACCAGGTTTTCTGGTGAGGAGGGTGCATGAATATGGGCACCCAGCAGGATTAGAAACAAAACCTGTCAAAGGGCGAAGGAGCTCCTTATGAGCCAATAGCCATCCATTTCTAGTGCCCAACTGTGACTGCGGACGGCCACCTGCAGTTGAGTTACGTTTTTTTAAGGAGGTTAGTGGCACGAATTGCACTCCGGCCACCGCAAAACCCTTCAATCTGCAAAACACACGAAAAACACAAAGAAAACTGAAAACCCAATCCGTGGGAGTACCTTCTTTGCAGCTGCCCTACCTAGGGCAGCTCACCGGATGATAGAATTGGGGCAAAGCCTTCGGGACACCAACTCTTTGATGAAAGGAGGAAAAACATGGGATAACCTTCCCAGGTTGGATTGTGGTAATGTGTGTCAGGGTGGTGCTGAGGAGCCATCTACCAGACGGCAGTCTCTTTGGTTTAACCTGAGGCGGTCTCTTTCGGTGGGTGCCTGAAATATCCTATCCCAAAGAGAGGATGATCACCTTTCTCCATTATCATCTGAGCTCAAGTGTTTGAACATCGGTATTGCAGGGTCTACCGGAGCACTCTCTGAGGTTCGGAGGCCAGATAGTAGCGAGATCATGGTTGGTGGTTACACTTACTATTGGCCTGGTCAATCTGATGGTTACCATGCCCAAGGAGTTGCTGTAGCTGTGTCCAATAAGTTGACGCCAATGATAATTGAGGTAACACCGGTCAATGAGCATATTATGAGACAAAGGATTCATCACTCCTTGGGTGTCGTTTCCCTGGCCTCTGTATATGGTCAGACTGAGGTGAGTGATCTCACGGTGAAGGACACATTCTATGCCATGCTAAGTCTGTGGTTGATCAGTGCCCCAGGCGAGATACTCTTCTCGTCTTGGAGGATTTCAATGCATCAACTGGAATTGATAGGGATGGTTATGAGACATGTGTTGGTCCCCATGAGTCTGGAACTGTGAACCAGAATAGCACTAAGTTCCTTGACTTTGCAAGAAGTCGTGGACTTATGTTATTGTGGCTGGTTCATGGTTTCGGCGCCCACAGGCTCATCGCTGGACTTGGTATTCCAGCGCTGGTGGTGTGGCAAAGGACATTGACCATGTGCTCGTTGAAGGTCACTGGAGGATGATCCAGAACTGCAAGGTCTACCGGAGTGCTCAGTTCCTCAATCCCGACCACAGGCTTCTTGTGGCAACTCTGAAGTTGCATCTTAAATCTGGGAGAATGGTATCATCACAGCGGAGGCTGGATGTTGGCAAGCTCAAGGATGAGAGGGTTGCTGAGGAGTTTGTGAATAGGCTGAGTGGGGATTTGGGAGGTCTGTGTGCTTTTGGGAATCCTGAAGAGTTGTGGAGTGCCTTCAAGACCACTATCCTTGATGTTGCCGGTGGATTTCTTGAAACTCACCAGAAAGCAAAGAAGAATTTTGTTTCTCAAGAAGCACTGAATACCACTGACCAGAATCGCAGGGCCATGTTTAATGGCAGAGCTGAGCTGTTCAGGGAGCTGAGGCGTAAAACTGTACGTGCATTGAGGGTGGACACAGAGGCCTATCTGCGAGGGATCTGTGAGGGGGTAGAGCATCACCTGTGGTCAAGTGATTCTCGTCCTGCTTACAGGGAAATTGCACATTGCGTTCCTTCAAACCCATCCCTCGGTGTACTGCAGTTACAGCGGGTGGTGGTGGGCTTTTGAGAGAGGAGTCTGAAGTGAAGGCCTACTGGGCCGGTTACTTTGAGTGGCTGTACCAGGCTGATCCACCAGCTGTTGTATTGGATTCCAGGGGTGTTACTTCTCCAATTGTTGACCCACCAATCAACTGTCGTCCACCTTTGCTTGTAGAAATACAGGCAGTGGTGAACCGGTTGAAATGGAGTGAAGCTCCTGGGATCTGTGGCATCCATGCTGAACTTTTCAAGGCTGGTGGCAATGCTGTACTCATGTCATTGCATGCAATTCTGTGCTCTGCCTGGAACACAGTCATCATTCCAAATGACTGGAAGAGTTGCCTTGGTGTCCCTCTCTGGAAAGGTATGGGTGATTGCCAGGACTGCAACAACTACCAAGGGGTGATGCTCCTCTCAGTGCTGGGCAACGTCTTTGTTCAGATAATTCTTGATGAGGTTCACCACCATCTCCTTGAGCACCAGCGCCCAGAGGAGTCAGGCTTTACACCAAAGAAGTCAATGATTGACCGTATCCTTGCTCTTCGTGTCCTCACCGAGCGCAGAAGAGAGTTATGGCAGGGGCTGCTTGCAGCTTATGTTGATCTCTGTAAGGCGTTCGATTCAGTGAATTGGGATGCCCTCTGGGGGATTCTTTGTCTTCGTGGGGTGCCACCAAAACTGATCGATCTGATGTCTGAACTCTACTCTGGTACTGAGAGTGCTGTGAAATGTGGTGGTACTATCTCTGACTTATTTCCAGTTGTTACTGGAGTTCGTCAGGGGTGGGTACTGGCCCCTACACTTTTCAGCACTTGTATGGACTGGATTCTGGGGAGGTTATCTGAGAGATCAAGCTGCGGTGCATCGTTTGGGAATGTCAAGATCTCTGAACTTGATTTCGCAGATGATGCAGTCATCTTTGCAGAGGCTGGATATCCTCTTGGGGGCCATCAAGGTGCTGAATGAGGAGTCAGAACCACTGGGATTACAGGTTTCCTGGATCAAAACTAAGATCTGTGTTTTCAATGACATCTTGGATGCTGCTATATTTTCTGTACCTGTTTGTGGTGAGGTCACCGAGAGTTTCACTTTGGCAGTGATATTCATGTCTCTGTTTGCTGTGAGACATCTTGCTCGGGCCTGGGGAGTCATGGATTCACTGGATCATGGGGTGTGGCGCTGTCGGTACCTGTGCAGGATGGAAGTCTGAGTCTTCAGGTCCTTGGTGCTTCCAGTCTTGCTCTACGGATGTGAGACTTGGACTCTGACCAGGGTTCTGAGATGGAGACTTAATTCCTTTGGTACCAGGTCTCTTCGGAGAATCTTTAGCTATCGCTGCTCAAACTTTCTGTCCGTCAAGCGGTTGCTGATGGAGACTCAAATGAGATTTGTACCTGCATTGTCCGTGAGTGTCAGCTGCGGCTGTATGGACATGTGGCTCATTTTCCTGCAGCTGATCCTGCTCACCAGATTCTCTCAGCGAGGGAGTCTCGTGAGTGGATGAGGCCAGTGGGCCGACCACGTGCCTCGTGGTTGCAGAGGGTTGATCAGCATCTCAAAGAGATGGAGATGGGCCGGGTATCTGGCTGATGGAGGCCAGATGATGGCCAGATGGAGGCCCCTAGAGTACCGGCGGAAAGTGGATGCAGTTACACGCTGGAGCAGTGCATGCTCCCATACCTGACCTGACCTGATACTGAAGGCTAAGCAAACTGGAAACTGTTGAGACTTCAAATGGAAAGGTGTCATTTGTGAGCTTCCGTGCAATACACAGGATTAGCACAGTGTTATTTGTGCCTGCCATTGTTGCCTGTAACAAGTGGCCATTGATTACTTGTTGAACCAAAAGTTGTGTGTCATTAAAAAGATAATCATTTGTCACCAGATTCCACATCAGCAGAATGAGCATTCCAAACTTCAAGCAGAGCATGTGAGGAGGTATGCCGAAAACATTGAGTGAATTGAGCTACTTGTCTGGGATAGATACAACATTTTCAGCACGAGCAAATCGCCCGTGCCCGCATGGGATTCTAAATGGGATCAGGATAGAGATGGGAAAAAATGCATGTGGCATCTTCTGTCATCGAGCGAGCAAGCTGGGAGCAACAATTCGCATTCATTGCCACATCTGATACAGATTAAGTGCGCTTATGGTGGTAAGGTGCTTTATTGAAAACGGTTTGTTACCTCCAACACCAAAGGTGAAGGAGGTTATGTATTTACCCCTCTCTGTCTGTTTGTCTGTCTGTCTGCCTGTGTGCAAGATATCTCAAAAAGTTGTGGACGGATTCTGATGAAATTTGGTGGACACGTTGGGTGTGTGACAAGGAAGAATTGATTAATTTTGATGAACATCCGAATCCGGATCCGGATCCAATAATTTTTTCAGTGTTTCTTCACCATTTATAGATTGGGCTGAACTAATATATCGCACGATATCTCAAAAAGTTGTGAATGGATACGGATGAAACTTGGTGGACAGGTTGTGTGTGTGACCATGACATATTAATCGAATCCGGATCTGGATACGAGAATTATTTAATTTTAAAAGTCATTCTTCACCTTTGAGAGATAGGGCCAAAAACAATATATAGCATGACATTTCAAAAATGTATTGGGCCCGATATGTTCTCGTGGATCAGGCATTACATGGTGGAGGTATGTGCTCTACCGAGTGCCCTCATAGTTCAATATATGTTCCTTTTTGATGCCTAGGGTCTGTAACAAAAATTTGTATTGGTGATAAATCGAGTGACCAATTTCAAATTAATGCTGGGATTCATAACAGCATCTTCACTCGACCAATGCCTCTCTTCACCTGGAAACCGTGTTGCAACTTGGTTGTTGATATCGTTGGTCATTGCATTGTGTGGTGCCAGAATTACTCACTTGGCCATTCAATGTGGATTTCTCCAATTGTTAGCGAGGTTATGGAATGTCCAATGAATGATGGCAGCAATATCTAAGGTCATGCACATTTCAGGCAGCAAATCAACAATACCATTGACATGTGTTGGTTCACCATCACCCAGTTGCAGAATTAATTGGCATATTTCTCACCATGCTCGTCAATGCCGCCGTGCTGTACTCACATGTTTTAACGTAGCTCATAAATTACGTCCTTTCAACTCACACTTATGTCACTTAAGAAGCTATACCTTTTATTCACGAGTGTTTTCAGAGCTTCCCAGACTAATAAAGAAGCCAGAATACATTGCCAAAGTACCAAGCTGGGAGATGTAAAATCACTGAAAGAACTACAGTGATTTGCGTCGTGCATAAAAATGAAATGTACTGGACTAAAGAGTGACTAAGACAGCATAAAAGTTACTTTAGAAGTGAAATTAGATGTTGTTCATCGAATGGTTGCTGGTGAACATGCAGTTGATGTCGCTGGGTGATTAAGTTTGCCTCTGACTGCGGTGCGTACCATCTATAAAAATCGGACTGCCTGTCCTGAAGCTTACTTGGATCAGGAGCAACAGTCACGCAAACCCCCCGGAAACCCCCATAGAACCTAATTTTTTTAATGCCGTGAACAAACTTTGCTACATCAAGGGTGATGAAGGTTGTGGTCAAGCTTCATCAAAATTGTGTGTGTAGTTTCGGAGAAGAGAGCAAATACCTATTTTGGGGGTCAAAACATCCGCTGGAGACCTCATTGAGTGCAGATTTTGATGCAGTCAATATACTTTGGTACATCATGGGTGATGAAGATTGTGGTTAAGTTTCATCGAAGTCGTGTGTTTGGTTCAAGTGATGACTGAAGTGTTTACGGACTGACTCACTCACCTATGGACAATGCTCAATCGCATCAGCTCACCTGACTAAAGTCCATGTGAGCTAAAAATGCTGCTATGTTCATTGAAAAAGGAGAAAGAAGAAGAGGTATCACTAAGATTGACAGCTTCTGCAAGAGATTTGTTTTTAAGCGGTGAAGCCGCTTCAGTATTTGGGTATGTCCTTCCTCTGTCTGTCAAAAATGAAGAAGAAGAATAAGAACCTTTATAACCCACTGTGTTTAATTCTAAAGGGTTCTAAAGTGTAATTCTAAAGTGTTCCAAAGGCGAATTCTTATGGGTTTCTTTTGTTTCTCGGCTTTGCCTATTTCATATTCAAAATGTCAAACTGAAGTGCTTCCTTCAGACATGGGTGCGATTTTTATTTAAATATCAGGTAATTGGTTTTTTTTAATTTTTTGATATGAAGGCTATGTGGATTTGAATAGAACTGTCGTTGACCAAAAAAAGGGTAACATCATAGGTAACTAGATGGTATTCACAGAATATTTACCCCACACAGTCTTGAGAAGGACTTGGTGTGAGCCAATATGTGCTATATCAAATGGTCATGTAAAAGGTGGTAAAGTTTCAATTTCCTCCATTGAACGGTTTTCCCTGTCCACTCTTAACACAAAAACTGCCACGTTATAACTGCTGGCAGTGATGATTGGGTACCAAGACATCCAGCTGTGATGAAACCCCTCTTTGATCAGACACCTGACCCATTTTCAGAATGGGATTTTTAAAATTAAATTCAAATCAAATGGAAGACCAAATAAAATAGCTACTGCATCATAAGAAACCCGAAAAAGGAAAGATGAAGTCAGCAGGAGGAACCTGGATAGGATTTGGGTTTCAACTGCTACTCCTCTATCCTCTAACCCATCCAGGCACAGCCAAGTGAACCTTATTCAAAAAAATCAAAAAAAAATTAAAAAGAACCCAGATCGAATATATATATATATATATATATATATATATATATATATATATATATATATATATATATATATATATATATATATTTCTGGCTGTCGGACCATGCATCCGAACAGGTAGAAATTTAAAACATATATTTCCCATTACTACGAGATCATAATTTGGAAGTTTCATGTTGATGGATGCAATGGTAAGAAAGAAATATTTTTAAAGATTTCGTTCAATCCAATATGGCTGCCAGACCATGTCACCTATTAATTACTTGTGAACACCCTCATATCCCTAAGGCTTGGGGAACATGTGGATGAAGTTTCCCCTCAATCTGTTAAGCTATTCAGGAGAAGAGGATTTTTAAAGGTGTATTCTTCAAAAATTCATAGCTGCCAGACCATGTGACCTATGACATCATAACTTTAAACGTTGCCTCTAATTGTGTAGGGGATCAGGTTTGTGAAGTTTCATGTTAATCGGTTAAGGTGTGTTTTCCATCCAAGATGGCTGCCACACCACGTGAACTATAATATCATCATTTTTGCACTAAATGCAGCAATAATGTGAGATGATAGTTGTGAAGTTTCACGTCAATTGATCAAGCAGTTCAAGAAAGAGAATTTTAAAAATATTTTCTTTCAATCCAATATGGCTGCCAAACCATGTAACCTGTCAATTATTCGTGAACATATGTGTAAAGTTTCCCCTCTGTCTCGTCATTCTGGAGAAAATGGGTTTTAAAGGTTTTATGGTAAATTCAACATGGCTGCCAAACCATGTGACATATGACATCATAGGTGGAGAACCTTTTGTTCCTCATGGATAGGCGGTAATACTTGTAAGGTTTTCCTCGATCTGTTCAGCCGTTTCGAAGATTTTTAAAGGTTTTTTTTATTTTTAAGTATGGTGACCGAACCACATAACTGATGACATCATCAATTTCTTTTCTGTTGACTGACTTATTCCTTGATGACCCGCAAAATTTTTCATACTGATCGGATGAAGCATTCTATATTTGCAAATATAATGTCATAAACAAAGGCACCCATGACATCATAAAATAAAAAAAGACATAAAATGTCATAACCCACGTTGTTTTAATAATTTTGCTGTAAGGAGTTAAAGGGCTCGCTCATATTTATTTACAACTAAAATGGCCACCAGTATACCAGTTGGCCGTCTTTCATCAGATCATAAAATATAGTTCAGTAAAAGTGTATGCCATCATGTACTGTACTTTTGCCAAGTTTGAACAAAATCGGACCATGCATATCAGAGAAATGGTTGGGGACACGTTGAAGTAACATAATGGCCGCTGGTCAGCCATCTTGGATCTGATCTCGAAAAAAAAAATAATGAGATGCATATGTAAGCCATCATTCATTATCTGTATGCCAAGTTTGAACAACATTGGTAAATGCATGTCCAAGAAATGGTTTAGAACGTGTTCAACATCTGGGTTTTTTCAACTAAAATTGCCTCCAGTCAGCCATTTTTGATCACATCACGAAACAAAATGATGTGCATATGTACAGTATACCATCACGTGTTGTCTTTGTTCTGGGTATGAATAAAATCGGTCCATGCATGTCCGAGATATAGTTGCGCATGCACACACACGAAAATGGAGACCAAATCCATAAGCCCCGTTTCATACTAATTATAATGGGGGCTAGAAATCACTCATTCCCCATGGGGAGTACTTGACATATACCAAATTTCAATTTTTTTTTTCCATGCAGCGGTGTGAGAGATACAGAAATCCAAAGTTTTTCCTTTTTTCAACATGGCTGCCACACCACAACATGGTGACCCCCATATGACGTCATAATTATCATTATAACATTCTCCACCAGGAGTTGCACCTATGGTGAAAACTTCGTGCCAATCCGAGAAGCAGTTGCAAAGAAAATGAATTTAAAAGGGAATACCAAAATGCAGACACGTACTTTCGTATGCGACCGATTTGCATCCAGGAACAACAATTATGGTTGATTATATTGTAATTGCTACAAAAGGCCTCGTTAGCATTAATACATCCTTTTGCCACAAAAAAGGTTAGTCAAAAACGAAAATCCGACGGCGCTCACTTACACTTCCTCACTCATCGGCGGTCTGTCGGCGACTGACAGCTTCTGCAGGCGGGAAAATATTCACGCATACGGATTAGGATCGCCTACATAAGTGCACCAAACCACGCCTCCCTAGCTTCATTTGTGTACGCACGAAAAATTAAGGTTGGATACTTTTTGAACACACCTCGTATGTGACTTTGCTTGTAATATAATGCTATTATAAACATTTTGAAATAACTTAAAAGCCATGCACTTATCATAAATCAGAAATTAATTCCTTGTACATAATCACGAGAAAAGAAAAATTATTCTTTAAAGAAAAATGTCGGTCACTGATTATGTTGGTTTAACAACAAGCTCTGAACAAAGTTAATAACCATCAACAATATATTTCTACCTGTTATATGCAAGGAAATTCGACACAGGTGGAGGCCATTTGGCCCATCATGCCTGCGCCACATAAATCAACCCCACACCAAAAAAATGAAACATTGGGTTTTTTTTGTTGTTTGTGTTTTTTTTCCTGTCGTTTTTTTTTATAGTTTTTTTCTGTAGTTTTTGGTTTTCTTTCCAGGAGAGGGGGCATGGGTGAAGATGGCTCAAAGGTAAAAAAAAAAACACAACCTCAACCTCACAGCTCCCCTTGACAAGACCCCCCACAAACAATACTCTGCACAAATGCACACAATCACCCATCAATGCTCAAGCTACCTAAAATTCCTGCCAACATACCTATACCCCTCTATCTCCAATACTTCCAGTGACCTATACTGAACCACACTGTTAGTTCCTGGAAGCTTGAGCATTTCACAGGGTTAATTCATAAGCCCCGCCCACTTTTCATGATGTATTTTCCATATGCCACGCCCGCTTTTCCTAACCCCACCCAATTTTACTAAGCCCCGCCTACTCTTACATCATTTCCACGCGAACCCTAACCCTAACAAATTGCCACATTTATGTTAGGAACACACACCCGTACATACAGACATATACAGTGTCTTTTCCCTGTATAGCCCTTTTTCAGATCAAAAAAGTTTGCTGTTTTGCATCATACATGTAGGGCCATACATTAAGGCATATAATACGCAATGTTGCATGTTGCAGAGACTGTGTACTTCAGCAATAGTATAACTATCTTTTTGCAAATATAAACATTAATTGAGCTTTCAACGGGGAAAAGTCCAGGATAAAATGACCTTTCAGGTCAAAATCAGTGGTTGCATCCACCAACATTAAATTCTTCCCCACACGATAACTATAATTGATCTGGCATGGATGCCTGTTATAAACAAGCAATTCACCATAAAATCAGATGTTGGCTGGTGTACTAGAACAAATCTGACTGCCACAAGAGGGGGCTATACAGTATTTAATTTAAGCTAAAGCGAGTGGCTATTGCAAAAAAAGTTTGTTTCGGATTTTACAGTGACAAATCAGTATACTGAATGTGTGTGATAGTTTAAACCAAAAAGATTCGGTGTGCAAATTACTTTAACATGCAAAATAAACACATTTCGAGAAAATCACTTTTTTGTGTTTCAGAATGCCATACACATATGGGTAAAAAATAAAATTCACTCGTTAATTAAACACCCTAAATTCATGTCTTTGATATTAAAAATAGTTGATATGGATAGAGCGAACAAAATTGATGTCAATTAATGCACAATGTAAAAAACACAAAATTTGACCTTGAAAATGACCTTTAAGGTCAAAATCGAGGGTGGCATCCACCCACATTTTCTTCCCCACCCTATGACTGATTGATCTAGCATGGATGCCTGCTATTAACAAAAAATGCACCCCAATGTGAAAAAAATACATGTTGGCTGGTGTACTATTAATTATTTGAACGCAATTTCGTTCAAAGAACCTGTGATCAATCAGAAAGAGCACATCTTGCAATACGAGATAAACATTGGTGTTTGGAGCCACCTGGTGGTTCATCGAGGTGAACACAACTGCTTGACCACCACGATTGTTGGGGTGCCTGGTGCCACAAAGCCATTAGTCGTATTGACGATTCAGTGAGCATTGTAAAAGTCTCATCTCCGGCTGTAGCTGAGGCAGGAATTTGAAATTTGGCCAACATACCGGCGCACAATGGCCTACTTTTTCTTGAAAGGCACTATGGCATCTTTATAACATCCGCTAGCAAATTATGCCAGACAGCTTTGATGGTCAAAACTAATTTGGGACAAGGAAACACAAACTAGGGCAGGGTCTTATAGATACAAAGCAAACAGCGTTCGAATAGAAGGTAGAAATTTTGAACAGAATCTTCTTAAACACCTGCGGATAAAGTATGAACAGAGCAAACAAAGACTACTGTTGATCGAGTCGCTTTGCGATGCTGATGCATGAATCAGTCGACATTGATTTGATGGACAGCACCGAAAATCCCATAGCTGATGGGGCACTCAGCTTAAGATCGAGATAGATTATAGGATGACGTGCTTCTCCTCTATGATGTAACAACCCTGTGCAGCAATAGAACTACAGCCTGAAGTTTGAATCTCAATGAAGAGAATCCAAGCCAAAGTCGACAACTCGGGGGAGTAGGTTACATTGAGCAAGCTATCCTGCTATTCCTGCAGGTCCCAAACAGGTTAGTCGAGTGGTTCAAGCACTGCTGTGATTGCTGAGGCCTGCAAGTTTGAATCCTGTCCTTTTTGTATATTCACAAGGGGGTAGATTGTAAATCAAAAGAGAGAGTGTAAACACTGTGCAGAAATTTAGTGAAGCCTCATCTCGAATAGTATGTACAGTTTTGATTGCCACATCTGAGGAACGACATATCTTCCATCGAGATGATTCAGATTAAAGTGACTATATTGATTTTGAGGCCAGCTCGACTCAGCTAGGAGGAGTGGCTAAAGGAGACAGGACTTTTCGCATTTGATTTTAAGAGGTGATTACGAGGGTATCTGATACAGATGTTTAAGATAGTGAAGGGTATCGATAAAATAAGTGCACAAGAGTTCTTCAACAGAATTGACAGTAACAGGACCAGAGGATACAGGCTTAGAATAAAGGAGAGGAGAGGTAAGATAAGGCAGGGGGGGGGAGGCTGACATTTGACAGAATGGCTTACAGGTACACACACTCACCTCTAAGCTGTCTTTCCTGGGCTTGAATCCCGACCCAGCTATAAACTGTCAATCTGGTGTTTCACAGGCAGGGTAATTCTTCTATGTGTGTGCCGTCCCTCAGATTTCTGCTAAATGGACGTGCTGTCTGCCAGCATTCATTCGTGGAAGTTAAGGATCCAATGGAGTCCTTCGCAAAGAGTAGACGAGCTATCGCCAGCACCATGCCATCGCATGATTTCATATGCCACCACTTATTGTGGTGCCATCACAAGAAGTGGATAAATCACAAGATCATCACATGCCATCACAAGAAGTGGATAAATACAAAAAAAAGGCTGTCCAGTTGAGGTTGAAGGTTGAGAGGATGAAATGGAGGCTGATTCACTTGGGATTTTTTTGAAGAAATTCATAATGGAGACTGTAGTGACTGCCTTCATTTTCTGCTCGAAGACCTCCTTCTAACATTTCAGGACATTATCCATCTCCCTCATCACTTTGGAACTTCTCATGCAGTCAGGATTGTGCTCAACACAAACGACTCACTCAGAATATCAGAGCATGAACGACTTACTCAGAATGATGGAGCATGAACAACTCGCTCAGAATAGCATGGCACGGCAAAAGCCTCCACAGTGAGTGAATGATTCGCTCAGAATGACTTCGTGCAGTTGTTGTTGTTGTTGTTGCTATTGTTTTGTTGTTGAATCAAATCCACGCTTTAGCGAAAAGGCATTATCAGAACACGCTCTACCTTGTAGAAATTGCCGACTATAAATCCCGATCAGGACACGAACTGTACCGCCGTCGAATGTAGGGCACTCAACAAGCAGCATAAGTACTCGAGCAAGCAGTCCAATTAAAAGGTTGA
>NC_140963.1:74650677-74683177 GCF_056783735.1 Eptatretus burgeri | reverse complement strand
CTCCAGAATCTCATTGTATATCATCAAGAGGAGGCAGGATCTCCCAGAGGTATGCACACTCACCTCTACGCTGTCTAGCCTGGGTTCAAATATCAACCCAGCTATAAACTTTCATCCGGGTGTTTTGAGCAGGGTGAGGCATCAATGTGCATGCCGTCCCTCTGGTGGAATGATAAACTGACTGTCCCACCTGCTCACATGGGTTGGTGGACATTAGAAATCTCACAAAGTCCTTCACAAAGAGTGGGTGAGTTATTGCTGGCACCCATCTGAAATAATTACAAATGCCTGTCACTTTCAGTTGATGTCACATCTAGCCAGCAATTTTATAAAGATTTTGGATAAAGACGTTCCCCAGCTCACCCCACAACAGGGTTGAAATAAGTTGGGGCCATTAAAGAAAAAGTAGTAGTCGTAGTAGTAGTAGTCGTCGTAGTAGTATAAATACTATTCATGGCAAATATGCTTTCTTACATTTCAGTTTTGTTGTTAAAACTTATGAAACACGACTGACTTGCTGACCTTTTAAATCGGGTGCTTGTTTGTTCAAAGTAGTATTTTTTTTTTCAACAGTCCGAGTATAACTAATATATTTTGAAGTTCAACACTGGACCTCTCAATGAGTTGATGAAGTAGGTTTTCATTTTTAAAGGGAGGTCTTGTTAAAAGTTCAGTTTCTATATTACAGATGTAATCATGGGGGAGATGTTGGTCTCCTTCCTCTTCTCCCCCCACACGAGTGTAACATAAACCTACACTTCCCCTCCCTCTCTTCCTCCCCAAGTATTCTCTTCCATCTCTCTATTATCCTCCACCCTTCTCTTCCTCTTCTCAAATATTTTTTTCCAAATTTACCTCCCCCATCACTCTCCCCTTTCCCTTCCATCGATGAAATTTCAATGGCCCTCAAGAAAAATGTTTTGCGAAATGTAAAATATATATATATATATATATATACATATATATATATATATAAACATATATATATATATATATATATATATATATATAAACATTCTCACCTGTTGGAAACATAGAAATGTGCTAATTATTTTATAACAAGATGCAATTTTACTGTTGCTGTAACTTCCAGAAATTATCTGGAAGTAATTATTGTCTAAAGTACAAATATAAACCCGTGATCTCTTTCTGTATGCTACATAGACTGTGCCTTCTTCTCTGGAAACATGTTGGCAGCCCTGCACCTCTGGAGTACCAGGTTCAAATCCCACCAATGCGTTTGTTCGCCTTGCAACCTCTGCCAGAATAAACGCCTGCCTACAAGGGCATGACAGCTCAGTGTAGCTATGGAAACCTTTGCTGGTTAACTTTGAATTTGAACCATGCTGTGCCTTCCAAATCGAAATAATAGCTCCTTGAAAATAATGAGTACTCCTGGATCTTTTCATGAAAACTTCCAGGTAATGATTGCAGCTGTTTGAGAAAGGCCAATACAGTACACCTGTCCGCATCGTAAGCACATTGACGTGACCTTTTTCACCGTTCCTAATCTCCTCGTTCACAGCTTCAATCGGTCACATCCCATATCATTCAGCTTCAATCGATTCGAGCCACAGAAGCATGGCAGGACGCTGCCACCACACAACCAGCGCCAGTCACAACCGAGTCCTTGCATCCTCAGCGTGCAACAGTCATGCACCTGCTCACCAATTACACAAGGACTTGCTGCTGAGGATGCTCAAACTAACCGTCACCCTCGTTCAAGAAATCATTCAAACTCTCATCCAATTATCAAAACGCTGACAAATCCTTGCAAAGTGAACTTGGTGGATTTTTTGATCCGATGGTCAGTCATAATAAATCCCTCAAAGTATAAAATTAATTAATTAATTGATTGAAGTGATAAGCTGGTTCAACAACCAACTGAACCTCTCAACCTCAATGTTACTGCCTGTGGATTCTGATTGAATGCAGACATCGTTAATGCATTTTCTGTACCTTAGATTGTGTTCCGCTGTATACACAGCCCCAAGTCGATTGTTCACAAACTCATTTTGATTGGTTCAAGCAGCAATGTAATAAACTAAGTTGCCCGTGGTTAAACCCTTCTGGCAAATGCTGGAGCCAAAGTGAACGACCAGTGCCCTTGAGAGTGTAAAGCTTGTTTTCTTATAAGATTCATGAGGTTTTCTCACAAAATCTAAAATAAATACAACAAGCAGATTGCTTTTAGACTACAAAATGAAAGATGTGCATTTGCTTTATTGTTATTGTTGTAAGAAGGACATTCACAGATGATATTCTTTGTGCATGATTTATAAACCCTGGGTGGCAATGCCCCTCTGGGGTTGAATAATTTTCCTTGATGTTTTTGTTCTATTTTCAGACTAATGAGGGGGTTTTGCAAGATGGAAAAACATAAGCAAAGCTTCTCCAATGACTGTTGCAACCAGCCAGCTTGTGCAGAGGTAGGCACCTCCTATTAAAATATCAGTGCTCATTTCCTCCACAGGTACGAATCCTTAAGCAACAGTGAATGTTGTTGGCATTGAGAGGCTTACTTAACATTAATACCACAAACACCAAAAATACTTTCTTCCAGGGCTTCAATCACGTGGTGCCCCACCATCTTGCTGATACTCTTGGTCTTTTCTACCCAACCTCACTCAATCCTGTTACTTGCAGGTTGATGAGTTTCCTTCCCTCCTCTATTTTTTTTTCTTCTGCTTGTTCGTTCCCTTGCTTATTGTATCCAGCTGTTCCATACAGCCAGTTCCTTGCCTCTTTACCCAATGTCACCTTGTTCTTTCATGAGCCTCGATCTTGTACAGAAATAAAATGAAACCTTCTGTACTTCATCCTTATTCTAGCTCTCCCAAGATCCTCAATGCACAGATGAAAATGTGCACTTCACACAATTACAAGGAATGTACCAAGTATATTTTAGTCGTAAAATTAAACTATGTTGCCCTTGGGCTCTTGTTATCCTCTTCAGTAAAACGTCTCGGTTGAGTTTTGACTTGTTTGTTTTCACAACTTTCTGAAAGTTGTTTCTTTCTCCAACTTTCTCCAAAAAAACAAGATTTTTTTTGAATGGAATATTTTTACTCTTCTCTATTCCTACCACCTTTTATTTGCTGTCAATGTCCTTATGAAATACATGATACCTTTTTGCAGTTTTATCGCACTGGAGCTCACGAGCAGGGCTAAACACACAAGTATACAACCTTCCCCACTAAACAAACGCACTAAACTCTGAATAGTGACATCAAAGAAAATGAACCGGTAGCAAGCCAATTAAATACGACAAAAGACAAAAAGCCTTTGTATTTTGTGTTTGAATGCCTCAAATATCACACATCATGATGGTCATTAATGTTGCGAGACTTGATCTTGTCATTTGACTTGGGAGGGCAAACAGCTGTCGATGAAGGGCATTTGCCTGTGTTATGGGGTAACTATGGATTGTTCCTTTGAAGTTGACCGCTGTGAAAGCTTTGTTCTTTTTGTGCCAAATACCTATCAATTGTGTGGTATTCATGCTTTATTAAGGTGAAACAATAAGTTTACTTCATCTAGAAACTGTAACAAGCACTTCCTTTGTCACCAGTGTGCTCGACACCAGTGTTACTACGTACATGGAAAAGCACCTGGGAGATCCTAACGAGAGTAAATTCCATGATGAACATACCTGGTGGAATACCTTGTTACCCGAGTCTCATTTTCCAGGACATTTATGTAAAATATGAGTGGTTTGGCGAGTAGAAATAACTTTTATAAAGGCACATGCGGCTACAATTTCAGATGGAATGCCAGTTTCCCCAGTTTACCTGCAAGCCTTGTTGAAAGTGTGTTTGAGATTGATCTGTTCACGCCACTGTTATCCGATAATATATGAATGACGTTCAGATACCTGACCCCAAAACAAACCTGCTCTATTGTATCTCATATCGTCGGTTCCTCGTGTCTGTTACCATGGGAACTGGTGATGGGAAATGTGACCATGTCATGGTTCTTATGTTTCTTTTCTCTCAACCTTTAGCCAAGGCTGTGAGCAATGTGACATTTCATTAAAGCCCTTCATAAATGCTGCATGTCACTTTAATTGTTTAATTCCTTGAACTACAGCACAAGGATTCCACAGTGAGCGATTTCGACTTAACAAATTATTTATTTCGACAGGATGGTGTTGAGATGGAGCACTTGCCTCTGAACCGCATAGCCTGGATTTGATTCCCGACCCGAGCATAAACTGTCAAGTTGGTGTTGCACAGACAGGATGTTGCATCACAAAGTTCCCTGTCCCTCAGATGGATATTAATCTGGGTGTCCCATCTGCTGACACTCGTCGTGAAGAGTAGATGGGATTTGAAGAAATCCCAAACAGCATCCTGGCGAGATAGTTCCGAAAAGAGTTGGACCAGTCCACATCCTACAAACAACCTCACAAGGTGTGATTAATTTGAGCCATTAAATAAGATGTTGAAGCAGTTATATAGTCATAGTTGTACTAGTGGCATATTATTTGTCACTAGCAGAGTACCGATGCGACAGGAGATCTTGTTCCAAGAATGCAACATGTTCTTCTGACGCATATCTTTATTTTGGTGGTGTATAGGCAACTGACAGCTCTAATTGGGCAAAAAAAAACCCCAGTTATGCGCATGAAGCAAAAACATACCTGCTGCTTATAATTCAAAACACCTCATTGCACTGAAAAATGTGGGGACAGGAATACTGTACTGTAAATGGGGAGACTTTTAACACCTGGAGGTGGTGCTACACGATACACATTTACATGGAGAGTTTGCATCTCCTCCCCCCCCATCCACCACCCCAAAAGACCACCCGCAAAGATTAAAAAACACCCCGATACATTAATTAATTGGGATCGTGCTGATCCAATGAAGCAAGTCTGGATGGAATTTTGCCAGAACTGGAGGAGGAGTAGTGTGACAAACAAACACACAAACACCGGTTAATTAATTATCATCATAAGGTCAGGTCAGGTGTGGGAGCATGCGCCAGAGCAGCGCGTCACTGTGTCCACTTTCCACTGGTACTCCAACGGCCTCTGTCTGGCCACCCCCCAGGCAGATGCCTGGCCCATCCCCATCTCCTTGAGATGCCGATCAACCTGCTGCAACCACGAGGCATGCGGTCGGCCCATTGGCCTCCTCCACTCACAAGACTCCCTCGCTGAGAGAATCTGGTGAGCAGGATCAGCATCAGGAAAACAAGCCACATGTCCACCCAGCTGCAGCTGATGCTCACGGACTATCCAGGAAACAAATCTCATTTGAGTGTCTCCCAGCAACTGCTCGTTGGACACAAACTCCGACCAGTGATAGCGAAGGATTCTCCGAAGAGACCTGGTACCAAAGGAATTCAGTCTCCGTCTCAGATCCCTAGTCAGAGTCAAAGTTTCACATCCACAGAGCAAGACTGGGAGCATCAAGGACCTGAAGAGTCAGACTTTCATCCTACCGCACAGGCACTGGCAGCACTACACACCATGATCCAATGAATCCATGACTCCCCAGGCCCGACCCAGACATCTGTTGACCTCTGACTCACAGCCAGCAGAGACATGAATATCACTGCCAAGGTACGTCAATCTCTCCACGACCTCAACATCATCACCACAAACAGGCACAGACAGGATAGCAGCATCCAAGATGTCACTGAAAGCCTGGATCTTAGTTTTCACCCAGGAAACCCGTAATCCCAGCGGCTCCGACTCCTCATTCAGCACCTCGAGGGTCCCCAAAAGGATATCTAAATTATCCGCAAAGATGACTTCATCATCTGCGAAATCAAGGTCAGAGATCTTGACATTCCCAAATGATGCACCACAACTTGATCTCTCTGATATCCTCCCCAGAATCCAGTCCGTACAAGTGCTGAAAAGTGTGGAGGCCAGTACACACCCCTGATGAACTTCAGTAACAATTGGAAATAGGTCAGCGATTGTACCACCACATCACACAGCACTCTCAGTACCAGAATATAACTCAGACATCAGATTGATCAGTTTTGGTGGCAACCCACGAAGACCAAGAATCCTCCAGAGGACATCCCGATTTGCTGAATCAAACCATTTGCAGAGATCAACATAGGCCGCAAGCACCCCTGACAAAACTCTCATCTGCGTTCGGTGAGGATCCAAAGAGCAAGGATACGGTCAATCGTTGACCTCTTTGGTGTGAAGCCTGACTGCTCTGGATGCTGGTGCTCAAGGAGATGGTGGCGAACCCGATCAAGAATTATCCAAGCAAAGACCTTGCCCGGCAATGAGAGCAGCGTTACCCCTCGGTAGTTGTTGCAGTCTTGACGATCACCCTTCCCTTTACAGAGAGGGACAAAAAGGTCCCTCTTCCAGTCAGTTGAGATGATGCCTGTGTTCCAGGCAGAGCAGAGAACTGTATGCAATGACATGAGTGCAGCATTTTCACCAGCCTTGAGAAGTTCATCGTGGATGCCACAGATCCCTGGAGCTTTACCCCCATTTCAACCGGTTCACCACAGCCTGTGTTTCCACAAACGGAGGTGGATCACAGTTGATTGGAGGGTCAGCAACAGTGATTGCAACACCCCTGACATCCAACTTGACAGCGGGTGGATCAGCCTGGTACAAGCGCTTAAAGTAACCGGCCCAGCGGGTCTTCCCTTCGGACTCCTCTGTCAAGAGCCTACCACCCTCTGCTCTCACTGAAGTACACCGAGGACAGGCTTAGATGAACGCAATGCACAAATTCCCCTGTAAGCAGGATGAGAATCACTTGACCACAGGTGATGCTCTACCCCCTCACAGATTCCTCACACATAGGCCTCCTTGTCCACCCTTAGCGCAAGTACAGTTTTACGTCTCAGCTCCCTGAACAGCTCAGCTCTGCCACTCAGCCTGGCCCTGCCACTCTGGTCAATGGTATCCAATGTCCCTTGAGAGACAAAATTCTTCTTCACCCGACAGTGAGTTCCAAGGCATCCACCAGCAACATCAAGGAGAGTGGTCTTGAAGGCACTCCACAACTCTTCAGAATTCCCAAAAGCACACAGACCTCCCAAATCCCCACTCAGCCTATTCACAAACTCCTCAGCTACCCTCTCATCCTTGAGCTTGCCAACATCCAGCCTGGGCTGGGATGGTACCATTCTCCTGGATTTAAGGTGCAACTTAAGAGTTGCTACAACAAGCCGGTGGTCAGTATTGAGGAACTGAGCACTCCGGTAGACCCTTTAGTTCTGGATCATCCTCCAGTGACCATCAATGAGCATATGGTCAATCTCCTTTGCCACACCACCTGCATTGGAATATCAAGTCCAGTGATGAGCTTGTGGGCAAAGAAACCATGAACCGGCCACTCCAAGTCCATGACTTCTTGCAAAGTTAAGGAACTTAGTGCTATTCAGGTTTACAGTTCCAGGCCCATGGGGACCAATACATGTCTCATCATCATCCCTATCTGTTCCAATCGATGCATTGAAATCTCCCAAGACGAGAAGTGTATCTCGTCTGGGGCACTGATCAACCACAGATTTGAGCGTGGCAAAGAATACGTCATTCACGGTGAGATCACTTGCCTCAGTCGGAGCATAAACAGAGATCAGGGAAATGACACCGAAGGAGTGACGAATCCTAAGTCTCAAAATACGCTCGTTGACTGGTGTCACCTCAATTATCATTGGGGTCAGCTTATTGGACACAGCGACAGCAACTCCTAGGGCATGGTAGGCATCAGAGCGACCAGACCAATAGTAGGTGTAACCACCCACCATGATCTCGCAGCAATCCGGTCTCTGAACCTCAGGGAGTGCTGCAATACCGATGTCCAAACGTATGAGCTCAGATGATAACAGAGACAGGTGATCATCCTCTCTTCGGGATAGGACATTCCAGGCACCCACCCGATGGGACCGCCTCGGTTTAACCCAAGGAGACCGCCGTCTGGTGGACGACACCTCAGCACCACTCCGACACACTCTCCTGCAATCTGACCAGGGAATGTTACCCCGTGGTTTCCCTCCTATCATCAAAGATTGGGGGTGCTGAAGGCTTTGCCCCAATCCTGTCATCCGGTGAGCTGCCCTGCGAAGGGAAGCTGCACAGGAGGTACTCCCACCGACTGGTTTTCAGATTTTTTTATGATTCGAGAATGTTTTGTGGAATGAAGGGTTTTACGGTGGCCGGAGTGCAAATCCTGCCACCAACCTCCTAATAATAAGTAACCCAACTGCATGAGGACGTTCGCAGACAGTTGGGCACTAGATATGGATGGCCGTTGGCTCACAAGGAGCTCCTCTGCCCTTTGACTGGTTTTGTTTTTAATCCTGCTGGGTGTCCAATTCCAAACACCCTCCACGCCAGGAAACCTGGTGGGGGAGATGGTTTACTCGCCTACAACCCGACCATGGAACAGGTTAGTACAGGCTTACATGATACCTGGAGCAAGTCACAGATCTGATCTGGCCTGACAATAGATATGTGGGTATCATCAGGATTCCCTGCATAATGGCACAAAAATAGAATAACTTTGACCCTGACAGTTATGTTGCGAAACAGACACTAAACAATGTGATTGATTACAAGGCACAAGTCCATTTCTTCCGCAGCACATAACGTTCACATATCTCCAGATCCATTAAGATGGCATCTCCCTCACGTTCCACATGCCCCTCCCCCTTCTCTCATCATCTTCCTCGCAATCTTTCAACATCCGGCAATTTAACAACAACAACAACAACAACAACAACAACAACAACAACAACAACAACAACATATTTGGAAAGAATATGACTCCTAAGAATGAACACCACATTTCGCCCCCTCTCCCACCAACTTCAAGTATGGAATGAGGTCACTAAATCCTGAAAACGGCTCAGACGCTGGCAGACTCTGAGATCATTGCAGTGACCTGACAGGTTTGAGCCCTCTTTCTGTATCAGCCATGTCACTTGTATTGGTGGGGCACATACAAACTCGCAGCTGGCTGGATGTATATGACGGCTGGGTTATAGGGGCTACCAGAAGCCTGGTGTTGGTTTCGTGGTTTGGGTGGGTGGCTTGGGATCCTATGGTCCTGAGTTTGAGCCCCATTGGCTGCTGAATTAACACTAGGTGGGGTTGACACAGACTGTCTTCCTCCTGAAGTTGGCAAAATGAGTACCAGTGTTCTGGTAGAGGGGCACAGCATCAGTGGCACAG
This sequence comes from Eptatretus burgeri, assembly GCF_056783735.1. NCBI lineage: Eukaryota > Metazoa > Chordata > Myxini > Myxiniformes > Myxinidae > Eptatretus > Eptatretus burgeri. The sequence goes on along the minus strand of NC_140963.1, from coordinate 74,674,011 downwards.
CTGTGCTCCAGGAAATGGTCAGAGTGGTGACCCGTCCAAGATTGTTCCACATAGCCAAGGAAAAACAGCTTTGGCAGTTCCAATGCTCTGTTCAAGAGTATGGGTCCAAGAAGGGGCCACCACTTTCCGTAGTCTGCTTGCGTGCCACCGAGACCCAATCTGAAGCTGAAAAGTCACTGGTCCAAGTTGTCGGCGAACCCGAAGTGGGGAGGACCACAATGACTGCATCTTGTTTTTCCTGGACCTGTATCACAGCTCAGCTTGATCTGTGCACTTTGTCAAATCGTTGTTTCATGCGCTGCTAACTCAGTTGTATGGTAATGTGGGCAGCCGGTGAGGAAGAGCAAGTCCCTGTGGGTCGAAGCCTGCACAATGGCAGCAGTAGCTCCCATCCTGTCAGTAAAGTCGCTGGTGAGACACCTGTGGTGGTGTGGTTAATTGTTCTGTAGTGCATGAGCGTTTGCAGTAGGGCTGTTTGAAATGTACAATCTTGAGCAAGGTCTGCTCGACTTCCATTATTGAGGGTTTGTTTAAACCTTTCCACCCCTCCATTGGCCTGTGGGTGGTAGACTGCCATGCGGATATGTTTATTCCCATTGACGCCGAGATAAGTGGTGAACTCAGCTGCAATGAATTGTGTGCCATTATCCATGGTAATGACCTGTCCCCCCCCCCCCTCGAGCTGTGAGGGTGTCCAGGATGTGGATAATGGTCTGGGAGGTGACTGATCGCACAGGAACAACCTCGTATGCCACCACTAGATAACGTTGATAGAGAGGGACTCCCCAAATTTCTCCACAAATGTCAGGAAGGAAAGAACGGCAATCAACGGACCTGCAAAATACTGAATAACTTGAATGGAGCATCACAACAAAACGATACGATCTCATTCAGAGTGAATGGGTGTGAAAATTTTTCATTCATTTTGGTTGCATTTATATTTCCCCTCATCTTGCAGCAAAATACTCCTCGATAGGACTTTTCCTGCTTACAAACAGTCTGAAGAAGTTGAGTAAGATGTTCTGCCGATCCGCTACAAGTTCCACTTGAGTTAAAAATAAAAATAAAAACACAACTGTACATTAGCCCCCAACAAGTAGTTGGGTCACTAAACTTTAATTCAATGCCTGGATAAACTGTGTATGTATATATATATATATATATATATATATATATATATATATATATATATATATATATATATATATATATATATATATATATATATATATATATATATATATATATATATATATATATATATATATATATATATATATATATATATATATATATATATATATATATATATATATATATATATATATATATTATATTATATATATATATATATATTATATATATATATATATTATATATATATATATATATATAACAGTTGCACCCTGTTTATTACAAGTGATGGTGACTGGCAACATTTCCAAACCAAACCCGTTGTATTATGTAACTTTCAACCAATAAAACGCAATGCACATCCTTCAATCTCATTTTGTTTAAGCGATAGTAAAAAGAGTCAGGTTGTCTGGGAAACCAGGGCCCTACTTTCTCTCTCTCATTCCGTTTGTACCAGTGTTAAGAGGAGCATAAACACATCACCCCAATATCATCTCATTTTGAAGCTCACTGCGATAAAGATCCAGTGCTCTTGTAGGGCATTGTATACAAAACAAAAGACGCAGTACAAGCATTATACTACAGATTAAGAAACTGACTGACTACCTGAGCTGTGGGTGAGCAAGCTTTATCATCTGGCAAACACCTCTGTTGCCTGAGTTTCTGATGCAAATGCATCTTTCAAGAGCTGTGTTTGGTAACTTTGCATGATATTGTAATAAAAAAAAACAATGCCGTGGAAATTGAAGCACCTGGGTACTTATCGCATGGTATTGCATCTTCATCACTGTCTCAGTGGTTACCTGCTCCTTTGACAAGCTTGGTACATCTCCAGAGGATGATCCAAGATTGTAGTTCTCCGCTCCTTTAAAGGAAAAACAAGAATACAAGTCCTGAAACGAGGACACAGCCCCCAGCCGCAAAAATTGACGTGTAGATTTTACATTAAAATAAATATAGATAATTTAAGTTGTAAGGTCGGTAGTGGAGATGGTATAAAGTGTACAGAAATGTATAAATACTTCAACGTGGTCTTGTTCATTTAAAATAGTGATTGTAGTGAGGCAACTTAGCATAACAATTATGCATTTTGCGAGGAAAGCACCAAATTTGGCACACTAGTAGCCTATCATATTATGAACAGATTTGGATATTGGGCCATCTCAAAATTTTTGATGGCAGTGGAAAATGGCTGGCACAGCCATCAGCGGCTGAATTTGAGATGGCCCAATATCCAAATCTGTTCATAATATTGTTGCGAATTCCGCGCCCGCCGGCGTGCTGAAGGCCACGTAACTCGAATCGCGGCACGTCGCCCACCGGACGGACAATCCAGTCGTGACCCTCTCGGACTAACGCCGGGAACCAGTCACGGGTGGACCTATCGGTCTCACCGCGATCGAGCCAATCAGCCCCCGCGTGGGATAGGGTTGCTCGCCAAATTCGACCTACCTAAGTACCCACGCGGAGGGTAGACCGGGCGATCGCACCTCGCCGCAGGTCGACTTCGGACACGGGCCACTTAAGCGACCCGTTCCGTACTATCGGGATAACTGAGCGGTGTTATCGTCGACCTCGACGGTTCGATTAATTATCGGGCGTATTCAGCCCACTACCAACCCTTTACGTGAAGCAAGATGAGGATTCAATGAAGGAAATGACGAAGCGAAGCGGGAAACAGTTCAACAATAAGCACATTTATTCGCGACGAACGGAAAGCACACATATTCAATTCCACCAAAAGCACACAGAAAAGAAAAACACAATTCAATTTACACAAAAAGCAAATGCGACAATGCAGATCTAATACCGATTACACGAGCACACGGCAACACTTATACAATTTTACTTCACAGACGGCGCCGACAACACATACCCAAAACCAAGGAAAAGAACACCCTCAAAGATGAGGCGGGCCTGAGGCCGAGACCGGGTCGGGCCTACCCGTCTGGTGATGAGACGCGGAGCGGCGATGGTGCCTCAACTCCGCGGGCCTCGCGGACAGTGTCTGGTAGGGGGTGGGAAAGGGGCCCCCTTGGTCGCACTATCTCAGCGCGGGGGGAAACAGGAGGGGGTTGCTGATGCTCGGGGTATAGAGGATTTTTATTGTCCCGCGACGAGCGTCTCCACCTCGGCCAGGTCGCGCTGTCGGCCTCCCTGGGGTGCAGCTCCCTGCATGACGCGAGCACCCCCTCGTCTGCCCTCGCCGCCTCTCCACAGCTTCGTCCCCTCCGCTCCGACTCCAACGCACACGACGACGACCAGCTCCTTCTTGCCAACTCCACCGCCCGCGAAGTCTTAACTCTCTGTTCCCTCTCGACTCTACTACTCACTGGACTGACGAACACGGTCGCTTATATCAGCCCCGTGGCTTCGCCCTCTCATCTTTGACCCCCTCCCTTCGACCTTTCACCTCGCTCCCCATTGGCCCGAGAAAAAGTGGGCGTGAATGCTTTTTGATCCATAAATTTGCATATATCGATCGCCCTCCAACGCCCTGGGGGCGGGGCCAATTCGCCCCTCGCTCACCGATTGGACGGCAAAAAGTGGGCGTGTGTCGTTTTTGATCCGTTTTTGAAGCACAAAATCCGTGATTTTGTACACGCTGTTCGGCGCGCGCCCTGCACGAGTCCAACACCGGTACCCACAAGCGGCGCAAGAACGGTGGCGATGCGACGGTTGCGAGGTGTGACGTGAAGGTCGTGGCGGTTGTGGTGAAGCGGCGTTGTGGTTGGTGGTTGATGTGGTGGTTGGTGGTGGTAACAATGGCGGTTGGTCCAAATTAAAGATAGTAAAAGAAAAACGGCTATCCTGAAGAGTCGCAGCACGCATAAATGACATGTATTCCCACTAGACAACGGGTTTGGGCCTAACTACACATGTACTTACCGAGATATCTCACCTAAGGGACCTGAATGGTGGTTTGCGAATTTGGTAACCACAACAATATGTTAGGCTACTAGTGTGCCAAATTTGGTGCTTTCCTCACAAAATGCACAATTGTTATGCTATATTTAGCTCAGTTGCCCCACTATTATATCTGTGATAACTTTATTACGTCCACCACCGAAGGTGGAAGGAGATTATCTTTTCACCCCTGTCTGTTTGTTTGTCTGTTTTTGTGCAGGATATCTCAAAAAGTTGTGGACGGATTCAGATGAAATTTGGTGGGCAGGTTGGTATGTAACAAGGTCGAACTGATTATATTTTGGTGAAGATCCGGATCCGACTACAATACTTTCGAGTGATTCTTCACCATTGAGAGATAGGGCTCAAAAACTATATTTAGCACGATATCTCAAAAAGTTATAAACAGATTTGGGCGAGACTTTGTGGACATGTTGGGTGTGTGACAAGAAAGAATTGATTCAATTTAAGTGAAGATCCGGATCCGATAATTTAATTGTTGTTAGTGCTTAGATAATTTATTAAATTAGATAATTTAATGCTGCAAATTGTGATTGGTCAATGTTGAACCACAAGAACTAAAATGGCATTCTAGGATATCCAGAAAAATACACAGATGCATATAGTTTGAAAATGTTATAAAACCTAAAAATTAATTGCATTGAAAATGCTGTCATTTGAAGCAGAATGCTGATTTATTGCACTCACTTGAATTCAATTATGGTACATTAATTTAGAGAAATTATATATATATATATATATATATATATATATATATATATATATATATATATATATATATATATATATATATATATATATATATATATATGTATATATATATGTATATATATATATATATATATGTATATATATATATATATATATATATATATATATATATATATATTATATATTTATATATCTCATTCCATCAAGTTGTGTCCCACTTCTGGTGACATTCATGATGAGATTTCTACAAACATCCCCTATCTTGCACTGCTTCCCAAAGCTCTAGCAGAGACAGATTGGTTGCAGCCTTTACTTCATCTGTCCAGCACATCCACGGTCTACCTCTTCGTTTCTCAACCATACCCAGCAGGGTCGATTTCTCCAGACATTTGTTTTCTACACACACAAAATGTCCAAAGTATGATGGTTTATGTTTTCACATCAGTGCTTCTAATGTACATGGAGGTCTAATTTGTTCAATCACTGATTTGATTGTTCTTTTTGCAGTCGATAGAATTTGTTTATCATTCATCTCCAACACCACATTTCAAAACTGTCAATATTCTTCCCTTATTTATTCTTCACTCATCCATGACTCACACTCACACATACATTGCAACTGGAAATAGCAGAGGATTCACCAGCCTCCTCTTGGTTTGTTTTGTCGCATCTTTCTCTTTCTACATCTTTATCAACCATGACATGACATTAATTTCTCCACATTTTCCACTCGCTTCAACCTTAGAACTCAAGAAGATGAAACTTTGTTCTTACTGTAACTTCTTGTTTTGTGTACAAGTTTCTGATCAGAAGTTTCAGGTGCTCTGACATCCTCATTTCTCTCAACTTAATCCATATCAATTCATGATCAACACAATCAAAAGCTTTGCCATAATCTATAAAATAGATATACACCTCCCTTTGATAGTCCCTTGCTTTTTCCATGATCCACCTCAGATTTGCTTTTTGACCTCTAGAACCAATTCCTCTTCTGAAACCTGCTTGCTCAACAGGTGTTTCTCACTCAATGGAGACTTATATTCTGTGTTGAATGATCTTCAGTAATATCTTGTTAGCAGTGGAATCAAGGCAATGTTTCGGTTATTTGAACATTCTCTTGCATCCCATTTCTTTCGCAGAGGTATGTAGACTGACTGCTTCCACCTTTTATGCCATACAATCTTGCTGCACATCTGTTTATAGACAGTAGTTAAAATTTTGATTGCCTCCTCCACAACTACCTCAAGGAGTTCCATTTGAAATTCATCAGTACCTGGTGCTTTTCCATTTGCCAGTTCCTTCAAGGCTCGACGTACCTCACGTTCCATCATTGTTGGTTCTTGTTCATATTCTTCCTTCGAAAGTTGCCATTATATTGTACAGAGTATCAGTATAGTTATTATATCTTTCTTTTACTTGTCTTTCTTCTGTCAGGTCTTTTCCTGTTCTACTCTTAAGAACCACAATCCTAGACCTAAACATTTCTGTGATCTCTCTGATCTTTTTAAAATATCTCTTGTTTTTCCTGCTCTGTTGTCACTTTCTATCTCTATTCCACTTTGAAATATTTATTTTTGTCTTTCCGAGCTTGTCGTTGGAAGTCGGCATTTAGCCGCTTAATGTCCTTTCTTGATGCGCCTTTAGTTTTCATCTCTCTTCCTCTGTTTGCAATATTTATTGCCTCTTCTGACAGCCATTTAGCCTTCTTCTTTCTGATTGCTTTTGGGATGTTGTTTTTGGCATCTTCTTTTACAATGACCTCAACCTCTTGCTCCAATTAGTCTGGTATTCTGTCAACCAAGTCCAGTTCTGAAAAACCTTTTTCTTTTTTTTAACCTTTATTGATGTCGTATGATACACAATGATATGCCTGGTGTTGGCTTTATGGTTAGGGTGGTGGGCTTGGGATCTGAGGGTCCTGAGTTCAAATCCCATTCAGCTGTTGAATTAAAACCAGGTGGGGTTGACTCTGCCTGTCATCCTTCCAAGTGCTTCAGCCATTTACCGAGTTCCCTACAAAAGATAGCGGTACAGTTCCTGTCCCAATCGGGATGTACAGTCGACAGTTACTTCAAGACAGAGGTACATTTATACAGAGACAATACAGCACACATGGACATGGTACTTATGGGTAGATTTGGATCTGGAGGGACTCTCCGCAGGTGTGTGGACATGCCATGCCAGTTACAGGTGCCGTGGTGGCAAGGTTTCATCCTGTATCTTATGGACGTTTTTATCAAGTTTTTCTTTGTCCTTGCGACTGTTTCTAAAGCATTTGGTGATCGGGTTTGCTTTGCGAAGGCTATATGTTTCTTTTTGTGAGTTTCAAAGCAAAATAAATTTGATAACACCCTATTTCCGAGCCGTTTGCCATATTAACGCGTTTTATAAATTACCAAGCCAAATTTTTTTTCCACCCATTACATGCAGCTGTTAATAAAAATGAATGTTTGTGCACATCTCCCTGAAACATCTGTATAAATGTAACATTGTTTTTCAGTGAAAGCAACTCAAGGTTTCCGGGCTCTATATAATAAGTACTGTAGTTGGTAATCCCACTGACTCCAATCTGCCGATATTGGCCAAGCACAATGTGTCCATGTTTGTGTGGTTCATAAAGCATAACATTTTCTCTACTAACTCCGCTACCTCTACCCCTCTCTCTCTCTCTTTGTCCATTCCTTGCTCCACCCCCTCCCAATACAGTGCAGCATGCTCCTCCCACACCTCCCTGACTCTCCCCTCCCTCCTCCCTCTCTCTGTTTCTGGATGTATTTGGACGGTGGTTATGTCTGGATTGTGGTTATCTTTCTATGTGTCTTGATGGTGGTAATGTTTGGGTGGTGTTTGTCTCTGGATGTGTCCGTGCAGTGTTTGTCTCCGAACAGCTTGGTTCCAGACATGTCTGGATGGGAGTTTGTCTCCGGACGCGTCCAGGCGGTGTTTGTCTCTAGACATGTCTGAGCAGTGCTTGTCTCCGGACAGCTTGGCTTCGGACACGTCCGGGCGGTGTTTGTCTCCGGACTGTGTTTATCTCTGGACATGTCCAGGTGGTGTTTGTCTCTGGGTGTTATTAATAGTATGACCGGAAGAAAATGGATTTCAGACATTAATTTGTTTTTATTGTTGCGGATTTCGCGCCCGCCGGCGTGCGACGGCCACGTAACTCGAATCGCGGCACGTCGCCCACCGGACGGACAATCCAGTCGTGACCCTCTCGGACTAACGCCGGGAACCAGTCACGGGTGGACCTTTCGGTCTCACCGCGATCGAGCCAATCAGCCCCCGCGTGGGATAGGGTTGCTCGCCAAATTCGACCTACCTAAGTACCCACGCGGAGGGTAGACCGGGCGATCGCATCTCGACGCAGGTCGACTTCGGACACGGGCCACTTAAGCGACCCGTTCCATACTATCAGAATAACCGAGCGGTGTTATCGTCGACCTCGACGGTTCGATTAATTATCGGGCGTATTCAGCCCACTACCAACCCTTTACGTGAAGCAAGATGAGGATTCAATGGGAGAAAAAGACGAAGCGAAGCGGGAGAACAGTTCAACAATAAAGCACATTTATTCGCGGCACACGGGAAGCACACAAATACAATTCCACCAAATGCACACAAAAAAAAGAAAACACAATTCCATTTACACAAAAAGCAAATATAAAAGTGAAAACACAGTGCAGAGCTAATACCGACTACCGAGCACACGGCAACACTTATACAATTCTACTTCACAGACGGCGCCGACAACACATACCCAAAACCAAGGAAAGAATACCCCCAAGAATGAGGCGGGCCTGAGGCCGAGACCGGATCGCGCCTACCCATCTGGTGATGAGACGCGGAGCGGCGATGGCGCCGCAACCCGCGGGCCTCGTAGACGGTGTCTGGTAGGGGGTGGGAACGGGGCCCCCTTGGTCGCACTATCTCAGCGCGGGGGGAAACAGGAGGGTGTTGCTGATGCTCAGGGTATAGAGGAACTTTATTATCCCTGGTGTGCGTCTCCACCTCGGCCAGGTCGCGCTGCCGGCCTCCCTCGGGCGTGCAGCTCCTGGCACCGACGCGAGCACCCCCTCGTCTGCCTTCGCCGCTGCCGCCTCTCCGCCTCTGGACTCTCCACCCTGGACTCTTCTTTGGGCTCTCCTCGTTCGACTCTCTTCAGCTTCTCCAGCTACTGCAGGCTTCGGGCTCCAGACTTCCACACGGCTCTGACTGACGAACATGGTCCTTTTATCCCCCCGTCGCTTCGCCTTTGACCCCCTCCCTTTGACCTTTCACCTCGCTCCCCATTGGCCCGAGAAAAAGTGGGCGTGAAGGCTTCTTGATCCACAAATTTGCATATATCGATCGTCCTGGAGGCGGGGCCAAATCGTCCCTCGCTCACCGATTGGACGGCAAAAAGTGGGCGTGTGTCGTTTTTGATCCGTTTTTGAAGAACAAAATCCGTGATTTTGTACACGCTGTTCGACGCGCGCTCTGCACGAATCCAACACCGGTACCCACAGCGGGGCAAGAACGGTGGCGATGCTACGGTTGCGAGGTGTGACGGGAAGGTCGTGGCGGTTGTGGTGAAGCGGCGTTGTGGTTGGTGGTTGATGTTGTGGTTGTGGTGGTAATCATGGCGGTTGGTCCAAAATAAAGATAGTAAAAGAAAAACGGCTATCCTGAAGAGTCGCAGCACGTATAAATGACATGTATTCCCACTAGACAACGGGTTTGGGCCTAACTACACATGTACTTGCCGAGATACCTCACCTAAGGGACCTGAATGGTGGTTTGCGAATCTGGTAACCACAACATTATCTTCAATGTTATTCTCTGCAGAATCATTTTGATGAGACAGTGTGAATCGTAATGAACGCTCCACCGCACGTCTGCCTTCCCTTCCTCTCACCGCCTTCCCTTCCCCCACCCCTCCTCGCTCTCCCTCCCTCCTCGCTCTCCCACCCCCCCTCTCTCTTTGTCCCTACCCTCTCCCCCCCCCTCAGTATTTCCTTCAGTGAAACAGATGATATTTGCTCATAAAAATATAAGATGAAACCTGAACCCTGAAGGAAGAATTAACAGTTGTGTTTGGACACCAACTGTACTTGTACAAGAATTTACAAGGAATTAAGGCACAGGAGGAGGCCATTCGGCCCATCATGCCTGCGCCACACCAAAACCAGATTGAATCAATCCGTCAATACCCCTCCCCTTCGTGTGCAGCCTTTTGGCTGCTGCACTGGTACTCATTTCACCAACCTCGGAAGGATGACAAGCTGAGTCAACCCCCTGGTGTTAATTCAGAGGGAACAGGGATTGAACTCAGGACCCTAGGATCCCAAGCCATCACTCTTACCACTAAGCCAACACCAGGTTTAAATAAATTATTGTTGTTATGACTAAACTCCTCATCAATTTATACCTTGGTTCAGCATCGAGCAACAACAGAGTATGTTTACACCACACATATTGGGGTACACACGGTCACATATGAAGAATAATATAAGACAATAGCTACTCAATGTTACACTTTTCATTACACCATTCAATGAGCACTAACAGGATTAATATACAGCTCTTTGTGTACATATACAGGCTCATGGAAGAGCTGAAACGGAAAACAAAACAAAACACAACAGCTAGAATATAGTGGAGAATGGGGAGACACACCCACAGCAGGGCAGAGGAACCGCAAGAAGAATAGTCTGTAAAGAAAGAAGGGGGAGGGGGTAGGAGGACCAGGGGTAAACTAAATGGATAAAAGTTCACACACAACAAGAAAGAGACTGTTGAAAGAACAGGAAGGGAAAAGCGGGGATGAAACAGCAATGGAACAAGTAAACGGAAAGGTGGGTGGAGGGAGAGGAAAGAAAACACAATAACTTGAAAAGTAATGGATTAACTTGGGCGGGATATTAAAAATAATGTTGTGGAACATATATATGTATTTTCCACACCCCCCCCCTCCCCGCAGGCTCCAGGTCCTCAAACCAACCCCCTCCCCAAAGCCTCAACTGCCCTCTTCCAACTCTGCCCCACCCCCACCTCAACTCTCTGTCCTACCCTTCCCCTTCCCCTTCCTTCTTCAAGTCTTCCAACCCCTCTCCCTCCCCCCAAAACCTCCACACCTAACCCCAAGTACGTAACCCCCTCTAAACCCCAAGTGCTCTTTCCCCCTTCATCCAAGCATCAACCCCCTCTCCCAACTCTCTGTCCTCTCCTCCCCCTTTCTTCTGCAAATCCTCAACCACCAACTCTCCCAACACCTCAACCCCCATTCCCCAGCTCTCTGCCCCCACCCCCCACTCTTTGTCCTCCCTCCCTCTTTCTTCCTATTCTTAACATTACACAAGTATGCACAAGGAAGTTTGGTGCGAGAGTAGGCCATTCAACCCATCATTTCATTATATTTATTGTCCACATAAAACATGGAAATTTTCATCCACTGGCAATTCAATTCAAAAATGGTTCATCACATTCTTTTTGCATGAGCATTAAACATGTGAATTTAATTAGGCACAAATGATAATCTAAAATTACAGGAGCACGAAGGCAAATACCGTACCTGAATAGGCAAATATTAAAACATGTCTGTCTTGTTCATATGTTGATCCTGCTCCTCTTCGTTAAGAACAATGCGAAGATACATTTTCTAATCGTGGCCTAAATAGGTATTTTGCATATTTTGGATGGCCTTGACCTCGACCTTTGACTTCGTTTGACCAAATTTTATTCACATATACCATACAAAAAAAATCCCATTTGATTATAATGGGGTGAAATTGTTGTCATGGAAATTCATCAACATGCTAAAACGGCTAAATCGGTCCTTCTGATTTTTGGTGAACCAAGTCTGTGACCCAATATGCAAATCCTGTTTAAATTTCAAGTTAATATGATGAAAATTGATGATTTTGTGATGTTCAGCTTTGACCTCAAACAAGGGGCTTCAGTGACCCAATATGGAAACGTTTTTCAAATTTTAAGTTCATCGGATGAAAATTTATTTTATGCGACCATGATATTCGACCCTTTGACCTAAAAAAAAAACAAGACGCTTCTCGGTTTTGATTGGTGAACCACTTCAGTGATCCAATATGCAAATTCAGTTCAACATCGGGGAGTACCCAGCCTCTGGTTGTTTGGAGATTGAACATTACTTGCTGAAAAAGTAGTCTGTGTATTGTAAGAAGACTCAATAGCGTCAAAAGGGGTCTATATGGTCTAGACTTTAGAGCAGTGGTCTTCAATATTTTTTAGGAGGGGGCCAGTTTTGCTGATAAGATATTAGTGTGAGAGCTACTACACCACCTGCAGGACTCCAAAAGGACTGCTATTCGGCCCTGCCTCTACGTACTCTTTTTTTTTTTTTTTTCCTTGTGGTTACTGGGTTGCAAGCATAATTGCTTGCATGCTGCCATCTACTGATGTTGTGATGATACTTTTAAGCTTCGTATTGGAACACTCATTTGAAACTATTGGGTCAATTTGATAACATTTATAGGGGATTATGATGGGATGCTTTCACATTTGTGTATTATCTGCCACACGTCAGGGGCCACACTTTCAGCCACCAGGGGCCGTCAGTGGCTTGCGGGCTGTGCAATGAAGAACAGGGCTCTCGAGGGTCGAAATGTCTACAGGTCTAAGTGGTCCAAAGGGTATGCAAGGGTCTTAAGGGATTGTCTAAAGGTCCAAGGAGTCTAAAGTGTTCTCAAGGTCATTTTCCAATCGTAGTTAGGGTCTAAAGAGGTCAATGTGTTTAAAGAGTCCGAAGGGGTCCAAACGTTTTAAGAGTCTGAAGGTGTCTAAAGGGTCCATGTGGTCCAAGGGCTCTAAATGGTGAAAGCCTCTTAAAGGGATGTAGATGTTCAAAGGGTATCTTCCAATAGCAGACACGGGTCTAAAAGATCTAAGGGGTATTTAGGGTCTAAAGGGGTCTTAAGTGTCAAAAAGCGTCTCAAGGGGTCTAAAAGGTCTGGTTGATCTAAAGGGTCAAGGGGTCTAAAGTGGTAGAAAGGGAATTAAAAGGTCAAAAAGGTCTAAAATGGTATAATGGGGTCTAAAAGATTGAGAGAGTATGTTCCAACAGTAGTTAGAGGTGAAAAGGGTCTAAGCTCTGTGGGATCTATAGGGTCGAAGGAATCTAAAGGGGTCTCAAGTGTATAAAGAGGCTCAAATAGTTCGAAAGTGCGTCAAGATTTTCAGAAGTCTAAGGACTCGAAAGGGTCTAAATGGGTTTAAAGGGTCAAGGGCTCTAAAGATATAATGGTCTTAAAGGTACATTCCAATAGTACGTAATTAATAGACGTATTCATGGTCCAACTCAGTTCAAACAGTATGGAATTTACAGACGAACTCTCTCGTTGAGGCTTCACTTGAGGTCCGCACAGTTCTGGACGGTTGGAGGCATTGATAGGGTGCAGGTGCAGGACGGAGGGGGGGGCTTTGAGTGGGCAGGGTGAGGGGAAAGCATGGAGAGGGTGGAAGGAGGAAGGATAAAGAAAGGGGGACATGCAGCTTTGAGTGGGTCGAGTGAGGAGATGTGGAAAGAGGGACTTGTGGTGAGCATGCAGAAAGAAGCGACATGGAGTGGGGGGAGGCCGATTCCAAATTCCAAAATTGGACAAGAGTAGATGAAGACCATGGGATGGGTGATCATGGCAGGGAGAAAGGTGATGCTGTAGGTGAGGGGGGAGGGTTAGTGGAGCAAGCACTTAGCTGACAGTTTTGGAAAATAATTTTTGTGAATAAGAAGAGGAATATATTGTGGTGAAAGCGAAGAAAACGTGGGGGCACTGACGGAGAAATAAGGAAAGTGAATCATTTTAAGATGTTTTAAAATGTGTTTAAAGAACGAAGTGTTTATATTCAATGAAGATTCAGTTTGGAGATATTGAGAAAAGGGGAAAAAGAATGGAGTAGAGGAATTAGAAGCAGAAGGAAATTCAAGTGCAATGAGATCATTGTGGAGTGAAACTAATAAAGTTTTTTATTTTTTTAATGTTAAGGAGGTAGAAAGTAAATATTTGGGAAGAAAGAAGCAAAACAAGGAACACGGCGACAAAAGGGACACAGAATTTTGACAGCGGTTATCCGAGGAGTAGGCCTTGAGCAACACAAAAACAAATTCGACAAATACAGCTCAACAAAGTACGATTTAACACGGAAAATTGGATGGAAACACAAACATCAACACAGGGATGAAGATATAACAGAAAAAAAACATGACAAATTCGGTTCGGAAAACTTAGCTTTAATGAGGAGTAAGGAGCAGCTACAGATATGACCAACACGTGAAAAAAAATCCCCGAATCGAAAGTACTGCACAGTACCCTCATCCATTACTGTTTGCGATGCCACAAACCTGTGCCCAATTATCGTGAATGCAGCACACATCTTTTAAACAGCCGGTATCACATGCCACACGAGCGCCATACATGAGGTAGCATGAAGAGCCAAAGGGTTTTAATAAAGCCACTCAGTAAAACGATGTATGCCATATCACCGATATTGGAGGTGGCCATCATTACATGTTCGATGATAAAGATCCCGCAGTATCTTTTGTGGAGTGTAGGTAAGTTGTCACCAATACCCTGAACAAATTCCTCTCCTGACTACCATTGGGAAGGAAGTGTCAAACAGTCCAGCAGAAGACTTGCCACAAAACTGATTTGCCCAGTATCGACATAAGAGAAAATGTCCACAGATTACCCTTTTTATTGTCAGAAAGCACTTTAAAGGTGTAATCCCGATTGGAGTGAACAATTACTCGTATTACATGAATTGTGATTTACATAAAGTTATTCCTTTAAACACAAGTAAAAAAAAAATTGGATTTCTGTAGATTTGTACTTCCTTGCTGGAGATAAACTTTGAAGGAGACGAAGCTATTTCCATTATACCCCTCTCTTGATAATATGATGAGTCGGACAAGATGGTGTAGAGATTCTGAACTGTCTAATCTTGTTGTGATTACCTGCCAGACGATAAACTTTCAGATTGTTGCTTCATAGTCAGAGCATTAAATCACAAAGTGTGCTGTCTCTCAGATGGACTTTAAACTGGGTATCCCATCTGCTGGCATTTGTTGGTGGAGGTTAACAATTCCATGGTGTCTTTCATGATGAGTTGGTGAATTAACGAATTTCATGATGAGTTGGTTAACAATTCCAGCACCCAAAACAAATTCCAAATTCTTGGCACCTTCAATCAAACATCAAGCCTGGCCAGCAGTATCATTAAAGATGCATTAAAAAAAAACTATAATGGCAGCACTCAGTAGCGCACATACCTTGACCAGGCTGAACAGTTTACGTTTATATCCTACTGATAGGCCGGATATGCTTCCAGACATGAACCAACATCGAATCGGCTTGTTCTTGTCACATACCCAACTCAACCACTAAGTTTTGTCACAATCCATCCACAAGTTTTTGAAACATTGTGAAAATATCATTTTTGGCACTATCTCTCAAATGTGAAGAATCACCTAAAAAAAATTCTAGTATCCAGACAGAGGTACGTATCCAGACCGAGGTAAATTCTAAATTTAATCAAACAGTCTTTGTCACACATCCAACCTATCCACCAAGTTTCGTCCAAATCCATCCTTAACTTTTTGAGATATCCTGTTCACAAACAGACAGACAAACAAACAGGAGTGAAAACATAACAACCTTCCACCCTCAGTGGCAAAGGTAGCTATCCCTGGCTGACCCTACAAGGTGGGAATAATTGGGACCATTAAAGAAGTAGTAAGAGGACCAATATTTTGTTCTTTTGAAGGGTCAATGCCTAACATGTCAGCTTTACTTTGCTTATCATTACAGTTCGCCTATCTTTGTCAACCTTCAGTGGATAAAACCTATTGTTCAAATTGTCTGCCAACGCAGACTAAGACAACACTCAACAAAGTTTCACATTCCTCAATTGCTATAACTAGTCTGTTGCATGGGTGCGATGGTTGGCATGAACAACGGTGTGAAAATACAAAGCAGAGTCTTTCTCTAATAGACGTAATCGTAATATCACTTGTGATCAACTGTTTTGCCTGCAACATCCAGCACTGAAATAATTTAAAATCCACATCGACAGACAATTCAAAAAGCAATTACTCGGTGAATGCAATTAATTTATCATCTATCACACAGCTAATGCAAGTTGTGATTTCGAGTTATGTTCAGGTTGCAGGTTCTGAATTCCATCCTTTTGGTTGGCACTGTTCAACCAATGATGCTCAAAATAAGTACATTTTAAAAGATGTTTACATATTCATTATGTTTAAAAGGATTTTAAAATTCACTTGTGATCTAAGCAGTCTTTTTCTAAGTGTTGAAACTCATTGAAAACTTTAATGGCAGATTATGTGGAGGGTGCATTTTTTACAAAATGATAATGGTATTATGGAATACAGGTATGTGTAAGGCAGACAAACCAAAAAGGTGATTGGAAAGTCGAAAATATCACAGTTAAGCATGAGAACCCAATACAAGATGGCAGTGAGAACCCAACACAAGCTTGCCTTCATTATTGGAGGACAGATAGGGAATAAGCTGCTATAGGGAGATGATTTCACAAATGCAGTAATTTGAAAGATGTGGAAATGACTGGAGGTGAGTGGCTTTCTGACTCCAAAGCAGGCACACAAATGGTTACAGTGTCACCTACTCTGTCCAATGCAACGATTTTTTTTTCTCCTGTGCTGCCCCCTGCTGAACTTTCCATCACATCACATTTTGAAAAACAAAATCGTTATTTTGCACTTACTCTAGTCTCCAAACAATGGTTCAGAGCAAGTGCACTTAAATTTGAGCTGTCCGCCATCTAGGCTGGGTTCGATTCTCAACCCGTTTTATAGCAGTAGTCGGTGGATGTTAAAGATCGCACAGAGTATTTCATGAAGAGCAGGTGAATTATCACCAGCTGCACCTTGAACAAATTCCTGCCTATATCAAATCAGTCTAACGTCAGGCCTGTCCAGCCTGTTTGTGAAAGTGTTGAGCCAATCTGACATGCTCTGACTCACTAAATCCAACTTAATGGGATATGGTGTCATGAAGAGGCCAAAACACTCCATGAATTCTCATTTTGACTTACACATTGCTTTACTAAACTTGTCTAAAAATTTCTCCCAACATTCTCAACACAGATCCTTACTAGAACGCCACTCGGGAGAGCACATACCTCAGCCAGGCTGAACAGTTTACATTTTGTATCCCACTGATAGGCTGGATCTGCATCCGGACCTTAACCAAAATCTAATCGGCTTGTTCTTGTCACCTACCCAACTCATCCACCAAATTTTGTGATAATCCGTCTGCAACTTTGAAATATCATTTTGGCCCAATCTCTCAATGGTGAACAATCACTTTAAAAAAATTAAAAAAAAATTATTGAAACTGGATCTTCACCAAAATCGAACAATTTCGTCCTTCTCAAACACCCAACCTGTCCACCAGGTTTTGGCTGAATCAGTTCAGAACTTTTAAAGTTATTGTGCAAGATAAAGTTTTTGGCCCAACCTCTCAACAGTGAAGAATCAATTTTAAAATTCTAGTATCTGGATCCGGATCTTCACCAAAATCTAATAATCTCATCCTTAGCACACATCAAACCGGTCCACCAAATTTCATTCAAATCCGTCCATAACTTTTTGAGATATCCTGCTCACAGACAAACAACCAAACAAAAATAAAAATGCCATGCATAACATGATACTTACAAAATCCAAATAAACAATAGCTGCCATGGAAACAGCAATTTGGTAATTTGGAAAATTTGATCCATCAAGTGTTTTACATGATGTAATGTTATGCATCACAAATTTTGTTTATACATCTTCTAATTGCTGCCTAATAGGTGTTTTACATGTTTTGGATGGCATTGACCTTGACCTTTGACTAATTTTGACCTGATTTTATACACATATGACACATGCGTACAAATAAGCCGTTTAAGTTTAAATCACATATCTTGAAAAATTCCTGAGGATTGGCTATAATAACATCACAAAACTCGAGAGTTAATAGAACATGAAACCTCACAAAGTGTTTAAGTATATACCATCCTTCAATTTTAATAAAATAATGACTTTAAAGATCATAAAAAAAAATTCTGGAAAATTTAGCTCCACTGAAAGAATCTAATACATCACTGTTATACACTGTAATAAAACGACAAAAATTAATTCCATGTTTTACCACCGTTTTATCCACTGTGTATGACATCACTATCTAACACATTACATTAGTTCTTCGTGCCAGTTTGTCTCTTTTATGACATCGTTAGAAGCAGTAAGTTTTCTGTTTGGGATGATTTTCAATCTTGTTTGACTGCCGGGCAAGCAGACAGAGTAAAAATATTATCCCACTCCTCTCTGAGCATGAGCGATCAGAATGAATTCAGAGCCAAAAAGTACTGTTAATTGTTTGAGTGCTTTTGGCCACGATCATGGCCTCACTGGAACGTACTTTTGACCACGATTGTGGCCCATGTCCTTGTTCAGCAATATGTATTGTTTGTTCCAATTTAAGTGTTTCTTCCTACGGTTTCTTCCTATGTTTGCCTAAAATTGCCATATAAACAATACAAACGTTTTATTCAGTTTGCCTGAAAAATATCATATTTTCATATTGCATACTGGAAAATTCAGCGCTCCTACAGTGATATGGCAAAGTTGTCTTCCTATTCATGTTCCAATTTGTGTTCAAAATATAACATTTCATTTAAATAAGTTGTTCCTCGATCATAAACTGATAAGACGGACGCATGGACATGAACCAATTGCTTAACTCCGCGTTTTGCTTCTCATGCATGGGGGAAAAATCCCATTGGATAACAATGGGGTGAAATTGTCATAGACACCATTTTCTCTTTGCCACGTGGGACTTTCTTTTTGCCATGTGGGACATTTCGCTCTGCCACCAACTAAGATGAGCAGAACCTGAAAAAAAATAGAGAGAAAATGAATTAATTATTTATATTTTGTGCCCTTGTAGCTTGGTACTGAGATGGTTTAACAATGGGGGGCCTTTTGATTATGGCTGGTGACCCTCAAGTGTTACTGCAGAAGGCTCTCAGATATTGATGCAAGTCACAACTTTCAATGATAAATGAATTGCACTCGTATTACCACAATGTAAGGGTTCTAAAGTGTCTAACATGGTATAAAGGGTCAAGGGGGGATATATAAGTGATCCATAAGGTCACTGGATTTAAATGGTCTAAGAGGCTCTAAAGGGGTTTAAAGCATTCAAAAAGGGTCTAAAGGTCTAAAAGGTTTGACGGTTCAAGGGGTTTAAGTGGTCTAAAGGATGTGAAGGTCTTCAGGAGTCGAAGGGGATATAGAACCGTGTTAAAAGGTCCAAAGGGTCTAAAAAGTCTAAACATTGCAAGGCTCTAAAGGGGTAAATGGCTAAAAGCGATGTTCCAATACTTTGTAATTCATAGACGTAGGCAAGGTCCAATAATAAGTAATTAATAGACCAACTTCCGGTCCAACTCAACTTCGAATAGTACGTAATTAATAGACATACTCACGGGGGTCGACCAAGACTTCACCTCGCCAAGGGTTCACTGTCCACCCATGTTTTCCAGTTTTATATACTGCACAGTGTATATGTAGATATCAAGTGAATTGGATGAAAATTGACAATTTATGTGACCTTGATCTCTTACCCGGCAGTCAACCCAAAAACAATTGGCTTCCAGCTTGTCCCTCCCTGTACCAGATGGTTAAGTTTCATGAAAATCTGAGGAAAATGTGACGTGAAGGGGATTGACAGACAAACGAATAGCCAAATAGAATAAAAGCTCAGACCAACCAAAATACTTCCGAATCTTTGATTTCGCAAATAACAATCAGCAGGGTGAAAACATAACCTTTGTCCACCTTCGGTAATTAATGGGTAATTATTAATTATTAATGTCAATACCCAGAGCACAAAAGTGTTACAATACTAACTACAAAACCTGTACTCCAATGTACACAGCATCTTGCGATGATTCTAAAAATAAATTTCAAGAAGAAGTGGAAGTACAGTCAAGTACACCACCCCCATGCCAAATCAATAAATAACAAATCCTCTTGTGCGACATTGCTTGGGTGCCTTCAGTGTCCGGCAATGCCACTGTGCAGCACATAGAGACGGAATTGGGAGGGAGCAGTGTACAATAATTGATTGATTAATTGCATTAAAAAAAATTATAATCGTAAATTAATTAATTTCTCAATCAATTGCAAAAACAGCATTCCTAAACCACCACTGTTTCATCCAAATGTGTAACTTGTTGACAAATAAGTAATTCATCGATTAATTGATTAAGCAATAAATCAAAAATACCCTTAAGAGACAAATTACTTGTTCACTGTCATGTCCAAATATCAGCTTCCTAGCCCAAAAGGTGCCTGATATATTACTCAGATGAGAAAGAAAATAAATAAGGAATTAATAAATCGATAACTATTAAATAATTAATCAATTCATTGATTAATCAAAAAATAAAAAAACTACAATTTTCACTAAAGTACATCTTCACTTTTGTTCCCAAATTTCAGCTTTCTTGCTCAAAGGATGGTTGAGATATCGACCAGACAAACAAACAAACAAGCAGTCATAGACTGGTACTTACGAAATCGTCAACTCAACCTCTGACCTTGTCTAATAAAAGCTGTCTCGAGAGAAGGTAGCGACGCAAACCAGAAGTTCCTACGATGATTCTGTACCAAACCATCAAAAATCGTAACGTCGACCGAAGCAAAAATCTCCATTTCTCCACGCAATTATTTAATATCATTTTATCAAAGTCACAAAAACCGTAATATTTGGCCATCCACCAACAATCTTTACATAATCCGACGGCTTTGCGAGTCAGGAATGCAACGATAACCTTTATTGGGATAAAAAATGACTTTTAAACACCATCTTTATCGAAAACACCATCAGCGCGCACACGCAAAACCTTTACGTGATCAACGACGCCTCTACTCGAGCGCGCTGCACCACGTGACGAGCCGTGACGCGGCGAGTGAAATATTTTTATACAATCTTAAAACGTCTCCAAAACATCCGATTTTTACCAGAATTTCGACAACCGAGTTTTAAGCGTCCTAAGCGACCGCAAAAACCGAAGTCAAAATTAAAATCGAAGTTAGAACGAACTCGTAACGTCGATCAGAGCAAAAATACTCCATTTCTCCACATGAATTTACTGAATTATGTTTGACCTCACTGTGACCTTGACCTTTGACCTATTTTGACCAAAATCTAATCAGCGCTAGCCATCACCCTCCTGAATCACGTGGTGTAATTTGACATTGGAAGCTTCTTACGTTCTCGAGTTATCGTGCCTACAAAAAAGCACATAAACACACAAACACACACACACACACACACACACACACACACACACACACACACACACACACACACACACACACACACAGGACGGAAGTCATCAATATACTAACGAAATCTTTAGATCTTTAGATTTCGTAAGTAATAATAATAAAAAAGCTCCAGCGTATGACATCGTTGGGCGCCCTCGGCACCCAGCGATGCCACTGTGTAGCACCTGGAGGCAGAATTGGAAGGGAGCGGTGTGCGTCTGAGGTAAATATGTACAAATAATAATAAGTTTATGTATACAAATGGACCTCTGAGGTAAATGTACACAAATGATACTCGCCTTGCAGCATATGGAGTCAGATTTGGGGTGGAGCGGTGTACAATAATTGATTCATTGATTAATTGCAGAATTAAAATAAATACTAATCATAAAATAATTGATTTGTTAATCAATTGCCAAATAGCATACAAAAACCACCACTGTTCCATCCAACCATCCATTGGGACCATACTCTGTGCAGAGCGTTGGTGCTGCCTAAGCAGTCTCCTGGTCTATTGGACACAATCCTGGATGGGTCGCCACTCCAAAACAGGACACCAGCAAGCTGGCACTCATAGTGCTGACCTGAGAAGGATGACAGGCAGAGTCAACCCCACCTGGTATTAATTAAATAGAAGTGGGACAAGTCTGAAGACGATGATGGTTCACGAGCACTATTTGACGATGTCGATGGTTTCAGAAGTCAAGGTTGAGACAATGTGATAATGTTTGACCAAGTTATAAAAATGATCAACATGATGTGGTACGAGTGACAGGTTATTAGCTGCAAAATGTCGAAAACCCGGTTTTGTTCAACCACTTTCAAAATTTGACCTTTGCATAACCATTAAAGGTCACAAAACAATGTTGTGGACATTAAAATAAGGAAACAGGATACGTTCTATAGCTTATTGGAGTTAGTTCATCGAAGAAGGTCGAAAACCCGGTTTGATTCCCACAACTTAGAAAATTTGACGTTCGTGGCCTTTAAAGGTCAAAGGTCAAGGATTATGACCTTTGGTGCAAAACTTCCTCCGAAACATTCCAGGTACAATATAATGTCATATAGGCTATATGGCATTTCGCACTCCTCGGATTATCCATACATTGATGAAATCAGCGTAAAAAACAAAATTGAAGGGGGCGCCACGGGCAAGGTGTTCGAGATGGAGCAAAATGGTTTCAAGACTTTAGGTGGGAAATGACCTCAAGATTATGCATTAAAAACATTGTCATCCTAGCTCTCAAAGTTTGGGCGGTTGTATGATTTTTATGTCAAAATTCGCAATTTTCTAAGTTTTTGACCTTGTGACCTTGACCTTGGGACGAAAATTAAAAATCAGACAATGACAAGTTTTAGATAATTCATTTTGCTATTCAAATACTGAAGAACCCATTCCATTCAGTCAATTCCCTTGGAGGAGATAGATTTTTAATCTGACTACCCCCTAAAAATGGGTATTTTTTGGGCGTGGCTCTGCCCACAATGGGTGTAGCACACCCTCATCCAGGAAAACACAACTAAACATTGATATCGAACACATAACCAAGTTTCATCAAGATCGGATCAAAGTCCACGGAGTTATGCTCTGGACAGACAGACACACACACGGGCAGACAGACACACAGACATAACGAATATCGTAGTCACTCTGGCTGGCGCTCGTGAACCAATTTGAACTCAGGATCCAAGGATCGCAAGCACACAAACCAACCATTAAGCCAACACCACACATATACTGTTCCATCAAAATCTGCAACTTTTTGAAAATTAAGTAATTCATCGAAAAATGAAAAATTGAGCGATTAATTGATGAATAAATAAATAAACAATACAACTGATAGCCAAATCATTTGTTCACATTCATGTTCAAATATAAATTTCCAAGCTCAAAAGGAACCTGAGATATTGCCCAGATGAGAAATAAAATAAACTAGCCGAAACCCTGTCACAGACGGATGCTTCAGAGTTGAAAGTTGACTATTGCCACTATGTGCGATGCACTCTTACAGGTATGAAGGTTCTTTCAGTCCAGGTCACAGTACCGAAAAAAACGTGAGGCGACCGCGAGGAGGAGCACAAAACTGGTCCTTCAGTATTAATATATAGATAAGTAATGAATAAATCGATAATATTTAAGTAATTCATCAAACAATTAATGAATTAATCAAAAAACAAAAAAT
>NC_140963.1:74635677-74643177 GCF_056783735.1 Eptatretus burgeri | reverse complement strand
GTCGTCGTGTGCGTTGGAGTCGGAGCGGAGGGGACGGAGCTGTGGAGAGGCGGCGAGGGCAGACGAGGGGGTGCTCGCGTCGTACAGGGAGCTGCACCCCAGGGAGGCCGACAGCGCGACCTGGCCGAGGTGGAGACGCTCGTCGCGGGACAATAAAAATCCTCTATACCCCGAGCATCAGCAACCCCCTCCTGTTTCCCCCCGCGCTGAGATAGTGCGACCAAGGGGGCCCCTTTCCCCCCCCCTACCAGACACTGTCCGCGAGTCCCGCGGAGTTGAGGCACCATCGCCGCCCCGCGTCTCATCACCAGACGGGTAGGCCCGACCCGGTCTCGGCCTCAGGCCCGCCTCATTCCTGAGGGTATTCTTTTCCTTGGTTTTGGGTATGTGTTGTCGGCGCCGTCTGTGAAGTAGAATTGTATAAGTGTTGCCGTGTGCTCGGTAGTCGGTATTAGCTCTGCATTGTGTCTTCGCTTTTACATTTGCTTTTTGTGTAAATTGCATTGTGTTTTTCTTTTCTGTGTGCTTTTGGTGGAATTGTATATGTGCGCTTTCCGTTCATCGCGAATAAATGTGCTTTGTGTTGAACTGTTTCCCGCTTCGCTTCGTCATTTCTTTCATTGAATCCTCATCTTGCTTCACGTAAAGGGTTGGTAGTGGGCTGAATACGCCCGATAATTAATCGAACCGTCGAGGTCGACGAATAACACCGCTCGGTTATCCCGATAGTACGGAACGGGTCGCTTAAGTGGCCCGTGTCCGAAGTCGACCTGCGGCGAGGTGCGATCGCCCGGTCTACCCTCCGCGTGGGTACTTAGGTAGGTCGAATTTGGCGAGCAACCCTATCCCACGCGGGGGCTGATTGGCTCGATCGCGGTGAGACCGAAAGGTCCACCCGTGACTGGTTCCCGGCTTTAGTCCGAGAGGGTCACGACTGGATTGTCCGTCCGGTGGGCGACGTGCCGCGATTCGAGTTACGTGGCCGTCAGCACGCCGGCGGGCGCGAATCCGCAACACTGGTGTCAGGAGTGGGATGACCGAAAGGGAAAAATTAAATGGGGAGACCAAAACGTGAGACGAGACACGAGGTGACGACAACGGAAATAATAGTTGAGACAAGGGAGGTAAAGAGTGAAGAGGTGACTGAGTTGGCAGAGACACGGGAGATAGGAACGATAGAGGGAAGACTGCACGGTGAAGACGGGGTAAGTGACGCACACACACACACGGAGGTAGTGGAGGACAATGGGGGTGAGCTCGCGGAGCGTGTAGGGACCCAGTGCGAGCACCTGGATGGCCTCCTCCAGGAACGAGGGGAGGGAGTATGCCCCCTTGAGGCGAGTCACGACCAGGTGAGTTCGGTCGTGCTTTGCGAGGTCGAGGGGAGGAGTGCTGTGGACAGGTGCACGGAGAGCTTGGGGGGTATAGAGGCCCCGGAGACCCTTGTGGGGACACAAATCCCCAGTGTGGTTGTCCCTGTGTGTGTGGTGCAAGGTGTGAGTGCGTCCCCGTGTGTGGAAGCGACCCCGTGTGTGAGTGGTGTGGTGGCGATGGTGCCAGAGTACGTGCTTCCCAGCACGCCGTGTGTGGATGAGGCACCGCGGGTGAGTGCCCCCGCGTGTGTGAGTGAGGGGCCGTGTGTGGATGAGGCACCGCGGGTGAGTGCCCCCGCGTGTGTGAGTGTGGGACGGTGTGTGGATGAGGCACCGCGGGTGAGTGCCCCCGCGTGTGTGGGTGAGGCACCGTGTGTGAGTGAGGTCGTGTGTGTGGATGAAACGGCCAGTGTGGATGAAGCACCGCGGGTGAGTGCCCCCGCGTGTGTGAGAGAGCGGTATGTGAGGGAGATGTCGGTTGGCATGCGGGAGCACGCAGCCGTGTCTCCCGGTGTGAATGTAATGGTGAGGTGTGTTAGCGTCGTAACACGCAGGTGTGCGTGGGTTGAATGGCGACGACGACGGCGACATGTGAGGAAAGAAAGCCGAGTAGCGGCTGTAGCTGTTTCGGGGACCGTGCCGGGTTCACCCAGCAGTGAGCACGCGGTCCGTGCTGTGCAACGCACGAGGCCGCTACGTGCTCGCTTGCGAGAGTGAAGTCCCGGTCCGGAAACGCACGCGGTGGATTTGCCGATCCCGCGGACGGACAAAGTTTAGGCAGGATAATGGATTTGGACCGGACGGGTTCTCCACGCGATCGTGTGTGTTGAGCTCCAACGGGCAAAGCACATGTGTTCGCGTGGGGAACCCCTCGAGACGTGGGGCTTGTGTTTTTTTTTTATGCGCACGGTGACGCCATGGCTGCACGTGGGGTTGGAATCCGGCAGGAGGGGTATCCCTGCCGGATAGTACCGTCCAAGGAGGGACGAGGAACACGTGCAGCTGCATGACGTCACGGGCAGGTGCAAAGTGTGCGAGTTGCCGCACTGGTGATGCGCATGAAAAAAAAAAAAAAAAAAACAAGCCTCACTTTCGGGTGCACAGGATTCCTGGGCAAGGGGTGGAAGACCCCCTTGACCTGGGCACAGGATGGAAACTAGTTAGGGGGAAGGGTTAGCTTAGTTAGACCGACTTCATGGGGCAGGGGTAAGTCCTCATGGAGTCCGTGGAATGGATTAGTTAGAGGGATTTAGTGAGCTTTAGGTTGGGAAATAAAATGATTTATTTGGAGACAGTGACAGACTTGTGAATGTGTAGTGGGGACGTAGCTTAGCTACGTAGTGTTAAAAGGAACGTGCTGTAGTTTAAGGGATGACGTGGGAGCACGAGTTAGTTAGGGGATGCAGATAGAAGGATGGCAGAGTTCAGCGGTGAGTGTGTTGAAGAGTTGGTGAGTGAAGTGGAAGCATGTGCTTGGTGAGTGAGTGAGGCCAGCGGGTCTGTGTGAGTGGAGCGAATGGGGAATGCATGGTGCGATGAGTGATTGGGGGGAGGAGTGACTCCCGCCCAAGGGACCCCCGGGGTCAGTGTAGAGTGAGTTAGCTGGGTTAGTCAAATTAACAAAAATGGAGGTCGTTTTGCTGTTGGTGGGAATGTCGGCTCGAAACCCATTTGGAGGGGTGCAGGAGCCCTGTTGACGGGCTTGGGAGCGTGGCTGCGAAAGGTGAGTATCGCTGAGTGGGTACCCCGGGCACCAGGCTAGTTGGCCGTGGTAGGCCAAGGGACCATGGGGGGCCGGGATAGCGTAGTGGGCACGGGTGCGCCTGCTTGGTGCGGGGGCCCGGGGCGCCATTAGCCGCGTGGGCAGTGTTGTGGGCACGGGTGACCCTCGGAAAGGGGCCTGGGAAGCCAGCCTGCCACGTGTGCGTTTCAGGGGAGGTGCCATGGGGGGCACTCCCCGGTGTTTAGGGAGCTGGTAGGCTCGGAGGCAGTGTAGTGCCCGGGGGTGCCATAGCGGGAGAATCGGCAGAGGGTCGTGCCTGCCAAAGGGAGCCACGTGTCCCAGCCATGAGACCGTGTGAGGGCACGGAGAGAAAATTGGGGGGCGAGGCCCGAAATTGTGAGGACACCAACACAGGCGACGGGAATCTGGGTTGTTAGAACCAATAGTTTAAGCGAGAGGCGCTTGTTGAAAGCCCCGGGGTAGTTTAACAGTTAATGGATAGGGTAGATTAGGAAGTGTACCCCTCCGCACCATCCATCCCCTCGCTCTCGTTGTCGGCCGCTGGACCCACCTTGGTTATAGATCGCTGAACTCTGGGGAGGCCATTCTGAGGCTTGAGTTGGGCCTCGACACAGGACGTTAGCTCTCCCTTACTCCCCTCTGGGAAGGGAACATAGGGGTTGGGAGTAGGCTAGGTGACAGGATAGGTTAGCCGAACAAAGACAGCACAGGGGGTTAGGGGACGATTTATAGTGGGGAAGTAAAAAATAAAAAAATAAAAAGTTGGGGCTAAATTGGGGTTTGACAAATTAAGGGGGTGGGTATGGACAATGACAGGCAAAGGCGATAGGTTGGGAGGGAGACCGTAGTGTAGGTCCGAGCCCGCCTTCCGAGTGGCCAGCACCACCGCACTCCCTCCACCAACCTCCACTGAACGGCAAAGGCTGGCCAGCTTCATCGGCAGCTGTTGCTTTGCTGCAAGGCCTGTGCCGGCTGGATCGTCTGCAGCTGCTGTGCTGCAAGGCCTGTGCCGGTCGGATTGTCTGCAGCTGCTGTGCTTCAAGGCCTGTGCCGGCCAGTTCGTCTGCCGGCTGTGTTTGCCTGCAGCGGCCTTCTTCTGCAGGCTGTGTTTGCCTGCTGCCTTTGCCATGCCATGCCATGCTCACTGCCCCTGTTCACCAGCCCCGTTCAATTTTTGCTTTGCCCCCCCTGTTCATTTCCATGTGCGCCAGGATCCGCAAGGCAACAGTTTGCAAGCTGCGAGAACTGCCCTGTTGGCAGCTACAACACGGGCCTGCAGTGGCGGCCCGTGCACCGTGTTTGTGTCCATCCATCCATTCGTTGTGCTCATTGCGTGTGCCACTTGAGCTGGCACGGAGACTGCGGTTGTGCAGCCCATGCACCGTTGTGGTTCACTGAGTTCAATTCAAACCATTCATCCATCCATTCGTTGTGTTCATTGCGTGTGCCACTTGAGCTGGCACGGAGACTACGTTTGTGCAGCCCATGCACCGTTGTGGTTCACTGCGTTCAGTTCAAAAGGGAAGGCCTTGGACTGCGTGTGAGCAGCCAGCCACGTTCCCTGTCACCTGCATTGTTTGAGCCAGAGACTGCATGTGGGCAGCCTGGCTCCCTGCTAACTGCTTTCTTTTTGCAGAGTTCAATGATCCTGGGCCATGGTTTAGTGTAAAATTTGTAAGTTAAGGTTAAGATGTTCTGTAAATATGAGTGCGCCCCCGGCATGTTTGTCTTAGCGCCGGCAATTTTATTTAAGTCGTCCGTGTGAGTGAGTTTGTTTAGATAGTTACGCAGCCCTTAGGTTATTTATTTTGGGGACACGAATACCATGAATGTCGCACTCAGGGATCCGTAGGTAAAATGTACTTGGGGAAAACTACACATGATGGCACACGAAAATTTGACGACTCGGGACGAGTCTGTAAAAAGGGGAGGGGGTAGTGTTGTGGTTACCAAATTCGCAAACCACCATTCAGGTCCCTTAGGTGAGGTATTTCGGTAAGTACATGTGTAGTTGGGCCCAAACCCGTGTCTCGTGGGAATACATGTCATTTATGCATGCTGCGGCTCTTCAGGATAGCCGTTTTTCTTTTACTATCTTTATTTTGGACCAACCGCCATTGTTACCACCACCAGTCACAACATCAACCACCAACCACAACGCCGCTTCACCACAACCGCCACGACCTTCCCGTCACACCTCGCAACCGTCGCATCGCCACCGTTCTTGCGCCGCCTGTGGGTACCGGTGTTGGACTCGTGCAGGGCGCGCGCCGAACAGCGTGTACAAAATCACGGATTTTGTGCTTCAAAAACGGATCAAAAACGACACACGCCCACTTTTTGCCGTCCAATCGGTGAGCGAGGGGCGATTTGGCCCCGCCTCCAGGGCGTTGGAGGGCGATCGATATATGCAAATTTATGGATCAAAAAGCATTCACGCCCACTTTTTCTCGGGCCAATGGGGAGCGAGGTGAAAGGTCGAAGGGAGGGGGTCAAAGATGAGAGGGTGAAGCCACGGAGCTGATAAAAGCGACCGTGTTCGTCAGTCCAGGGAGTAGGAGAGTCAAGGACAGAGAGTTAAGACTTCGCGGGCGGTGGAGTTGGCAAGAAGGAGCTGGTCGTCGTGTGCGTTGGAGTCGGAGCGGAGGGGACGGAGCTGTGGAGAGGCGGCGAGGGCAGACGAGGGGGTGCTCGCGTCGTGCAGGGAGCTGCACCCCAGGGAGGCCGACAGCGCGACCTGGCCGAGGTGGAGACGCTCGTCGCGGGACAATAAAAATCCTCTATACCCCGAGCATCAGCAACCCCCTCCTGTTTCCCCCCGCGCTGAGATAGTGCGACCAAGGGGGCCCCTTTCCCACCCCCTACCAGACACTGTCCGCGAGTCCCGCGGAGTTGAGGCACCATCGCCGCCCCGCGTCTCATCACCAGACGGGTAGGCCCGACCCGGTCTCGGCCTCAGGCCCGCCTCATCCTTGAGGGTATTCTTTTCCTTGGTTTTGGGTATGTGTTGTCGGCGCCGTCTGTGAAGTAGAATTGTATAAGTGTTGCCGTGTGCTCGGTAGTCGGTATTAGCTCTGCATTGTGTCTTCGCTTTTACATTTGCTTTTTGTGTAAATTGCATTGTGTTTTTCTTTTCTGTGTGCTTTTGGTGGAATTGTATATGTGCGCTTTCCGTTCATCGCGAATAAATGTGCTTTGTGTTGAACTGTTTCCCGCTTCGCTTCGTCATTTCTTTCATTGAATCCTCATCTTGCTTCACGTAAAGGGTTGGTAGTGGGCTGAATACGCCCGATAATTAATCGAACCGTCGAGGTCGACGAATAACACCGCTCGGTTATCCCGATAGTACGGAACGGGTCGCTTAAGTGGCCCGTGTCCGAAGTCGACCTGCGGCGAGGTGCGATCGCCCGGTCTACCCTCCGCGTGGGTACTTAGGTAGGTCGAATTTGGCGAGCAACCCTATCCCACGCGGGGGCTGATTGGCTCGATCGCGGTGAGACCGAAAGGTCCACCCTTGACTGGTTCCCGGCGTTAGTCCGAGAGGGTCACGACTGGATTGTCCGTCCGGTGGGCGACGTGCCGCGATTCGAGTTACGTGGCCGTCAGCACGCCGGCGGGCGCGAATCCGCAACAATATATATATATATATATATATATATATATATATATATATATATATATATATATATATATATATATATATATATATATATATATATATATATATATATATATACATACACACACACACACTAGCAAGTACAAGCCATCGCTTCGCTGATGGGGGTGTGAATGGGAGGGGGAGCGGTTGAGAAAGAGAAAGGAAGAGAGAGGGGAGGGGAGGCAGAGAGGTTGGATGGAAGGGAGGGTGGGGAGAGGAGGGAGAGGAAGCAAGGAATGTGTGAAGAAAGTGAAGCTCGGAATGGGAGAAGAGCGAGGAAGGGGACGGAGGTGGGAAGAGCAATGCCTCACAAAACATTGTTATGAAGAGAGAGAAGAGAGAGTAGAGAGAGAGAAGAGAGAGAGGAGGGAGAAGAGAGAGAAGAGAGAGAGGAGGGAGAAGAGAGAGAAGAGAGAGAGGAGGGAGAAGAGAGAGAAGAGAGAGAGGAGGGAGAAGAGAGAGGAGAGATAGGGTAGAGAGGAGACGGAGAGAGAAGAGAGAAAAGAGAGAAAGAGAGAAAAGAGAGAAAAGAGAGAAGAAAGGAGAGAGGGAGAAGAGAGAGAAGTGAGAATCGAGAGGAGAAAGAAGGAAGAGAGAGAAAGAGAAAGAAGAGAAGAAAAGAGAAGACAAGACAAGAGAAGAGAAGAGAAGGAGAGAGAGAAAGAAGTGAGAGAGAAGAGAGAGAGGACAGAAGAGTAAAGAGAGAAGAGAGCATAGTGAGA
>NC_140963.1:74623177-74630677 GCF_056783735.1 Eptatretus burgeri | reverse complement strand
AAAATCGGCAGTGTATCAAATACTTGTTCTCCCCACTGTATATCCCATAAGAAAGAGAATATGTTCTATACTCTTCTCCAATGCATCAAAATTAGAATCCCACCAGAAAAGGGGATGGGTCTATCCTGAACAAGCATTTATGAAAATAACTGTTTGAGGACCTGAATGCTGTATGCATTAGTCAGATCTGATTCTGAAATCCATAACCACACACACACACACACACACACACACACACACACACACACACACACACACACACACACACACACACACACACACACACACACACACACACACACACACACACACACACACACACACACACGATCCCTAACATGCGATATAACCCTAACATGATGCGATCAGCAAGTAAATCGAAACTTGTGGAGTGTGACGAGCACTCCCCCAATCTCCATTGGGCATAGTCCTACACCAAAACGTCACCTCCAATCCAGAGGCCTCGGCCTGGCAACTGTCAAAGATACAAAGATTACATGGTCACCATCAGTTGACATCAAACGGAGCTGCCTATCTGAATTTCGGGCTTGTTTTCCCACATCGGGACGCCATGCCAATAAATATCTAACCAATGATTTAAATGATGAATGTGGTTATCATAGGTTAGATATTTATTGGAATGCCATTAACTTGGTGTGAAATTTTGAAGGTGATTGGTTACACCTGAGCTATTTTACAATTGTTATTATAAGGTGGGTGGACACTTATAAAACCAAGATATTCTAGTTTTGTATTTTTGATTAATTTTCTGAAATTTGTAGAATTTGTTTTTCACTTGGAAGTTGTGGGTTATGATGTGTAAATAAAGCTGGGAAAAGTCTGATTCAATGCAATTTAATTCCAGGCCAGAAGGCAACAAAAGGTGAAAACTTTGAAAAGAGGGTGTAGACTCTCTATAGACACTGTATATGTATATGTATGTATAACCGGGCGTAGTGGCGTGCGCCTGTAATCCGGTTACTCGGAGGGTTGGGTTGGAGGATCGCTTGAGGACGGGAGTTCAGCGCTGGGCCATGCTATGATAGGCTGGAGGGCAGCCCGGAATCATGGCAAAACCCAATCCTTATCCCTGTGTTGTAAGAGGTGACCAGGGTTGCGTCAGGAAGGTCATCCGGCGTAAAACCTATGCCAAATCATTATGCGGATCATACGGATGATCCGCCGTGGCGACCCCTAACGGGAGCAGCCGAAAGAGGAAGAAGAAGGTGTGTGTGTGTTGTGTGATGATATGTTGAGCTTCCTTCTTGGGACTATGGTGCAGTAATTGGTCTTTATTACCTCCACCACCGAAGGTGAAGGAGGTTATGTTTTCACCCCTTTCTGTCTGTTTGTTACTTGCAAAATCGAAGACTTTTCAAGTATATTGGTTCGTCGATTTTGTTATTCTGTCTGTCTGTCTGTTTGTCTTTTTATTGCCTTAAGGTCACAATTTCAAACCGATCTTCACCAAACTTCAACACATGGTTGAGTTTGTCATAAGGAAGAAGCCTATTGTTTTTGAGGTCAAAAGGTCAACTTAAGCCAAAGGTCAACAACTTAGGATAGATTTTTTAAAACCTCAGTTTTCATCCAATTGACTTGAAATTCAAAGAGGATTTATACCTCAGGTCAAGGAATTCAACCAGCTAATTATTTTTGAGGTCAACATCGACCAAAAGGTCAACATGGGCACAAGGTCAACAACGAAGGTGGTATTTCTAAAATCCTCAATTTTCATCCGATTGACTTGAAATCTGAAGAGGATTTATATTTCAGTTCACTGATTTCAACTCGCAAATTATTTTTGAGGTCAACAAAGACCAAAGGTCAACATAGGCCAAAGTAAACAAGTTCAGTGGGATATCGAAATTCCTCACTTTTCATCAGATTGACTTGAAATTTAAAGAGGATTTATATTTCAGATCTCTGAATTCAACCACCAATTATTTTAGAGGTCCACATTGACTGAAAGGTCAACATAGGCCGAATTTCTAAAATTGTTAATTTTCATCCAATTCACTTGAAATTTAAAGAGGAGTTGCATATTTGGTTATTTAATTCAAGCACCAATTATTTTGGGGGTCAAATTTGTTTGATGGATTTTGCAAGTTTCCTGCTCCACACGATGTCTTCTTCTTGGTTGTTTGGTACTTACGAAATCTAAAGATTTCGTAAGTATATTGATGACTTCCGTTTCTGTTTGTTTGTTTGTTTGTTGGCACGATAACTCGAGAACGGAAGAAGCTACCAATGTCAAATTACACCATGTGATTCAGGAGGGTGTGATGGCGAGTGCTGATTAGATTTTGGTCAAAATCGGTCAAAGGTCAAGGTCACAGTGAGGTCAAACATTCGGTTTTTGATGGTTTGGTACAGAATCATCATAGAAACTTCTGGTTTGCGTCGCTACCTTCTCAAGAGACAGCTTTTATTAGACAAGGTCAGAGGTCAAGTTGACGATTTCGTAAGTACCATCTATGACTGCTTGTTTGTCTGTTTGTGTGCATGATATCTCCAAAAGTTGTGGACGGATTCAAACGAAACTTGGTGGGCATGATGGGTGTATGGCGAGGACAAATTGATTTGATTTTGGTGAAGATCCGAATCAGGGTCTGGATACAAGAATGATTTAATCTTCAAAGTGATTCTTCACCATTGAGAGATGGGGCCAAAAACAATATATCGCATGATACTTCAAAAATGTGTTGGGCCCGATATGTTCTCATGGATCAGGCATTACTTGGCGGAGGTATCCGCTCTTCCGAGTGCACTTCTAGTTTCGTTTATGTTGAACTGCATCTGCCAATCTTTTGCCCAATCTTTAAAAGTATCTAGACTTTCCTGAATCTCACCTAATCCCCCCCAAATTGCTACAATTGACTGACAGTAACAATAAATAAGGTGCAGCCGACACTTAAATTATTGTCTTTGGTGTCTCCAATTAAACTTGCAGTGTTCCAACACAGAAAATGAGGGAGACCGTTTTCAGTTTCATCGACCCTACGCTTTTGTAGTTATCAGTTGTGATGTTCTGAAGTTTTGAGAAAGAACGATTGTGCATGGAAAGTGTCACATGTAAGTCGTCTGACTGTAGGTACACCCAGAGCGTGCAAGTGTGTGTATTTATAAAACACTATGTTGAAGGCTATCTCTTTATTACATATACATGGGGTGTATGATTGTCCAATTAATTGTTTTTCTTGATGTAATATGTACATTGTGTGACGCAAGTGCATCTTTTCTCATTTACTAAACATTCTATAATTATTACCATACTATATAAATAAATAATATAGTAAAGTAATAAGCTCATGCTTTGATTGAGGGGTTTATTTCTGTTTATAGATATTTTTTCAAATGTCCTTTTCCCATTATTAATTATATTTCATCAGAAGAACGTGCATTTTCTTCTGACCTGTCTGCAATATCCTCTTGCCATTAGCAGCTATGATAAAGTAACTTGAAAAATGAAATTGACTGCTTTAATTGCATGGGGTTTTCATCGGCTACTCATACAAAGCAAACTTGATATATTTCTTCATAGTTTCCAAGCTATTGCTTCAGATTGTCATTTCTCTTCCTAAAAAAATAAAAAATTCACAAAATGCTTACATCTTGATAAACATTGGAAAAGTAATTGGAAAATAAAATATTATTTGCTTTATTTAGATTTAGAGTGGTAACACTCGAAAAGCATTTCAATATTTAATGAACTCCCTCCCTCCCACCACCCCCTCTTCCCCTCCCCACAAAGTATCTATTAGAGGCATCGTTCTCCTCTTTGTCCAACCATGATGCTATGAGTCGGCATACCCGCATGGAGCCCAGCTTCTCGTGAACGCATATTGTGCGTGGCCGAAATCTAGAGTCTTAATTTTAATCATCAGGAGCTTGGTTGAGGTGCTGTGGTTGGAGGAGGAGGGGGAGGAGGAGGAGTAGGAGGAGTGTGGTTGTGAGGAGCTTGGATGGTTGAGGAGTTTAGGTAGAGTGTGTGAGGGGGGTTGAGCTTGGATTTTCGGTGGGGGTGTAGGTTTGAAGAGGTTGGGTTGCAGTGGGGGTGGGAGGGAGGTGTTGAGGAGTCTGGGTTGGGTGGGAGTTGAGGAGTTTGGGATTTTTGGAGAGATGGCGCAGCTACAGAGAGAGAGAGAGAGAGAGAGAGAGAGAGAGAGAGAGAGAGAGAGAGAGAGAGAGAGAGAGAGAGAGAGAGAGAGAGAGAGAGAGAGAGAGAGAGAGAGAGAGAGAGAGAGAGAGAGAGAGAGAGAGAGAGAGAGAGAGAGAGAGAGAGAGAGAGAGAGAGAGAGAGAGAGAGAGAGAGAGAGAGAGAGAGAGAGAGAGAGAGAGAGAGAGAGAGAGAGAGAGAGAGAGAGAGAGAGAGAGAGAGAGAGAGAGAGAGAGAGAGAGAGAGAGAGAGACATAGAGAGAGAGAGAGAGAGAGAGAGAGAGAGAGAGAGAGAGAGAGAGAGATAGATAGATAGATAGATAGATAGAGAGATAGAGGCATTGCACGGCTACCAGGGAGAGAGAAGAGATCATTCAGCCATCACAGACAGCGAGATCATCAGCCACCAGAGAGAGAGAGAGAGAGAGAGAGAGAGAGAGAGAGAGATAGAGATAGAGATAGAGATAAAGATAGAGATAGAGATAGAGATAGAGATAGAGATAGAGATAGAGATAGAGATAGATATTGTTCAGAAAACCCAGACAGCCACCAGAGAGTGCCTCTCGAGCTGTGTTGTCCTCACTTCCCTCCCCCTCTCCCAGCTCGTTGAGCCCATGTGTGGAGTGCGCCGATTGGATGGCACCTACATCATACTGGGCTCACACGTCTATGCGTATTGATGGATGGGCTCATAATAGTCCGGGAGCCAACCGATCAAAATTAAAAAAAAATTGCCCGGTCTGCTATAAAATTTTTGTGTTGATTTTCATAAAGAGACACCCTTTGAGTATATGAAAACCAATGTTGGCAATGGTGAAACTCTTGCGCAACAACACAGTCAACACTTTTGCGAGCCCCCTCTGATAACAAAATGTTGGCAAAAGCGAAGATGTAGGATGGGGGTAGGGGTAATTCATATTGTCCTAAAATCATAACCACTAAACCTATATACACAAATGACCCCTCATATTAAAGAGGAGTTCATTTCCTATATCACAATTGGTGTAGATTTAACCTACCTACAATTGACAAGGTTATATGTCAAACAACAAAAGATTTATGTAACTCAGAAATGCTTGACTATCAATGGGGTCAGGAACAAGAACATACTTTTACATGCCATGGTTTTAAGGAAGATAAAATTAGAAATGGATTAACACAATATTGTGACATGAAACATCCTCTTCAGAGGAAGAGTCACTCTGAAACAACTCCACCACATGAACCTCTCTGACCAAGGCATATGCATGTCACTCAGCAAGGCACAGCAGCCTTTTTGCATGAACATCGTTTCAGACATTTGGATAATTTGCACATGCAAGACACCGTTTTGTCTATGTTTGGCTTGGCTGGCTTAGACATGAGAATTGGGACCAGTTTTCCATTGATAAGGGTTCTGCCAAATGTTGTGGCTGGGGGAAGTGCTCGGTCACTGAGATGTGCACGTCTATACAGAAGCAATTGATACAATGCTCTTAAAACAAGGAAGTAAAACGCATCTTCTGTTGCTGGCAGTGACCTAAGGTCTAATTTTGAAGAGACAAACATATGCTGCCTGAGGGTATCCAAACAGCTGAACCCTTTTTGGCCATGCAGAGCAGTCCAGTATACTCTGGCCTCATCAATGACACATTCTGTTGCTGCCATTTCACTATCTCTTCCAAAATCAACAAGGTGGGGAAGGTTTCCTATCAGTCCCAGAGAAACCTGTGCCGCTCTTCTTTTCACAGGAACACAGGCATCATCCCAACTGACTGGAAGAGGGGCCTTGTTGTCCCTCTCTGGAAAGGGAAGGGTGATCGCCAAGACTGCAAAAACTACCGAGGGGTGACGCTGCTCTCAGTGCCGGGCAAGGTCTTTGCTCGGATAATTCTTGATAGGGTTCGCCACCATCTGCTTGAGCACCAGCGTCCAGAGCAGTCAGGCTTTACACCAAAGAGGTCAACGATTGACCGTATCCTTGCACTTCGTGTCCTCACCGAACGCAGACGAGAGTTTCGGCAGGGGCTGCTTGCAGCCTTTGTTGATCTCTGTAAAGCGTTCGATTCAGTGAATCGGGATGTCCTCTGGAGGATTCTTGGTCTTCGTGGGGTGCCACCGAAACTGATCGATCTGATGTCTGAACTCTACTCTGGTACTGAGAGTGCTGTGGAGTGTGGTGGTACCATCTCTGACTTATTTCCAGTTGTTACTGGAGTTCGTCAGGGATGTGTACTTGCCCCCACACTTTTCAGCACTTGTATGGACTGGATTTTAGGGAGGATGTCGGAGAGATAAAGTTGCGGTGCATCGTTTGGCAATGTCAAGATCTCGGACCTTGATTTTGCAGATGATGCAGTCATCTTTGCGGAGACTTTAGACATCCTCTTGGGGGCCCTCGAGGTGCTGAATGAGGAGTCGGAGCCGTTGGGATTACGGATTTCTTGGGTCAAAACTAAGATCCAGGCTTTCGGTGACATCTTGGATGCTGCTGTCCTGTCTGTGTCTGTTTGTGGTGAGGATGTTGAGGTCGTGGATAGATTCACTTACCTTGGCAGTGATATTCATGTCTCCGCAGGTTGTGAGCCGGAGGTCAATAGACGTCTGGGTCGGGCCTGGGGAGTCATGGATTTACTGGATCATGGGGTGTGGCGCTGCCGGTACCTGTGCGGGAGGACGAAAGTCCGAGTCTTCAGGTCCTTGGTACTTCCAGTCTTGCTCTATGGGTGCGAGACTTGGACTTTGACCAAGGATCTGAGACGGAGACTTAATTCCTTTGGTACCAGGTCTCTTCGAAGAATCCTTGGCTATCGCTGGTCGGATTTTGAGTCCAACGAGCGGTTGCTGAGAGAGACTCGGATGAGATTTGTTACCTGCATAGTCCGTGAGCGTCAGCTGCGGCTGTATGGACATGTGGCTCGTTTTCCTGACGCTGATCCTGCTCACCAGATTCTCTCAGCGAGGAGTCTCATGAGTGGAGGAGGCCAGTGGGCCGACCACGTGCCTCATGGTTGCAGCAGGTTGACCATCATCTCAAGGAGATGGGGATGGGCCTGGCATCTGCCTGGGGGATGGCCAGACGGAGGCCCCTGGAGTACCGGCGGAAAGTGGACGCAGCGACGCGCTGTTCTGGCACATGCTCCCATACCTGACCTGACCTCTTCTTTTCCCCTTCTGAATGGGTAGCTCACTGTGTCACATCCACACAACACATATGTGCACAGAAGTGTAGCTGCGACATCAAGAGGATTTTCTGGTACTTCTTGCTCAACACTTCTACCAGCTCATGAATAGGTAGGTATTGATTCTGCCGTTGTATCCAGAGTTCTTGCAATGTGTTCAAGCAGCAGAAGTGATATATA
>NC_140963.1:74559058-74616558 GCF_056783735.1 Eptatretus burgeri | reverse complement strand
CTGTCAACCATCCTCCAGTTACAACTGCACAACCTTTCTCCATGCCTTCAACAACAACGCCTCCCACCCTTCCCATGATCTTTATCTTGGAATGTTAAATATGAGTATCTTGAGAAGTCCAGTTTGCAGAGGATGTCTGCACTCAACAATCAAATTTCCCTCATGTTCTTTCATCATGTCAAACCCTCCATGCGAGTACCCTCTCCCACATATCCTACAAACCCAGGTCCTTCCAACCACACCCCTCCAATGTGTCCCCCTCTTCAGCATCCCTCCACTTCATGTTTCCCCCTTTCTGCAACCATGATCACCCCACCCTCTCCAAGCTTCCCCTCACCCCCTTACATCACCCTTTCCGACCTTCCCATTCACCCCACCCCATCAAAGCTTTTCCCCAAACCCGCCCCATCAATGCTTCCCTCTCTCGACTTCCCACTCATCCTGCGCCCTCTCCGCTTGCTGCTCATCCCACCCCTCTCAGCTTGCCACTCATCCCACCCCTCTCGGCTTGCCCCTCATTCCACCCATCTCGGCTTGCCCCACATTCCATCCCTCTCAGCTTTGCCCTCAACCCACTCCTCTCAGATTCCCTTTCGTCCCACCATCTCCCCCCCCCCCCACCCCCCCCCCATCTTCTCCTTCACCCTGCCCCCTCCAATCTTCCCCCTTCCCCATCCCACCCTCTCTCATTCCCCCTCCACTCCCGTCACCTCCAATCTTGCCCTCTCCCATTCCCCCCTCGCATCCCACATGTCCCCCCTCATATCTCCACCCTCCAGCCCACACCTTCCCAACCTCCTCTCCCCCCTCCCCACAAACACATCCCTCACCCTCCGAGCATCTGAACTGTCCCGGATCCTCCCAACACCTCCTCCCTGCCCCTCACTGTGTGGACCTCAAACATCCGAGGTCTCCATTCCAACCTGACATCTCTCAATACAGGCTGCTGCTGACAGCTTGGACATCATCTGTTTAACAGAATCCTTATTTTCCATAGTATGTCCCCGATTCCTTAGTGTCTCTTCCTAGTTATTGTGTCCTCTGATTTGATCGGCCTCAACCCTGCCCCGGTTCTTTCATAATGTTGCTCTTTACATCAATAACTAAATTTCTCATGGTCCTTGTGCTGATCTCACACCCACCAACCCCCAGGAGTACCTTTGCCTGCAACCTCCCCTCCGCTCCCTCCTCTTGTTTGGCTGTGTGTTGTACTGTCCTCCAAACAGTGATGACTCCATCTACATCTCTTTTAGACAACATGGACCAACTTTTAACCACTAATCCCAATTCTCTACTCATATGTGCCAATTTCAATTGTCACCATGCAAATTGACTGGGTGCTGGTACCTCTTTCACCAGCCATGGAACTTCAGCAAAGGACTTCTGACTCCATGGGACTGACTCAATCTGTGAACTTTCCCACCTGGATATCTCCCAATGGCAAATCCTACCTTCTGGATTTAGTTATGACCAACTTCCCACCCAATAAATCTTGCTCTTCCTCTGCTCCAATTGGTTCATCTGATCATACGATTGTGAGAGTCAACATCTATCTGACTTTTCTCAGAAATATCCTCAATGACGGCTCGTCTTGCAGTTCACCCTGGCAGATTGGTAGGGACTGCAAGCAACCATCTATCTTTAGGACTGAGAGATGTTGGTCTCTGCTGACTTTCTCAAAGATAAGTTTTCCTGGTTTTTTTTTTGTTTGCATTTTTACTGTTAATTTGTCATCTACGTGTTTTACTGTGTGTTCCTAGTTCGGTTTTGTTTTAAAACTTTTGCCCAATGTGTGAGTATTCGTCGGACTTTTCACATTGGGTTTCCTTGAGGCCAACCCTTAGGTTTATCCTCATCTGTGTGCACAACAGTGTTTGTTGTATATTTTCGTTATTACCTTCAGCTTTTTAGTTTCATCACAATCACTTTACCACTCTCATTTCCTCCCAACTATACCCTCTGTTTAATGTCTTAAAATATATTTTAATTTTTTTTTATCCTTTCCATCTTATACCTCCCGTACCCACATGGCTTCCTTTTCCTCCTCTTTCTCTTCCTCCTACTCCTTGCCGACCCACCTTTCCAATCCCCACTGAGTTCAATTTGACCTTTCATAGATCCCATGTCTAAAAGGTCCAACTGTTACAGCATTTCCTTTCTCCATTCTCTTAACTCGCCCTTATTCCACCCCTCGCCTAACATTCTCAAATGTAATGGATTTGGTTTGGACCAATTTCCCTGCAAATATCTGTTCTTTTTCTGCTCAAATTGGTTCATATGACCATATGCTTGTTAAAGTGGACATCTCTCTGGCCACCTCAGCGTCGATGAGTCTGGCATTTCACTCAGGCCGACTGGCAGGGACTTCAAGCAGCCAAACTACTACACTGGTCCCCAATTTCTACATTCTCTGACATCAACTCTTGCTGGGAATTTTTTTCAAAGAATTTGCTCTCTAAAATGCACAGATTTATCCCATCTCGTCATCAGTTGTCATACCCTTCCTCCCGCCAATGGTACTGTGATGTATTGCGATGTTGGGTCTGCACATGCATGGACGGGGCCTGTTGTGCGGTGGTCGGATTAAAAGCTTGTTGGATAATGGCGGCGGTCTGGTCACCCAAGTTTCTCTTTGCCTCTTGACACGTGTTTCGGTTCTGGGAGAACTGAACATCTGGTGATTAGGATAAACTATTTTGCCTTGGAGAATGACTTGTTCTCTCTTCCTGAAGTCATGGCCACATTTGGGACGATTGGAGAGTTTAAAGCCGAAGAGGAAGAGTGGTCGTTGTTTGTGGAGCAGATGCAGCACTACTTTGCAGCTAACAACATTACGAGTGTGGAGAAACAACGGTCCAGAATACTGAGTGTTTGTGGTGCACCGAAATACAAGTTCATGTCAAGTTTGTTGGCACCGAGGAAACTGGGAAACGTCCCATTTTCCGAGCTGATTAAAGTCGTGGAACAACACCAGAACCTAAGGCCGTCGGTGATTGTGCAGTGCTACAAACTGAATATCCTCAGTTAAGAAGGGGGTGAGTCCATTTCGGATTATGTTGCAGCCTCACGTAAATTGGCTGAATGGTGCGAATATGGAGGAAATCTCGAGGAACTACTACGGGATTGGTTAGTCTGTGGAGTAATGAACGATCACATCCAATGCAGATTGCCGGCAGAAGCAACGTTGGATTTCGACATGGCCCTGAATTTTGCTTCGTCAATGGATTTGGTGGAAAAGTGCGCATTGGATGTCCGCAAACATGTCAGAGTAGTGCAGGATCAGGGAGCAGTAAACAAGATGACGAGGTTGAATAGCCACCAAATGTGATCGCTGTGGATGGACGGCTCATAATCAAACTAGCGAGTGTTCAGCTAGAAATGTGAACTGCTATAAATGTGGCAAAAAGGGTCACTTTGCAAGAGTCTGTCATTCGAAACCCAAAACTCAAAGCATTCCTCGGAGCAAGAACAGCTCTCCACAGGGAACGAGCAAAAAAAGTCTCAAAACAAGACATATCAGTTAGAGGAGGAAAATGAAGAGGGACACGTACAGTCTTTTTCATAAATCGAGCAACCAAGCGAAATCCAAACTACTGGTACAAGGCAGCGAAGTACAGATGCAAATACATACAGGGTCTTTGGTACCACGGATTAGTGAGGCTATGTTCCAGGAGAAGTGGAGAGCAGACAACCAAAACAGACCCACAATCAGCACCCCCACCCAATCAAACCAGACCACACACATATACTGGTGAACCTGTGGATATTGTGGGAGAATGCAAAGTCGCTGTAAGGTATGGCACACAGAAGGCAGAGTTGACCTTAATGGTGGTGAGACGTTCAGGGCCCAGTCTGCTGGGATGGGATTGGATCCAGGCAATCCGGTTGAATTGGCAGGAGGTGAACATCCTCAATGCCAGTGATCAATTGAGGAAACTCTTTCAGGATTATGGAGACCTTTTCACATTGGAGCTGGGATAACTGAAAGCAATAGAGGTTGAGCTAGATATTGACCCAAATGCAATTCCTAAGTTTGTAAAAGCCTGCCCGGTACCATTTTCGCTGAGAGGGAAGGTAGATCAGGAGTTGGATCAGTTGCTAAAGGCTGGGATCATAGAACCTGTACGATTTTCTCGTTGGGCAGCTCTGATCATCCCAGTAATGAAAGGAGATGGCTCGGTTCCGATATGCGGAGACTACAAGGTTACAATCAATCCGGCAGCCCGCTCAGACACTTACCCATTCCGTGCATGGATGAGTTGTTCACAAAACTTTATGGGGGAAACTCTTCACAAAGCTAGACTTGAGCCACGCCAACCAGAAGTTGGTTTTGTTGAAAACTTCACGTGAATTTGTCACAATAAACACACATCGGGGATTGCTCAGATATATACGCTTACCATTTGGTGTGTCAATGGCACCATCTGTGTTCCAACGCAAAATATAAAATTTGCTGGTAGGGATTCCAGGAGTCGTGGTCTACCTTGATGATTTGTTGGTAACGGGAGATTCCATTAGCAACAATCTTCGCAACCTGAAGAGTGTCTTGAACTTGTTGCAAGACGTGGGATTGGGATTACATCGATATAAATGTGTTTTTCTCGCTGCTGAAGTCACATACCTCGGCCATAAGTTAACTGCAAAAGGGATACAGCCGACAGATGAGAATGTCAGGGTGATCATCGAGGCACCTGCACCAAAGATGTAAAAGAACTGAAGTCCTTCTTTGGGTTACTGAACTACTATGGCAATTTTTTGCCAGATTTAGCATCTGCACTTGAGCCTCTGCATCACCTACCACAGAAACATGTATGGTGACAATGGAAGAGGGATCAACAAGGGGCATTCCAAAAAGCAAAGTGCTTGCTGAAATCCACACACGTCCTGACTCATTACGATGACTGCAATAAACTAGTGGTGTCACGTGACACCAGTCCATAAGATATCAGAGCGGTACTGGCACACATAATGGCAGATGGGACAGACAGACCCATCGGCTATGCTTGGCGCATGTTGAATAATGCAGAGCGCAGATACTCGCTGGTTGATAAGGAAGGCTTTGCAGTAATTTTTGGAGTTAAGAAATTCCACATTTATCTGTATGGCCATGTCTTTCAAATACATACAGACACAAGCCCTTGCTTGGGTTATTTAATGAAAAGCAGGCTATTCCAACAATGGCATCACCTCAAGTTCAGTGTTGGGCATTAACCCTGGCAGCCTATGATTATCATATCGTATACAAACCTGGAATGGCCAATGCCAATGCTGATATGCTGAGCCGTCTTCCACATGCACTGACTGGGCCGGATGCTCCAA
This sequence comes from Eptatretus burgeri, assembly GCF_056783735.1. Taxonomy (NCBI): domain Eukaryota; kingdom Metazoa; phylum Chordata; class Myxini; order Myxiniformes; family Myxinidae; genus Eptatretus; species Eptatretus burgeri. The sequence goes on along the minus strand of NC_140963.1, from coordinate 74,611,239 downwards.
TTCCGGGAGAAGTGACTTTCTTGATAGACACGATGGAGAGTTCACCGATCACCCCTATGTGTGTATGGCTAATGACAGGCAGGGACCCTATGCTTTCACGCATTCGTGAGTACATATCGGGGGATGGCCAGGCACATTCCCACAGGAAGAGTTCAAACCATTTGCTAGTTGTAAACAAGAACTGAGTGTTCATGTAGGTTGTATGCTATGGGGAGCACGGGTGGTACTGCCACCTCAGATGGTTGACATGATGCACGAGGGCCACCCAGGTATTGTAATGATGAGGGCTTTGGCACGAAGCTACATGTGGTGCCCACGAATGGATACTGACTTGGAGCAATGAGTTAAAGGATGTCATGAATGTCAGGCATACCAGAAACTTCTTTCCAAAGCACCACTGCATCCTTGGGAGTACCCCAGTTAGCCATGGTCACGCATACATGTAGACTATGTGGGTCCAGTCAAAGGAAAGATGCTATTCATTCTGGTTGATAAATACCCAAAGTGGATTGACGTATATGTCACTTCGAAAATGACGAGTGAAGTCACGATTGACAAATTGCAAGTAGCATTTGCTGCACATGGCAACCTCAAACTCTTGTATTGGACAATGGGCCATATTTCACGAGCGAAGAATTTGCAAAGTTTGTGAACATGAACGGAGTTCGATATGTCAGGGGTGCTCCCATACCATCCAGCGACAAACGAGTTAGCGTAACATGCGGTGCAAACTGTGAAATCTGCACTGCGTAAAATGAGTGGTCCCTTGCACGCTCACATGTCACGATTTCATTTGAGTTATCGCACAACACCGCAGTCCACAATGACAGAAACACCGGAAGAGATGCTCATGAACAGGAATCTCCGTACATGTATAAACACGGTTGTACCCAACATCAACACAGTGGTTGAACATAAACAGCTGTCACAAAAATTAGCTCATGATTGGTGGACAATTCAGAAGTTTGAAATTGGACAATACGTTTCAGTTCAAAATGACAGCTCAGGCGACAAGTGGGTACCCGGTTACATTGCCAATCGAACGGGTCCTGTTTCATACACTGTGGAAGTGTCAACTGGAGGCATTCAGCAGATGTGGAAGCAAAATACCGACCAGATCAGACACCGAGCTTTGACGTTGTCATCGAAAGTCATCAGTGATGTTTATTTTTCAGCAGAAGTGGAGGAAGCTCCTGAACATCAGGGGAGTAACACACAGGTACCTGAGAAGAGCAACGTTTCAGTGGATGACATTGAGGGCCCCAAGGTCAATATTGTTCCGGAGTCCGTCAGGAGGCATTACCCACAAAGAGATCGAAAACGAAAACAACCAGATTGCGGTGGCTGTAAAAACAATTAAAGGCCAAGCATGCAATGTACAAAGACTGAAGTATTCATTGCTCTCATTGACATAATGTGCATTACATGAGTATGTAAGCCATGGGCATTGCTGGAGAATTTAGGATTATATTTGTTCTTGGGAGGAGGATTTTAAAGGGTGTTAATTGTATGAGGAAGAGGATGTGTGATGTATTGCTATGTTGTGTCTGTGTGGATGGGGCCTGTTGTGCGGTGGTCGGATTAAAAGCTTGTTGGACAATGGCAGCATTCTGGTCACCGGTGTTTCTCTTTGCCTCTTGACACGCATTTTAGTTGTGGGAGAACTGAACAGTACAGTGAAGCTTGTGGTGAGACTGTTGCTTTGAAACAACTTGTCTTCGCTTCATGGAAGGCAAATCCAACTGAAGGCAATCTCAGTTCCTTCCACAAAGCTCAGAACAAGTGTACGTATGTCTACCCTCAGGAGAGCCAGGAAACATCTTTCTCATCTCAAGTCTGAACTCTCAAACCTGTCTCCCTCCTCCAAATCCTTGTCGTGTCTGGTCAAGTCTGTTTCTGGTGTATGGCCCCCCTCCATCCCCTCCCTTATCATAAATGGCTGCACAGCTGACACTGCTCATGAAAAGGTTGAATACCTCATCTCTGTATTTGCTTCTAAATCTTGTGTCCCAAACCCATCGCTTTCCATACACACCTTACCCAGTCAAACCCAGATGCTTCTGGATTCTGTCCCTTTCACCCGACAAGGTGGAGAGTTTGCTGTCAAACTTCGACGGATTCTGCAACCAGACCAGATAGCATCAGCTCACATGTCCGAGAAACCTGCTCTGCTGCTCTTGCTCACCCTCTCTCTGTTATATTCACACTCTCATTTGTTCAAGGTCATCTGCCATCTGCTTGGAAATCAGCAAACATCACTGCCCTGCATAAAAAAGGTGCAAAAACAGATCCTTGCAACTACAGACCAATCAGCTTTCTTCCAATCATCAGCAAGGTTTTGGAATCCATCATCGCTTCAGATCTTAAATCCTTCCTCTTCTCCAGTGGCCTGATTTCGGATCATCAATTTGGTTTCAGGCCAGGTCACTCTACTCTGGACATGCTGCTTTTGCTTTCCCATCAATGGATGGAGGTCCTCAATGCCAGACATGAAATCAGAGCCATATCCCTGGACATATCACGAGCTTTTGATATGGTGTGGCACCCCGCACTGCTCACCAAACTCGCTTCTTATGGTATCCAAAGCAATCTCCACTCATGGCTCGTGGACTTACTCTCCTGGCGGAGTCAATATGTGGCTCTTAATAGAATTCTCTCATCTCCTCTTCCTGTCCAGGCTGGAGTTCCTCAATGCAGTATTCTGGGCCCTGTTCTTTTTCTGCTTTTCATCAATGATTTCTCCAACTCACTGGAAAATCCTCTTTATCTCTTTGCTGATAACTCAACTCTCTGCAGTGCCATCTCTCATCCCTCACATTAGCAGGCAGCAGCCTCTTCACTCTGTAGATTTGGATAAAATCATGAGCTGGTCAAACACTTGGAACACAACTTTCAATTCTGACAAATCTCACACTCTCACTATATCTCCCCAAAATGACCATCTGTAGAAACCATGCCATCTACTCTCTCAACAATCCTCTTGAAGAAGGACTGTCATTCAAGCTTTTGTGCCTCACTAACTGCCATGATCTTTCCTGGGAAACCCACATTTCCAAGCTGGCCTCCAACACCAGTTTCCGACTGGGCATCCTCTGTCATGCAAAGTCCTTCCTTGGCACACCTGAGCTCTTAACCACATGCAAAGCTTTCATCCACAGCAGGATGGAGTGCTGCTCTCCCCCTGGGCTGGTGCTCCTGCCTCACACTTAACTTGGTGTAACGCTGTGGAAACCAAGGCTTTTGGAATCATTGTTATCTCCCGCATTGAAGCTGAATCTTTGGGTCTCTCACTCTTTGACCACAGGCAGGTTGGTGGACTTTCTGCCTTCTACCCACTTCTTGCCGGCCTTTCCCCCCACTGCTCTGTCTGAGGTCTGTCCCTTTTATATTTCTGCAGGGCGCTCAAGGTCCGCCAGCAATCCCCTTCTGGTGAAACTGCCAAAATGAAGAATTACGGCTCACCTTCTCTCTTTCATGCCTCTTCCCCCCCCCCCCACCTCTGGAACAAACTCCCACACTCTCTTCAATCCAACTCTTCCCTCCAGGTCTTCAAAACAGCTGTTCACCACCATCTCATATCTTCCACCATCCAAAACCATGATGTCATCAACCCCTGTTAAGCCTCCCCAAACGCACGTCCTTCAGATTCCCTGTTGTTTTTCCTGAAAGTCCCTGTCGTGTCCATCTTGTTTACCCCACGCACCCTGCCCTATCCCTCTCCCTTCCACAGATCTCCCAATGTCTCTGTTCCCTACTGTCATTGTGCTTCCCTCTCCCACCCCTCTTGTCTCCTGCTGCTTTTGTTATACGCTCTGTGTGTTAGCTCTTATACGAGCCTCGGCGATGTATGCAAAAAAAACACTGGTCTCCATATCTACTGCCCCTGATATTAACTCAGTCTGGGAATTCTTCCGCAGAATCCTGCTCTCTCTTATGCACAGATTCATCCCATCAGCAACGACGCTTTGGGAATTTAAGTCCACATGGGGTGGGAAGCACCATACAAGGAAGCATGAGACAGGAGACTTCAAGCAAGGCAGTGTGGGACAGTAGCACCATTTTTGGTGGTATGGGATAAGAAGAAGCATTCCAACTTGCACAGTAGGGTGTTTCACAAAATTTATTTTCACAAAATTTTGCCAGATCGCTTTTTGTCTTGTTCCAATTGGCATTGTAAGCATGTGTACCAAAAATGGAGTCAATTGCTGCACATTTAGGGGTGGCACACTTTTTCACAATGTTGACGTTTTTTTCTATTTTTAGGAATAATGGCATCAAGAAAGAAATGTAACTTGCTCGAGAAGCCCCCTCTACCTTCCATTTTAGAAGCTCGCCTTCCCTCAAAGGAGCAAGTGCTACTACACCTCCTCTATCATATTGAAGAGGAGAAGGCATTATCAAAGGCCTCAACAGCAACAATGGATGAAGTAAAGAAGATATGGGAGAGAGCCAGTTTACCGACAATGACGGATGCCAATCTTGGAAAAAAGATCAAGAAGCAGTCTGCGGAGTACAAGAAACTAATAAAAGAGAAAAACAGAGAGACGGATGGAGCTCTTTTACGTCGTGAAACTTGGCTGGGGGATCTTCAGGACCTCTTCGATATTGCTGCAGCAAACATATTCGACCTGAAGATCCCCGAAGAAGACAAAGAATTTCTAAGGCGCCAAAGAGAAGACCGGATGTCATGCTCTTTTGGATGTGTAGACAAGGTTCAGCAAGGGAAGGATAAGAGAAAGAGGGCAAGAGAAGCTGAGAGAAATGCAAGAGCTGAACACAGTGCAGAAACAATGGCAAAACAGAAGTGTATCGGAGGTACTCACACGCTATCTCGATTGAGGGAAGAAGTTGGACAAGATTCATCAACAGCCTCTGAAGATGGTTCAGATGAAGAGTTTGCTTACAGGGCAATGCCTGCCAAGCCCAGCCATGTCTCACATGCAGGATTAAAGAAGCGAGGCTCATCTGAAGTACTTGTTGCTTCATTGACAACAACATGACAACAACTCTGGGACAGAGAGGGTCTATCCAATCGTCAGGCTGCTGCATCCTTCATAGTGACAGCAAAGAGCTTGGGACATGATGTTAGCAATTACTCAGTAAGTTCCGCAACTGTCCATAGAGCTTAGGTTGAGCAATAAAAATTGTGAAAAAGTGTGCCACCCTTTACTGGTGTCCTATTGGCTCAATTTTTGGTACAGATGTTCAAAATGTCAATAGGAACAAAGCAAAACGCGATCTGGAAAAATTTGGAAAAGTTTTACTGATACCATTACATTGTGAACCACCCTATTGCACAGGACAGGACAGAAAGTACCATGACAGATAACGAATAACAGGAAGAAGCAGCACGAGCTGCTTGCTATGGGAAGCACCATGCTTTGTCTTGAAAATGGTGTTAAGCATCGCATCAGGACAGACCACGAGAGATGTATGTGAATCACAAAATTATTTGGGGTCAGTGTTTATGATCCACTGATTCAGTGTTTATGACTGTTCAAAAGTAAGTTATGTTTTTTAAAATGTCCATTTTGAAGATTATATCTCTCTTTACAACTGTGTTCAAAAGACAAAAGGCAAGTGTTCAAAAGACCACTATTTTTACTTTCAGCTTCCTCTCCCTGGGCTGAATTATCCTCGTTGTTTGAACTGTATATCTCAAACGACCCTAAAAAGGATTCATTTCAACACTTTCGAAAAAACCCGAATTATCATATCCATTTATTTTTTGTTCATCATCAGACCATTATTCACTTTCATAAGAACTTACCTTGGGCTCCCTTTCAACATGAGTTATTCTCAGAAGTTGGGCAGGTTTCAACCTTCATGTCTATATCTCCCAACGTTTTTACTTTGTCATCTTCAACCTGTGAAATGACAGTTCATTGAGGGTGACAATTTCACATGGAAAAATCTAGGTTGTAACCGCTTTTTTATTGCATTTAAAGATGAACTTGCAAACAATTTATGCTACAGCTTAAAGCATCTTATCAACTACAAATTCCCCAAAATATTGAAAAGTTTTATACCCCACTTGATATTTATCTTCCAGATGTTCATTGGGTGGTCTAGATAGATGAAAATGATAATGTGACAAATATGAATGATGGGGAATGATTTCTAACTTCTCAATACATCTTTACAAGAGTAGTTGTGGTTACATGCATTGTATGAGAGCAAACATTATTGTGCAGTAAAATCATGCCATAAAACTCTCCATGTCTGTCCTCTCTGCATTGCTTGTCTTACTTTATTGCTGAACAAGTCATTCATACTTTGCACTGATGGTTTTCCCCTAAAAAAATAGCACGAGTTAAGGTTGCTAGATGTTATCGCCATAAGCTATTCACTGGATATCTGAACGTTGAAATTATTTGTGGGTTGGAACAAGGAATGTCACCACTCCATGCTGACTCACTTTGACTCTGGAATGAAATGATGGACCTGGGTCTCATCACATGTCACAATCTTCTTCAAAAAATCATCTCCTTTCCTTTGCTGGTATTCCATGATAAGCTCTGGGGGTTTTTTTGTTTTGTTTTTATGTTGAAGGCTTCAGTCATGGACTAAATAGTCCTCATCGCGGCCAAGCCTGAATAAAAGAACTGCATTGAGAGAAAAGTAAGGAAAGAGAGAATAGTCTAAGAGTTTTTGAGGAAGTAAAAAATCTGCTTTTTAAAAAGGGGAAGGTCATAAGTGTTTGGGAAGATGTGAGAAGGTAAAGAGGTCCAGAGTGTGGCAGTGGAGGGGAAGAAACAAACATCGTAACGGCCCACCCTTGAATTGCCAATGGCCACACAATAATAATGTGATGTAGTGGCTTGTCGAGTATTCCTTGGTATCGCGAATGGTGGAGGTACATCAGCAGCAAGTTATTGTGAGCAGAAACCGAAGTAATATCTGTAGAAAAGAGAAAGAGAGCATATGATGCGGCGTAATTTGAGCGGGGTCGAGTTTTGAGTTCACATTGGTGGAGTTGACAAGTCGAATAACTTTGAATTCAATTCTGTCCAGTAAGTAAGTGGAGCTGGAAACTCCCCAGATGTGAGAGCAGTACTCTATACAAGGACGAATCAATCCTTTATATAGTTGGAGCAACTGTTCAGAGGAGAAGAATCTTTGACATCTGAAGAGGACTCCTAATTTCTTCAAGGCAGACTTAGCTATTTGCGTAATGTGTGGGTTCCAGGATAAATTTGAAGTTAGAGTAATACCTAGTAGGTTAATTGTATCACATGGTGTAATTGTAGAGCTTTCAAAGTAAATTAGAGAGTTGAGAGGACTTTTAGAGAGAGAATGAGAAGAAATTGAGTTTTTGAAGCATTAAACTTAAATTGATTACATTTGCCCCCACTGTGTTCCAAATCCAAATTTAAAGAGGTGGCTGTGGTGAAATGAGATATAGATCGAGTGAGGGAAGACGGGGCATAAGGAAAAGACGTGGAGGAATGTAATGTTGAGTCATCAGCATACGAGTGCATTTGGTTATTTGTGGAAGAAAGAAGGTCATTGATAAAAAGAAGGAAGAGTGTTGGAGACAGAACGGAACCCTGAGGTACACCGCTGTTGATAGGGAAAGGGGGTCGATGTTGAACCATCAACAATTACGGAGATAAAGCGGTCAGAGAGAAAGCTCGATATGAGAGAGCAGAGTGAAGGAGGAAAGCCGAAAGAGGGAAGCTTGGATATCAGACCCTGATGCCAAACTCTGTCAAAGGCTTTTGAGATATCAAAGCCCCCAGCGAAAGATTCGCCAAAGCCTTTCAAAGAAGTGGCCCACACAATCGTAATATAAGAAAGGATATCACCTGTAGATATTGCCTTGCCAAAGCCATATTGGTGGTCAGACAGAAGACTGTGAGATTCAAGATGCTTGAGAAAATGGGAATTGAAAAGCCATTCAAAGACTTTGGAAAGAGTAGAAGTCAGAGCAATAGGACGGTAGTTCGCAGGGTTTGAACGATCACCCTTCTTTAAAATAGGCTGAACTAAGACGTGTTTCCAGGTAAGAGGAAAAGTTGGGGTTTTTTAACAAAAACGAAACAAACGAGCAAACATGGGTGCAAGTTCTGAAGCACATTCCTTCAAGACACAGGGAGGAATGCCATCTTGCCCATAGGCCAGAGAGAGAGAGGAGTATTTTTTTGACTGCATGAAAAGAGATTAAAGGGAGGGACATAGGATTGGTGAGGGGAGCATCAGAGGGAGATGGAATGTTAGAGTCATCCAGTGTGGAGTTCGAGGAAAAAAGAGAACCAAAAAGAGTTGCTTTTATTGGTCGGAGAGACAGCGATAGTATCATCGGAACGGAAAAGCGAAGGAAATGTAGAGCGACAGAAGTTGTTGGAGATACTTTTAGCTAAAGACCAGAAAGATCTATTAGTGGAAGAAGATGAGAGGTTGTCACATTTCTTTTGAATAAAGGAATGCTTCACCTTGCGAATAACATGTGTGCAATGATTTCTGGCAGATATGAAAGCTGAATGCGAGTCAGAGGAACAAGAGCTTTTCCATGTCCAACATGTGGTATCCCTTGCAAGAATGGCTGCAGAGCAGGAATTATTGAACCAATAATTGATCGGAGAGATGGACTTGAAAGAGAAGGGGATATAAGCCTCCATTCTTGTAACAATAACCTCAGCTATATGTGCAGCAGAGACAGAGGCATCGCCCGAGGAGAGGCAGTAGTCTTTCCAGGGAAAGTCAGAAAAGAAGTTTCGCAAACCAGTCCAGTCAGCATTGTTGAAATGCCAATACTGGAGTTTCGTCGGAGCAGTCAGATGAGAGTAAGTGGTGGTAAGTAAAGGGGATGTTCACAAAATTGTGGTCAGAAGAACCAATTGGAGGTGAAATTGTGTCGTTGTAATGCAACAGATTGGAGGTGAAGAATAAATCCAAAGTATTGATGGTGTGATCATGATGATCTGGGATATGCGTAGGGTGGGTGATAATTTGTTCCAAATCATTAAGAATGGAAAATGTAAGAGCTTCAACTACCCCAACATCCATGTGGAGAAGATTTCAGCCACTCCCTGTGGTGCACATTGAAGACTCCAAGATAGAGAAATTATGTTTGAGTGTGTTCGGATGTCATGGCCTCATGGCAAGAATTAAGATGGTCAAAGAAAGCTATAAAGTTTGTGGAATTGGGAGAGCAGTAAGTGAAACAGAGATAGATGGTGATGGTCGGGAGACAAATCTTAAGCCAGATGACATCAAAGTTTGGAGATTCGAGGTCCACAAAGCGTACAGCAGGCGTGTTGATGTTGGAGTAGACACAGACTCCTCCTTTGAGAAGGAATCGTGAGTGAAGGTTGTAGTTTGAAATGTTCTAAGAATTAACAAGAATGTCATGTGATAATTGGGTCTCTGAGAGAAGCAAGATATTTGGAGAGGAGCTTGCTTGATGATGCTCAACAGAGGAAAGATTCGAAGAAAGACCACAAATGTTGGTGAAATGAATTCAAAATGAGTCATGTTGGTTCAGAAGGCAAGGGTATTTGGAGGGACCGATACTACTACTGCCTGAGCCTCCCCCCCCCGCCCCCCTCTCATTGGCAGCAGGGACAGGCAGGTCACCGGAGATTCTTCGCACCCCATAATGCCAGGAACTGGGGGCCATTGCCTTTTTGGACTTTATCATATTTAATTGGAGGCTGTCTGAGGGAAATGAGAGGAAAGAGAAATAAAAGATGGAGAATGTGAAGAGAGGAGTGAAAATGAGTGAGTGAGAAAAGTGTATGATGAAAAGTGTTTGATGTTTGTTTGAAAAGTGTTTGATGTTTGTTTACAAGAAAGAGAGATTAAAGCTAGCCCGGTAGCTATAGTTTATGTGAGACAGAAAGTAAGACCAGCAATCCTGACACGGAGAGTGTAAGATAGTTCCGGGCACCACTTTAATGCTCCTAAGTCAGAACAGTAGTACTACCCTGAGAGGTTGCTGTGTACAACGTACTACCGAAAAAACCGGTCTAACCGGATGGGTGTTGTTTTGGAGACGCCATCTCCTTGCTGGATGGCCGTTGGCTCCCTAAAGGAGCTCGTCCGCCCTTTGGCAGGTATTGGTTTTAGTCCTGCAGGGTGTCACAGTCACCCTCCCCACTGTCAAACTGGTGAGGGAAGTCAGTTTAGTCGCCAACTACCCGACCATGAGGCAGGTCGCACTGGGTTACATGTTACCAGTGGCAGTCAAGAAACCTGTCTGATCTGACTGGAAGAGGTCATCAAAGGTCTAGATCTGTTTGGAAAGGTCTGTTTGGAAAGGTCACACAATTTGCCTACAAATAAAACATGAGATCCTTTGTTATCCACCTTGCATTAACCTAATTGAATTTCAAGTGAAAAAACAATGATTGTTAAGAGGTGAAGCTGTTTCAATATTTGACTATTTCCATCCATCCGTCCATCTGTCTGTCCGTCCATCAAAAATGAAGAACAATCTTTAACACACGGTGTTTCTACGAAAAATGGACCCTTTTGACCCTTTAGTCGACTGAGAGCCCGACGAAAAATGGACCCTTTTGACCCTTTAGTCTACTGATACCCCTTAGACCTTTGATGACCCCATAAGACCCCCTAAAGACCCTTAAGATCAAAAAATACTCTGAGAACCCAGATGACCCAAAAGCTCCCAAGGACCCAAAATAACCAAAAGTTCCCAAGGACACAAAAGAACCAGAAGATCCAAAAGACCCTGAGCAACCACAATCCCCTGAGGACCAAAAAGACCAGATGAGCCAAAAGTCCCTGAGGACTCAAAAGACCCGGAAGACCCCGAGGACCAATACCTCATAAACCCTTTAAGACTGTACTATAAATGGATGAGGTGTGTGTGTGTGTGTGTGGGGGGGGGGGGAGACATGTTTTTTGTGGAGGTCTAGTGGAACTTTTTGACGAGGTATGCAATACACCAAAATGATCGTCATGATCTACTGAATTGATTAGGCTCATTAACTACAAAGAACCCAGAAGAATTCCCATGTTTTACATGCATGCCAGGTCAAGGTGTATAGAGTGGCTTAATAGGTCCTTCTGCGGCATGGCATTCAATTTAAAAAATAAAAAACAAAAATAATGATAACATTGCAACAAACCACATATTAATCCAAGTAATATTAACGACAATAATAATAGTAGTATCATTTGACAATAATAATAACGAACGTATAATCTCCACCCTGGCCCAAGCACATCTGGGTTTGGTGAAAGGTAAGCTAATACTCAAGCAGGAAGTATGCAGGTATGCAACAAAGCCTTGAAGACCAATGAAAATTTGGTCCAATGGACCAATGGGCTCACGAGTAATCCTTTAGGGTTTTAAAGGATAATTCTGATGGGTTCTAAATGGTTCTAAAGGGTGTTTCTAAAGGGTATTTCTAAAGGGTAGTTCCAAAGGGTGGTTCCAAATCCAAAGGGTGGTTCCAAAGGGTAATTCTATGGGGTTCTAAAGGGTTTTTTTTATCTCTCATTTTGGTATATCTTTTCGCGGCTCATATGAGAGCTAACACACAACGCACAGCAAGGGGGGCATGAGACAAGAGGGGTGGGAGTGGGAAGTACAAAACAGTGGGGAACAGAAACATTAGGAAATCTGTGGAAGGGAGAGGGATGGGGCAGGGAACATGGGGAATACAAGATGGACATTACAGAGACTTTCAGGTAGGAAAGCAGGGAATTTGAAGGAGGTGGTCTTGGGTGGATTATCAGGTCAGGTATGGGAGCATGTGCCAGAACAGCACGTCACTGCGTCCACTTTCCGCCGGTACTCCAGGGGCCTCCGTCTGGCCATCCCCCAGGCGGATGCCAGGCCCATCCCCATCTCCTTGAGATGATGGTCAACCTGTTGCAACCATGAGGCACGTGGTCGACCCACTGGCCTCCTCCACTCATGAGACTCCCTCGCTGAGAGAATCTGGTGAGCAGGATCAGCGTCAGGAAAACGAGCCACATGTCCATACAGCCGCAACTGACGCTCACGGACTATGCAGGTAACAAATCTCATCCGAGTCTCTCTCAGCAACCGCTCGTTGGACACAAAATCCGACCAGTGATAGCCAAGGATTCTCCGAAGAGACCTGGTACCAAAGGAATTAAGTCTCCGTCTCAGATCCTTGGTCAGAGTCCAAGTCTCGCACCCATAGAGCAAGACTGGAAGTACCAAGGACCTGAAGACTCAGACTTTCGTCCTCCCGCACAGGTACCGGCAGCGCCACACCCCATGATCCAGTGAATCTATGACTCCCCAGGCCCGACCCAGACGTCTATTGACCTCTGACTCGTAGCCAGCAGAGACATGAATATCACTGCCAAGGTAAGTGAATCTCTCCACGACCTCAACATCCTCACCACAAACAGACACATACAGGACAGCAGCATCCAAGATGTCACCGAAAGCCTGGATCTTAGTTTTGACCCAAGAAACCCGTAATCCCAGCGACTCCGACTCCTCATTCAGCACCTCGAGGGCCCCCAAGAGGATGTCTAAAGTCTCCGCAAAGATGACTGCATCATCTGCAAAGTCAAGGTCCGAGATCTTGACATTCCCAAATGACGCACCGCAACTTGATCTCTCCGACATCCTCCCTAGAATCCAGTCCATACAAGTGCTGAAAAGTGTGGGGGCAAGTACACATCCCTGACGAACTCCAGTAACAACTGGAAATAAGTCAGAGATGGTACCACCACACTTCACAGCACTCTCAGTACCAGAGTAGAGTTCAGACATCAGATCGATCAGTTTTGGTAGCACCCCACGAAGACCAAGAATCCTCCAGAGGACATCCCGATTCACTGAATCGAATGCTTTACAGAGATCAACACAGATCAACACAGGGCTGCAAGCAGCCCCTGCCGAAACTCTCGTCTGCGTTCGGTGAGGACACGAAGTGCAAGGATACGGTCAATCGTTGACCTCTTTGGTGTAAAGCCTGACTGCTCTGGACGCTGGTGCTCAAGCAGATGGTGGCGAACCCTATCGAGAATTATCCGAGCAAAGACCTTGCCCGGCACTGAGAGCAGCGTCACCCCTCGGTAGTTGTTGCAGTCTTGGCGATCACCCTTCCCTTTCCAGAGAGGGACAACAAGGCCCCTCTTCCAGTCAGTTGGGATGATGCCTGTGTTCCAGGCAGAGCACAAAACTGCATGCAACGACACGAGTGCAGCATTTCCACCAGCCTTGAGAAGTTCGGCATGGATGCCACAGATCCCTGGAGCTTTGCCCCGTTTCAACTGGTTCACCGCAGCCCGTGTTTCCACAAGCGTAGGTGGACCACAGTTGATTCGAGGGTCAGCAACAGGGATTGTAACACCCTTGACGTCCAACTCGACAGTTGGGGGATCAGCCTGGTACAACCACTCAAAGTAACCGGCCCAGCGGGCCTTCACTTCAGACTCCTCTGTCAAGAGCCTATCACTCTCTGCTCGAACTGTAGTGCTCCGAGGGATGGGCTTGGATGAACGTAATGCGCGAATTCCCCTGTAAGCGGGACGAGAATCACCTGTCCACAGGTTCCTCACAGATACCCCCTCACAGATTCCTCGCACATAGGCCTCCTTGTCCACCCTCAGTGCACGTACAGTTTTACGCCTCAGCTCCCTGAACAGCTCAGCTCTGCCATTCAGCCTGGCCCTGCGACTCTGGTCAATGGTATCCAGTGTCCCTTGAGAGACAAAATTCTTCTTTGCCCTGCGGTGAGCTCCAAGGCATCCACCGGCAACATCAAGGACGGTGGTCTTGAAGGCGCTCCACAACTCTTCAGGACCCCCCAAAGTACCCAGACCCCCCAAGTGTCCACTCAGCCTGTCCGCAAACTCCTCAGCTACTCTCTCATCCCTAAGCTTGGCAACATCCAGCCTCGGCTGGGATGGTACCATTCTCCAGGATTTAAGGTGCAGCTTTAGAGTTGCTACAACAAGCCTGTGGTCAGTATTGAGGAACTGAGCACTCCGGTAGACCCTGCAGTTCTGGATCATCCTCCAACGACCGTCAATTAGGACATGGTCAATCTCCTTTGCCACACCGCCAGCGTTGGAATACCAAGTCCAGCGATGAGCTTGTGGGCGCTGAAACCATGAACCAGCCACCCTAAGTCCATGACTTCTTGCAAAGTCAAGGAACTTAGTGCCATTCTGGTTCATAGTTCCTGACCCATGGAGACCAACATACACCTCATAACCGTCCCTATCAGTTCCAGTTGATGCATTGAAATCCCCCAAGACTAGAAGTGTATCTCGTCTGGGGCACTGATCAACCACACTCGAGTGTGGCGTAGAATGCATCCTTCACGGTGAGATCACTCGCCTCAGTCGGAGCATAAACAGAGACCAGGGAAATGACACCTAAGGAGTGACGAATCCTTAATCTCATAAGACGCTCGTTGACCGGTGTTACCTCAATTATCATTGGGGTCAGCTTATTGGACACAGCTACAGCAACTCCTTGGGTATGGTAACCATCAGAGCGACCAGACCAATAGTAGATGTAACCACCCACCATTATCTCGCCGCAATCCGGTCTCCGAACCTCAGTGAGAGCTGCAATCCCGATTTCCAAACGCTTGAGCTCAGATGATAACAGAGACAGGTGATCATCCTCTCTTAGGGATAGGACATTCCAGGCACCCACCCGAAGGGACCGCCTCAGGTTAACCCAAGGAGACCGCCGTCTGGTGGACGACACCTCAGCACCACTCCGACACACTCTCCCGCAATCTGACCCAGGGATGTTACCCCGTGGTTTCCCTCCTATCAAAGATTGGGGGTGCCGAAGGCTTTGCTCCAATCCCGTCATCCGGTGAGCTGCCCTGCGAAGGGAAGCTGCACAGGAGGTACTCCCACGGAGTGGGTTTTCAGATTTCTTTGCGTTTTTGCGTTTTGCGGAATGAAGGGTTCCACGGTGGCCGGAGTGCAAATCCTGCCACCAACCTCCTAATAAGAAGTGACCCAACTGCAGGAGGACGTCCGCAGACACAGTTGGGCACTAGATATGGATGGCCGTTGGCTCACAAGGAGCTCCTCCGCCCTTTGACAGGTTTTGTTTTTAATCCTGCTGGGTGTCCATATCCAAACACCCTCCTCACCAGAAAACCTGGTGGGGGAGACGGTTTAGTCGCCGACAACCCGACCATGGAACAGGTTAGTACAGGTTTACATGGTACCTGTAGCAGGTCACAGATCGAACCTGACCTGACAAAAAGGTGGTCTTGGGTGGATTATTGGGGGTAGAAAAGATCAAAGTTTTGGATGGGGAATGATAAGAGGTGGTGGTGAACAGCTGTTTTGAAGGCCTGGAGGGAAGAATGGGATTGAATAGAGTGAGGGAGTTTATTCCAAAGGTGGGGAAAAAAGAGGAATGAAAGAGTGAAGGTGAGCAGTGATTTGTGATTTTGGTAGTTTTACCAGAAGGGGGTTGTTGGCGGACCTTGAGCGCCCTGCGGAATTTGTGGTGGGGACAAATCGCAGAGAGAGCAGGGGGGAGCGAGGCTGGAGCGGAGATGGTAGAAGACAGAAAGACCACCGACCAGCCTGCGGTGAGAGAGTGAGAGGCCCAAAGACTCAGCCTTATCGCGGGAGATGCCAATGATCCGAAATGCTTTGGTTTCAAATCAAATTTGGATTTTATCCAAATCTACAGAGTGAAGAGGCTGCTGCCTGCTAATGTGAGGGATGAGAGATGGCACTGCAGAGAGTTGAGTTATCAGCAAAGAGATAAAGAGGATTTTCCAGTGAGTCGGAGAGATCATTGATGAAAACCAGGAAAATAACAGGGCCCAGAACGCTACCTTGAGGAACTCCAGCCTGGACAGGAAGAGGAGATGAAAGAACTCCATTTAGGGCCACACGTTGACTGTGACAGGAGAGTAAGTCTGCGAGCCATGAGTGGAGATGGCTTTGGATACCATAGGAAGAGAGTTTGGTGAGCAAGGCAGGGTACCAGTGAGACCATGTCAAAAGCATGCCAAATGTCTCGGGATATGGCTCCGATTTCAAGTCTGGCATTGAGGACCTCCATCCATTGTTGGGAGAGCAGAAGCAACATATCCAGGGTAGAGTGACCTGGTCTGAAACCAAAAAGGGTTATTCTGAAGGGCAATTCTAATGGGTTTTGTTCGTTTATAGGCCTTGCCTATTTCATTTCATTAATCTTACTTTAATTCACCATCTGTCCGTCTGTCTGTTCCCAGGTACAGCAAAAACGATTGAACCGATTGCAACCATTTTTGGGGTGTATAATCCTGGGACCCCTTGGAGTAAAATAGGCATAAATATAATAACATCACACCCTTGACGGCTTCCGTAGGGAGCGGGTGCTTCTAGTATTAAAAATGCCAAACTGAACCGCTTCCTTCGGACACAGGTGTGATTTGTTAAATACTTTCAACAATGATATCCAATTATTCTGTAAGTTTACGGATGATAATTAAATTATCTATTCAACATGTTTAATGTGTGTAGGAGTGACAGCCATTGCTTGCACAGAGAATGCTCAAGATCAGTCACCAATTCACAGCCTTTTTAAATATCACTGCAGCATTTAAAAACCAAGGAAAAACATGCATCACCAAATTGTGCAGACAGTTTTCCTGTGAATTTCAGCTGCATTGATCTCATTCACAAGGAACTTCATGAAAATCACTTCCACCGTTTCCACCATCTTGGTTTTACAATGAAGGCTTTAACTGGCATATTGATGTCACTTACTGCATAACTAACTCAAGGGAAACAATATCATTACATAAAATTTCACCATTTAACTAATAATATATTCTAAAATAAATACATGTCAAGTTTGAAGCACCTTCATAAAAGAGTATGAACAATAATATGGAATAGGCAAAGCCGAGAAGCGAACGTAGAATTCTTCTTACATTCGATGCTGCAATTTCCGGTTACTTCGGCCTGGATTCGGGATCAGCGATCAAATAATGTAAATCACGATTAAAAATTATTTTTTGATGATGCGGAGATATCTTTATTAAAAAATTAGGTACTCTTAAAACTGCTTGAGTGTTTGCTCTCCAGTTTTGTTGTTAATTTTTTAGTCATAAAGGTGTGATTGGGTATACTATAGATCAAATTAATTATTTGTGCATTTCTATAACCGTGATAACACTACTGCATATTACCGAAACATTACCTTCACAACAACAACTACACCGCCTAGAACAGGATCTCATCGAAAACAAGGACAAATGTGTCCACGAGCAGCATCCTTAAGATTTTGTCGGCTAAAAAAATATATATATATTTAATTTTTTTTCAAAACAACAACAACTTCCGATATTTCGTCATGTGCCTTGATTAAGCCAATAGCGAAACGCATCATAATGTCTTTACGTATTTACGATATATCGTGTATTTACGAAATAAATAATGTATTTACGAAATTACAATACGATAAATGGAATAATCTTTAAATAGCAACGTGAACTTTTCGAAACTTTAAAGCAAATGTCCGAATATATTTAAAGTTCATGATAGACGCTCTCAAAAGGCACCGTCTATGTGAGGATGTGTACATGTGCTCAGTATTTAAGGAGATCCGGATCTTATATTTACAAGAGCCGAGTCCTCGAGATTAAAGTTTTGTCATCACAAGAAGAAGAAGGAGAAGAAGGAGAAGAAGGAGAAGAAGGAGAAGAAGGAGAAGAAGGAGAAGAAGGAGAAGAAGGAGAAGAAGGAGAAGAAGGAGAAGAAGGAGAAGAAGGAGAAGAAGGAGAAGAAGGAGAAGAAGGAGAAGAAGGAGAAGAAGAAGAAGAAGAAGAAGAAGAAGAAGAAGAAGAAGAAGAAGAAGAAGAAGAAGAAGAAGAAGAAGAAGAAGAAGAACGCCGAGCTCTCGATGAGCAGCGTTCGCTACGCGATACGCTGCCAAAATAAATATTACCTCAACATTACCTTCACAACAACGACACCGCTTAGAACAGGATCTCATCTAAAAAAATAAATACTCGAAGCGAACGTAGAATTCTTCTTACATTCGCTTCTGACTTTACCTATAACTTGTTAACCTCTGCCATCGAAGATCGGAGGTTACTGTTTTCACCCCTTTCTGTTTGTTTGTTACTTACGAAATCTTTAGATTTCGTAAGTATATTGATGACTTCCGTTTCTGTTTGTTTGTTTGTCACTAACGAAATCTAAAGATTTTGTAAGTATATTGATGACTTCCGTTTCTGTTTGTTTGTTTGTTTGTTTGTTTGTAGGCACGATAACTCGAGAACGGAAGAAGCTACCAATGTCAAATTACACCACGTGATTCAGAATGGTGATGGCTAGTGCTGATTAGATTTTGGTCGGAATCGGTCAAAGGTCAAGGTTACAGTGAGGTCAAACATTCGATTTTTGATGGTTTGGTACAGATAACTCGAGAACGGAAGAAGCTACCAATGTCAAATTACACCACGTGATTCAGGAGGCTGATGGATAGTGCTGATTAGATTTTGGTCAAAATCGGTCAAAGGTCAAGGTCACAGTGAGGTCAAACATCCATAAAATGATAACTCGAGAACGGAAGAAGCTACCAATGTCAAATTAGACCACGTGATTCAGGAGGGTGGTGGCTAGCGCTGATTAGATTTTGGTCAAAATCGGTCAAAGGTCAAGGTCACAGTGAGGTCAAACATCCAAAACATTCGATTTTTGATGGTTTGGTACACAATCATCGTAGAAACTTCTGGTTTGCGTCGCTGCCTTCTCTCGAGACAGCTTTTATTAGACAAGGTCAGAGGTCAAGTTGACGATTTCGTAAGTACCAGTCTTTGACTGCTTGTTTGTTTGTTTGTTTGTAGGCACGATAACTCGAGAACGGAAGAAGCTACCAATGTCAAATTGCAGCACGTGATTCAGGAGGGTGATGGCCAGTGCTGATTAGGTTTTGGTCAAAATCGGTCAAAGGTCAAGGTCACAGTGAGGTCAAACATAATTCCGTAAATTCACGTGGAGAAATGGAGTATTTTTGCTTCGCTCGACGTT
Organism: Eptatretus burgeri; assembly: GCF_056783735.1. NCBI lineage: Eukaryota > Metazoa > Chordata > Myxini > Myxiniformes > Myxinidae > Eptatretus > Eptatretus burgeri. Next base: position 74,592,270 of record NC_140963.1, on the reverse strand, counting down.
ACGACTCCATTTTAACTTCGATTTTAATTTTGTCTTCGGTTTTTGCGATCGCTTAGGACGCTTAAAAATCGGTTGTAGAAATTCTGGTAAAAATCGGATGTTTTGGAGCCATTTTAAGATTGTATAAAAAATATTTCACTCGACGCATCACGGGTCGTCCCATGATGCAGTGCGCTTGAGCAGACGCGTCGTTGAGTTACGTTAAGGTATAATTGCGTGGAGAAATGGAGATTTTTGCTTCGGTCGACGTTATGATCTTTGATGGTTTGATACAGAATCATCGTAGAAACCTCTGGTTTGCGTCGCTACCTTCTTGAGAGACAGCTTTTATTAGACAAGGTCAGAGGTCAAGTTGACGATTTCGTAAGTACCAGTCAATGACTGCTTGTTTGTTTGTTTGTTTGTTTATGAACAGTATGACGGAAAAAATCCTCTACGGATTTCGACGAAACTTGGTGGTGGGATAAGGTATGGTCCAAGGATCACGCCATTAGATTTTGGACTTGGTCCAAAATCCAATATGGCCGCTATGGCGGCCATTTTGAAAAAAAATTGAATTTTTTTTTTTACATTTCTACATGTTATAAGTGATTTCCAACAAAAAACATGCCAAAATTATAATTACGGCTGATTTTGGAACTTCAGGTGGGTATACCCATGTAAAATCAATTTCTGTCTCAAGGAATCTAGGAAAGGTTTCTTGTAGGAAACCTTGTTGTAGGAAAGGTGTCTCAAGGAAAGGAATATAAGTCTCAAGGAATCTGTTATGACGAATGAATTGAGTATGTAAAAGTTAAAAGTAAAAGGGAAAGTTGCAAACTATAACTCTGTGAGCACTGTTCTTGTCAAATTGAATGAATAGGATATCAGGTTCACTTGAGTGACCTTGCAGTATTGGCGGCGGAGGTTTTGCACTCTTCCGAGTGCTCCCCCTCTAGTTCACAACTGTATACACAATTTCCGGTTACTTCGGCCTGGATTCGGGATCAGCGATAAAATAATGTAAATGACGATTAAAAATTATTTTTTGATGATGCGGGAGATATCTTTATTAAAATCAGTGGAGGAAATATACACCATGTCTCATATTTGGGTCTTTCATGTCTCCGACGATGCCTTTATCTCCCGGCATGCATCATTCCCCATGCAAAAAAAAAACCGGAAGCAAAAAAAAAAACGGAAGCAAAAAAAAAACCCGGAAGCAAAAGGGTCATAGCCAACGACACGGATTCTAAATTACCAGGGTATTGTGTTGTTGTTGTTGTTGTTGTTGTTGTTTCTTATTCTCTCATGTGCACGGGTTAAGTATGAAGCTCAACTACGTTCGCTATGACATGTACTCTTTATAATTGTAAAACGGTCACATAGCTGGGAGTAAGCATTGCCCATGACACATTCAGAATACCAAGTCCTGAGTTACAAGAGGGTACAGTGAGGCTTCAACAGGGCACCTTGCCCAAAATCATAGAGCCAAGTTGTCATGTATTCATTAATGAGATCAACTGGAAGTGCGGTCATCGCGTGGTGAAAACATAGCGGCACGTCAAGGCTGGGCTCATGAATGGTTCTGAGGTTTCTGTGTGTGGAGCACAATAAAAGATTGTTGGTGCAATCAAACTACTTTCCCTGCTTGATACATTGCATGGTGATGAGGATTGGATTCTGGTGAGCACATGGAAAGTAAGTTAAACTATTGCAGTTAGCTGCTGGCCTACCAACTCGTTATTTCCCTGCATACACTACTCGATCACCATGTCCCTCGGCCGTATCGATGAGTTCAACCCGCGCGAAGCAAGCTGGGAGGCATACTGCAGTATGCATTTGAGCATTGACAGTATTACTACCAAGCTAATGGCATAGAGGATGATGCCAGGAAGAAAGCAATCCTGATGTCAGTATGCGGAAGTGAGGCGTTTCCTGTTCTGATGAATCTCACCATGCCCAGGACCATGATGGATTTAACACACGCCAAACTTGTGGCAGCTATGAAGGAGCACTGCAAACCCACACCCTCTGTCATTGAGTTGATTCAATTTTTACATGTGTCACCAAACCTCTACACAGTCCATTTCGGCATTCATGGCTTACCTGAAACATCTTCCCCAGCATTGCAAGTTTGGTACTACATTCGCCGACATGCAAAGGGACTTGCCTGAAGTGGGAGTGGCGCAAGATCGAATTCGCCGGCGCCAACTTGCTGAATGGACTCTGACATTTTCCAGTGCTAAGGACATCGCTATCACAATGGAGTGCGCAGACAAAAATGCTGCAGATATTGCTTGCTCCATCGCTTACCAGCCTAGAGCTGACCTGCTGTCTGTCAATCGCGTGGAACAACATCCAACCAGAAAATCTGATGCAAAAACGCCTGGAAACTGCCTGGTGGCTGGTGCTGGTAAATGCTGTTTTTTCTGCAACAGTGAGCATTCTCCCACTACATGCTGTTTCAAGAATGTGGCTTGCAACTACTGCCACAAGGTGGGTCATATTGCTTCTGCGTGCTTGTCTCAAAAATGGAGGACAAGGAGAGAGGAATGCAAAATCCACCTCCTTGACTCAGAGCATAACCAGGAAGACATGACTGAAGGAGACAGCCCGAACAGCCACAGTGTTCAGTCGTATGACCTTATCAACACAAAGTCTGGCAGACAGTCTACTTCTATACTGGTTATAGTAGATATAGACGGATGGACCGTGGAAATGGAGATAGACACGGGTGCTGCCTTCTCACTCATGAGTGAAGCAGCTTTCCGTAATCTGTTGGGGAATTCTGAACAACCCAGCCTCCGTTGATCCCCGATCCAACTCACTACATATACCGGAGAGTCAATACAAGCCCGCAGGTCATGTGATGAAACAGTAACCAACGGCAACACTCACCAATTACAACTCTTGGTCGTCCCCGGGGATGGACCCACACTTCATGGACGAAACTGGCTCGATGTTGTCAAACTCAATTGGGAACACATCCTTCAACTGCAGGCTTCCAAGCCACCAACCGTACTACAGCACCTCCTCGCGAGATACCCGGACATCTTCAAGGATGAACTCGGGACATTGAAGGGTTTCACTGCCAAGCTCATTGTTGAGAAAGATATGAAGCCAATTTTCTACAAAGCACACCCAGTTCCTCTTGCCTTGCAAGAGAAGGTTGATGCAGAATTAGCCAGACTGGAAAAGTTAGGTATCATTGAGTCAGTTCAGTACTCAAATTGGGCTGCTCAAGTTGTTCCTGTTGTGAAGGCAGAAAAATCGATAAAACTTTGTGGGGATTACAAAATGTAGATCAACAAATGTTCCACCTTGGACAAATATCCCATACCAAGGACCGATGACTTATACGCAAAACTGAGTGGAGGACAGTCATTCACCAAGCTCGACATGAGATCAGCCTCCCTACAAGTCATTCTGGATGAGAATTCCAAAGACTATCTGACCATCAACACGCATTGGGGGCTCGACAGATACAACCGCCTGAGTTTTGGTGTCAAATCGGCACCAGGAATCTGCCAACGTTGTTTGAATAGCCTGTTCACTGCTGAACCACATGTTGTTGTTTACCAAGATGACATCTTAGTCACTGGCTGCTCAGAGCGTCATCATCGTGACAACCTCAAATTTGTGCTACACATTATCTCTGACTCTGGACTACACCTGCGGAGAGACAAGTGCGAGTTCATCGTTCCGTCTGAGAACTATTTTGGCCATCATATCGACACTGAAGGCTTACATCCCACTGAAGAGAATAACAGGGCAATCAAAGCCGCCCCAGCTCCGACCAACATTTATGAACTCAAGGCTTACATTGGCATGCTGCAGAACTACAGCTGGTATATCCCAAACATTGCTACCATGCTTGGCCCGCTGTATTACCTGTTAAAAAAAAGGCATCAGCTGGAAATGGGACATTCCAGAGTCATCAGCCTTCTCGAAGTCAAAAGACATGCTGCAGTCTTCAAATGTACTGGTTCACTACGACCCAGACAAAGACATGGTCCTGTCGTTTGACGCGAGTCAATACGGGGTTGGTGCTGTTTTGTCACACATCATGCCAGATCGCACAGAGAGATCAATCGCATTCGCATCTCGTATACTGTCCCTGGCTAAGAACTACAGTCAGCTGGACAAAGAACGACTTGGCATTGTATTCGGAGTTAAGAAATTTCACCAGTACGTCTTCGGTCGACATTTCACGACTTACATGGACCACAAACCACTGATTAGTTTGTTTGGTCCAACAAAAGCTACCTTAGAGGTCTTACCGCCTCGGATCATACGCTGGTCACTTTCACTCTGGGCTTATGATTACAACATTATGTACAGACCTGGCTCCACAATTTCAAATGCAGACGCCATGAGTCGCCTGCCACTTCCGGACACAGTGTTTAACCCCCCTTGCACCTGGCAGCATGATATATCTGATGGAATTTTTGAATGACAACGCAATCGATGCCAACCAGATACAGACCTACACCAGGCGTGACCCACTTCTTTCCAAGGTCATTCATACTACTGGGCATGGGCGGGACCTTCTACACAATGCTGACCCTGAATTGTATTCGTACAAGGCCAGGTAGAATGAACTAAGTGTCGAGAATGGCTGCTTACTGTGGGGCTGCTGAGTGGTCATTCCTCCCAAACTTGCGCACAAAGATTTTGGATCAGCTTCAAGATTGTCATCCAGGCATTGTAAGAATGAAATCGCTGGCACAGAACCATGTCTCGTGGCCTCACCTTGATTCTGACATCGAACAGTGTGTGAAACATTGTTATCCATGCCAAAGCAGTCGAAACACCCCTGGCAAAGGTGCCACTGCACCCCTGGGAATGGCCCACTGAACCATGGCAGAGGATTCACCTTGACTATACTGGACCCATCGAAGGCCATATGATCCTTATTGTTACGGATGCTCACACTAAATGGATTGATGCCTATACACCACATTCAGCAACCTCACACGTGACTATAGAGAGGCTACACCAGTGCTTTGCCACTCATTGTTTGCCACTAATGACAGTCACTGACAATGGAACCTGTTTCTCAAGCTCTAATATTCACTGAATTCACCCGCCTGAACGGTATAATTCACAAGTTTGTGAGCCCACACCATCAAACTTCAAATGGACTCTCCGAAGACTCCGTGAGTTTCGTCAAGTCTGGTCTAAATAAGATACATGGTGGAAGCCTTCAGACCAGACTATCACATTTGCTTTTCGCTCACCGCATCACTCCCCACACCACAACGGGGGTGACACCAGCTGAGCTGCTGATGAAACGACGTTTGCGTACACGACTGGATTGTCCAAGACCAGACGTGGTGTCGGTCGTGTATCAAACTCAGTGGAAACAGAGACTTCATCATGACAAACATGCAGCACAGCGCTCTATAACCATCAGGGACTCGGTGGTTGTGAAAAAAATTGGTCGCAGAAAGGCTTGGCTCCCAGGGGGGGTTCACAAACACGAGGGAGTGTTGTCCTCCAAAATCAAACTCGAGGACAATCGAGTCGTCCAGAAGCACCTTGATCATGTCCAGTATCGGTCTTGTGATCCTGTCATCTTCACAAATGATGTCTTGCCTCTTCCTGAACCTGTGAAGATTGATGTTGGTGCTGCAAATGGTACTGCACCACTCTCTAAGGCTGACCCCAATAACGCTGTTGCAAGGTCTGTTGGTTTTATACCCCGACGATCATCCAGAGTTTGAAAGGCGCCTATCCGCCTCGATTTGTAGCCAATACTCATATAGTCATGATATTTGTATTATTTACGAGTGTCTTCATTACTTTTGTGTTCATCTTTAATGCATTTTCACACTTAATGGGAGGGGGGGAGATGTCATGTATTCATTTATGAGATTGAGATGGCCCAATATCCAAATCTGTTCATAATATGATAGGCTACTAGTGTGCCAAATTTGGTGCTTTCCTCACAAAATGCACAATTGTTATGCCATATTTAGCTAAGTTGCCCCACTATGTGGCGCAGCAGTACTTCCAGATTGTTGCAGTTTTACAACCACTGTGGAAGTAAGATAGGGCAGACAGGATGGCCTAGAGGTATACACACTCACTTCTAAGCTGTTTCGCCTGGATTTAAATCTCGAACAAGCTATAAACTGTCATCCCAATGTTTCACAGGCAGGATGATTCATCAATGTGTGAGCCGTCCCTCGGATTGACGTGAAACTGGGTGTCCTGTCTGTCCGCATTCGTTGGTGGATGTTAAAATTTGATGGTGTCCCTTGCGAAGAGTCAGCGAGCTGTAGCCAGCACCATGGCCAAATTACAGAATCTTGCTCTAATCAGCAGAGGGCATTGCATCAGCAGCACAGTTGTTCCCTCTGCCAATGATGCTACCCCACAGCCTTGTGCTGCATACAAACGAAGATGAAGAAACAGCAACATAGAAGCACATACATACACACATACATATAAGGGGAGCATGTGACACAATGCGTCACTATGTCAACTTTCCGCCGGTACTCCAACAGTCTCCGTCTGGCCATCCCCCAGGCAGATGCCTGGCCCATCCCCATCTCTTTTGGATAGGACATTCCAGACAACCACCCAAAGGGACCACCTCAGGTTAACCCGAGGAGACCGCCGTCTGGTGGACAACACCTCAGCACCACCCCACCACACATCATTTAGTGTGCTTTTGCGGAGTGAAGTATTTTTAATGGTGGTCAGAGTGCAAATCCTGTGACCAAACTCCGAGTAATGGTCACCCACTGCAGGATGACGTCCGCAGATGCAGTTGGGCACCAGATATGGATAGCTCTTGGCTCACAAGCCCTCTTGTGTTAAGCCCTTGTTAAGCCCTCTCTCTTAGCACCCCTGGACACAGCACTATGGACAGTGGAGTACAATTGGACAGCCTTACACCAATTTATCACACACAGATGATGTAGCCTGATCGTTTGCAACTGTAACAGAAACCATCCCAGCAGACACACGACGTCGGGAATCGGCCGCTTGGTTGTTCAACCAGATCACGACGCGGTACAGCCGCAGCGCGCCCCGCCATTATCGAAAACTGTTTTTTCTGCCTCGTGTGTTGCCATGGTCACCGCTTTTCCCACCTCGTGACGTGTGTGGTTGTGTTTTCCTTTCACCGGAGGAGACATCTGATTGGCTAATTGATATTTCCGCATCACGAGCCGCCATTTGCAAGGTTTGGTTAAACTTGTGAACTTCCAGCTATTTCTGAGTGTGTCAGAGACAATCCGTTTTAATCTGCAGAAGACTTCCGCTTTTATAGTTAAAATTATCTTCCGCCGTGATCATTTTTGGTAAGTATAATATTATAAATCGATTTTATGTCTTAGCTTTTGTTTTTGGACGTTTTTAAGATCACAGAATCCGTGATGTGTTACTGTTACTGGTGTGATGGAATCTATATTGTTGCATTCAATGTAAACTCTCCCGGGCCCTTCGGGGCCCTCAATCGTGGTTCGAGCGTTGGACTCGGAAATGGCATCTGACGATCGAATCCTCCAACACCCGATTTCATCGTTCGTTTATCACGTTTAGCTGTCGCTGACATGGCCCTGACATGGCCCTGACATGGCCCTGACATGTCCCTGACAAGGCCCTGACAAGGCCCTGACATGTCCCTGACAAGGCCCTGACAAGGCCCTGACATGGCCCTGACAAGGCCCTGACATGGCCCTGACATGGCCCTGACATGGCCCTGACATGGCCCTGACATGGCCCTGACATGGCCCTGACACGGCCCTGACATGGCCCTGACAAGGCCCTGACATGGCCCTGACAAGGCCCTGACAAGGCCCTGACATGGCCCTGACATGGCCCTGACAAGGCCCTGACAAGGCCCTGACAAGGCCCTGATCGTGTGGAGAAATCGACGGTAAATAATTAATTCATTTTTCCGCGGATCTGGTGAAAAAAAAACACCGGTCTGTGGTAAATAAAGGGGACTCTGTAAAAATTACTTTGGACAAGTTTAATTGGTTCAGAACCTTTTAAAATATATTTCTGTTGTGGATAATGCTTCGGCCGTTCGGGTCCGACGAATTACTGAATTTTACCGCAATGTAACAAATTTTAAGTTCCACTGCTCTTAAAAAAACCTCAATTAATATTATTTTTTATAATATATTATTTTTTTATGTCCTCTTTTAACGAGTGAGGCCTAACCAAAGGCAAAAGGAAAACAATTGTCAGTTATTGTTCGTCGAAAAAAGTGGTTTTGTCATGAAAAAAAATTAACCCTTTGGCCGCCGACAAACTGCCGCTTGTAACAATGAAGCCTTCATTGTGGTAGTTTGTCACTATTGGGGAATTGTTCAAGTTTTTCGGTGCACGATTGTTTTCCTTTGGTAAAATGGTTATCAAAAGACATGAAAATAACTTCATATAATAAAGAATAATGTTAATTGAGGCTTTTTAAGGGCAGTGGAACTTAAAATTTGTTACAAGCTGCTTCGAACACCGGTGTACTAAATTGTTTTTATTTTCTAAAATAAGGGTGAATGTCCAATGCTGTGATGTCCACATACAATTTGTGTAGAAAGAATGGGAAGAGACCTTTCCGGAACCTGAATTTTTATAAAGTTGTCAGAGGAAATGAATTCTGCTAAATGACAGTTTATAATGTGCATGCCTGACTTGAGCGTACTTCACATTGCAAGTCTTGTTTGATGATCATAAAACCCAATACATACGAAGTGGAAATTCTTATTATTTTTCAGACAGTACCATGACCAGTCAGCCAACAGCAACAGAGGCAGATGTGGACACTGCCATATCACAGCATTTGAAATATGCCCCTGATCGGTGTGGAGGTGCGGGCAGGAACAAGCCCTCATCTATCTATAATTCCAGGTGTGTGTGTGTGTGTGTGTGTGTGTGTGTGTGTATGTGTGTGTGTGTGTGTGTGTGTGTGTGTGTGTGTGTGTGTGTGTGTGTGTGTGTGTGTGAGACCGCTGTTTCTCGACAACCACTGATCCGATCTAATTGAAACTTGCCAGCTATATTGCTGGTGACTTGAGTGTGTGCCTTTTCAAGGTTTGATATTAATCGGACAAGTGCTTCCCAAGTTATGGCCATTTATTTACCAAACCAACTGCGTAGGCGTGGCCGATGGGGAAGAGATCATCGGCCGCGTTCCCCATTACGGGTTACAACGTACGGACTTCCAGATAGTGATGACTTACTGTATTCTCATAATTTCTCTTTCTTATGCGCATTTATAGATAAACACAATGCCCCAATCCAGTCGTCATTTACAAGAGCAAAGGAATGGCCTGTGTGGTTGTTTGAAAGTTGTTTTTTTTGCACGTACGGACACGTATTAGTGTAGTAATAACGAGTAACAGCAACACGCTGTGCCAGCCGTCCACGTCCTTGATTATTAAGAATTTGCAGCATAGTTAATTGTAATGTTGTATGTTGGAAACCCAGCCTAACTTTACATTGTGAAAATATTTACATGTACTTTTATGAAGAATGAAGTTATTTTATTTTATTGTGAAATTAAGATTGAAAACACCCAACAAATTAATTTTTTTGTGCTTTGGAATTATTTATGTGAGATGCATTCAAAATTGTGTTTTCATACTTAATGATGTTAGATTTATATTTTTTCTTTGTATGAATACACACACATAGATATATATTTGGTCTCATTGATTTGCCTGATTGTTATTCAGTTTTATATAATTTTATGCACTGTTCATATCATGTCACGTATCATCTGTTTAAGTCTTTATGCATCTCATTCTTTTGATGCCTGCTGTGGGACATAACAAGTAAAAATATTTCTAATATATATATATATATATATATATATATATATATATATATATATATATATATATATATATATATATATATATATATATATATATATATATATATGTCATGGAGAAATTCTATCAGAAAGGTGTTTGACTTCCCAAGTGGGACCCATATTGTTCTCTTTTACCAGTCATTGCTGAATTTCTACCTATTGAATGTCAAGTATTATGTCGTATTGCAAAATTAAAATGTGGTTCTTCGTCTTCTCATAATTCTTACTTGAGGTTGCTTAATTATGAATCTTGTAACAATGGGTAGTATGTCATCAGTAGCTAAAACTTTTAATTACATTTTATATAAATGTAAGTTATCGGTCAATACCTCCCAGCAGACACACGACGTCAGTATGAAAGATTCACGACGTCGGGAATAGGCCGCTTGGTTGTACAACCAGATCACGACGCGGTACAGCTGCCACGCGCACCGCGATTATCTAAAGCTGTTTTTTCTGCCTCATGTGTTGCCATGGTGACCGCTTTTCCACCTCGTGACGTGTGATTGTGTCTGCCTTTCACTGGAGGAGAGATCTGATTGGCTAATTCCTATTTCTGCATCACGAGCCGCCATTTACAAAGTTTGGTTAAACTTGTGAACTTTCAGCTGTTTCTGAGTGTGGCAGAGACAATCCGCTTTAATCTGCAGAAGACTTTAGCTTTTTTAGTTAAAATTATCTTCCGCTGTGATCTTTTTGGTACGTATAATATTGTTGCGAATTCGCGCCCGCCGGCGTGCGGACGGCCACGTGACTCGAATTGCGGCACGTCGTCCACCGGACGGACAATTCAGTCGTGACCCTCTCGGACCAACGCCGGGAACCAGTCACGGGTGGGGGTTGAACCTCACCACGATCGTGCCAATTGGTCACCCGCGCAGGATAGGGTCGCTCGCCAAATTCGATCTACCTAAGTACCTGCGCGAATGGTCGACTGGGCGATCGCACTTCGCCGCAGGTCGACTCCGGACACGGGCCGCTTGGGCGGCCCGTTCCATGCTATCGGGATAACAGAGCGGTGTTATCGCCGACCTGGACGGTTCAGATTAATTACCGGGCGTATTAAGCCCACTACGAACCCTTTACGTGAAGCAGGATGTAGGGTTAATAAAGAAAAGACGAAGTGAAACGGGAAAACAGTTCACACAATGCACATTTATTACACGACACACAGAAAGCACACATACACAGCCAAACAGTCAAAATGCACATATAGCAGTTAAAACAAAAGAAACAATGAAGCAGAGTTACTACCGAATACGCGTACACACGGCAACACTTACACAGTTCTACTTTACAGACGGCGCCAACACACATTTACTCAAAAGCAAAGGAAAGAAGCCACCCTCATAGACAAGGGGGAAGACAGTCCTGGAGGCCAATATGTGTGCGTGACCTGGAGGAGCGGCTAGGTCCGCGAGACCGGGGGGTCCTACCCGCGTCCTCGTGATGCGTTGACGGACGAGCCGCAGATGTGGCTGCGTGGCTGTGCCCCGACTCCATGCTCCTTGGCGGGTTTCGTTGGCACGACGTTTGGAGTAGGGTGCGAACGGGGCCCCCTTTTTGCACTATCTCAGCGCGGGGGAAAGGGGGAATTGCTGATTCCCTGGGGGAGGAGAATAGCTGGCTGGCTTGGGTCCCGCGACAAGCGATCTCACACCGCGACCTCGTCACCGACCGCCGTCCTTCTCGCCTCGGACCAGAGCTCCTTCGCCTCTTCCCGCAACTCTCCTCAGCCGACGGCAGACCCCAACTCGATGCCACACCGATGACTTCGCCACCCGACTCCACTCTGCCCTGCCGATACACACTGCTACTGCCACACTCTGCTACTGCCACACACTGCCACGATTCGCCTTGCGCTCGCCGTTTTATAGGCCGGCAGGAGAAAACAATATGCAAATATCCAGATCAGGATGACCTCGGGGGCGGAGCCACGCTCGCCAATTGGATGGAGGAAAAGTGGGCGGGAACCTCCTCTGATCCTAGAATTTGCACATATCGATTTCACACAGACGCGCCTGGAGGCGGGGCCAAGCCGCTCCACGCTTGTTAATTGGACGGATCAGAAGTGGGCGTGTAGCGTTCTTGATCCAAATTCTCCCTCGGAAAGGCCGCTATTTGCCTCGCGGCTCGGTGCGTATCGCTAAACGAGCCCAAGACTGCCCGACGCTCAGTGTTCACAGGTGGTGCGGGAATGGCCGTAGAAGGAGAGAGGTGAGGGTGGTGGAGGGTTTATCGGTGGTGGTTTGATGGTTATGGTGCCATTTGGGAATGACGGTGATGCGATGTTTGCGGGATTGAGTTGTGAAGGTAAAGGTCGTGGCTGTTGGCGTTGTTGTTGTTGCCTGAGGGTTGGAGCGTGGTTGTAGTTTGTGACGATGGCTGGCGTGCTGGTTAAGGTGGTTGTTGTGTGATGGCGGTTGAGACGTGGTTGGTTCAAAATGAAGATAGAACAGAAAAACGGCTATCTCAAAGCGTCGCAGCCCGAATGAATCACATAAATTCCCTCTAGACAACGGATTTGGGGCTAACTACACATGTACTTAGAGATATCTCACCTACGGGCCCTTCATGGTGTAATGCGAATTTCCACAGCCGTAACAATATTATAAATCGATTTTATGTGTCTTCGCTTTTGTTTTTGGACGTTTTTAAGATCACAGAATCCATGATGTTTTACTGTTACTGTTGTGCTGGAATCTATATCGATACATTCAATGGATACTCTCCCGGGCACTCGAGTGGTTCGAGCGTTGGACTCGAACGTGCATCTGACGATCGAATCCTCTAACCCCCGATTTCATCATTCGTTTATCACATTTAGCTGTCACTGATATGGCCCTGATCGGCGTGGAGGTGCGGGCAGGAACAAGCCCTCATCTATCTATAATTCCAGGTATGTATGTGTGTGTGTGTGACCGCTGTTTCTCGACAACCACTGGTCCGATCTCATTGAAACTTGCAGGTATATTGCTGGGGCCCTGTAGATGTGCCTTTTCAAGGTGTTTCTCGACAACCACTGGTCCGATCTCATTGAAACTTGCAGGTATATTGCTGGGGCCCTGTAGATGTGCCTTTTCAAGGTTTAATATTAATCGGACAAGTGGTTCCCAAGTTATGGCCATTTATTTGCCAACCAATGACAGGACACTGTGCTATGACGTCATGATTGACGTCACAATTAATTTTTTATTTTTTATTTTTTTGCACGTACGGGCACGCGAGAGCTAAGGAACGACCTGTGTAGTTGTTGTTTCTGGCACGTGGTTTGAAAGGAATTTTTTTTCCACGCACGTACGGGCACGTACATACGGGCATGCATGTACGAGCATGCACTAGTCTATCTATAATTCCAGCAATGTGTGTCTGTGTGTCTGTGACCGCTGTTTCTTGACAACCACTGGTCCAATCTAATTGAAACTTGCCAGGTATATTGCTGGAGACCTGAGGATGTGCCTTTTCAAGGTTTGATATTAATCGGACAAGTGCTTCCCAAGTTAAGGCCATTTATTTACTAAACCAACTGCGAAGGCGTGGCTGAAGGGGAAGAGATCCTCAGCCGTGTTCCCCATTACGGGTTACAACGTACGGACTTCCGAATAGTGATGACTTACTGTATTCTCATAATTTCTAGATTTCTTGTGCGCATTTATAGATAAACACAATGCCCCAATCCAGTCGTCATTTACGAGAGCGAAGGAACGGCCTATGTATTTGTTTGAAAGTTGTTATTTTTATTTTTTGCACGTACGGGCACGTACTAGTGTAATAATAACGAGTAACAGCAACACGCTGTGGCAGCCGTCCACGTCCTTGATTATTAAGAATTTGCAGCATAGTTAATTGTAATGTTGTATTTGGAAACCCAGCCTAAGTTTACATTGTGAAAATATTTACATGGACTTTTATGCAAAATGAAATTATTTTATTTTATTGTGAAATTAAGATTGAAAACACCCAACAAATTAATTTTTTGTGCTTTGGAATTATTTATGTGAGATGCATTCAATATTGTTTTCATACTTCATGATGTTAGATTTATATTTTTTCTTTGTATAAATACACACACATAGATATAGATATAGATTTGGTCTCATTGATTTGCCTGATTGTAATTCAGTTTTACATAATTTTATGCACTGTTCATATCATGTCAAGTATCATCTGTTTAAGTCTTTTTGCACCTCATTCTATTGATGCCTGCTGTGGGACATAAGTAAAAATATTTCTAAATTGTATATATCATGGAGAAATTCTATCAGAAAGGTGTTTGACTTCCCAAGTAGGAAGTAAAAGTTTTTATGATCCTTTTGAATTTATATGATCAGTACCCATATTGTACTCTTTTACCAGTCATTGCTGAATTTCTACCTATTGAATGTCAACTATTATGTCTTATAGCAAAATTTATATGTGGTTCTTCGTCTTCTCATAACACTGAACAACAAAAATTTTTTACTGGAGATGTGTAAAGTGATTTAGACTAATTTGGGTACGCTGATTTCAAAAATCATAACCGTTTTGCTGTATCACGCCAGGATTTTCAGTAACAGAAATATTCCCATTGCCTAGAAGTCAGGATTTCAATGAAATTTACAAAAATTCATTTATTCATTTATTTCATCATGAATGCTTCAAAATTATAGAAATTACAGAAAAACTCCACTAGAATGTAATTAAAAATGCTTTAGGCATTTGGCTTTGCGTTTGTGCTGCTCTGTGTCAGTTTCACGATGCAGGAACCAGCAGAAATCGCCCATCATGTTCGGGTTGTGCCGCCCTTGGTAACGCGTCTCCATGAGTGAAATCTCTTGGTGGAATCGCTCGCCATGCTCGTCCGAGACTGCTCCCAAGTAGTCAGGGAAGAAGTTCAGGTGCTGGTGTAGGAAATGGATTTTCAGGGACATCCTGGAGCCAAGTTTCCTGAAGGACTCCAGCAGCTGCTGCACTATTTCTTCATAGTTGTCCGCGCGCTCGTTCCCCAAGAAGTTGTCCGTCACAGCTTTGAAGCTCCTCCACGCTGCCAGCTCTTTGGGGTTTAGAGTTGTCGGAAAAGTTTCGTCCTTCATAATCTGTCGGATTTGCGGTCCAACAAAGACACCAGCCTTGATCTTGGCCTCCGACAAGGTGTTGCCAAACTTTTCCTTGAGGTATAAAAACCCACGCCCATTCAGATCCATTGCCCGTACAAAACTTTTCATCAAGCCGAGCTTTATGTGGAGTGGTGGAAGGAAAACCTTGGCTGGGTCGACAAGGGCGACATGCTTCACGTTATGTCGACCAGGTACATGCTCTTTTCGCTCTTCCCAATCTTTCTTCGTCCAGTGATTCTTGTCGTCTCTGCTATCCCAGAGACAAAGGAAGCACATGTATTTCGTGTAGCCTGACTGCAGCCCTAACAACAGCGCCACCACTTTCAAGTCTCCGCAGATGTGCCAGTTGAAGTCATTGTACTTGATGGAATCAAGCAGCTGCCGCATAGTCTCATAGGTCTCTGTCATGCCGAACGCGTGAGCCAGTGGGACTGATGGTTTCTCGTTGCCATTGTGGAGCAAAACAGCCTTCAAGCTGTTCTTCCCCGAGTCGATGAAGAGGCGCCAGTCTGCAGGATCGTGATCACACTCAAGTTCTTTCAACAGACCGTTGATGTCACTGCAGAATGTCATCGTGTCTTCCATCTCAAAGAACTCAGCCATGTCTCTGTGACGTGCTCTGAACAAGGATATCTTGGTGTTAGGTTCCAGTAGATTCCACTGCTGCAGCCTTGATCCAAGCAGCTCTGCCTTCGCCTTTGACAGCGAGAGATCTCTTACAAGATCATTTAAGTCTCCCTGGTTCAGAAGGTGTGATTCTTGAGTGTCGGGTTCAAAAGGTTCATCATCACCATCCTCTTCACCACTGCTTATAGCTATGTTCTGATCAGCTGGAGGTGTTGGAACGGGGTTCTCGTCATCATGAGGCACAGGTTTACGAGCAGACGCAGTCAGCGTACTTGATGTGACCTTTATTCTTCTTGTTGAAGCCGGCGATGCTTGTGCAGCAGAAATAACAATCATCATGATGATTCTGCGGCTCACGCCATATCATGGGCACCGCAAATGGCATGCTCGCGCGCTTGCCCACCAACCACTGAGTCAAGGTTGTGTGACAGCTTGTGCAGCAGATGTGTGGTGCCCAGCTCTGTTCTTGGTCCCCCACCTTACACCCGAAGTAGTGAAAGTAGGCGGCCTTCATTTTCACTGCTGTAGATATACTTCGCTGTTGATCTTTTTTGGTATACCGACCACAGACATAACAGAAGTTGTCAGGATGATTGGTGCAGGAACGCCTACTCATCTTTATCTGAAAGAAAGAAATATAACACAAGTTAACAACAATTGTACGAAATAGACATGTTAAAGACATATGTAAATTTCATTGAAATCCTGACTTCTAGGCAATGGGAATATTTCTGTTCCTGAAAATCCTGACATGATACAGCAAAACGGTTATGATTTTTGAAATCAGCGTACCCAAATTAGTCTTAATCACTTTACACATCTCCAGTAAAAAAAATTTTTTGAAATTTGTTGTTCAGTGTAATTCATACCTGAGGTTGCTTAATTATGAATCTTGTAACAATGGGTAGTATGCCATCAGTAGCCAAAAATTTTAATTGCATTTCATATAAATGCAAGTTATCTGTCAATACCTTTTATGCTCCTAATGCCCATAATGTATGCAAGCATAGAATTATCATCAGTTTTACTAACTCTCTCTCTATTGAGTGCAGCCTATGGCTGCTGGTTGCATCATTGGTTGGGACGTGGCTATGCCGCTGATGACATACCAGTACACTGGTACTCATTTTGCCGACCTCAGAAGGATGACAGGCTGAGTCAACCTCCTGGTGTATTTTAATTCAGCAGCCAACAGGGCTTGAACTCAGGACCCTAGGATCCCAAGCCACCACCCTAACCACCAAGCCAACACCAGGCTTAAGTTTTACTAACACTGCATGATGATGATGATGATGATGATGATGATGATGATGATGATGATGATGATGATGATGATGATGATGATGATGATGATGATGATATACTTAAAGGTGCCTTTGTGCAGTCAATTATATTTGAGAGAGAAGCTCCACAGTTCCTCTATGGAGCAGAACTTTCTGAATTTGAATTGTTAACTGTGCTTTGCACAAAGTGAATTTGTCAAAAAGGTATTTACGACTTTTACCCATGTGGTATTTCTTTTTATTCCCCATTTTTAGTATATGTTTCTCAATTGCAATGGTATCTACTTTTATTTATTGTATGTTTGTATTTGAGTGTGCTTTTTTGGTACGAATAAAGATATTATACTGCTTGTATATTTTTCCACAATCATGCTCTGCATGATACATGATAATAAATGATTATGAATTACAGTTGTTTTCAAGTTGTGGTCATTATGTGTTACTGTACAACATATAATGATGTGCAATACAACTTCAATGTTTTGATAATGGCACCGGTGGAACAGCGGTGCTCTGCTGGCCCCAGACCTACGGGTCGAGGGCTCCATCAAGCTGGAAGCTGAAGGGTGTCATGCACTGCAATGTTCGTTTCTTTGGCGTGCAAAGAAAAGGGTAAAAACAAAAACTCCATTTTATGAACGTTGTGATAAAGTTGAAAAATAACGTCATGCTTCAATGTTGTGACAACGTTGAAATCTGACGTCATGGGTGTTGCAAATACAACTTCCCACTGACCCAATTCTGATGTCAGGTACAACCAGAACACGACGCTGCAACAACGTCATATTTCAACGTTGTCACAACGTTGAAATCTGACGTCATGGGTGTTGCAAATACAACTTCCCACTGAGCCAATTCTGACGTCAGGTACAACCAGAACGCTACGCTGCAACAACGTCAGATTTCAACATTGTCACAACGTTGAAATCTGACGTCATGGGTGTTGCAAATACAATTCCCACTGAGCCAATTCTGATGTCAGGTACAACCAGAACACGACGCTGCATCAACGTCAGATTTCAACGTTGTCACAACGTTGAAATCTGACGTCATGGGTGCTGCAAAAACAACTTCCCACTGACCCAATTCTGACGTCAGGATGGAACCGGCAAACGACGTTGCAACAACGTTGTGTGCCTGCTGGGATGCCTTTCCCCACTGGCAATTTCAGCCATAATTCAACTGATTCAGAGCTTAACAATTTTCCAACTGACTACTGCTTCATGAACGAACAACTCCCCAACCACTTAGGGCTTTGTGAACTCTGCAATGAGCTCGACAACTGCTGCTGAATCAGAGCTCTGCATCTAATCAACCAACCCCACATTTTATCAACGAATTTGACTTGACAAATGCCTTAGCACCCTGGTACTTAATGCTTCCCCCATCAAGCCTTCTAACCAATCAATGGGTCTCCTGATTAGCTCATATCTTTTGCCAACCAATTTGTGAAAAATTCCTTGAAGCATGCCCCTGTTATTTATTAGGCCTTTAATCTGTACTTCTGGTGTGTCATGTATGAATCACTTGCCTGCCTTCTGCACGTCCTTCATAAAGTGGCTGGTTGTTTGTGGTAAAATGACACTGGTTGTGATCTAAATTACAATAGCCTCTTCCTGACTTTCCAAAAGGGCCAGGCTGAAGAGCAGCTCCTGCCTACCAGGGATGTGTTCAGTTTCCAATTTTTTTGCAGAGTGCTCGCCAAGTGGCTTAAGCACTCAAGCAAGCACTCCATTTGACACTGTTGAAAAGGAATGGCTGGCTTGGCAAGCGCTAGCTCGCTGCTTGGGAACTGAACACACCTCAGGTCGACTAAAATCTTTTACAAACTCTGCCATAACTCCATGTAATGACTCATTAATTTTTCTTTACATTTTGATAATATTTGTAATAAAGTAAATGTGTGAACACTATCAGCCAATCAGTGGAATCCTTCCAGAGAGCCAATAGACGTAGGCACTCAACACTGCAAGGCACTCTACGGGAGCTCATCACCACAACACGATTTGGAGCTCGCACGCTTTTCCTTACAAGCATTTTCTCATTCTTTTTCATGTCACTCAACACATCAATATTTAATAGTGACTTTTGTTCGACATCACTAAGTCTATTGAGCGAAGTGGATTTCGTTTGTTTGGTGGAACAACCACACCGACAAGGAACGTGTTTTCTCTTGCCATCTTCGATGCCATTTTAAAGCAACGGCGGCTCAAAAAACCCTCAATAGCCCATCTATTATCACCACTGACAGAGAACTACAATTTGAGTCCACACTTTTCAAAACAAGCTCAAATGAGCTAAGATCCTCGTCCTCTTAATGATGACGTCATAAAAACGAATATGACGTCATTGTGATATCAGGTTTGCAACAAATTATCTGTGCTAATGCCTGGCTTGATTTCCGCAAACAAAATTCAAACGGCTTGCCTAGTTTCGGAGATAATGGTATAGGCGATTTCCATTAGCGGTGATATTATGACATCAACTTTTTTTCTGGGAAGAATTTCCAAAATGGGAGATGGTTACTGTCTGCGCGTGGGCTTTCTGCATATACATGACAAGTTTCACGAAGATCCGATGAAAACTCTGGGTTGTGAAACAAAAAATGTCAAAAAATAGGAATGACGTCATAAAAATTTATATGACGTCATAGTGATGTATCATATGTGCGGTAATTCATCTCTGCTAATGCCCTGTTTGATTCCCGCAAACAGAATTCAAAAAGCTTGCCTAGTTTCGGAGATAATTTGTTAGGCGATTTCCATTAGCGGAGATATTTTGACGTCATAACTTTTTTTCTATGAGGAATTTTCAAAATCGGAGATGGTTACTGTCTGCGCAGGGTATTTTTACATATATATGCCAAGTTTCAGGAAGTTTCGATGAAAACTGAAGGCTGTGAAACAAAAAACTCCACAAGAAGAAGATGAAGAACAACAACGTGAGTAAGACTAGGAGATCCTCCACGAGGATCTAAAAATGACTGAGTTGCTTGGAAGTAAATGCACCAGATCTACTTTTCCCCACCCTGCTGCAAACGGGCTTGTCAAACGGTTCCATCGATAGCTTAACTCCTCACTCAGAGCACAAGCAGACCCACATCATTGGATGGAAGACCTACCGGTCATGCTTTTCACCATTTGTGCCAAGATGATAGTGGATCTGGGTTGCAGCGCAGCCGAGTTAGTTTTTGGATCAACACTTCGCCTTCCTGGCAATTTGTTGCTCTAACATCCACACCAATTTGGACCCAAGCAATTTTGTGGACAGACTGTGAAGGGCAATGAGTGAGTGACATCACATCCTCACCAGAGCTCAGCAGAGTTATACACATCTGCACAAAGATATTTTGTCTTGTACCCATGTTTTTGAAAGCGACGACACCATCAGGACGTCTCCGCAACCTCCCTTCCGAGGCCCCTTTCGAGTCATTACCAGGAAGGACAAGTACTTCATCCTTGATTTTAATAGGAAGAATGAAATTGTCAATTTAGACAGACTCAGGGTCACCTACACAGACGGAGAGTCTGATACAACTCATCCTACTGCTGTAGCAGAACAAACTCCAGCTACATCGACTACCACTGTTCCTGTAAGCCTGCAGACAAGAGCACCGAGTTCAGCCCCATCGACATCTGCATCAACTGCTTTGCCACCAACAACGGCGTCAGACATGACGAAAAGTTGGTCTGGCAGACATGTCCATTGGCCTAAGAGATTTTTGCAGCATTTAATTCAGGCTGACATCTTGATCGTTATCGGTCGTCTCTCTTTGGTCACCGATCTTGGGGGGAGCTAGTTTAGTGACTCATTAATTTTTCTTTACATTTTGCTAATATTTGTAAGAAAGTAAATGTGTGAATACTATTAGCCAATCAGTGGAGTCCTTCCAGAGAACCAATAGATGTAGTGGCTACTGCAAGGCACTCGATGGGAGCTCATCACCATGACACAATTTGGAGCTCACGCGCTTTTACTTGCAAGCGTTTTCTCATTCTTATTCACGAGTCACTCAACACGTTAATATTTAATGGTGACTTTGTTCAACATCAACAAGACCATTGAGCAGAGTGGATTTCGTTTGGTTGACTGAACAACCACAACGATAACAAACGAGTTTTCTCTTCTGGTTGCCATCTTCAACGTCATTTAAAAAGCACCAACCAGTGGACGGACGATGGAAGGACTAATCGTCAACCGGACTTCATTTACAACACGTCATTGTGAGATGAATTTTTTTTTCTGCTTTAAACATCCTCATCACCTGGTTTAAATACAATCATCATAACCAGCACATTGAAAGGAATTATCACCACAATCCAAATAACGCAAATATTCTCAACTTGAAGGTTTATAAATTAAAAATAGAAAACTACTGACTCAATTAAATCAACAATGTATCAAAAATCCTATTTTTACAAAGGACAAGTACATGATAAGATGTAATGAAATCAAATGAAATCGATTCCAAAGCATAGCAAGCAAATAATGAGAGCTGATTAAATGGAATTGCCATTTTCTTTGCAATATCTACTCTATATACGCACAGAGTGGGTCCATTTTATCTCAAAGAATACTTTCTCATCGTCGTTATTCTGGCCAGAGGCACTGTAACTGTTTGACTATTACATTTCTTAGATACAGCACATGGCATGTCTGTCTTACGACATGAATTTTCCTGTTTACTGTTTTGTTTTACTATTTGTTTATTTCTTTTTAAAGTAGGGACTATTTTATTACTTGCGCCATGGCAGTTGGCCAAGCTCTTGCTTGAGAATTGTGCTTATCCTGTCTATGTGTTAAGTCAAGGTTCATGGAAGAGCGAGAACACAGAACGGATTAGAATGTAACATAACATAAGGAACAGCAGAAAGAGAAAGGGGAAATGCCAACAGCAGGGCAGAGGGAGAAAATAGATGGAGATGGACAAACAAGGGATGTGGTGAGGAATGAGGGGTAGGAGAGAACGCAAGGGGTGGATAAGATGGATACAAAAGCAAAATTTGGGCAAGGGTGGGTTAACGGGCAAAGAAAATATCATGTTTTTGGATGAGAGATGACCTGAGATGGTGGTAAATAGCTGTCTTGAAGATTTGGAGGGAAGAATGAGATTGAAGAGAATTTGTAAGTTGGTTTCCCCATCCTTCTGCATCCGTACTGTCCACCCCATTCCTCCCTACCCCATTGTTTGTCCAATTCTTCCTCTATTTTGTCCTTCAGCTTCAGTGTTGGTGTCCACCACCCTCTCATGACTGTTCCTTTTGTCCTGTTGCATCCTGATCCATTTAGTGTTCTAGCTCTTCCACAATTTAGGGTTGTGAACCTTCCCGTGCTACATTTGAAAAGCTCAACATTCACTTTTGAAATGACGGGAGAACAGGCATGAGAAATCTCCTCCTCTTCTTCTTCTTCTTTCGGCTGCTCCCGTTAGGGGTCGCCACAGCGGATCATCCGCATAATCTGCATAGTGATTTGGCACATGTTTTACGCCGGATGCCCTTCCTGACGCAACCCTGGTCGCCTCTTACGGCACAGGGATATGGTACACCTATTTTAACCGGGGGTATACACCGGCCCAGTACACTGGTACTCATTTAGCCGACCTCGGAAGGATGACAGGCTGAGTCAACCCCCTGGTGTATTAATTCAGTGGCCCAACGGGGCTTGAACTCAGGACCTTTCGGATCCCAAGCCGCTGCCCTAACCACTGCGCCAACACCAAGCTAACAGGCATGAGAAATGTTGACAAATTTTAGTTCACAACCAGGATATTTTGCACTCTGTTTAGACAAATCCAACCTCTGCTGCCCTTTGTTGCACCACCATTTAACGGTGGGCAGTATACACTATACAGTGCCTTCAGAAAGTATTCACACCCCTCGACTTTTGTCACATTTTGTTGTGTCACAACTTGAATTTAAAATGGATTAAATTTATTTTTTTTGTCACTGATCTACACAAATACCCCATAATGACAAAGTGAAAACATGTTTTTCGAAATGTTTACAAGTTCATTAAAAATGAAAAGCTGAAATGTCTTGCGTCGTCAATAAGTATTCAACCCCTTTGCAATGACACTCCAAATTGAGTTCAGGTGTATCCAATTACCTTTGATCATCCTTGAGATGTCTCGACAACTTCATTGGAGTTCACCTGTGGCCAATTCAATTGATTAGACATGATTTAGAAAGAAACACACCTTTCCATATAAATTCCCACAGTCAGAGCAGAAACTCCGCCGTGAAGTCTAAGGAACTGTCGGTATTACTCCAAGATAGAATGGTGAGGAGGCATAAATATGGGGAAGGATATAAAACAATTTCTAGAGTGTTGAAAGTTTACAAGAGCACAGTGAGCTCCATCATCAGGAAATGGAAAGAATATGGAGCTTCCCAGGCTCTTCCTCGAGCTGGCCATCTGACAAAGCTGGGCAAGAAGGACCTTGGTCAGGAAGGTGACCAACAACCAATTTACCACTCTGACAGAACTACAGAGTTCTTTGGCTGAGATGGGAGAAATTACCAGGACAACAATCTCTGCAGCACTTCACAAATGTAGGCTTTGTGGGAGTGTCCAGACGGAAGCCACACCTGAGAAAAAGGCACATGACAGCATGCCTGGAGTTTGCAAAAAAAAGGCATGTAAAAGACTGAGCGCATGAGGCAAAAGATTATGTTGTCTGATGAGACAAAAATTTAACTCTTTGGCCTGAATGCAAGGCGCTACGTCTGGCAGAAACCAAGCACAGATCATCACCCATCGAACACCATCCCTACTGTGAATCATGGTGGTGGCAGCATTATGCTATGGGGATGCTTTTCAGCAGCAGGGATTGGGAGATTTATAAGGATAGAGAGAACAATAAATGGAGCCAAATACAGGCAAATCACTCGAGGAGAAGAGTGCAAAAGACCTTAGACTGTGGCGAAGATTTCCATTCCAACAGGACAATGACCCAAAGCATACAGCCAAAGCAACACTGGAATGGCTTCAGAACAAGAATGTGAAAGTCCTTGAGTGGCCCAGTGAAAGCCCAGATTTGAATCCCACTGATAATCTCTAGAAAGACATGAAGATTGCTGTTCATCGACACTCTCCATTCAACTTGACAGTTTCAGCTAATTTGCAAGGAAGAACGGGAGAAAATCCCCAAATCCAGATGTGCAAAGCTCATACAGACATACCCAAGAAGACTTGAAGCTGTAATCGCTGCCAAAGGCACTTCTCCAAAGTATTAACTCAGAGGGCTGAATATTTATTCATGCAAAACATTTCAGCTTTTCATTTTTTAATGAATTTGTACAAATTTCTAAAAACATGCTTTCACGTTGTCATTTTGGGGTATTTTGTGAAGATTGGTGACAATGTTGTTTTTTTTTAATTTAATCAATTTTAAATTCAGGCTGTAACAACAAAATGTGACAAAAGTCAAAGGGGTGTGAATACTTTCTGAAGGGACTGTAAGTTGCTCAGAGCTTTGGTTCTAAGTGAAACCAAGAGTGCAACACAATTGACCCTTTTAAAGTCCATTAAATATTATTCAAATCGAGAGATTAACTTCAATTTCTCCTGTCACTGGGAATGGATACTTTTGCGAGCTTTTCCTGTCACTTGGCACGTGTATTCTTCCTAGAATGTGTATAAAATCAGGTGAAAATTAGTCAAAGGTCAAGGTCAATGCCATCCAAAACATGTAAAACACCCATTCGGCAGCAATTACAAAATGTATCAACGAAATTTGTTATGCACAACATTTCATCATGTAAAACACTTGATAGGTCAAATTTTCCAAATTACCAAATTGCTGTTTCTATGGCAACTATTGTTTGTTTGGATTTCGCAACTCTGCACATCATCATTCTTGTTTGTTTGTCTGTTTGGATGCACAGAACATGAGTATGTGTATCAATTACATTAGACCCCTTTATTCTGTTATTTGGGGGGCGGGGGGGGGATTAAGTATTCAAAGGGTAGCTGGAATGCGTAGTTAGGAAGTATTGTTTGTTTGAGCCGCTAGCATCTCGATGTATTAAATAGGGATGTAGACATGTTAATTTGTCGAGTAAATGTGCCTTTCTGAAAGGGAGAAATGTGTAATCATCAAGTAAAAAGCTAGAAAAAGGGATTGGGTAAGTTATCTTTCGTGTTTCCCTTTGATATAAGTGACAAGCTACGGGAGAGAGGTGTGCAGTGTCTGGAGAGGGATGGATAAGTCCACACAACTCCATGAATAACAGGCTGAGAGATAGCCAATAGGAGAGCCTGGAAGCTTCAAGAAGGCCAGTAAGGCTAAAAGAAAGCCAATCGGAGGGCCTGAAGCTTCAGGAAGGCTAGAAAGGCTGAGATACAGTCAATGGGCGAGCCTGGAAGCTTCAAGAAGGCCAGTAAGGCTAAAAGATAGCCAATGGGAGAGTCTGAAGCTTCAAGAAAGTTGGAAAGGCTGAGAGATAGTCAATGGGAGAGCCTGGAAGCTTCAAGAAGGCCAGAAACGCTGGGAGATAGCCAATGGGAGAGCCTGAAAGCTCCAAGAAGGCCAGTAAGGCTAAAAGATAGCCAATGGGAGAGCCTGAAGCTTCAAGAAAGCTGGAAAAGCTGAGATAGTCAATGGGAGAGCCTGGAAGCTTCAAGAAGGCCAGAAACGCTGAGAGACAGCCAATGGGAGAGCCTGGAAGCTTCAAGAAGGCCAGAAACGCTGAGAGACAGCCAATGGGAGAGCCTGGAAGCTTCAAGAAGGCCAGAAACGCTGAGAGACAGCCAATGGGAGAGTCTGGAAGCTTGAAGAAGGCTAGAAAGGCTGAGCGATAGTCAATGGGAGAGCCTGGAAGCTTCACGAAGACCAGTAAGGCTAAAAGATAGCCAATGGGAGAGTCTGAAGCTTCAAGAAAGCTGGAAAAGCTGAGATAGTCAATGGGAGAGTCTGAAGCTTCAAGAAAGCGAGAAAGGCTGAGAGATAGTCAATGGGAGAGCCTGGAAACTTCTAGAAGGCCAGAAACGCTGAGAGACAGCCAATGGGAGAGCCTGGAAGCTTCAAGAAAGCTAGAAAGGCTGAGAGACAGCCAATGGGAGAGCCTGGAAGCTTCAAGAAGGCCGGAAACGCTGAGAGACAGCCAATGGGAGAGCCTGGAAGCTTCAAGAAGGCCGGAAACGCTGAGAGACAGCCAATGGGAGAGTCTGGAAGCTTGAAGAAGGCTAGAAAGGCTGAGCGATAGTCAATGGGAGAGCCTGGAAGCTTCACGAAGACCAGTAAGGCTAAAAGATAGCCAATGGGAGAGTCTGAAGCTTCAAGAAAGCTGGAAAAGCTGAGATAGTCAATGGGAGAGTCTGAAGCTTCAAGAAAGCGAGAAAGGCTGAGAGATAGTCAATGGGAGAGCCTGGAAACTTCTAGAAGGCCAGAAACGCTGAGAGACAGCCAATGGGAGAGCCTGGAAGCTTCAAGAAGGCCGGAAACGCTGAGAGACAGCCAATGGGAGAGCCTGGAAGCTTCAAGAAGGCCGGAAACGCTGAGAGACAGCCAATGGGAGAGCCTGGAAGCTCCAAGAAAGCTAGAAAGGCTGAGAGATAGCCAATGGGAGAGCCTGGAAACTTGAGAAGGAGAGGACGCCTCGTAAGAGAGACAGAGCCAGAGTGGAGCCAGAGAGCCAGTGACCGACTCATAAGAGAGGAACGATCAAGCAAGGACGTTCGTGACTCAGTCCAGTTTCCACCGACCATTCCCGTGTTAACTTGGTGCTTGGGATCGGACAGAAATAAAGAAAGAAAGACGAGAGGAGGGAGAGAGGAAGTTGGCGGACCATCGTTTGTTGGTCATGGTTGGAGTTGAGTCGCGGTTAGACCGGCAGACCTACGTACGACCTCTTTGCCATGTGAAATAACTGGTGGAGCTACATGCGACCTCGGTGGAGCACGAGCCAGAGGGTCGATCTCGAGCTGGGTTTATTTGCCGACATAGTGCCTCACCTTCCTCTGCCACCGTCATCCTTCACTTCTATCCTTGACCAAATGGTGCCAGGCTTGTAAAGACGGGAGAAAGAGAAAGGATTCACTGGTGTGTGTGTGTGTGTGTGTGTGTGTGTGTGTGTGTGTGTGTGTGTGTGTGTGTGTGTGTGTGTGTGTGTGTGTGTGTGTGTGTGTGTGTGTGTGTGTGTGTGTGTGTGTGTGTGTGTGTGTGTGTGTGTGTGTGTGTGTGTGTGTGTGGCCCCATAGAAAGGGGGTTTGCTTTTGCTGTACTTCATTTATCACTTGTATTTATTTCTTCTTGCCCATTTATCGTGAATTGCTTTGTGTCCCCTTTGCCCCAGAGAAAGTCCCAACGTTCGTCCCCCCACGGCCCCCTCCTCTTGCCGGGTTTGCTTCTTTAGTGCTGCCTCTGCCACCGAAGGTGAAGGAAGTTATGTATTTACCCCTTTTTGTTGGGTCGCCAAAATAGGTGACCCTTATTGTCGGTAATTCTGTCTGTTTGTTCGTTTGTCATCAGCATAATTGGTAGTAAACGTGGGCCGATTTTGACCAAACTCGGGTGGTAGGAACAACTTATGACCTAGTGCTTTGGAAATTGTGATGGTTGCTCGGGACGCTTTGGTTCCCTAGCAACAGCCGAAAAACCTTGAAAATCGGTACCGTTCACGCAAAATCAATTCCGAAAGCCATTATGCCTTTGCCTCAGGACATATTGACCGATTTCGCATAGGTCAGGGGTCAAAGGTCAATTAGTGCAAAAATCGATAATATGCGAGAGCTGGAGGTGCCCTCGCGCCAAATGCTACTCCTCCTCGGGTTATGGTCGGATGGTCATGAAAATTCACACTAATCGTCTGGAAGACATTGTGCACAAACGATCAAACTGGATTTTCGATTCAGATCTTTGTTCACCCAAAACACACCCTCGAACTTTGGGGATTTCCAATTTCAAACCGCATTTTCGGTACTTTTCATTCAAATGGATACCGAGTTGTTATCAGTAGATGGAACTGGATGAGATTTGATACGCATAATCTTAAGGTGATTCCCTATCCACTATTTGACATCCATTTTGCTCTATATCTTATAGTTTCCATGCTCGGCAACCCATCGCCGCCGACCGGCTTGTCCGTCTGTTTGTGTGCAGGATATCTCAAAATGTTGTGGACGGATTTGGATGAAATTTTGTGGATAGGTTGGGTGTATGACAAGGACGAACTGAATTCATTTTGGTGAAGATCTGGATCCAGATCAGGCTACTAGAATTTTTAAAGTGATTCTTCACCATTGAGAGATCGGACCAACAACGATATATAAGCATGATATTTCAAAAATGTATTGGGTGCGATTTGTTCTCATGGATCATGCATTGCATGCTGGAGGTATGCGCTCTACCGAGTGCCCTTCCAGTTAATAAAAGTTATTGATTATTTGATAAACGAATACGCGTCACCTTCCTCATCTTGTTTGTCTTCGAGTCATTTGGACCACTAGGATTGGCCTTATAAGTAACGCCTCCAAAGGAGATCAAAACCGTTCAGCATCTACGGGCAATACCCGGCATTTACGGTGACCCTTTAGTGGCCCCCGTGAACATGACAATAGCTTTAAACCCCTTATGACCCCAAATACCCTTTACACCCTAAGGCATTTAAGACCCCCAAACCCATCAAACCGCAGGACCATTTAAGACCCCTAATACCCTGCAGACCCTTAAGAGTCATATACCCTTTAAGACTCCTTAAACCCTCTGCACATTTAAGACCCTTAAAACCCCTTAAGAATCCTAAAACCCTTTATGACCTTTAAGACCCCTAGGAACCTTTATACCCCTCAGGCCCTGAAGAACCATTCGACACTTCAGACCCTGTAGATCCTACAGACACCGTGAGACCCCGAAGACCCTATAGACCCTATAAACCCCATGACACACTTTAGAACTCTTAGGACTTAGATCTTTTAGATCCTATTAGACCCTTTAGAATCCTATGCCCCTATTTAACCCGTTAGACTCTTTAGAACCCCATAGACCCCAAAGACTCCTTTAGACCTTCAGCCCCTTTCAGACCTTTTAATACCATTGAAACCACTTTGACATTTAGACCCTTTTTAGAAGTTTTAAGACCATTTAGACTCCTTTCGACAATTCCGACACTTAAGACCATAAATTACACCCATTGACCCCTTTGACCTTTTAAGACCCTTTAGACACTTTCGACCATTTAGACCTTTTCACCTTTCGAGACCTTCAGACCATTTGGCCTTTACAACTTTTCAGACATTTAACCTTTACAACTAGACCATTAAGACCTTTCGTTAGCAACCAATGACCTTTCATTCAGTACATCCTTCCATTTATTTGCAACACAAAATACACCACACAAAACAAGTCCCAGCGAGGGTGTGCAATCATCGATTGCTCATTACCTCCACCACCGAAGGTGAAGGAGGTTATGTTTTTACCCCCCCCACCCCCCCCCCCCGTTTGTTTGTTTGTCTGTGTGCAGGATATCTCAAAAAGTTGTGGACGGATCCGGATGAAATTTGGTGTGCAAGTTGGGTGTGTGATAACGACGAACCGAATAGATTTTGGTGAAGATCCAGATCAGGATCCGACACAACTAGAATATTATAAGCGATTCTTCACCATTCAGAGAGGGGCAAAAAAATGATATATAGTACAATATCTCAAAAAGTTTTTGACGGATTCGGATGAAACTTGGTGGACACGTTGGGTCTGTGATAAGGAAGAATTGTTTCGATTTTGGTAAAGGTTCGAATCCGGATCGGGATACAATAATTATTTAATTATTAAAGTGATTCTTCACCATTGAAAGATTGGGCTAAAAAGGATATAGTACCATATAACATGATATGTTCTCGTGGATCAGGCATTGCATGGCTGAGGTATGCGCTCCACCGAGTGCCCTTCTAGTTTATTTATGTATTTTTATATATATATATATATATATATATAGTTACTTTGTTATATAAATGTAAAATCTCCATGTCTCATTTTTGAGGTGCGGTTGGGGGCTGTGTCATCGGTGAGGACTCGCATCCTTGTTCACAGTATAACGGATTTACCCAGGCTGTTTTTTCCGAGTCTCTCACCTGGCAATGGGTCTGATGTAAACGTGCGTCATGCCACTAGAGAGGCACTACAAATCCCTGGTGTCGCTCATGACAAGCCGCACACCGCCTGGTTTGTTTGGAAACAGGCTGAGGCATGTTTAGACCACACCACTCTGACACTGCTTGACAACAACACAATATAAATGCCAACATTCGTCTTCGAGGCAACTTGCCGGCTTGGCCACCAGCATCATAGCGGGAGCACTTGTTCACCTTTTCTTCATCTTCTCATTCAAGTATACACAGTCCGGTGCAATGAAACTTCAATACAAGACGAGGCCATTTCGCCGATTATACCCATGTTTTCTCCGCACTGCATTTACCTACATGCAACTATGCAAGGTAATGGAATTCTCTTCTTCTGTGGGACATTTCAGGTCGAAAACGTAAATGCAGATGCGACAGCTGGTCATCCATCCCCATGGAAAAGACATCGTCCTCAGACACAGTTATAGTCAGATTCGACATCATGTAGGAAGAATAATTTGCAGGCTGACGGATCAGATGCGAGCACACCAACTCAACTATCTTGCAGTTCCTTACCCTAAAACACCTGGTCTTTCATAGATATCTCTGATCCATGTACTAACCGAGCTCAACTCTGCCCAGCTCCCAAATCTGATGAGATCAGCCACATTGAAACCATTCTTTGCTTACCGGACATACTTAGAAACAAACTTTCTTAAACTCTACTCAGTCAAAAAACTTGTTGATATAATTTGTTTTGATTGGTTAAAATCATTCATGTAAATAAAATCTGTAACCCAAATGATGCTACCCTTAGATTTGAGCTGCAAGCAAAGA
Organism: Eptatretus burgeri; assembly: GCF_056783735.1. NCBI lineage: Eukaryota > Metazoa > Chordata > Myxini > Myxiniformes > Myxinidae > Eptatretus > Eptatretus burgeri. The sequence goes on along the minus strand of NC_140963.1, from coordinate 74,561,551 downwards.
TGTAGATTTGATAAATCCATTAACACTGTCTGGGGAACTTTGTTAGCAAATTATATTCTGCATTAATACCTTGTAGTTGACAACGGACTGAATATGCAGTTAAAAGGGAAACACCAGGTTTAATTTTGAAATCAAAATGATTTGCGTATTCAATAATTTTAGCTGTATGAACAAACACATCGTTATCTTGTCGAGAAGATGGTGGTGTTATGATGTATTCCTTAATAATACGCAGTGGAATGTATACCTAGTGACGTGATGTATGCGGTCACACTTGTCTCATCTGTACATTGTTGGTAATTTTTATAAAGACATTATTTTTCCACATCTTTCAAACCCTCCATTATAAAGAGAGTAAAAAGTACGTGTAAAATCAGGAAGATATGGAAAGAACGCTTGTTGTGCGGCCATCTCAACCAATGGCTAAGTGTTCTGTCTACAGTAAGGTGATGATGATGATGATTGATGATGTCGCCAATGGTGCAATGAAACTTAGATTGATACGTTGGTTGACCAGGCTCGGATACAATGGTGATACATTATTGTTATTCACAGTACACAGAGCGTCTGGATCAATCGCATGAGGCCTTGCATGCTACCAGCACCTCTTCATCTATACAGCGAGAGTAATGATGTCCAATGTTGTTGAACATCGCATCTGACCAGAAAATGCCATACAATGTGCGCAAACATGAACACGTCTTGGAAAAGGAAAAGGGTCAGCAATAGTGACTGGACAGAACCAGTCTGAGGAAGCCTTATTCCAAAAAGAGAGGCTGTTAAAGACCATCACGGATGGCTTGTGTCGTCTCGAGAGGCTAATTGGCTCCTTCTCTTGTTCCTCTCACCATCCGCCTGTTTACGGGCCATCCTGGCACACGGCCGTGACCCTAATAATGGGGTGATGTTGCTAGCCTTGTAGGCCATACATCACCGTGATTGGCTCGAAGAATCTTCCTGGAGCTCATCGTGGGTTTTGTCGCCGCACGTAATAAATCAATGTCAGCCTTGGAAAGGTGGCTACAGCCAGGGCTCCTGCATAATTACCAGCCATGGAGCATGTGACGTCGATTCGACATGTTCGGCCTGTGATGCACTGCCATCGTCTTTCAATTTGGTTCTATTATCCAATTACAAGGTCTTGGTGCTATTTGTGTATATATTTGAGGTGAGGATTGCTCTGTAGGTACTTTTGTGTTCAATGCAAACCATGCAATTGGAAAAATCAGATAGGATGGAGAGAAAGACTTACAAAGAAGAGTTTATACTTGGTTTTGAGACACTTGATGATTACAAATAACGAGTCTGAAAGGCATTAAGGAAAGATTACCTCGTGGCATATTAAAGAAGGACTAGTCTGCATGACATTAAGAAAGCACTAGCTTGCTGGGCAATAAGGAAGGGCTCGTCTTTTGGAGAGTAAGAAAGGACTAGTTGCAGGGAACTAAGAAACGACCAGTCTGCAGGGTACTAAGGAAGGAGATGTGGTGCATACACATACATGCAGCTGTGATTTCAAATGAAAACTGATGGAGCAGTGTGTTCTTGGACTGCGTCTAAGACGTTGCACGCATGAATATTGCTGCTCCACTGTGATGAACAAGCCATTCTTAATAATTATATTGCGCCTCAGAGGACAGATATAAACTATTACTTCATATTCCTGCTCAAAAATGCTTTACCATGGCTGGTTTGAATTTTCATGAAACACCCCAAACAGATAATTTAACAAAGTGAGGTTCATTGAGGCTGTGCAGACTTCTGACAATTCCAAATGTGGGTGCAGAATCAATATAATGACTGCACTCGTGCTGAGAGTTATAAAGTCCTGCAATGTCGACTGGAAACGCGAAAAAAAAAAATTTCTATTATCAAGCCCTGCTCACAAATCTCCCGGCTTCCTTCCTTGCACATTATTTGGCTGTCAACTCGCAGGGGCAGCCATTACTGCTTTCTACAAAGGTTTTTAGTGCCTGGACCTAGGCTGGTGAGAGTGTTACGCTGAGATAGAGTGGCTTATTTAAAGTTTTCACTTATGTTTTGGGATATGTGTAGATAGAGTAGTGAAGGTAAAGTAAAATGATGCAGTATAAATTGTCCAAATGTGTATTGAATAACACTTACAATATTGCAGCAAGTTTCACTCAGAGGTCTACGGAGATCTGGGCATGAAAAGGTCTTGTATTGAAAATAGATTTGCCTTCAAACATTCGTTCTTTCTTCTGCAAACAAGTTCTGGTGCTTCATTGAGTGCTTCTTTCCAGCATTTTTACCCGTTGGTGTTCTTCGGATGCTACCGTACTCCCAAATGCCTGTTCCCTAACATAGCTATTCAAAGCTGCAACAAAAGTGCCATTTGGAGACTTAAAACCATTATGATTATCCACAGGATGGCTTTAAGTCTTTACTGGAGTAGAAACAACTTTGTATTCATCCAAATGAGTGCAAATGGTATTTTAAATCACCGCTTTGGTAATTTTTTTCATGTGAAAA
>NC_140963.1:74521558-74556558 GCF_056783735.1 Eptatretus burgeri | reverse complement strand
ATGTACTGTTATATTTTTCGTTACCTTATTTTATTTTATTCATTTTACTATAGGGCCTACTAGCCTACTCCTTGGCCGATCAGAGAACCCACAAATCCCCGGTGGGCCCCCAGTTACCGGTGGGCCCGAGGCCAATGGCCTATGTTGGCTATTGGAAAATCCGGCCCTGTATGTATGTATATATATATATATATATATATATATATATATATATATATATATATATATATATATATATATTGTGATGTATTCACATTATATAAATATCTCGTTTGTAATATTTTTACTATTCATATTGTATTTCGCTAATTCTATTTGGTGTCGTTTTATGATCGTAAAGAAAACTTGTTTTAATCTAACTGTAGCTCCCTGTGTTAGCATACGTCTGACTTGTTGTTTTAATCTATTGACAAGTTCAGTGCTGTGTGTGGTTTCTCTCACCATCCTAATTATTTCACCTGCAGCTGAACCATAAAATAACTCCTAAGGAATGTTGCTGTCTAAGAAAGGCATCCGTACAACGTGGAATAGTAAAGCATTTCGTTTCTCAAATAATTTGGTGTGAAATTTATTACTATTGATATTGATTTGTAATTCCAAAAAAGAAACTGAAGTGTGACTTTGGTTTTCCTTTTTTAATTTGAGTTATTTTGGATATATTGGACACACACACACACACACACACACACACACACACACACACACACACACACACACACACACACACACACACACACACACACACACACACACACACACACACACACACACACACACACACACCCTTGGTACGAGGTTTAATGCAAGGCATTGCTTCAATGCAGCTTGCCTTCTCAACTTGGAAGGAAACGCAAACTGAGAGAAACAGTAGTTTTCTCAACAAAACCGACAAAAAATGTGCATCTGTCCTTTGGCAAGCCAAAATGCAATGCCAAGATCCTCTCAACCTAACTTCTCCAACTTATCTCTGTATTCCAAGACATGTTGGCAGCTGGTGAAGTCAGTCTCTGGTGTTTGGTCTTCCTTCCTGCTCTCACTATTTACTGTTGACTCCATAGAAAACTCTACACATGGCAAGGCAAGATAATTTAAATCGCTATTTGCATTCAATGTGAGAATCCCCAAACCGTTCTTCCATGTTCCCTCTTTGTCCCCCGTAACCCTCTGCCAGGTGGACATTGAATTTTCCACCTGAGAAGCTGAATACATTTCTGGATCACAAATCGGCTACATCCCCATGAGGCATCATTGGCCATGTTCTCAAAGCATACTCTGCCAAACAGGCATCTCGTTTATTTGCCCCTTTCAGCAGATCCTTCACATTGATCACCTAACATCTACTTTTAATGTTTAAAGCATAGTCCTCATCCACAAGAAGGGTTCAGAAACGTATATTCAATTACGGACCACCTGATTCGCATAATAAGCAAAGTAATGGAATCCATAATTAACGATATAATTATTCCTCTTCTCCAATGCTTTCATCACTGATCCAAACCCAGCTGCTCAATGCTGAACATGTTGCTTCCCCTCTCTTGTATCATCATCTGCTCTCTTTCCTGTATAGTAGCAACAGGTGAAATGATTCAGATGAAATGCGCTTATGCACGTGTCACTTTGCCCATCTTCACAGTTAAAGATGAACATGGTGGCACATGCACAAGCACGTAGTGCCTGTAATTTCGGAGCTGTTGCAACTACAGTCGTTTGATCGATGATGGTCATACAACAGGTTTTGACTCCAGACCTCCAATCTCTTAAAACAATCCTTTGACAAGGTTTATCACCCGGCACTGCTTGCCGAGCTCTCTGCGTATCGCATTCAAGGCTGTCTGTAGTCGTGCCTCGCTGGCTAAGTTCATCCATGCATGCAAACACTGTCGTATGTAGGTCTGGATGGTTCCTTGTGGACTTCAATATCTCTGAATGCTGGTGAGCCACAAAGCAGCATCATGCAGATTCAACGGCACAATTATCTTCCTGGTTTTCACAAGGACCTCTCTGTTTCCTTGAAAATGTCTCTTTACCATTTTTCTGTTGACTCAACATTCTATCAAACTCCACCACACTCTTCCATGAGCCTAGATTTTGTATACAAAAAAAAATGAAAGCATATCCCCCATCCTACTGCAAAAGTTGAAAAGATGAAAACAAACTAGTCCCATACCTGGAATGTTACAATTATTCCAATTGAGTTTTACATCATCACAATGTCTTTCCATAAGGATCATCAAGCAAACCCATCATCCATCTACTTCTGTGATCAACCTGAGACAGAAGTTTTGTTTGTTGATCTCCTGGGCCTGCCATCTGCCATGATCTCACTTAGTCCATGAACCAAACAAGAGTTGACTACCAGAAAGGGGGACTAAACGCCACTGTATTTTCCAGTTCGGTTGATGTCAGTTGTGAATAAAAACAAACTGAATACCATGAATGACCCCGACGTTGAATGAAAGCTGATTACCAAATGATGTTGATACTTAGGCAGCCGATTACCAGGCAATATAAAAAAAATAACAAGAATGAATACCATGAATGATCTGGAGTCAAATAAAAGGCAATTACTACATGATGTTGATAATACTTACATAGCCGATTACCAAACATAACAAGATGGCGACTATGCGCGACCCCCACCCCTTGTGTGTCATGACGTCGATTTCTTCGATAAAAATAAATGTAGATACAAATTCATATCAAGTTGATAACACAATGTAAGGTGACATTGCAGTTAAAGATGACAGAAACACAAATCTATCCGTATCTTAACGAAGACATGTCCTTCGTGCTTAACTGTTTAAACGGTGAAGACGGACTGACCACGTCCCTGGGCGTGGCCTAACTCTATGATTGATAGGAGCTCTGAAGCGCTCGAGCTGTGATTGGTTAGTGATCTCGTGGACGCTCTGATGACCAATCACACGACCAATCACAGCAATAACGTAAATGTGAGGAGGATAACGAGAAAACAATTTGAAAACCCCTCCTATTGACAAAGTCAAACGTCGGGGTAAAATGTGATGGACATCTTAAAAGAGTAGCTGAACACCTTTTTGGTGGCCATCTTGGAAAATGGCTGCCTCATTTGATCACATTTCTGAAAATTGACAATAACTTTGCAATGGATCATCTGAGGCATATACAACCCTTAAAAAAGAAATATTCAGTGTAAAATTTGGCACATGTCAATCGAACGTTTGTAAATATTGGTCCATTGGATTCTGAAATAATTAAGAAAATAGGTCACAATTTGGATTATTCTCACACAAAATTTTCTACACCTGGCATCATGCTTCCTGAAATATTTATGATATTTAATTTATTTAACATGCAGATATAAGAAATATTTAACATCCATACACAAGGCAAGTACGAGCTTTAATGCTATTCTTCACGGTTCAGATAATTACTGGCATATGATGTCGGTGTCCTTTCAGTCGTCATCAATGTCTGAGTCCTGGTAATGCTCTGGCTCCTCATCATCACTGGCCATGTTGGAGCAAGTGTGCAACCTGCACGCTGCTGTACATTTCAGGGCGTTAAAACACACAAACTCTTGTGTGCAGCCTTGAAGCTGCTGTTTGCATCATTCGTTAGGAACACAGCTATGCTTCTGATGCAGTGCCCTGATTGCCAGTACACTGATGCTCATTTTGCCAACCTTTGAAGGATGACAGGCTGTCAACCACACCTGGTGTTAATTCAGCGGCCGACTGGGATTGAGCTTGGAAACTCAGGACCCTAGGATCCCAGGCCAGCCACCCTAACCGCTAAGCCAACACCAGGCTTACAGACCCTTAATGATGCATGAGCAGTCAGTGGGCTGACAAGAGCGAGCACACTTGCAACGCATCAAACTGAGAACAACTCCGGGAGCGGCGGATCCTTTAATCCACTGGATAACAAGGTTGCCATTTTCACTTGTCCATCCGTGCCCTTGACTGGGGTGAGGAATAGAATATCTGGCAAATTGACTAAACTCTGTTGCCATATGGCTGCCTGGTAGTTAGAGCAATGTGTGCGCTGTTAGAGCATGTCTTCACACATGTTCCTACTCTTGTTTTGAAGAAATAGACACAGCACTATGTATGGAAAAGTTGGAAAGTGTCGAGTTTGACACAGTACCTCTTCCCTTGTGCGTACATCTGTCTGTCTCTACAGTGCTTGCCTTTGACAATAATAACACGCAAGAGGAAGTCCGAATTGGAGCAGGAACCAAATCATGCCAACGGTATCATTGTTCAACCAACATCGTCATCATGTGCGCCACAGAAACTAGTCACGACTGCCTCCACAAAGGATAAGAAGCAAACAATAAAGCCATTGGGTGTGCAACTGCCAATATACGTCATTGGGGAAAGTAACAGTCCACCCGCAATCGTCCCACTCTGCTTGGGAAGATGGTTCTAATTGCTCAAAATAGAAAATTGGAAACGCATGATGTCCTGTTTCATCCTCTCAGACCATTACCCTGGGAATTAGCAAATGGTGATGGTACTATGAAGAAAACAATTAAGGCTAGTTTGTCAAAACACCTTGAGAGCAACATCTTGCGAGCAGAGGATGACCCTCATCCACATGCTACACTCATTGATGCCATGGGCCTCATGCATAAACTGCTTGGTGAGAATTGAACATTCAGTGAACTCTCACAAATGCTCCACACTTGCCCAGAAAGTGACAGAATTGATGTGGTATTTGACGTATACCATGAACATTCAATTAAATCTGCTGAACGCATTAAATGTGGTTCCGAAAAAGGCATGGTGTTCAACAATAAAATGCCAGGCCACAAGATCAAGAATTGAAGGTAGCTTCTCTCATGCACAGATAGCAAGAACAAGTTGACTGGTTTTTCTCACAGAGAGCTGGAAGGAGGACAAGATCAGGGCAAGGATGGGGAACAAAAGCATGTTTGTCACGTCTAGTAACAGGTGCATCAAGTTAACTGCAGAAAGTTGGCAAGAAATCGGTGACCTCCAATCCAGCCAAGAAGAGGCAGATACACGCATCCTGTTGCCTGCCAAAAACGCTGCAGGAAACTTCCCGGCACTTGTTTGCATCGCAGAGGACACAGATGTCTTCATCATTTGCCTTTTATTGAGCAAAGATGTGAACAGCAAAATATTCAACAGATGAGGATCCATGTCATCTGTTCAGCTTGTTGACATCACAAAACTTGCACTGGGTAGTAATGTGTTTGTGGCATTGATAGGACTTGATCCATTGACTGGATGTCACACCCTCAGTGCATATGCTGGGCAAGGAAAGAGGAAGGCTTTGGCAATCCTCCTGCGTTATCAGAAGTTCATAGATGTCTTTACATCACTTGGAACCAGCTGGAACATTACCAATGACATGTTCTGCATCATCCAGTAGTTAACTTGCCAACTTTACTGTCGCAATACCAAAGTGCCGAGAGTTAATGAACTCAGATACCAAATGTTCCGCAGCATACGAGGGGAGCTCGAATCAGCACAGCTTCCACTATGTGAAACACGCTCCTACAGCAAACACTTCGATCTAACTACCAAGCAGCCATATGGCGACGGAGTTTAGTCAATTCGGTAGATATTCCAAACCACAGTCAAGGGCATGGATGGACAACAAATGAAGATGGCAGCCATGTTATACAGTGGCTGACAGAATCCCCGTTCGCGAAAGTGTTCTCAGTTTGATGTTGTGCAAGTGTGAGCGCTCTTGTCAGCCAACTGACTGCTCAGGCATCATTAATAGCCTGAAATGTAGAGCAGCATGTAAGTTGCACACTTGCTCCAAAATGGCCAGTGATGATGAGGAGCCAGAGCATTACCAGGACTCATCAGACAGTGATGACGACTGAAAGGACACCTACATCAGTATGCGAGGAATTATCTGAAATGTGAGGAATAGCATTAAAGCTTGTACTTGCCTTATATCTGCATGTTTAATAAGTTAAATATCATAAATATTTCAGGAAGCATGATGGCAGGTTTAGAAAATTTGTTTTTGAAAATTTTGAAAATCCAAATTCTGACCTATTTCCTCAATTATTTCTGACTCCAATCGACCAATATTTACAAGCGTTAGACTGGCATGTGCCAAATTTTATACTGAACACACTGTATCTTGTTAAGGATCGTGTATGCCTCAGATGAGCCATTGTAAAGCTGTCGTCAAATTTCAGAAATATGATCAAATAAGGCAGCCATTTTCCAAGATGGCCACCCAAAAGGTGTTTCGCTCCTCTTTTGAGATACCGATCACATTTTGTTTATTTATGACAGACATCAACCTAACTGGAAAATACAGTGACTTTTAGCCCCCCTTTCTGGTAGTCACCTCCAAAATATTGAAGGCTGGCTCATGAACTATCTTGGGTGATTGGCATCCACAAGCTGATCAATGAAGCTCGCCACAGGCTGAGCATTTCACACAAGGCCAAGTGCTTTCTTAGTTATGCAGAACTTCTCACAGGAAATAAAGAGTATTATTCTCTGTTGTGCTGGCACACCTGAATCCCACCTCATACTCCTTCCTGGAAGACAACAAGGCCACGGCTCTGTAAACCATTGCATATGACCCATTGTTTTGTCACCATGCATGACAGTGGTCTTTTGATCTTCCACCATCTCTGATCCAGGATTGCTTCTCCTTCTCTTTCAAGCAGCTACCTCACTCCAGCTCTGTCAGGGAATCCAGGAACCCCTCCTTTTCAACGTTTCAAAGTCCAGACTTCTTGCTCACTTCCACTCTTTTGTCCTTGTCTTTTACTTCCTGTGAAAGTCTGTCTCATCATGTTCCTCCCTCCCATGACTACTTGAAGGATGCATCTCATGTCCCATCTCGAATTTATACGTTTCCTTGTTTTATTCCCACTAACCTCCAGCCAAACTGCACCTTTTCTTCTCTGTGATGGTTAATACAAATCAAAGGTCTGCTTGTTCCCTTCTGCCCTTTAATACTGGTCAAAAGTCCCTCAGCCTTTATCACTTTGCTCCTGCACAAGCCTCAACTTTGTTTTTAAAAAAGGTAAAGCTACATTATAAATCTGACAGACCATGATCACTGCACATGTCTAGTCATTGATTTTATTTTTATAGAGTTGAATATGAAGATAAAGAGTTGTTCTGCTGCTGGTCATGCAGGGGGAGTAGTAGCTTTAGCATTTCTTTTTTGTTGTTTGAAGAATTGTTCAGCTAATTGTTCTCTTTGCTCAGCTGAATCTTAAAATACCATATTTTACAAACAATATTTGATAGGCCCAACAACATAGCTAACTTAAATGTTTGTTTTGTGATTCAAGCAGATCAGGAATGAAATATGCCGTTAACTTTTAGTGTTGCTTAGTTGTTGTCATGGTCTTCGAGCTCGTCTCATGATGTAATGGTCAATTTGAATCCCATCTACCAAATTGCTTTTTTAAAATTGAATCTGACGCCCTGACATGTTATGTGGATTGTGGACAAAATCCTTTAATGGCTTTAGTAATTTGAGGAGCAAAAATTAACTTTGACTCCCTAGAAAATGATTCCTCCTTCAGTGTTGCTCATCTACAAAATCAATGAGTTTGTTATGTATAATGGTGGGATGGAGGTGAAAGCAAAATTCAAAACAACAATGTTGAAAATCCCAGCATGTTGTGACATTCTGGCTGCATTGAAATGTCGAGCAACCACTCTCATGTAAAGAGAACCTTTGAGTAACCCAGCATAGAGTAATGGTAGTGCCTGGAATAAGATGCCTTGTGCCGTATGATCGTTGCTATAGGCTTGACCTAAAATATGTTTCGCTGTAATCTCCTGTCTTACCTTCTTGCTCTGGCTTACCTGCTGTACCTTTCTTACCTGTCCAGCTGAAATTGTGCAGTTAAGTGATATATAGCTGATAGGTGTCTGGTCATGGGTGGTGTCACAGCATGTCAAAGATGCTGCACACAATGGGGGAGCACAGAGAGTAAATAATAAGACTGAAACTATTGTGGGCCAAATATTTTCCGACACCCCATAATTGGTGAACGTTCCACTTTTACAAACTTATAAACCCGATTTGGAGCTGCTCAAACAGTCCGGTCTGTGAGTAGATTTGAAAAGAATAACCTGTACAAAGGTTGTTTGATTGTGGACTGACCATTCGGCATTTTCTTTCTTTGAGTGATCTTTTTAAAGCTACCTCGTACTTTTCTTGCCACATGACCTATAAACGTTACCTTAAAAACTATATCTTAACTTACAACTTCCTTTTGATTCTGCTGGAGATGACATATACAGCTAAACAGAAGTGATCTGCAGCGCAACAATACTGCGACACCATTTGGGGGTAATGAGGTAGAAAGCCTTTCCAGATGGACCAAGTGAAAGCCTTTCTATTAGCTCTTTCATTGGACTGATAATTAGCGGTCCTTTAGCACGTGTATGGAAGGACAAATCACTAAATAATGAAACGAGACGTGACGGAACGATGTCAGCGAGCAAGCTGCACAGGAGGTAATGACGAAAAAAAAAAATTCAACAAAACCATTGGAAAATCTCTGATTTCGTAAAAGTTTCACTTATTTAAGTACACCATCGGGTCATTGAGCACGACGCATTCCATCGAGACAAGCGATGATTTCCTTCGCTGAATCTCTTTCTGTTTCTGAAAAAAAAATTAAATTGAAAAGTGATTTATATGGAATTGTTTACTCTGGAAATATTGATAATTTAGCAATTAAGAGGGGAAAGCAGAGCTGGTCCACAATTTGCATTTAACACAACACAGCACTGGATTTTGTGCACTGCTGTTCTGCAGTTCAAAAAAAAAAATCATTATGTATGTAATATATCATCATGAATATATTTTTAAAATCTCATCATGTATGCAGTATAGTATAATCATTCTGCCATAAGAGAGGAATATTTTCCCTTATGTTGAGGGTTGCGTGGACATTATACGGTTAGGTGGTGTTAATACAGAACCAACTTGAAGAAGAAAAAAAAATCAGAGATTGCCTTTTTTGTAGTGTTTGTGTAGCTTTATAGTACGTACTTTATAGACATACTCGCATTCTCATTGTACAGATTTCAGAGAGGTATTCAGTTGATACTGGCTACCACCAGGTGCTGTTTGTGACCCATGTTAGCACATTATATGCAGACAGGCAGACAGACAGGCAATACCCTCTATTCAATCAAGGGTAAATATCTCAGGAAGATATCTGGAAGAATATCAGCACCAAAACTCATCTCTTCCCAAGTTTTATTTTTGTATAAAATTCTGGACATATATCACATGCACGACAAAGACATTAGTAGACATTAATTTACTTTTACATTAATTGCAAGGACAATAGTGGAATATGGTTAATCACATTGCAATTTGATGTTAGGTAATCATACTCATGATGTCATGCATTCTCTTGGCCCGTTTGATGTTCACCTTTCATGAGACTATTGCAATGATATGCAGTTAAGAGATGAGGAACGGTTTACATGAGGCAACATCATCAATTCGATTCGTACAAGGGCCATTCTTTGTAACTCTTACCATTGGATAATTAGTCTGCAAGCACGTGCAAATCAATGAGATGGCCAAATGTACGTCTCCTCTGAAAACTGGTATGATATCTCAAATTAATTTTCCTCTGATAACATTGCACCAGATGACAGCTTATTCTTAATCGTTTATGATGCTCCTCCCAAGTTGTACACATCTGCTCTGCCACGAGTCATGGACAAACCATTACATCTGTGGAAATTACTGGGATACTCATTTGGATATTGTGGTGGCCTATTAATGAGTACCGTAGTTCATGTGTTCAAATCCAGCTGAAAGTGCCGGTATCAAATATTTGAATTCTCATCTTAAGGCAGATGAGGTAGACTCAGGAAAATTACCATGTCTCCATTGGATTGTCCGTTGAAACCCATCTGATTTAATTAATGACCATCAAGATGGAGATAAATCTACTTTCCCCACCTGGTCTTGTCCACAGGTGATGCTCGTCTGCACTTTGCGGTTGACTCCTATTCCCTTTCTTTATAAGAGGTCGGTATGAATGACTGTGGTCTTCATCTTGCTTTCAAATGTTGAAACACTATTGAAAAGTGCCATCTCCTTCGGTGTTTCCATTTTCTGCTGAAAAATACTGTTGAATTGAAAGTATACATTTTCTTCAATTTGTTCAAAACTCCTAAAGAGCACGATATGATCTCACAAGATTGCAATGACAGTTGATGCCTGACAAAAGATGAGTAATTTCTGCATGAGTTAATTCTTAGAAACAATCTTCTAGATGTTTAATGTATAAAGGCTTTGCTGCTGTCTCGGATGGCCTCGGCCTTTCTGACTGGGAGAGCTTGGAAGCTAATGCTATACTCTAAATGGGCCACAGTCGGATATCGCCTCTGCATTTAGTATGTTGAGGATGTTGAAGATTCCATGACATTAAAAAAAAAAACAGAAAAGAAAAGGAGTTGGCCATTACCCTGTTGGTGCCCAGGCTAAATTCCTTAACTTCAGGTTAAATTTGATTTTCAAGTCACTCAAGGTGTATGGATATTAATTCTTGATTATTATATTTGTCTAATAATGGGGTGAGTACATCACCATCATGCTGTATTTTCTTTGATCTGAAGCTAAGCTGTCATGACCCACTTTCATGTCATGATTTATCTTCGGAGAAGATTTTATTTTTGCCTAAAACACTCCCAGGAACTCATTAATTAACCTCTGAAAGTTTGATGAAGATCAGTTTGGCCTTCTCCGAGAAAAACGGTGACAGACAAACAGACAGACATCTCTCTTATAGAGTTATCGTGCAGTAAACCCTTAAATATTGCAGAGAGGTTACATTCCTAGAAAATGCACGATATTCAAAACCATGACAGTTAAAACCAATCTCCTATACGAATACAGTGGTTAGGTTCCTGGGATTTTAGAAAATATAGAGGATGGTGGGTGGCAACCCAAAAGAAACACATCACAATTGAAATAAACATGTAAAATAAATATAAATCTGCTTTACGATAAAGTCTCCTGCTACATTGAAGCAGATTAAACAGTCAGAAGCAATTCAACTTGCCTCCTCACACCCTCCATTTCTCTCTGATTAATATCTTAAAATCATTTTCCTTTGTAATCTGTTGATGTGTTTCCTTCAGAAGTCGTTCTGCAGCTCCATGAACCAGTGAATAAATAAAATTAAAAGAATCACTTTTGTCTATTGTTTTACACTTCAACACCATTCCATTATTAACTGGCATGAAAAACGACGATAAGTCGAAATTAAACCTCCTGATAATCGGTACATGAAGAGGTTGCTGTGATTGGTCAAAACTCTGATATTTAAGGGTTCACTGTATAGATTTAGGTTAATGTAAGAGTGAGGCGACAGAGCATAAAAGGCAATGCACTGACGGTACTGCAGTGGGGCCAGAGTTTGACACAACAAGCAAAGGCAATGAATGAATAGGAAAAGATGAAGAAAAGGATAAAATACAGTAACCTGCAGCCAAGCCTGGTGTTGGCTTAGTGGTTAGGCTGGCAGCCTGGGATCCGAGGGTCCTGAGTTCAAGCTGAATTAATACACCAGGGGGTTGACTCAGCTTGTCATCCTTCCGAGGTCAGCAAAATGAGTACCAGTGTGTACTGGTAGAGGGGCACTGCATCAGCGACACAGTCGTGCTTCCAAGAAATTACAGCTACGCCGGCAGCTAAGCTGCCATACGCAAGGAGGAGAAGGAGAAGGAGAAGGAGAAGGAGAAGGAGAAGAAGAAGAAGAAGAAGAAGAAGAAGGAGAAGGAGAAGGAGAAGGAGAAGGAGAAGGAGAAGGAGAAGGAGAAGGAGAAGGAGAAGGAGAAGGAGAAGGAGAAGGAGAAGGAGAAGGAGAAGAAGAAGAAGTAATCTGCAAGTTCGAGGATTTGGTTAAGTAAGGTTAACGGGGATAGAAATATGATGGGAATGGATGTGAATAGATCGATGACATGAGATGGTAGAACACCAACTGCTTGGATCCTTGGAATTAATTATGCGATTGACCCTCTGGAAGGCAGTCACAAACAGGAGAACAAAGGAACAAAAGAGTCGAGGTGTACAGTTGGCCTGGTTTTTGGAGTTTATCCCAGAAAGGACATTTTCCACGAGATACCATTCGTACAATATTATATTGTCATTCTCCAAAGAATAAATATCACACCGTTTTATACCTTTATGAAGTTATAAGCCAATGACGCATCAATGCTCCATAACAGGACACTCTTTTCGTGTGGCAGCGATATTTGCAGCATGGTTATGAACACCACACTTGAAGAGGAAGTGAGATACCAAGTGGTCAACAAATTATTTGCACTTGCAGCTGCTACATCACACATAAAACAAAAGTACAGGATACCTATCAATATTGTAGTGGTTTGATTCCTGTAAAAAAAAAAAATATATATATATATATATACATATATATATATACATATATATATACATACATATATTTACACAAGCCGATAGGCGACGAGAGATTCGCGAGGATCGAAGCGCTGGATACGATGCTTTTCATTCTGACCGATCCACCGACAAAGATTCATTGCCAAGACGTATTAGTTCACATACAATTGTTCCTCTGCCTGACAAGATTTTTCCTATTGCGTATTTTGCCAACTGGCACTCTTCATAAAAATGATGGTAAATAGACACCCTATTTTTGAAGGACTACCATTTGAAAAATAATCGGTTTGCTGGTTTGTGCTGTGGAGCCCCGCGTGGCAGACACACACACACACACACACACACACACACACACACACACACACACACACACACACACACACACACGGAACACCCGATAAACTTCTCTCAATGCTCTTGTTTGACCACTCCTCCTTCGCCACACAATATTTTTCATAAGCCACGCCCACTTTCCTTCGCCACTCACTCTTTTCATCAACCACGTCCACTTTCCCTAAGCCCCTCATAAAAAATGACAGTAAATAGACACCCGATTTTTGAAGGACTACCATTTGAAAAATAAAACCTCAATCAAAAATCGGCTCAAGTAAAATTTTGTTGGAGTGTTGCTTCAACTCCAAATGGAGTTGCTTCTGCTCGATCGTTAGCAGTTTTGGCATGAACTTCGCTGAGATTCTCCTTAAGCCCAAATCCTCAGTCACAATGGAATGAACGGATCCAATGCTGACGCCCGCCTCGTCTGCAAGTTCTCTGATCGTGATTCGATGATCCTGCATCAGCAGGGTCCTCACTTGGTCAATGACGATCTCATTTCGGGATGTTGAGGGCCTACCAGAACATGCTTCACTTTCCACTGATGTGCGACCATCTTTGAAGCGGTTGTACCACTCTTTTATCTGTGTGGTGCCCATTGCTTCGATCTCGAAGGCCTGTTGAATCTTGCGGATCGTTTCCACTTGGGAATCGCCAAGCTTTACACAAAATTTGATGCAGTAGCGTTGTTCAAGTTTTTCTGCCACTTTGTCAAAAACGAAAATCTGACGGCGCTCACTTACACTTCCTCACTCATCGGCGGTCTGTCGGCGACTGACAGCTTCTGCAGGCGGGAAAATATTCACGCATACGGATTAGGATCGCCTACATACGTGCACCAAACCACGCCTCCCTAGCTTCATTTGTGTACGCACGAAAAATTAAGGTTGGATACTTTTTGAACACACCTGGTATAGATATAGTATGTACATATAAATACATATACATATATATGTATATACATATATATATATATCTTCTTCTTCTTCTTTCGGCTGGTCCCGTTCGGGGTCGCCACAGCGGATCATCCGTATGATCCGCATAGTGATTTGGCACATGTTTTACGCCGGATGCCCTTCCTGATGCAACCCTGGTCGCCTCTTACGACGCAGGGATAGCGTACACATATTTTAACCAGGGTATACACCGGCCTAGTACACTGGTACTCATTTCGCCGACCTCGGAAGGATGACAGGCTGAGTGAACCCCCTGGTGTATTAATTCAGTGGCCCAACGGGGCTTGAACTCAGGACCTTTTGGATCCCAAGCTGCTGCCCTAACCACTGCGCCAACACCAGGCATATATATATATATATATATATATATATATATATATATATATATATATATATATATATATATATATATATATATATATATATATATATATATATATATGTATATATATATATATATATATATGTATATATATATATATATGTATATATATATATATATATATATATATATATATATGTATATATATATATATATATATATGTATATATATATATATATATATATATATATATATATATATATATGTATATATATATATATATATATATATATATATATATATATATATATATATATATATATATATATATATATATATATATATATATATATATACATATATATATATATATATATATATATATATATATATATATATATATACTTTTTTTTTTTTACCCTAACATATATCCTAACCCTAAAAAATTGGTTTTACCGAAATTTTCACCAGTGCCTATTACACCACCCTATCTAACACTATATTATTTGTGCCTATTGCTTGTGTCATTCATAATGTCCTTAAAAACCAAGTTTCCTGTTTGGAATGATTTGCAATTTTGTTTGACTGCCAGGCAAGTAGAGTAAAAAGTTATCTCTCAACTCTCTACACATGTACAGTTGGGATGAAATCAGAGCCAAAGTTTGGTAAAACGACAGAGTTGTCTTCCTATTCATGTTCCAATTTGTGTTCAAAATATAAAATTCAATATAAATAAGTTGTTACTCGATTATAAACTGATAAGACAGATGGACGGACAGAAATGAAACAATTGCCTAACCCCATTTTTTCGGTTTGTGTGTGCGGGGTAATAACAAGAACAGTGTTATTTTATAGTATCAGCCAATACATTGTATGTCTGCCCTTTGCCTTCTGGCGTGTCATCACTCTTTTACCCATGCTTTTTGTATTCGACTGAAGCACAGCTCTTACAGGAATATTGTGCCAAATATCCTGAAGTACATGCCACAGTTCCCCAAGGTCTATTTGGTTCCTCTTGTTATTCTCCGTTTCTATTTAATCCTATATGGCCTTGATGGTACTCATATCCAGATTCTGGGGTGGCCATTCTAACACTTGCATCACACCAGCTGTAACCTTGTTCTCCACATACTGTTTTACTTCTTGGCAGTGTGTTTCTTGAATAAGCTTATTGTAAAATGAATTATCTTCCGATTAAACTATTCCCACAAACACTGCATGGTGATGCAGTTTCTCCTTGCATTTCTGTGAATTTTGAACGCTGTGAATTTTGGTTCACTTCTTGAACTTCTCCAACTCTCCATTGGAAGCCACAAACATCTCGGTCGACTCCTCATCTTTCTGAGCCTTCAAAAGATCAAATAAACTCAGTACCCTCTGCATTATCAGCACCTGGCTGAGTGGAATCTAGTGCTGCATATCATCGGCCACCTAATTCGTCACTTAACATTTTCTCCATTTTCTCATTAACATTGCTTTGTGTGTTAGATTAGTCGCAGTAAGGTCACAAATGCTGTACAGAAGCCTTCACTTTGGCTGCTTGGTAATGCTCTTTAAGGTGGACTGCACTAACCCTAACAAATGTGCCACTTCATGCACTTTTCAACTCTGCCACCTCCACCCTCGTTGATCTACATTTTCGTTTCCAAAGAAATGGATTTATGCTTCACTTTTTGCCCAGTAAGGCCAACAGCACTAGCTGGTTGTTTGGATGACATAATGGGGGTAATAAATCATGGCATCACTCCAAAAATATTTACTAACATGAGGAGGTCGAGCAATGGCAGGTGGGAGAGGGAAGACTGGTGAAGTGCACCGCTAATTGGGCTGGGTGAGGGAGACTCACAAAGATCTTTGCTGATTGGCTGCTGATAATGTTTTGTGTTTTTATTAATTTATTTTATTGGTCCATGGCAGACTTTGCTATAAAGGAGCTTTGTTCCCAGAGGATTCGTTCATAGAGGTATAACTGTTCCATAGTTACAATTCCTTTCTAACAATTCCAGTCACATGGCCCAATCTTGCTGTGGCCTTGCTGATTACAGTCTTTTCACTTTATTCTGTGGTCTCAGCAGTGGTTTCTTTTTTGCAACTCTGCCAAGGAGACCTGCTGCGATCTGTGCACAATGCTGGATGAGATGTTAATGTTCAGGCCTGCTCCAATTTAATTTGTCAGCTGCTGAATTTATTTTCCTTCTATTTTATAGCTGAGCAACTACACATGCTTGTCTTTCTTGGGGATGTTCTTCGAGGTCTTCCTGGACTTTTCTTGAATTGTACCCAGCCAGTTTATTTCAGGTATTGCTAAGTGTATTTCACACCATTGTGGCAGATATTAAGCTTTTCTGCTATTTTCTTCATAGTGTGCCCTTCTCGCAGAGTTTGGATCTTCACACACTGTTCTGTTGAAAGTTGCTTGCTTGGTGCCATTCTGAATCCACTCATAGACTTTCAAGCAAGGGAACAAGCTGATGAAAAATAATTTCATATATTCACTAATTTGCAACTTTTATTGTGGTTTCTTGTAGTTTTTTTTGTAATTAGCATAAATGTAACTGGTGTTGAAAACTTCAATAGTTTATTATTATTTCCTGTGCAAAAATCGTCAACCTGTGTCCTGCATTCTTCCTTTGTGGCAAGTCAATTATTATAAGCACATGATAACATAATAAATAAATAGGCAAAAATAAACCTTTTTAAATTTCCTAATTTATTTTATAAAAATAAAGGTAATTGGGATCTTCAATTGACTTTCACAGACATTTTAATTATCTACTTATTTTACACACTTGTAGCTTCCCACAAATGTTTAATGGGGAATAGTGCCACAAAGTGAAAATAACCCAAACTTTTGCACAGTATGTCACTGTATATACTGAATACTAAACTTTAATGACAGACTTGTTTCCTTCCTCCAAACTTTAACTTTTAAAGGAGATAGCCCATAGGTCCAACACTTTTCATATGTAGCTTATTAATTCAAAAGTGGTTTGTAAAAATCTTGCTCTGAGACCCTTCATTGGAATCTTCCAGACAAGGCCAGTGTGGCAAACAAAGTTAATGGCACATTATCGATAGCCTTGCCAAGCCGCCTGCTAAAGTATACAATTGTTGAATGCATTATACCGCCTCATGATTCAATGTATTATTAAGCGTTGTATCTTGCGATATTAAATTTTTCACGATTTCAAACACGCGGCAAGTAGGCAGCTGCAAGCGAATATTAGATGGAGAGAAGCCAAATTAATCTGCAGAACCGGTGAAGCTTACGGTCGGGTGCACTGTCCGTATACACACAGATTGTACAAAATTATTAGGTGCATCACATGTTTTTCATAGACAGTCTTTGCAAAGAGACAACCAAAAGATTATTTTTGTAAAGGGAATGGCAGGCATGATGAAAGTTGTAATAATGGAATGGGAGAGAGGTGTGCTTCTATAAATGAAGAACGGAGCAGATTTTCTGGTTTTGAAGGGTTAACGCACCAGTAATAAATGACTGATGAGGAGCGAGTGAGCAGCCGTGCTGACAATTGCAATAAAAATGTAAAGCAGAAAAGCTGCCATCACTACAGAATGTAATCTAGAGTGAAGGGTTGGGCGTGTGGGCTTTGTGGGCATGGCTCATGGCATGCCAGCAGCTGGTCATACGATCGCCATCTGCTCAGGAAGGCTTTTGAGGTAGTGAAGAGTGGATGGATGAGGAATAGTTGGAATGAGGGAGTGGGTATGAAATGGTGTTAAAAAAAAATGCCAACACATAATATTTATGCTGATGTAGCAAGTTTAAAGAAAGTTAAAAAAGCAAGACGTATGAAAAGAGGTGAAGTGCTCAGACTGAATTTAAATTGATAAGATGGAGCCAATGGAAGGGGGTAATGGGAATAAAGGGTAAATAAATGGTCAACAAATTTGTGCAATGGAGCATGGGCCTTTTTTGACTTTTTGAAACCATTCCTGTTAAATTGATAACATTAAATCAACACGAGTATTTGAAACATTTGGTAACACACTATAAAGTTGTCATGAAAGTTTTGAGTAAGCAACAAAATGAAAAAACAACCTATATCTTTAAATAATTGGATCTCAAACATGTTCTGTATGAGATAATTCTGCTAGATAAATAAAAATAGCAGAAAAACAAGTATTTTTGTGTGTAAATATAACACCCCCCCCCCCCCGCCCCCCAAAAACAAAACAAAACAATGACCTACAGTTCAAAGCCTTGATACTCAAAACATGCCAACCAAGATCACATCAAAACTTCAGTTAATATTTGGTCATAGAATTGCACCACTGGACTGTTTCAGCTGGGTTTGATCCTTGTGGGGTTGTCCCAAACTGAAAACTACCGTTCTGACATTCTGCCTGAAGCATGTCATCTTTAGATTCATCCAACTGTCCAAACTACATTTATATCGGTGTCTCGTGAAAAGTGTTTGGCAATTGTATGGCATCCTGGCCATGATTTCTTGCATGAGGTTAACAATCTAGTTTTTCACCCGCACTAGCATAGCAAAAAGCGGCGTAGAGCGATCAGTCACATACGCACATACGTGCGTGTCTGCATTTTGTTATCCTCTTTTCTCTGCAACTGCTTATCAGATTGACACGAAATTTTCACCATAGATGTGACTCATCATGCAGAATTTTTTTTAATGATAATTATGATGTCATAAGTCACATGGGGTGGGAGCCATGTTGGAAAAACAGAAAAAAATTGGACCTCTGTATCTCCTAAACTGCAATATGGAAAACATTGAAACTTGGCACCTGGAAAATACTCTCCATGGGGAATAAGAGTGATTTGACGAAGACATCATCGGTGAAGTGGCATCCCAGTCAAATTTTTCAAGTAGAACACTGCATTTGATCAGCATGAAAATTTGTGAGGTTCATCTCGGGAAATATTTCAATACAGAAAAAATTATTATGAGATCATTCGTCATGTGGTTTGGCAGCCATATTGTTAAAAAAAGGTAAAATATCTTCTTCTCCAGAACCGCTTTACAGATTGAAGTGAAACTGCACATAAATGATCAACTATCCATGCTGAATAAAGTTTGATAACTATGACATCATAAGTCACATGGTCTGGCAGCCATCTTGGATTTACACTCAAACCTTATAAAAATCTCCAGAACTGCCAGAAAGATTGAGGAGAAACTTCACAAACATATTCCCCACGACTTTGGGATATTATGATGATAATGAATAAATGATAAATCACGTGGTTCGGTGGCCATATTGGATTGAAGAAAAATATAAATAATGTTTTCTCTGGAACCGCTTATCCGATTGAAGCAAAATTAACCAAGTATCATCAAACCATATACCTGCATTCAGTGTGGAAATGATATTACAGGACATGTGGTGTGGCAACCAAATTGGACATAAAAAGGAACCTTATCCTATCAATATAAAACTTCACGCACCTTTTCCTCCACCAAATCATGGGCAGGGCCCACTTTTCAATACCATTGGTCAAATGGTTTGGTAGCCATGTAAGTTCGAAAACTGAAAATTAAAAAACCGATTTCTCTAAAACTGCTCAACAGATCAACATGAATCATGTTGCATTACATGGAGCAAGGGCAGTGAATCACAACTGCAAAGTTTCACATCGATTGCTGTAACAGTTTCAAAAATAAAATATTTAAATATTCTCCTTGAAACAAATGTGGCTGCCACACCATGTGACTGATGAGAATTTTTAAGTCAAATGAACGCAGCAAGGGCAATGGATCACCACTGCAAAGTGTGGTATTGACAGGTTAAACGGTTTCAGATAAATAATTATTTAATTATTTATTTAAAACAAACATGCCTGCCACATCATGTGACTGATGTGACAATGCCAACTGTAAAGTTTGATAGAGGAGGAATAATGGACTGGGGCTGTTTTTTTATGGTTCAGGCTGGGCCCCTTTGTTCCAGTGAAGGAAAAGTTTAATGCTACAGCATACAATTACATTCGAGACAATTCTGTGCTTCCAACTTTATCGCAACAGTTTGGGGAAGGTCCTTTCCTTCTTCAGCAGGACAATGCCCCAGAGCACAAAGCTAGGTCCATACAGAAATGGTTTGTCAAGATCGGTGTGAAAGAACTTGATTGGCCTGCACAGAGTCTTAACCATAGAACACCTTTGGAATGAATTGGAACGCCGACTGTAAGCCAGAGCTAATCGTCCAACATCATTGCCCGAACTCTCGAATGCTCTTGTAGCTGAATGGAAGCAAATCCCCACAGAAATGTTCCAACATCGAGTGGAAAGCCTTCCCAGAAGAGTGGAGGCTGTTATCGCACCAAAGGAGGGGGGGACCAACTCCATATTAATGCCCATGATTTTGGAATGAGATGGATGAGCAGGTGTCCACACACTTTTGGCCATGTAGTGTAATATATGTATGTATATGTATGTATATATATATATATATATATATATATATATATATATATATATATATATATATATATATATATATATCCATACAGTGGGGAGAACAAGTATTTGATACACTGCCGATTTTGCAGGTTTTCCCACTTACAAAGCACGTAGAGGTCTGTAATTTTTGTCATAGGTTCACTTCAACTGTGAAAGACGGAATCAAAAACAAAAATCCTGAAAATCACATTGTATGATTTTTAAATAATTAACTTGCATTATATTGCATGAAATAAGTATTTGATACATCAGAAAAACAGAACTTAATATTTGGTACAGAAACCTTTGTTTGCAATTACAGAGATCAGATGTTTCCTGTAGTTCTTAACCAGGTTTGCACAGACTCTAGCAGGGATTTTGGCCCACTCCTCCATACAGATCTTCTCCAGATCCTTCAGGTTTCGGGGCTGTCGCTGGGCAACACAGACTTTCAGCTCCCTCCAAAGATTTTCTATTGGGTTCAGGTCTGGAGACTGGCTAGGCCACTCCAGGACCTTGAGATGCTTCTTACGGAGCCACTCCTTAGTTGCCCTGGCTGTGTGTTTCGGGTCGTTGTCATGCTGGAACACCCAGCCACGCCCCATCTTCAATGCTCTTGTTGAGGGAAGGAGGTTGTTGGCCAAGATCTCGTGATACATGGCCCCATCCATCCTCCCCTCAATACGGTGCAGTCGTCCTGTCCCCTTTGCAGAAAAGCATCCCCAAAGAATGATGTTTCCACCTCCATGCTTCACGGTTGGGATGGTGTTCTTGGGGTTGTACTCATCCTTTTTCTTCCTCCAAACACGGCGAGTAGAGTTTAAACCAAAAAGCTCTATTTTGGTCTCATCAGACCAGATGGCCTTCTCCCATTCCTCCTCTGGATCATCCAGATGGTCATTGGCAAACTTTAGACGGGCCTGGACATGCGCTGGCTTGAGCAGAGGGACCTTGCGTGCGCTGCAGGATTTTAATCCATGACGGCATAGTGTGTTGCTTATGGTTTTCTTTGATACTGTGGTCACAGCTCTCTTCAGGTCATTGACCAGGTCCTGCCGTGTAGTTCTGGGCTGATCCCTCACCTTTCTCATGATCATTGAGGCTCCACGAGGTGAGATCTTTCATGGAGCCCCAGACCGAGGGAGATTGACTGTTATCTTGAACTTCCATTTTCTAATAATTGCGCTAACAGTAGTTGCCTTCTCACCAAGCTGCTTGCCTATTGTCCTGTAGCCCATCCCAGCCTTGTGCAAGCCCACAATTTTGTCCCTGATGTCCTTCGACAGCTCTCTGGTCTTGCCCAATGTGGAGAGATTGATTGAGTGTGGACAGCTGTCTTTTATGCAGATAACGAGTTCAAACAGGTGCAGTTAATACAGGTAATGAGTGGAGAATGGGAGGGCTTCTTAAAGACAAAACTAACAGGTCTATGAGAGCCGGAATTCTTAGTGGTTGGTCGGTGATCAAATACTTATTTCATGCAATAAAATGCAAATTAATTATTTAAAAATCATACAATGTGATTTTCAGGATTTTTGTTTTAGATTCCGTCTTTCACATTTGAAGTGTACCTATGATAAAAATGACAGACCTCTACGTGCTTTGTAAGTGGGAAAACCTGCAAAATCGGCAGTGTATCAAATACTTGTTCTCCCCTATATATATATATATATATATATATATATATATATATATATATATATATATATATATATATATATATATATATATATATATATATATATATATATATATATATATATTATAATACCAAGCTTGCACAATAAAAACTCGGCTTGCAATCACACGATCCCTATGAAATTGCTGTGACACTTAGCGGACATGCCGACAATGTTTGGGAATCTTGGCGTTCCATAGTACCACGTGCATTTTGCACAATGCGTATTTTTGTCATTCCCCGTGTACGGTCTGTCGTCTGCTACCAGCTATGTTGTACTGCTATCCCGTGCATATGCACGGGTTTCGCTAATATATATATATATATATA
Organism: Eptatretus burgeri; assembly: GCF_056783735.1. Lineage (NCBI taxonomy): Eukaryota > Metazoa > Chordata > Myxini > Myxiniformes > Myxinidae > Eptatretus > Eptatretus burgeri. The sequence continues at coordinate 74,534,111 of NC_140963.1, read as the reverse complement.
TATATATATATATATATATATATATATATATATATATATATATATACTGTATATATGTAAGACCCACCCACATCTCTCACCTGTGAAAGGAGGGAATAGCCAATCAGTTCTCACCTAATCGACTTCACCCAGGTGGCTCGGATTATAGAAATGATTGACCCCTCCCACACTCCTCCAGCTGAATAAGCTGCGTAAAGCAACCCAAGAAGAATTACACAATGGAAGTGCGACGCTGTTTCAAACCCTTCCCAGAGTTCCTCAACAATATGTATATTTATGTGTATGTGTCAAAATATATATACCGATATACAGTATGTGTGTGTGTATATATATATATATATATATATATATATATATATATATATATATATATATATATATATATATATATATATATATATATATATATATATATATATATATATATATATATATATATATATGTATATATGTATATATATATATATATATATATATGTATATGTATATATATATGTGTATATATATATATATATATATATATATATATGTATATATATATATATATATATATATATATATATATCTCATGCTGGGCATAGTGGCGTGCACCTGTAATCCGGCCTGTAATCCGGCCAAGAAATGACCTTTCGTCCTCTTTTTATAGGCGGCCCGTCTGGGCGGGCGCAGACTCCAGCCAAATCCACCCCGCCCCATTTGCGAATCATTGCCGTGACAACCTGCCTGTCCCGCGATCACCCTTGGCTCACAACGCCATGCCTGTGGTGCTGGACGAACGGCGAAAAGCAGCCATCTGTCAGAATTACCGAGCGAAAACATGAAGCGCTCATAAAACATCAACAATTATCAGGTCAATGTTCAGCCCGATATGAAAAACAGCCAGTTAGCATCCATAGAGCTGCTGAACGGGGTGTCAAACATCGATGGAAAGGGGTAGGTGTCGAGCCAGCCTCCGTTGGGTTAATGGCTATCTCACATGCATGAATGCATCTGTTGTAAAGAGAAAAAGGAGCTTTCCATAAGAGAGGAATTTATTCTTTTCCCTTCTCAATGCATCACATTTAGAAAACCACCAGACATGGGGATGGGTCTATCCTGGACATGCATTTAGGGAACTATTGGAGGACCTGGATGTTTGTATGCATTCGACGGATCGGATTCTGAAATCCGTAACTATGTGTGTGTAGTATATATATATATATATATATATATATATATATATATATATATATATATATATATATATATATATATATATGTATATGTACACTACTACAATACCTATCGAATAAGCCTTGCCATTTTGATAAGCTGTAAACTTGGTAGCCTTAATTTTTATTGAGCAGTATAATGTGAAAACATTTTTGTTTGTTTTTATTTTTATTGTCTCGACACAGAGAGGAATTGCATCCAACTATAACTTCAGCAGTGTTAACAAGGAACCCTTTATCACATAACTCACTGGTGGGCGCTGGAAGCCAAATGTCCTTTCAGCAATTACTTAGATATAGAAAAATTGCATGCAAAGCCTTACCCTGCAGACATGTTTTTTTTGTGGATTTATTCAGTTTTAGAAGGGATATGTAAAATATGTGAAAATGGGATGTAAGCCAACTTAAGTCGATGTGATGTGACAGAGGATAACTGGCTTTTTATCCTTGGATTCAGCCTCGTGTTTGTTTGTCTCAGTTTAACTTTAAACATTTGTATGTTCAGCTGGTCCATAAAATATTTGTTGGAGGGAATTTTATGCTTATTTTCTCGAGAAATTATAATATCCAGGATGTTGTACATGTGAAGCTCATCAGCAATTCTCATATTGGAGCATCTGATGTTATTTCATCCAATTTTATTTCCTCTAAACAGATCGAGCTTGTTAATAATTCAAGGCTTATTGAGAAGGTCTTGCCATTTTGATAGGCTGTGGACTTGGTAGGCCTTAATATATTTTGAGCAGTATAACGTAATAACATTTTCATGTTTTATTTTTATTTTTATTGCCTTCACCCAGAGAGGAATGTCGAGGAAAGCACAATGTAGAGCTAAATCACAATATTGGCCAATGTTGAGATAATAAAATGTGAAAAAATTTCCCTAATTCATGTAAATGGTGCAAGATGTTATTATTTGGTGGATTGATAACCAACCATCTTGCACCATTTATGCAAATTAAGGAATCTTTTAACCTTTTAATGTCAACAATTTAGGTATTATTAAAAGGTCTTACAACACTGCTTATGGCATCAAAATTTAATTGCAACTCATATTATTCTGTCCAGCCCAGTCAAAAGTAAACTTTTCTAAAAGCATTCTACATGCCAGATGATATCACGGGATTCTGGTGGGTAGCCGCATCAGACCCAACCATCATGGGGTTTTTGTTCTTTGCTGTCTCTATTTACACCATTTATTCCAATCGGCAGGGGATATTTAATAGAGTTCCATTACAAGGAATTTAAATGCAAGAGGAAGCCATTTGGCTCATCAAAGCCTGTGCAATAATTGCCAACCTATGGTTGATTGTCTGTGCTGTATCGTTTTTAAATGCTGAGCATCAAGCAAGGAAGCAACAACATGCATCATTGTTAAGGTCTTTGGTATGACTCGGTCAGGGTTCGACCTCCCCAACTCGCAGCAGAAGCTCAAACATGCCAATGAGTCTGCTTCAAATGGTCCCTCTTCCTGGCAAATCACTTGCCATCCTTGACTGGTACGTACATCTGTCAGTACACAAATATATTTGACAAATTTTGAGTCACCATCCTCAATTTCATTTACCACACATTCATCTGTTTTCCCTTCCCACATTTTCTTCCAATATATTTTTCATTTTTTCCTTGAGGCTTCTTCTCACATACCCTCTCTATTCTTCCCTCTTCTCAACTGCTTGTCTTCTCAATGATCCCGCTCCCCTACACCAACTTTTTTCCATTGGGAGCATACATCTTCTTCTTCTTCTTCTTCTTCTTCTTCTTCTTCTTCTTCTTTCGGCTGCTCCCGTTCGGGGTCGCCACAGCGGATCATCCGTTTGATCCGCATAGTGATTTGGCACATGTTTTACGCCGGATGCCCTTCCTGACGCAACTCTAGTCACCTCTTACGACACAGGGATATGGTACACCTATTTTAACCAGGGTATACACCGGCCCAGTACACTGGTACTCATTTCGCCGACCTCGGAAGGATGACAGGCTGAGTGAACCCCCTGGTGTATTAATTCAGTGGCCCAACAGGGCTTGAACTCAGGACCTTTTGTATCCCAAGCCGCTGCCACTGCGCCAACACCAGGCTCTAATTGGGAGCATGCATATGACTCCAAAAAACAGAATATATACAGTGCCTAGAGAAAGTCTACACCCCCCCCCCCACCTTTCAAAATTTTCACTTTTTATTGCCTTATAGCCTGGAATTAAATTACATTAAATCAGACTTTTTCCACCTTCCATTGCACATTGTAACCCACAACTTCCAAGTGAAAAACAAACTCTACAAATTTCACAATATGAATGAAAAATACAAACCTAAAATATCTTGGATGAATAAGTGTCAACCCCCCTGAGTTAATACTTGGTGGAAGCACCTTTGACAGCAATTACAGCTGTGAGTCTGTTCGGATAAGTCTCTCCCAACTTTGCACACCTACCAACTTTGCCCATTCTTCTGCACAAAACTGTTCAAGCTCAGTCAAGTTGCATGGGGAGCATTGATGGACAGCAATCTTCAAATCATGCCACAGATTTTTGATTGGATTTCAGTTGGGGCTCTGACTGGGCCACTCAAGGTCATTTATATTTTTGTCCTTAGCCACTCCAGTGTGGTTTTTGCTGTGTGCTTCAGGTCATTGTCATGATGAAAAGTGAACTTCCGTCCCAATTTCAGCTTTTATGCAGAGGGCAGCAGGTTTTCCTCCGGGATTTTTCTGTATTTTGCTCCATCCATTTTCCCTTCTTTCCTGACGAGTGCCTCAGTCCCTGCTGAAGAGAAACATCTCCATAACATGATGCTGCCACCACCATGCTTCACAGTAGGGGTGGTGTTCTTTGAGTGATGTGCTGTGTTGGATTTGCGCCAAAGGTAACGTTTTGCATTTGGGCCAAAAAGTTCCATCTTGGTTTCGTCAGACTACAAAACTTTTTGCAACATGGCTTCAGAATCTCCAGAGTGGTTTTTTTGCAGATCTCAAACGGGACTCAAGGTGGGTTTTTTTTAAGTAATAGCTTCCTTATTGCCACCCTACCGTACAGGCCAGACTGTTGGAGTGCTTGGGATATTGTCACATACACACAGTGACCAGTCTTTGCCATGAAGGCATGTAGCTCTTTCAAAGTTGCTATTGGCCTCTTGTTAGCCTCCCTGATCAGTCTTCCTTGATTGGTCATCCAGTTTGGAGGGACAGCCTGACCTAGGCAGGGTCTTGATGCCTTCCACTTTTTAATGATTGTCTTGACTATGTTCCAAGGGTATTCAGTGTCTTTGACTGGTTATATCGTATGAGCAAATTTGGAATAGGTGTGTGACGGACCGTCTGGCATCGGCAAAGGTAAAGGAACCCGCAATTACATGTTAATTGACATATGGTCAATTACACACCTCAATGAGAATTCCACAATGTGCTCATATGATATATCCAGTCTATTCACGAATGTCCCACTGACAGAAGTGATTGAAATCTGTGCACAATTTCTGTATCATAGTGACTTGACTCCTCCACCGATCGCGGAGTCTGTCTTCATTTAATTAATGAATATGGTTACCCATTCTGTCGAATTCAGTTCCAATGATTCAATATATACTCAGATCTATAGTGTAGCGATGGGATCCCCTCTCGGCCCCGTCTTGGCAAACATCTTTGTAGGTTACTGTGAAAAACGTGCCTTTGCAGATCCACATCCTGGAGATCAACCCCCTTCCATCTATTATCATTATCGGTAAGTGGATGACATATTTGCTATCTTTGACTCAACCTCAGCATGTAAAGTCTTCTTTACATACCTGAATTCATTCCATCCAACCCTAGAGTTCACCTTCGAGATGGAACGCTCCGGTGTACTTCCCTTATTGGACGTCTCAGTTGAGAAATCGGCCGATGCTTATAAAACCAGTCTACCGTAAGTCTACTTTCACCGACAGTATACCAGATGGGACGCTTGGAGTTCCTCGCGATGCAAGATTGGATTGATTGGTATCTTGGAGCAAGAAAGATCTGCTCCACAGATAAACCCCATGCTGAAATTGAGACCAGGAAGACAATTCTTCTCGATAATGGGTATCGTGAACAGGTCATCAATAGACTATATATATATATATATATATATATATATATATATATATATATATATATATATATATATATATATATATATATATATATATATATATATATATATATATATATACACATATACATACATACATACATACATACATACATACATACATACATACATACATACATACATATATACACAGAAATTCCTGATGCCACCAAGGAAGTCTATAATCGGACCTGAAAAATGTCCTGTATACATACGTACATCTACCTTAGAAAGGCAAAGTGTTTCAACGGTTTAAAAACCAGATCAAACAGACAGTGTCCCATTCTTACGATGCTGTTCAATCACTGGTGATTTTCACGACTTGCCGATTGCTTCCGTCAATCCAAAAAGACGTTCTGCATGCCTCTCAAGGAAGATTATTTATGATTTTCAGTGTCAGTGTGATGCAAGGTACGTGAGCTGCACATCTTTGAGATTGAAGGATCGCATTGAACACGTCCCTTTGGGGATCAGACGGGGTCAGTCAACTGAAGAGACACAACCAACTCAGGCTTGTAAGAATGTACATAGTACGGCAACTACTCCCTGTGCCTCTGCAATTGGTCACAATTTCCTGAATAATCTTCAGTGTGCAGAGAAATATCGTTTTGGCTGGTTTAAAATCCTGAGTGGAGGACGCAGTTTAGCTCATCTTGCAATGCAATGGAGAATTTCGCTCGTGCAATGGAGGCCACAATCCTCAGGTCAACCAACCCTATTCTTTGTGGACAGAAATAATTTGTCTGAACTTTATATCTATTTTGACAATGATGGCTTGACTGTGACAACTGTACCACATTCAACGTTGAGTCATCATGAAAACCACCCCTCCCCACCATGAGCCCTCAGCTAATTAGCATTATGTTTCCGCCGGTTCTTGGTAATTCATCTCCGCCTATTCATTATTCATGATGGTTCATTTCCGCCGACTCATTATTCATGATGCTCTGTGGTTCCACCAATCATGTAATCGTGTTCTTTCTTTGAACCAATCAATGTTGAGGACATCATATTGTAACTTTGTAAGTGAGAGTTTGGTGCTTTTTCTTCACCTGCTTGCGGTTTTACCCTGAGGGGTGCAAGTCGAAAAGCTTTGATAATGTCTATTTTATTGAAATACATACAGAATAGACATGTCAGAAGATTTGCAGCCCAATGTTCATATTGGTAAAAGGCAGCACATTGAGCAGTAAAATAATAGATTTTCTATTAAAGTATGACGTTTTGAGAACAAGTTACTTCTTTTCCTCAGAGGTGTCAAGACTGGTGTGGTGGTGGTGACACCGTGTTAAGATCCGTTGGCGATGGTTCTGCGTTGTCGATTGGTCCAAGTCCTTGCCAATCACAGGGATCCCTGAATTCAAATGATTGTGCCACTTTGGTTGGTGTAATTGATTGTGAAGTGCTTTGTTTGTGGGATGCAAGTTGATGCGTCGGTTGATGGAGTTTTTACAGGAATACCAGTTTGTGTGAAAACTCCATGAATTATCGAGATTGTTATTATTCGGTCAAATATATATATATATATATATATATATATATATATATATATATATATATATATATATATATATATATATATATATATATATATATATATATATATATATATTGTTACGGATCTGGAAACCATTTACATTCAACATACAGATGTCCCAAAAGTCAGTAATGTTGTTAAGTATCAGATCCTCTTCCTCTTCAGTGTGTAGTCAGATCCCTTTCCTTTTGTCTCGTGGGAGAATCAAAGGCGTGCGTTGCGATTTCTTTTAGTTAGGTTGTTATATCTCACAAGCCATCCAATAACCAGCCCATCTGCAGGACCCCTCGGCCCATCACGATCCACCACCAACCTGCTGCCTTCTCGCACTCTGACGTGCCAAGCCAAGATCTCGCGGTTCCGGTTTCTCGGCTCCCACAAACGTTGTAACTCTTTCACGGCGACCTTTGCAACATTGATACTGTTGCTCAACAAGTACGAACCGGCGTGGAAGAGTGGGTGGGGTTTCCCGGCACGGGCCAAAACCCCGCCCAGGAAGGGCGAGTCCATGGGAGCCTGCCCAATCAGGGCGGGGAGTGAGGTCTGTTCGAGCGAGCCCCACCCCATTGAGGGAGATCCATAAATTCCCGAGCGCTCTCTGAGGCAGTGGTGGTTTTTGTGGGGTTGTTACCCCACAAAAACCACCAATTCCTCAGAGAGTGGGGTTGTGGGGGTGGGTTTTGTGGGGTTTTGTGGGGCAGTGGTTGAAGGGGTTGTTACGAAGGTTGTTCGGAGGTTTTCGATGGGTTCTTGCTGAGCGCGCAGTTCTTTTGAAGCGGAGGGTTGAGCAGAAGGTCGTGAAGGCGGCGAACGTGTCTCTGCTGGCCCTCCACAAGGAAAGGAAAGAGCAACCCTGACCCCACTCCATGGACCTCGCTATTCACCACCTGAGCTCTGCTACGAACCACGAGTCCCACACGTGCGACTGGGGACCAAACCAACTACCATTGTCAGGTGCCGCACCACGGAGCACCCCCTTCCTCCGACGGTCAGGTACCCAGCTGGACTCTGACCCCCAGCTTGTCTCTCTCCTCGGCTACGAGGGTCCAATAAAGAACTCTGGGTATATTTTCATTTGTGTGTGTGTCTGCGTGTGGGCCCATCTTGTAAGTAGAACTGAATAAGTGTTTTTGGAACATTGTAAATACTTCTTGCATATCCGCGATAAGTCTTGCTTTGTGTCTTCATTTTCTGTAAATAAATCATGTTAGAAATGTTCCCAGTCCGTTTCCGTCCATTCTTGCATTGGTCCAGCATGTAATGGTTCGGATCTGAGTTTAGGCGGGGTTTTATCCCCGATAATCCGTTCATCCCAGCCGGCACGGCTTTGGCAGTTTCTGCTCGGCTGCACCCGAGCCGGAGTTGGTAGTCAGTAGTTGGAACTCCACCACAGTCGGTAGAGTGACCCGGTTCGAGCAAGATGTGCCGAGGGCGTGGTTTCCCCGATAGTCAAAATCGCGTGGTTAATTAGGTAAATTGTTTCTAGACAAAAAGACCCTACGCTACGCGGTTGAAATATTGGCGACCACGGTGGGTTCAGCGACCCGCCACGTCACGGAATTATCTGGAGCGACGGCCTATAATTCCAGGGAGTCTGGTGGAGACGACGTAGCTTTCCCCACCTCGTGGTCGTTCTCACCACCGACCCCCGGCCCACAACAATATATATATATATATATATATATATATATATATATATATATATATATATATATATATATATATATATATATATATATATATATATATATATATATATATGACCAGCTCTAAAATGGATTGTCAACGATATTGCTTCATGTTCATGAGGGTTTCATGTCCTCACGATACAACCTTTTACACTCATGTGGTAGATTCAGAATGGCGTTTGTTCAGGTCGCTTATTTTAATAACAAAGTAGCCAGTAAGCGTATGCTACTTGCTGTTGTTGTAATCTCAACAAATCTTCTTCATAAACAGCGGTTAATCAAGCATCACATTGTCGAATGCTGACTCGGATTTGGCATAATGTAAGAATAGATGGGTTATATGAATTCCAAACTTCAGTGAATGGAAAATAGAGGAAAAGTAAGAAAATCAGAGTTTATGCCAATAATAATGCACACGCAGTGCCCAAACCAAGAGGGAAATGGATCATAACTGAACCCACTGAAAACAATTTGAAACGTTGCTTTCAGAGCAAGTGAAGACACTGACCAGATTGTACATAACCATAAAATGCCTTGTAGTACAAACTACTGCGAAAACAACGACCAATGCAAAGCAATGTATACGAATTGCCTTTCAAACATTTAAACAAGGAACACATTGTTTGTCTTAGACTTTGCTCTTTATCAGCAGAATTTTCTCCAATATATCAAGGGAAGCACACCTGGTAAAGGGCACACATTCGAGCAAAGCGATTCATCAAAGTGCGGAATTCCCAAAGCCAGACACACGAAAGCGATCAACGTGTTACCGCAACCGCAATGCTGACATCGGAGGAGCATGCATACACAAACCTCACACTATTATACGGTAGTTTACACCGACAAATCTCACACTTTTCTTCCATGGTAGTTTACGTACACAAACCTCACAATGTTATTATAAGGTAGTTTACGTATGCAAGCATCACATGCTGCTATTATACGGTAGCTTGCTGATACAAACCTCGTACCTTTCTTACATGGTAGTTTACGAATGCAACCCTCACACACTGTCCTTACATGGATTGACATTATCTGCAGCTGTGTATTGTGAGTCTTCCGGTTAGACAACATGCATGATGATGATAATGTCCGTATTAACCTCGTACAAATCTATGAGCAAGCCTTGCCCAGAGCCGCGCCATGTCGCCACGTGCTGAGAGTTTATTTAATAAGCATTTATCATCGTGCGTGTGCTTTCTCGACCGAATGTATATGTCCGTGTATGGTCCGTCAGGGTCGGAACTCATTCACGACGATTGTTCCAAGCAGAATATGTATGTACTTTAAATTGATGGTGCTTATAGACAAATTTGTGTGCTCGCTCGGAATGCATAAAACAGTGGCCCTCAACCGAGAGAAGCGACTCCAGATGTGTTCAAGCTGCCGAAGCCTACAAAGCACTCTCAATGGTCGTGGAGTGACGCCCGACCTGGCAGGTGGAAATGCTCCGTGGCGGACAGTGCTCCCACCTGCCCAAAGCATCCAGGGGGCCCTACGACTCAATCTCCCGGCTTTGCTACGGTTGCCACTCACGCGCTGCCTTTCTAGGCTCTCTCCCTCAACTCTGCTGCGACTTCTCCAACTGGGCAGGCTCGTACGCCTTTCAACCGCAACCGTCCATCGCGTTGTCCACAAGTGGCTGTCCGCTTGAGGACACGTGATGAATTTTCACGGTCGCTCTATTGCTTCCCCTAAATGCATCCACTTTTACAGCCTGAAACTCTTTCGGACTAAATGCGTTCCAAAAATCAAGTGATGCCCGATGGTAAAACTTCCAAAGATCTTGGATTTGGTAAATGCGGTGTTTCGTATCATGTGGTTTAATAGCAAGGAACCCTCATGTAGCATAAACTGAAACCTCATCTTGTATATGTTGACCCGTGCAAGTTCAATGAATGGGCGTGACTGCATAACATAAAGACGAGCAAATCGGACTACGAGGATTGGGAGGTAGATTCACCCAAAGAGGTAACATTGTGGACATGACGTTTCTGTAATCCATCTGCCAACCGAGCATATAAGTAGTCTTTTATTTCATGTTGAGCATAGGAAACATCACTCTCTATCGTCCTGCATAAGTTACCTGTTTTTCATCGCTGTTACGTTGCAGCACTGTTTGCTGGCCTCCTCGAGCTTGGTGACAAGTTATAATAATAAATAATACAGCAAGTACTTCTCTCCAGCCTCGGTGGTTACTTCTTCATCAACTTTTTCACAGTATAGTGTGTTTAAAGCACTAAATATATTTATGGTGTGTTTATCATCTTTTATATAAATCATCATTATGTTTTATATCGTTTATATGTTTCACAGTACGATGCAAATGTATTTGAAAAGAGACTATATGAGTACCTTTATGACCAAGATGCAAGGAAATGATGAACAGGAGTAATGTGGGAGACAGGGCTCATGGAGACCATGCATGGAATCCAAAGATTAACACATGGGCAATGAGATGCTATCCATCGCACGAATTGCATCCAAACCTGATATGGGAGAGAGCATTTACAATGTTATAGACCCCATCCAGATCTCCACTCCGTTCACCCCTTTTACTTGGACAGAAACACAGACCTATCACCACACTAACAGGTGAATGTGAAAGTGAAAATAACAAAAAAGTCAAACCCCAGACTTGGGTGCTTGATGTACATTCCAAGTCTCTCCTGATATGTTCAGGAGCCTTTTCACAGAAATAGTTCAAATTTATGGGGTGTGGCTCGGCGGCCTCACATACCATATTGGTTATTACCCCGCAAGCGCGAAGCAAAAGCGGACTGAAGCAATTGGTTCACTCTGTTTTTCTGTCTGTCTGTCTGTCTGTCTGTCTGTCTGTCTGTCTGTCTGTCTACAAATGTCGGTCTATGATCGAGGAACTACTTAATTTCAATTGAATTATGCATTTTGAACACTGTAGAACATGAACCTTTAGTTTAGCAGCACTTCGGCTCTGAATTTCGCAAATTGTAGAGAATCTTGTCCCGATTTCACATGCACACAGAGGTAAGGCAATTGTTTTAGCCTTTTAGTTTGTCTGTCTGCGCCTGTCTGGCAGTCAACACAAAAATTGAAAATCATTCCAAACTGGAAATTTAAACTGTTTGTAGGGATGTCAGAAAGGACACAAATAACAAGCACGAAGAACTAATTTAAAGTGTTAAACAAGATGGTGTAAAAGATCAATGTAAACATCAATGCCAGTAAAGTTCTGAGAATTTTGTTTTTTTCTACAGCCTTGAAAACCTTTATGTTATTTCAATTTGGTTATATACGATTGAACACTGTAGAACACAAATCACCTTCTTATCAATTCTAAAAACCTCCAGTTTAGCAGTACTTGGACAAACATTATGCCATTTTTTCGCCATCTCAACCAATCAAACTTGTCGCTCGGTGTTGGAGGGACAACTTACATGCTCGGTGTTTTTTTTTTTTTTTGAGTTGTCGATTGCGTTCGTGAACAAGTCATCACGGAAATAAATGCGTTTTCAATTGCAGAACAATGGAGTCTGTGGTCTCATTACACATTACACAGTGGCTTGCAGGGTGACACAAAATAAAGTTCCCCCTGTGAGATATTGTACTGACTTCTGGGAACATTACACCCCCGTGTTTTATCATCATAAACAATGAATTTATGAAACAAAAAATTTAAGGAATAATCACAGGCCCCTATTAGCCGAAAGTCCAGGCACCAGGGTAGTTACCTTGCCTCCCCCACCCTCAGAGACCCTGCTCACACGAAGTCCTTCTCAAGACCGCATGGGGCAAGTATTCCATGGATACCATCTTTTGTGTAAAATTCGGATATTACCCTCACATTAAACCCATCAGGCTCAAAAGTTGCACATTTTAATGAAAAAACAATCTAATTCGTGTGAAACATACTAGTCCAATCACAACGCGTTTCTCATCCCACTCATCCCCAATTACACAGAATTGTCCAATAATAGGTGTCGTTTCATAATAACGTTCGTCAAGAGCAAAATGGCGTCATACACCAAGCTCGA
>NC_140963.1:74481558-74516558 GCF_056783735.1 Eptatretus burgeri | reverse complement strand
GAGAAAGTCAGACAGCTCGATCTCCTCGTTCTCGTGCATCTTTTCCTCGGCAGGCAGAGCTTCCCAGATGTCGGGCAGCTCCGCATCCTGTGGCTCAGTTTGGATCTCCTCTTCGATGAACTTGGCCTTCGCGAAACAGTTCCTGATCGTCGACTTGCCGACCTGCTCCCAAGCACGCCGGGCGACGTGTAGAGCGTCGAGCAACGTGAACTTGAACTCCTTTCCCTCGTCTATGGCCTCAAGCCGGCGGCATAGCAGGAGCTTCTTGTAGTGGCGCTTGAGGTTCTCTACGATTCCCTGATCCATTGCTTGTGAATTGGCTGTCGTGTTGGGTGGGAAGAAGACCAGTTGGATGTTGTTCAGCTCGAGCTCGGGAGGGTGGCCAGAGAAGTTATCGAGACAGACCAGCACTCTGCGTCCCTGCTGGCCGAGTCGTCCGTCCCACGCACGCAACATCTCCTCGAAAAGCTCCGCCGTCATCCACGCCTTCGAGTTCACCTTGTACTTGACCGGGATCTCTTTGTTCTTGAAGGCACGGGGTTTCTTGGAATTGCCAATCACCAGAAGAGGGAACTTCTCGCTGCCGCTCATGTTTGCCCCAACCAGAAGAGTGATCCTTTGCTTGCTTTTCTTTCCTCCAGTACACCGCTCTCCCCTGCAAGCCATGGTCTTGTTCGGAAGCAGCTGCCAGAAGAGTCTAGTCTCGTCCAGGTTGAAGACGTCGTTTGAGGAGAACTGCCCGAGTAAGGGCCGGAGAACCTGTTGTTGCCACTCAAGAAGGGATTGCGAATCCACCGCTCCAGCTTCGCCCTGCACTGTCTTGAACGTGATGCCGTGGCGCTTCTTGAAATTGCCCAACCAACCGTCGCTCGCCATGAAGTCTGGGATGTGCATCAGCTCGGCCAGTTTCAGTTTCATCGCCTTCTCCTTGATCAGATCGCCGCTGACAGGCACATTCTGTCCTCTTGATTGCTTCAGCCACATGAGCACTCCCTCATCAAGCTTTGGGTCGTGAGCCTGCGTCAACTTCATGCGCTTCGATGGAAATCCAGCTTTGATTGCAGCCTCGATTGCATCCTTCTTGCTGAGAATGGCCTACACGGTGGTTCTCTTAACTTCGACGCCCCATTTCTTGCTAATCTCCCTGGCCAACTTGGACTGATTCGGCTCCTTCTTCGCGGCATCGATGATCTCCTTCTCCTTCAGCGTAAAGTCGGTTCGCTTGCGTTTCTGAGCTGACATTATGGGCTGAATTTGAAAAAAAATGATGTCACTGTTGTACGTGTGCCTGCGTGTCTGTGTGTGTGCTCGCGCTTTTTTGTGTCTCGTTGTGCGTGTTGTGATTGGCTTGTTGTGGCTGGCATCGGGGAGAAGAATCGCGTGTTTTGACACAGTCTGACTATGCGCGTACGTATTGAGTTATGTTGTGCGCAGCTGGACTGTAGTTCGTCGCTTCGCCTTTGGACGTGAGTGTGATAATCGAGCACTGCGCAATACACACTTTTTCACGACTCGTGCCTTTTAACAGTCACACAGTAGTGGCATGGTAGCGAGAGTAGGGGGTGGCATAGTAAATTTATTTTGTATTGAATTTTGTCGGGACCGAGCAAAAGTGGTATAATAGCGAGAGTGGCATAGAAGCGAGGTGGCATAGTAACGAGCTTTGACTGTATATATATATATAGATGTGTGTGTGTATATATATATATATATATATATATATATATAGATGTGTGTGTGTATATATATATATATATATATATATATATATATATATATATATATATATATATATATATATATATATATATATATATATATATATATATATATATATATATATATATATGTGTGTATATATATATATATATATATATATATATATATATATATATATATATATATATATATATATATATATATATATATATATATATATATATATATATATATATATATATATATATATATATATATATATATATATATATATATATATATATATATATATATATATATATATATATATATATATATATATATATATATATATATATATATATATATATATATATATATATATATATATATATATATATATATATATATATATATATATATATATATATATATATATATATATATATATATATATATATATATATATATATATATATATATATATATATATATATATATATATATATATATATATATATATATATATATATATATATATATATATATATATATATATATATATATATATATAGATGTATATATAGATGTATATATAGATGTATGTATGTGTATATGTATGTATATGTATATGTATATATATGTATGTATATGTATATGTATATATATATATATATATATATATATATATATATATATATATATATATATATATATTTATATATATATATATATATATATGTGCCTTACATGTACACAGTATTTGTCTTGGCAACTTACCTGTACATGAAGCAATATGTGCAGGATATGAGGTTTTGTAAAGCCAAGGCATTGTTGATTGACAATGTCTCTCTGTAATCTGCATATCCTGCAGAAAGTCAGACTAGTTCCTCAGCAGAAAGTGAAGAGGCTTATGATGAACCCTCATCAAAGCAGCTGTTGTGCTCTCTGACCAGTGTGGAAGAAAAATAATTATATTCACTTTTTGAATTGTTGCTGGTACTTTATAAATTTAATTTTGTACGACGTCAAATTGGCTGTTGGTAATGTTTCCCTTTTCCCGACAGTCTTTTGACCTACAACTATCTATAATTCCAGCAATCTCTGTGTGTGTGTCTGTCTGTTTGTCTGCGACCGCTGTTTCTCGACGACCGCCAGTCCGATCTCATTGAAACTTGCCAGGAACATTGCTGGGGACCCCCGGATGTGCCTTTTCGAGGTTTGATATCGATCAGACGAGCGGTTCCCAAGTTACGGCCATTTATCTGTCGACCAATGACAAGACACGGTGATATGACGTCACAAATGACTTCACAATTAATGTTTTTTTTTGTTTTTTATTTTGCATGATTGACGGTCCGATCTGATTGAAACTTGCCAGGAATATTGCTGGGGACCCGCTGATGTGCCTTTTCAAGGTTTGATATTAATCGGACAAGCGGTTCCCAAGTTACGGCCATTTATCTGTCGACCAATGACAAGACACGGTGCAATGACATCATGAATGACGTCACAATCAATGTTTATTAATTTTTTTTTGTACGATTGACTGTCTGATCTGATTGAAACTTGCCAGGAATATTGCTGGGGACCCGCGGATGTGCCTTTTCGAGGTTTGATATTAATCGGGCGAGCAGTTCCCAAGTTACGGCCATTTATTTGTCGACCAATATCTGAGAGAGAGGGGGATGGGAGAGGGGGGATGAGAGTGGGGGCGAGAGAGGGGCGAGAGAGGAGGCGGGAGAGAGGAAGGGCGAGACTAGGGGGGGCAAGAGAGGGGGGCGAGAGAGAGGGGCGAGAGAGGGCTTCACATACTGGCACTCACCTACGGGCACTCACCTACGGGCCCGCCCCTACTGGCACGTACCTACGGGCCCGTACTCGTATTGATAAAAGGAATATCTTACGATGAAAAAAGGTCTTGCTCGCTGCATAGAAACAGGGTCACCTGGTTGATAACACTGAAAACTTTTGCCATGGGTATGTCATTCTCTCTATCCCCCCAAAGTGGCCTTGCATTGCAGTTCTGAGTTATTTTGCCTCATGCTTATCAGCTCATCCCATAGTTGAATTGCCAAATGTCTCACCCTCCCATTTTGGATGTCAAATTGTGAATAAGATGGATTGCTTTGGGTTTCTATTTCAGTGAAGTTCATTCAAATGTTTCAGTGAATTACTGAATGTTCTTCCTCCGTACATACGAAGTTAAAGATTCTCCTTTGGTATGCTGATCGATCGATTCTGTGGAAATTGAATTATTTTCCACCACACCAGTGTTGACTGAAAAGCAAAACCACTCTCTGGCAGAGATCATGTTGTTCTCATGCAGCCCAATGCATCATCGGCAAATCTACTGGATATTCCATAGATATACAGTGGCCTGAAAAGTATTCAACCCCGACCAATCATGCCACATTTACATGTAGATGAATTACAAGTGAAGCAGAAAAAATATTTTCAAATGTATTTTTGATGAACTTTCGATGAAATGAACTTGATGAAAAAAAACTTTTTAAAATCATATCTGAAGAGATCAAACTAAATGGCTGTTGCAATTGAAGGAGGTTACATATCAGGAATACCTGCAAAGGTAACATATCAGGAATAAAATGCAAAGAAATCTGAAAACCCACTCCGTGGGAGTACCTCCTGTGCAGCTTCCCTTCGCAGGGCAGCTCACCGGATGGCGGGGTTGGGGCAAAGCCTTCGGGACCCCAATCTTTGATGATAGGAGGGAAACCACGGGGTAGCATGCCCGGGTCAGATTGCGGGAGAGTGTGTCGGAGTGGTGCTGAGTTGTTGTCCACCAAACGGCGGTCTCCTTGGGTTAACTTGAGGCGGTCCCTTCAGGTGGGTGCCTGGAATGTCCTATCCCTAAGAGAGGATGATCACCTGTCTCTGTTATCATCTGAGCTCAAGCGTTTAGACATCGTTATTGCAGCACTCTCTAAGGTTCGGAGAATGGATTGCGGTGAGATCATGGTGGGTGGTGACACCTACCATTGGTCTGGTCGCTCTGATGGTTACCATTCCCAAGGAGTTGCTGCAGCTGTGTCCAATAAGCTGACTCCAATGATAATTGAGGTAACACTGGTCAACGAGCGTATTATGAGACTAAGGATTCGTCACTCCTTGGGTGTCATTTCCCTGGTCTCTGTTTATGCTCCGACTGAGGCAAGTGACCTCACCGTGAAGGACACATTCTACACCACGCTCGAGTCTGTGATTGCTCAGTGCCCCAGAAAAGATGCACTTCTAGTCTTGGGGGATTTCAATGCATCGACTGGAACTGATAAGGATGGTTATGAGACGTGTGTTGGTCCCCATGGTTCAAGAACTATGAACCAAAACAGCACTAAGTTCCTTGACTTTGCAAGAAGTCATGGACTTGGGGTGGCTGGTTCATGGTTTCAGCGCCCACAAGCTCATCGCTGGATTTGGTATTCCAACGCTGGCGGTGTGGTAAAGGAGATTGACCATGTCCTCGTTGATGGTCGCTGGAGGATGATCCGGAAGTGCAGGGTTTACCGGAGTGCTCAGTTCCTCAATACTGACCACCGGCTTGTTGTAGCAACTCTGAAGTTGCACATTAAATCTCGGAGAATGGTACCATCCCAGCCTAGGCTGGTAAATTTAGTGTATATGCCAACTTTGACTGCTCAAGGATGAGAGGGCAACTGAGGAGTTTGCGAAAAGGCTGAGTGGAGATTTGAGGAATCTGGGTGTTTTGCGAGGTCCTGAAGAGTTGTGGAGTGTCTTCAGGGCCACTGTCCTTGATGTTGCCGGTGGAGGTCTTGGAACTCACCGTAGGGCAAAGAAGAATTTTGTCTCTCAAGGGACACTGGATACCATTGACCAGAGTCGCAGGGCAAAGCTGAATGGCAGAGCTGAGATGTTCAGGGAGCTGGGGCGTAAAACTGTACTTGCCCTAAGGGTGGACAAGGAGGCCTATGTGCGAGGAATCTGTGAGGGGTAGAGCATCACCTGTGGTCAAGGGATTCTCGTCCTGCTTACAGGGGAATTTGCACATTGCGTTCATCCAAGCCAATCCCTCGGTGTACTACAGTTGGAGCAGAGGGTGGTGGGCTCTTGACAGAGGAGTCCGAAGTGAAGGCCCGCTGGGCCGGTTACTTTAAGCGGTTGTACCAGGCTGATCCACCCGCTGTCAAGTTGGATGTCAGGGGTGTTACAATCCCTGTTGCTGACCCTCCAATCAACTGTGGTCCACCTTCGCTTGTGGAAACACAGACTGCGGTGAAATGGGGTGAAGCTCCAGGGATCTGTGGCATCCATGCTGAACTTCTCAAGGCTGGTGGAAATGCTGCACTAATGTCGTTGCATGCAGTTCTGTGCTCTGCTTGGAAAAGAGGCATCATCCCAACTGACAGGAAGAGGGGCCTTGTTGTCCCTCCCTTGGAAGGGAAGGGTGATCGCCAAGACTGCAACTACCGATGAGTGACACTGCTCTCAGTGCCGGGCAAAGTCTTTGCTTGGATAATTATTGATGGGGTTCACCACAATCTGCTTGAGCACCAGCATCCAGAGCAGTCAGGCTTTACACCAAAAAGGTCAACGATTGACCGTATCCTTGCTCTTCGGGTCTTCACTGAACGCAGATGAGAGTTTCGGCAGGGGCTGCTTGCAGCCTATGTTGATCTCTGTAAAGCGTTCGATTCAGTGAATTGGGATACCATCTTGAGGATTCTTGGTCTTTGTGGTGTGCCACCAAAACTGATCGATCTGATGTCTGAACTCTACTCTGATACTGAGAGTGCTGTGAGATGTGGTGGTACCATCTCTGACCTATTTCCAGTTGTTACTGGAGTTCGTCAGGGGTGTGTACTGGCCCCCACACTTTTCAGCATTTGTATGGACTGGATTCTATGGAGGATGTCGGAGAGAGCAAGCTGCGGTGCATCGTTTGGGAATGTCAAAATCTCTGACCTTGATTTCGCAGATGATGTAGTCATCTTTGCAGATTTTAGATATCCTTTTGGGGGCCCTCAAGCTGCTGAATGAGGAGTCGGAGCCGCTGGGATTACGGGTTTTCTGGGACAAAACTAAGATCCAGGTTTTAAATGACGTCTTTGATGCCGCTGTCCTATCTGTGCCTGTTTGTGGTGAGGATGTTGAGGTCACGGAGAGATTCACTTACCTTGGCAGTGATATTCATGTCTCTGCCGGCTGTGAGTCAGAGGTCAATAGACGTCTGGGTCGGGCCTGGGGAGTCATGGATTCACTGGATAATGGGGTGTGGCGCTTCCGGTACCTGTGCGGGAGGACGAAAGTCCGAGTCTTCAGGTCCTTGGTGCTTCTCGTCTTGCTCTATTGATGCGAGACTTGGACTCTGACCAAGGATCTGAGACGGAGACTTAATTCCTTTGGTACCAGGTCTCTTCGGAGAATCCTTGTCTCGCTGGTCGGACTTTGTGTCCAACGAGTGGTTGCTGAGAGAGACTCAAATGAGATTTGTTACCTGCATAGTCCGTGAGCGATAGCTGCAGCTGTATGGACATGTGGCTCGTTTTCCTGACGCTGATCCTGCTCACCAGATTCTCTCACCAAGGGAGTCTCGTGAGTGGAGGAGGCCAATGGGCCAACCACGAGGTTCGTGGTTGCAGCAGGTTGATCGGCATCTAAAGGAGATGGGGATGGGCCAGGCATCTGCCTTGGCATAGCCAAACGGAGGTCCCTGGAGTACCGGCGGAAAGTGGACGCAGCGACGCACTGCTCTGGCGCATGCTCCCAGACCTGACCTGACCTGAATACCTGCAAAAAACATGTAGAAATCAAAATTCATTGGTTGAAAAAGTATTCAGCCCCTCAGGTCAGTACTTGGTGGAAGCACCTTTCACAGCAATGACTGCTATGAGTTTTTGGGTAGGTCTCTACCAGTTTTCCACAGTAAGATGGTGACATCTTATCCATTCTTCACATGAAAATTGCTCTCGTTCTGCGAAGTTTGATCGGGATCGTCGATGGACTGCATTCTTCAAGTCTCGCCATAAATGTTCAATTGGGTTGAAGTCAGGACTTTGACCAGGCCACTCAAAAACATTTATTTTCTTCTCATTCAGCCACTCCAGTGTGGTTTTAGTTTTGTGCTTCGGATCATTGTTCTGCTGAAATGTAAATCTCCTACCCAGTTTCAGATTCATGGCTGACTCAGGCAGGTTTTCATTAAGGAATCTCCTATACTTTGCACCATCCATTGTCCCTTCTATCCTGACAAACTTGCCAGTCCCTGCTGAAGTAAAGCAGCTCCATAACATGACGCTGCCACCACCATGCTTGACAGCAAGGATGGAGTTGACTGGGTAATGTGTAGTGTTAGGTTTGTGCCAGACATAACGCTTTGAATTTCGACCAAAAAGTTCAATTTCTGTCTCGGCTGACCACATAACAAAACGTTTCTCCACATGACTGCAATTTCATTAAGATGCTTTTTCACAAACTCCATATGAGCTCTTAGATGCGTTTTTTTCGGTAATGGCTTCTTTCTTGCCACCTGTCCATAGAGGTCTGCTTTGTGAAGGGAACGGGATATTGTTGATTGATGAATACTGACCCCCATCTCAGATATCGAACCTTGCAGATCTTTCAAAGTCATTGTTGGATTTACAGTGACATCCTAAACCAGTTTCCTGCTTGCCCGGCTGCTGAGTTTGGATGGGATGCCTGAAATGGGTAGAATCTGGGTGGCATGATATGATGCATATACAATTTGTTAATGGTGGATTTCACCTTACTCAAAGGGATAAGGAGTGACTTTAAAATCTTCTTATCACCCTCTCCTGAATGGTGAATCTCCACCACTTTATGTCTGACTTCTTTGGAAAGCTCCTTGGTCTTCATGTTTGCTTTATTGGTTCACCAAGTGAGTTGCACCTCAAAACTCCTTAGATAAGTGAGGGAGCATAATTTTTAAGTTAAACCACTGATTACATTCAGGTGAAACCTATTACACTTATTTTGTAATCTTTCAAACAAATAATTTGCTCCTGAAGTGATTTATGGTTAATTAGGCAAAAGGTTTGAATACTTATGCAACTGAGAATCATCTGATTTTTCTCTGTTCATTTAACGTTTTCACATTTTATCTCCATTTTTATGTATTTTGGCTTTATCACTTTGAAGTAGTTTCTGAAGACTATATATTAAGTTTGATTCAAAAGCATCACAAAACTAGAAGGGCACACTGTAGAACATATACCTCCGCCACGCAATGCCTGATCCACGAGAACATATTGGGCCCATTACATTTAAAAAATATCATGCTATACAGTACTGTATCGTTTTTGGCCCTACCTCTCAATGGTATGAAGAATTACTTTAAAAATTAAACAAGCAGTCATAGACCTGGACTTGCGAAATCGTCAACTTGACCTCTGACCTTGTCTAATAAAAGCTGTCTCCAGAGAAGGTAGCGATGCAAACCAGAAGTTTCTACGATGATTCTCGACCAAACCTCTCATAAAACATCCGATTTTTTACCAGAATTTCGACAACCGTGTGTTAAGCATACTTAACCGTTACCAAAATTGAAGACAGGACTGAAATTGACTTTAAAACGAGCGTGTAATGCCGTGTGTTACAATCCCCCTTATTAGCATAATCTTCAGTTAAGCCTCAGATACGACACCCGACATAAATCTCATAAAACATCCGATTTTTACCAGAATTTCGACAACTGAGTGTTAAGCATATTTAGCCATTACCAAAAGTGAAAACAGAATTGCGATCCGAGTTAAAACGAACTCGTAACGTCGACCGAAGCAAAAATCTCCATTTCTCCACGCAATTATTTAATATAATTTTTATCAAAGTCACAAAACCGTAATATTCGTCCATCCACAAACAATCTTTACATAATCCGACGGCTTAGCGAGTCAGGCATGCGACGATAACCTTTATTGGGATAAAAAAAATACTTTTAAACACCATCTTTATCGAAAACACCATCAGCGCGCACACGCAAAACCTTTACGCGACTCAACGACGCGTCTGCTCGAGCGCGCTGCACCACGTGACGAGCCGTGACGCGGTGAGTGAAATATTTTTTATACAATCTTAAAACGTCTCCAAAACATCCGATTTTTACCAGAATTTCGACAACCTCGTGTTAAGCGTCCTAAGCAATCGCAAAAACCGAAGACAAAATTAAAATTGAAGTTAAAACGAACTCGTTACGTCGACCGAAGCAAAAATACTCCATTTCTCCACATGAATTTACGGAATTATGTTTGACCTCACTGTGACCTTGACCTTTGACCGATTTTGACCAAAATTTTATCAGTGCGAGCCACCACCCTCCTAAATCACGTGGTGCAATTTGACATTGGTAGCTTCTGTTCTTGAGTTATCGTGCCTACAAACAAACACACAAACACACACACAAACAAACACATAAACAGAGGACGGAAGTCATCAATATACTTAGGAAATCTTTAGATTTCGTAAGTAACAAGCAGTCATAGACTGGTACTTACGAAATCATCAACTTGACCTCTGACCTTGTCTAATAAAAGCTGTCTCTAGAGAAGGTAGCGACGCAAACCAGAAGTTTCTACGATGATTCTGTACCAAACCATCAAAAATCGAATGTTTGACCTCACTGTGACCTTGACCTTTGACCGATTTTGACCAACATCTAATCAGCCCTAGCCATCACACTCCTGAATCACGTGGTGTAATTTGACATTGGTTGCTTCTTCCGTTCTCGAGTTATCGTGCCTACACACACACACACACACACACACACACACACACACACACACACACACACACACACACACACACACACACACACACACACACACACACACGACGGAAGTCATCAATATACTTACGAAATCTAAACAAACAGACAGAAAGGGGGTGAAAATATAACCACCTTCACCTTCTCTGGCAGTGGTAATAAGCTCAGGTAGTATCAAAATTTGAAAACTTTGGAGGGGGTGAATACTTTTGCAGGCCACTGTATCCTTCAGGAAAAGAAGGGTTGAGAATCTTGCCGTTTGTTAAACAAAACAAGGTGGACAATTATTGGTAAAAGCAGCAAAAATATTATGTTTGTGGGGGAGATGGAGGAATTTCTTAGAAAAGGTAGGATTGTATAGTGTAGCATGGTCCGTGGACGGGCAGGAGACATCTCGATGTAAACTAAGTAGGGAAAACTGTCGGCTTAATATTGTTACGTCTCACCACGTGGGGGTGGTGCTGTGTTAACAAGGTCGGGTTTAAGGCTAGTTCTCTCAGTGTGTAATTGCCCCCATGTGACGTTTTCCAATGTTTTTGCATTTACAAAGCCAGAAATAAAAGACCTACATTTTTACGCCAACAACAACAGAGCCAAACGTTTCTAAGCAGGCAACAACTCTGCCTTCTGTGTTAACTGGATCAAACTAAATGAATGTTGCAGTTGAAGTAAGTTACATATCAGGAGAAAATACAGCTGAAGGAGACAGGGCTGAGAGTATCTATTGAGGTGCTGAGGAAGGGCTTTTACAGAAGATCCAGGTTAGAGTGGAGGAAGTAAAGGAACAGCTCGGTAATCTAAGAGTAGATAAGGCTCCGGGTGCAGATAGTATGCAACCAAGATTATTGATGGAGGTGGATGAACAGGTAAGCGAGATAATAATGGATATTTTCAATAGTTCCCTGGAGTCAGGACAGGTACCGGAGGATTGGAGAGTAGCAAATTTTACACCATTATTTAAAAAAGGATCCAGAGAAGAATTGGGGAATTTTTGACCTGTTAGTTTGACTTCAGTTGTGGGGAAGGTGATGGAGACATTAATTAAGGACCAGATGAGGAACCACTTAAATGCATACAAACAATTAAAGGTAGTCAGCATGGGTTTACCAAAGGTAGTTCCTGTTTAAAAAATCTTTTAGAGTTCTATGAAGCAGTGTCTGATTTGGTGGATGAGGGAAAGGCAGTGGACATAGTATATCTAGACTTTAAGAAGGCATTTGAGATGGTACCACATCAGAGGTTTGTGGCCAAAGTGAGGGCTTGTGGAGTGGTTGGTCAGGCAGCTAATTGGATTGCAAACTGGCTTCATGGTACGAAGCAAAGAGTGGCTGTGAGTGGGAGGATGTCTTGCTGGGAGGATGTAAGTAGCGGGTACCTTTGGGATCAGTACTCGGTCCATTACTATTCATTATTTACATGAACGATTTGGATAATGGGGTAAAGAGTAGGCTTTCCAAATTTGCAGATGACACAAAGCTTGGAGGTAAGGTAGATAGCAGAGGGGGTGGTGAACAGATTCAGAAAAGTATTGATACTTGCATAGATTGGCAGATGGAGTTTAACCTGAGCAAGTGTAAGGTGTTGGGGATGGGAAAGAACAATGAAAATAGAGATTACAGGATGCAAGGGGTAATTTTGGAGCATGTCACACAGGAGAAGGATCTGGGGGTGGTTATCGTTATGGGAGGTAAGCATGCAGCACAGTGCCAGGCAGCTATAGGTAAAGCAAATAGGGTTTTAGGTAGTATTCGGAGGGGGATCAATTATAAATCAAAAGAGGTGGTGTTAACATTGTACAGGAATTTATTGAGGGCCACATTTAGAATATTTTGTGCAGTTCTGGTTAACACAATTCCCGGAAGGACATAGATGCCATGGAGAGGGTTCAGCGCAAGGCTAATAGATTGATTCCGGGCCAAGCTTGACTCAGCTATGAGGAGCGGCTGAAGGAGACAGAGATTTATTCACTAGAAAAGAGGTGGTTACGAGAGGATATGATAGAGATGTTTATGATAATGAAGCGTTTCGATAAAATAAGTGCAGATGAATTATTCAACAGAATCGATGGTGATAGGATCAGGGGCCAGAGCTTGAGAGTAAAGAAGAGGAGAGTTAGGAAGTAGCAAGGCAGGGGACTTTTACTCAGAGAGTAGTTAATGCATGGAATGGCCTCCCTGGAAAGGTAGTGGCAGCAGAAACAGCAGATAACTATAAAATTGAATTAGTTAAGTACCTGGAAGTTATGGAGATGGAGGGGTATGGGGATGTTGGCAAGACTTTTAGGTAGTTTGAGCATTGATGGGTGATTGTTTGCATGTGTACGGAGTGCTGTTGGTGGGGTCTTGTCAAGGCGGGTTGTGTGGTTGATGTGTGTTATTCACCAAGTCCATGCCCCCTCCCCTGAGGGGAAAAAAAACAACAACAAAAAACAAACAAATATTTTTAATTCATTAATTAACTTTTTTTTGCATTTTCTTCCTTGGATCTTGTGTGGATGGATTCGTTTGGTGTTTGCGCAGGCATGATGGGCTGAATGGTCTCTACCTGTGTTGGATTTCTATGTTTCCCAGGTTTGTACTGGCAGGCGACGCCCCCCCCCCCCCAAGGTTGATGATTGGTCCGTGTGTATGTCAGAGAGGGAATAAGGAGAAAGAGAGACAAGAGGGCGGTTGGAAGCAAAGCATAAGGCTCTGGCCTCAACACGGTCAAGAAGGCTGCATGATTCTCATTGTTTGTGCTGTGTGAATTTGTTCACGTGCTGAAATAAGAAAATCGCCATTGACTAGGCTTTTCCTTATCTTGGAGCCTCAGCAATCGTCCCATTGTATGTTCAAGGAGAAAGGCGGCGCCCTTTGCTGTGAGCGGGCCTTGTCCTGAGAGAAGCGGTGTGGCAATCTCGATCGTGAGAAGAAACCGTACGGTGGATTGCGAGCCCTAAAGAAGGAAGACCGTCCACGTGAATCACTTCACATATGTGACTGCAGAAAATGACTTGGCACCATTTTGGGTGAGCCTTCCCGCACGGTGACTATGCGGTTTCGAGGATCGTCATGCTCATAAAAGGTCATCTCTGGACACAAGCTGAGTGCTGGCATAACGGGAGGAATTTCTTTTATTTTTATCTTTCCCCTTGTCTGTTTTTATGACTGAGTGAAGACACCTCAAATTGCGTTTTAGTTTACCTCACGCTTCGATTTATTTTCATTATCATCCTTTTGATTTATGTTCATTAAACCCTCATTTGTTAAATTTATTTGTGTTTGTCTATTTGTTGTGGGTTCGAGAATAAACCCGTGTGTTTCCGTCTGGTACACGCCCTTGCCGCCCTCCATCCCGCGCATTCTATAAGCTTCAAGGATCTTGGTTATTCGCCCCCAAGTAAAACCGTTTGGCTATCCCTCCAGGTCGGTGTTAACCGGCCGTGGACACGACAATATGATTAGATTAACACCTGCTGCTTCATGTACAGGGACAGGGTGCAGACCTTGTGGCAATACAAGTCAAAGACAGGTATTATTGATCTTGCCATCTATGTGTAGCATATAAAAAAAGTCTGTTACTTTTGAAATTTGAGAAGATTAGCAAGTATATTCATCTGTAAAGTTAATCGGTCTATGGAATTGCTTCGGCCATTGTTTTTAATTCTATGATTTTAGAGCACTACACAGCTCTCACAAAGCATGGGCTCACCATGGTTAACTGTACTTCCAGCTGGGAATGAGGCTATTTTCACAACCCTTGTCCGGGATAATAATGACAGGTTGGTGAGGAAACTATCTCAAGCAAAAGTGCAAAACCACACAACATAAACAGGATCTTTATTTATCAACTATTGATCACAAAACCACACAACACAAACAGGATCTTTATTTATCAACTATTGATCACAAAACCACACAACACAAACAGGATCTTGATCAACTATTGATCCCCATCTTTCTTCTTCGATGACACAACCAAAACAACTTACCACCTTACCATCCATCCATTGGGACCATACTCTGTGCAGAGTGTTGGTGCTGCCGAAGCAGTCTCCTTGGCTATTAGGTACAATCCTGGACAGGTCACCACTCCAACACAGGATACCAGCAAGCTGACACTCATTTTGCCAACCTCAGAAGGATAACAGGCAGTCAACACCACCTGGTATTGATTCAACAACCGACGGGGATTAGAACTCAGAATCCTAGGACCCAAAGTCCACTAACCTACCATTAAACCAACACCAGGCATACCACCTTACCACCTCTGACAAAAAATGAAGTTGGAGTATGACAGCAAGAGGAAGGACACAACCTTTTTGGTGAAGAGATTCAGATATGGGAGAGGAGCATTACATATAAATCCAAAATTATGTTAAAATTTTGATTTGGCCTACATTTTAATGAAGACAGCAGGTGTTTCGGATGAGATATTTCCACGTTGGATTGGTTTCAACACCAAACTTAAAAGGAATATCCCCAACAAGTCCATGGTTATTTACCTTCCCAACATAGGTGCCACCCTGACAGAATATGACGCAGTGTTTACAATTCTGGACATTTTCCAAGAGGTGACCACTGACCAGCACTCTTGACCATAGTGAGGTTGTTGTGTTTTTTGATGAGGCCATTTATGCCAAGCTATGGGTGTGGGAGCATGCGCCGGAGCAGCGCGTCACTGCGTCCACTTTACGCCAGTACTCTAGGGGACTCCGTCTGCCCATCCCCAGGCGCCTGGCCCATCCCCATCTCCTTGAGATGCTGACCAACTTGCTGCAACCAGGACGCACATGGTCGGCCAATTGGCCAACTCCACTCATGAGGCTCCCTCACTGAGAAAATCTCATGAGCAGAATCAGCATCAGGAAAATGAGTCACATGTCCATACAGCCGCAGCTGATGCTCATGGACTATGCAGGTAACAAATTTCATTTGAGTCTCTCTTGGCAACCACTCGTTGAACACAAAGTCCGATCAGCAGGAGCCAAGGATTCTCTGAAGAGACCTCGTACCAAAGGAGTTAAGTCTCCATCTCAGATCCTTGGTCAGAGTCCAAGTCTCACATCCATAGAGCAAGACTGGAAGCACCAAGGACCTGAAGACTCGGATTTTCATCCTCCTGCACAGGTAGCGACAATGGCACACCCCATGATCCAGTGAATCCATGACTCCCCAGGCCCAAGCAAGATGTCTATTGACCTCTGGCTCACAGGCTCCAGAGACATTAATATCACTGCTAAGGTAAGTGATTCTCTCCATGATCTCAACATCCTTACCACAAACAGGTACAGACAAGATTGCAGATTCCAAGATGTCATTGAAAGCCGAGATCTTAGTTTTGACCCAGGAAACCTGTAATCCCAGTGACTCAGACTCCTCATTCAGCACCTCGAGGGCCCCCAAAAGGATATCAAAAATCTCCTCAAAGATGACTGCATCATCTGCGAAATCAAGGTCAGGGATCTTGACATTTCCAAATGATGCACTGCAGCTTGACCTCTCTGACATCTTCCCCAAAATCCAGTTCATACAAACACTGAAAAGTGTTGGGGCCAGTATACACCCTTGACGAGCTACAGTTATAACTGGAAATAAGTCAGAGATGATATCACCACAGCTCACAGCACTCTCAGTGCCAGAGTACAGTTCAGACATCAGATTGATCAGTTTTGGTGGTACCCCACAAAGACCATGAATCCTCCAGAGGGCATCCCAGTTCACTGAATTGAATGCTTTGCAGAGATCAACATGGGCTAAAAGCAACCCCTACTGAAGCTCTCCTCTGCGTTTAGTGAGGACCTGAAGAGCAAGGATACGGTCATTCGATGACCTCTTTGATTTAAAGCCTGACTGCTCTGGGCACTTGTGCTCAAGCAGATGGTGGTGAACCCCATGAGGTATTATCTGAGCAAAGACCTTGCCTGACACTGACAGCAGCATCACCCCTTGGTTGTTTTTGCAGTCCTGGCGATCACCCTTCCCTTTCCAGAAAGGGTCAACAGCACCCCTCTTCCAGTCAGTTGGGATGATGCCCGTGTTACAGGCAGAGCACAGAACTGCATGCAAGGACATGAGTACAGCATTTCCACCGGACGAGAGAAGTTCAGCATGGATGCCACAGATCCCAGGAGCTATACCGCATTTCAACTGGTTCACCACAGCCACTGTTTCCACAAATGAAAATGGATCACATTTGAATGGAGGGTCAGCAATAGCGATAGTAACACCCCTGACATCCAACTCAACAGCTGGTGGATCAGCCTGATACAGCCGCTCAAAGTAACTGGCGCAGCAGGCCTTCATTTCGGACTCCTCTGTCAAGAGCCTCCCACCCTCTGCTCTAACTGCAGTACCCTGAGGGATGGGCTTTGAGGAACGCAATGCGTGAATTCCACTGTAAGCAGGACAACAATCACCTGACCACAGGTGATGCTCTACCCCTCACTGATTCCTCACACATTGGCCTCCTTGTCCAACCTCGGTGCATGTACAGTTTTACACCTAAACTCCCTGAACAGCTGAGCTCTGCCATTAAGCCTGCCCCTGCAACTCTGGTCAACGGTATCCATTGTCCCTTGAGAGACAAAATTATTTTCCGCCCTTCGGTAAGTTCCAAGACATCGAGAACAAGAGTAAACAGAAAATAGGTTAAACCCAAAGCAATCTCAATTAAACCTATTCCAAAGATTTTAATGGACACTGTCAGGAAGCTGTATATTACAAAAATGTTAATGCACTACCTTTACTACACTTGTTGATGCACCCATTCTCCTCGTCATTGGCAAGTTTCAATAGTTTTCTTCTGAAGACCACAAAGGCCAGTCTTATGTACTGCATTGTATCCAATGTTGTGTCATCACCAGTCTTGAATAGTGTCCCAAGAAGCAGTGCTTGGATAGTCGATGGGATAGCAGTGTTACAGGAGCTTCCCCGTTCCCCAGAGAGGTGAATTTGAATAATGGTGGGGGGTGGGATAGTTTGACCAGCTTCGGGAGAGATCATTCCCATTGTAAATTGTGATACGTGAGTTAGCTCAGGGACTTGCCTAGTTCAATTTGGATGTGTGCCTGCTCAAAAAATTTGCTGAGCTGGACAACACAGGGAATTTGGTCATGAACGTTCCTGGTGGTGCACACTCGTTAAGGTTAAATCTGAGTCACAGTCTCAGGCTGAGTGGTCCTGACCACAGAGAAGTATCCCCACGTGTCCAAGGTGGTCCTTCCTGGGCACCTACTCAGGGTGTTCTATCTATAAGGGACAACATGGAGAGTCTCTGCCCAGCCAAAGTTTGGGAACTACTCAAGTAGGTGAGCCAGCAGCACAATGTCTGTTGCTCTCATATTACAAGCAGGCCAGTGGTCTCTCTGTTTTCTACCATATATTCATCAACATTGCTCGCTCTGTTCTCTGCCCTCTGATCCTCCCCGGCAACTTCAGGATGCACGTGTCCTTAAAATAACCCTCTCATGGTTACTTTCCAAAATCTCGGATGACTGTGCACCTCCACTCTTTTATTCCTTTTCTCCAGTCTGTGGAACCATGTTCCAGAGGTTGTTCTGTATCGCTCTTCCCTCCAGTACTTCAAGCAAGCAGTGTACCTCCATCTTTTCTCAGTCCCAATTCTGATCCATAATCTTTATTACCCCCACCTTTCCGAACCCAACTCTCTTACTTTCCGGTCTCAGTGTTTTTGTACTTGAAGGAGTCTTGCTTATGCAAAGAAGAAAAAAGTTTTAAAAAAAAGCAACTATGAGCCGATGAGGGCCTCAGAAGATAATAACTCTTCACTTGTCCATTCGGGACCCAATTTTTCAAAATTAGGTGAACAGTGCTTTGAAGAGATTGGCAACATCCACAGACATGTGCATCAATCTCGTGGTTGTGTTGTTGTTCGTCTTGCTTTCGAGCAAGCCCCAAACCAGTTGGATGGTACAGAGATGTCCAGTCTGCCTTGATGCTCCACCTGAATACAGACTGTTACATTGGTGCCTTTCAGGTAGGGCATTACATCACAAAGTGTGCTATCCTTTGGATTCACATTATGTCGAGTGTCCCATCTGCTGATATTTGTTGGGGGATATTAAACATATCTCACGGTGTTTTCAGGAAAGACATGGCAAGTTTTTGCTGTCACCTTAAAAAATACCTAATTCCTGCTTTAACATATTGGGAGCACTGAATCAGTGGCATTGCCACACTTCCGGTAGTGCTGCTGTCCAACAGCCATATGCTGCGCATGAATGAATAAATCTCTGCTCTAGTTTAACCTTTACTACACTTGTTGATGCATCCAGCTGTTGAAAACAGATGTAATTCTCCTGCGTCATGGGTGTCGGGACTTCTTCCAATCAAACTCATGATAAACTAGAGAGTTCATAGGACATTTTACCCCACGCTATCTTGAGAAACATGGACATAGGCGGAGTGTACAAGCAGCAAATTTGATTGGCCATGATGATGTAAAATGCCGCAATATTTTGGCCCACTACTGCTAAACAGAAGGGTTTTGAAAGTGCCAAAATGGTAATTTGTGTTCTACAATGTTCAAGTATATAATTCAATCGAAATAAAATAAGGATTTTAAAGGTCATAATTCAGAAGTTTACCGCCGTTGATGCAGCGTCTTTTTACACTACATTATTTAACACGTTACATTAGTTTTTCGTGCCTGTTGCTTGTGTCCTTTATGGTGTCCTTAAAAACAGTAAAGTTTCCAGTTTGGAATTATTTTCAATTTTGTTTGACTGCCGGACAGAATA
The DNA here is from genome assembly GCF_056783735.1 of Eptatretus burgeri. Classification (NCBI taxonomy): domain Eukaryota; kingdom Metazoa; phylum Chordata; class Myxini; order Myxiniformes; family Myxinidae; genus Eptatretus; species Eptatretus burgeri. The sequence goes on along the minus strand of NC_140963.1, from coordinate 74,497,362 downwards.
TAAAGTTATCTTGCTCCTCTCTGCGCATGTGGATTGGAACAAATTCAAAGCCAAAGCACTGCTAAACAACACGTTCGTTTTCCTATTAATGTTCCGATTCGTATTCAAAATATAACACTCAATTTAAATTAAGTTGTTCCTCAATCATAAAGTTTCATTTGTGGACAGACTGACAGACAGATAGAAGTCAGACAGACAAAAGTGAACTAATTGCTTAACGCCGTTTTTCGTTCCGCGTGTATTGGGGTAATTATGACAAAAACTCAATTCTAGCGAGACAGTGATAAAATAATGATCTGAACATGCCTAACAATATGGTGAACTGTGGAAACATTCTGTTCGTACTGCATGTAAAGACCCTACTTCCCAAGAGGCATTGCACATAAGAGTATAAGACCTAATATGTATGAGCGGTATCACATAAAGCTAAATAGACATGGTCGTTTTGATTTCTAAAGCTCATCCTCAACGTCTTCTCACATAGTTGAAAGAACCTGCAGAAAGGAGAGGGAGAATAGGAAAGTGGGGGTAATGGATGGGGACGATGGGGGTGAAAGCTTGAGGAGAGTTACCAGTGTCAATTTTGCACCAACGACCCTAACGGAGAAAGGAAAGAGGAAGAAAGCACCGAGAGATTATACATACGGTGACGGAAGTAGACGGGTCATTTGAACAGCAGTCCAATCGAGAGCTGGTTGTGCATGGCTTCACCATTGTATTCTCTCGTGTTCAAATGCTCAAAGCTCTGTGGCGTCCACTGTTCTTCAGAGACAATGTCGAGCTGTTCCGGTCGGCTGGTTGTCTGGCTGGCTCACCGGTTGGCTGCCTCCGATGCTCGCTCTCTCCAGCATGCCGTCTGTTTGTCTGTCCTTCTATCTGTCGTCCATTCACTTGTAAGAAGATATTCAGCAAGACTAGAGACACATTTCCTCTCCCCCTTTATGGCCGCATTGCTCCTCCTGTTGTGCCTTTTTCATAACGGATGAAGTTCTTCCTGTTTATTACTTATTTATTCCTGGTGTTCTTTCTTCATATGTTTTTTTTACTCGTTATTACTGGCAATGCCTTAAGTCATCTTCAGAGGGGTGTCTATTTGTTATGTCAGTAAATATGGTGGCAAATTTGATCCATACACACCTCCTCTCTTCCTTCCCATTTGCTTTTCCCTTCTCAACACATCCTAACCTATCTTTCTCTCTCTCTCTTGCTCTTCTCAATTTAAAAAAAAATCCTCAATTGGCAAAGTGTTTGCGTTTTTAGCAGTCATGCGATGTGTTTTGAGTGGCCATCTGTCATGTGCATTTGCTTTATGGATTGGTAAAGACATTTTTTGATTGTTTATTTATAACTTTCAAAGCTTGGTTAAAAACAGTGCGATATCTGAATCGTTGGCAAGATCGACGTCTCGAACATGTTGTTCAATCATTCGGAAACTATTCATTCGTACACAGACGCAACAGGGCTGTAGATTTCATAAATCGAAGTTAACCGACAAAAAGATCTCTCACTGCAGGTGCTATGGCCTATGGCACATATTATGTACAATCTTCGTCACAAAGGAAGAGTGTGAGGGAGATCGGGCGAAGGCAGAAATTAAGGGGAAAGGCGGTAAGCAGTTGCATCCCGTGAACGTCATGATGGTGAAAATGTTTAAGTTCTCGTTCTGCGAGTAGTTGATATATTTTTGCGTGAATGGGTTGTTGGAGGTAAAACTTGAATATGCAACAAATGATGAAAATTAACAGTTGACACTTGAACAAGTAGTGTTTGGGGTTCAAGATGACACTTGTTCAAGTTGAAAAACGGGGTGCGGACAGTTGAACAAGAACAAGTTCCTTTCGGTTCATAAGTTGCCATGCGGTCTTAGAAAAGTGTGTGAATAGCGTTGAGAGCATAAAGCGGACCTTGCCCAATCATACATAACCTCGCCAAAGCATCCGATGACATTCGCACCCAGATGCACTTGGTGCAGATACACGCGTGAGGTCGGAGGAGTCACGACCCTCACGCGGGTTTCACGTCTTGTTGAGTTTGCTTCGAAAAGGCGAGAAGACAAATTTTTCTCGTGATGGTTTTTATCCTGTATGAGCACTTCAGAGACGACTCTGAGCAGTTGGAGCCGGTTTGCTGTGACGAGGCACTCGGGGAAGCATCATCATTGACCAGGCGGTGCTCGGTCTCATTGCAGACCTTCGTGGTAAGGTTGTAAGCTCAGGCGTTCTGCTTATTTAAACCCCGATGGATGTTTTTCTTTGTACAACGAGTTATTAGCGTAGAATTTACATTTTCTCTCAGGGTCAGATCCTCAAGGCAACGCCCGTCGAACACCGGCATAGTGTCCGGAAAATTAGTTTGGGATGATGAATACTCACGTCACTGACCAATGGCATTTCCCCCATTGGTCCGCGATGATAGCGTCACCTCGCCTCGCCACCGATGAATGGAGAAAGAGGGAGAGTGTGAAAAAAGAAGGATCTTGCCACGGTTTCGCTCAGAGAGAAGGCAGCGACGTGGAACGGTGCATTAATCTCCTTGGCTCTCATTTCGAGGATGAAACGCTCTCTTTGTCCTTCCCTGTATCAGGGAAAATGAGTGCTCAGGGTAGAGCAAGAAAAAAAATCTGTACAGACAGAAAGTTTTCAAAAAAAGGCATCTCATGATAACGAAAATTCCATAATTTATGTCCTCATAATACAAAGTATTCAAGTTATTATTGTTATTATTATTTATTTTTCAGCCAAAAACTCGTGATACTGGTTGCAAATGACTACATGTAAGCAGTGGAGGGAAGATATCTGATACAATATGGGGGTGGAAGTGGGTGTCAAGGTGTTCAGACACAGCCTTCAGTCACCAATGTGTCGCTCGTATATCATCACATTCTCGTCTATACAGTCTCATACCGGTGTAAGCTGCAATAAACAAACAAGGCAAACACAAAATAATAAAATAGATTTCAAAATTTGAAAATTGCGGCGAAAACTAGAACGGCACTCGGTACAGCGCATACTTCCACAAGGCTGAACAGTTACATTTTGTATCCCACTGATCTGCATCCAGAAATTAAGCAAAATCGAATCGGCTGATTCTTGTCACCTACGCAACTCCTCCGCCTCGTTTTGTCATACATAATCTATCCACAACTTTTTGAAATATCATGCAAAATATCGTTTTTTGGCACCATATCTCAATGGTGAAGAATCACTTTTAAAGTAAAAAAAATTCTCATATCCGGATCCGGATTCGGATCTTCAAGAAAATCGAATAAATTCGTCTTTGTGAAACACCCAATCTGCCTACCAAGTCTCATCCTAATCCGTCCATCACTTTGTGAGATATACTGCTCACAGCCAGATCCAAACAGACAGACAGACAGACAAACAAACAGGGTCGCTGGCATCTCCATCCTCCCCACACCCATTGTTTGTTTAAGTCTGCCTCTATCTTGGCCTTCAACTCTGCTGTTGGTGTCTTTCTCTTTCTCTTTCTCTCTCTCCTGTTCCTTTTGTCCTGTTCGGTCCTGATCCATTCAGTGTACTAGTATTAGGCATTAGCTCTTCCTCGAACCTTGACTATGTATACAAAAAAAACATATATTGATATGAACAATACCAAGTGACCCAACGAAATTTGCAAACACTTCACTTGGAGTGAATTTTTAATCACCTTGACAAGTGACGGGTATATTTACAAAATTATGTTTCTGCCATCAGAGCTGTTGCACAACTCGACTGTTTTGTTGCGGCACATCGTGACTCAAAATAGCCGAACATGACATCATTGGGTGGTGTCATGGATGTGCCACAACACTGCAACACCCTCATTCTGTTATTGTTTTGTTTTGAAGTGGTACATGTGTTTAATTAAATGTTTTTTTCTTTTTTTAATGAGAAGTAACAGTGGGATAATAATTGTTCCTGCAGCAACCTTTTTACCAGTTCCATGTTGTTGTTGTTTTGTAATTACAGATATAATTTGGCATTTCATATGACAGAGAAATAGCATGAAAGGGAGACAGGGCAGAAAGGCGAAGTGGTTCAGATCTTCAGAGCTTCACTACCATCAACACCCATGCCGCATGCCCCCTACCCTGGAAATAATTGTTTTTTGTTTTTTTTTTGCATTTTTAGCTCACCTGCATTTTAGTCAGGTGAGCTTATGCGATCGAGCAGTGTCCGGAGGTGAGTCAGTCAATCAATCAGTCAGTCAGTCAGTCCGGAAACACCAGTCATTATCGCTTGAACCAAAAACACGATTTAGATGAAACGTGGCTACAAGCTTCATATCTGATGTCTAACAAAGTTGTCTTGACCGCATCAAAATTTGTGCTCATTAAGGGGTCTACGGAGCAGTGGGGGGGGGGGGGGTTGAAACCCCAAAGATAGGTATTTGTTCTCTCCTCCGAAACTACACACATGATTTCGATGAAACTTGACCACAGCATTCATCACCTGTGATGAACCAAAATATATTGACCACATCAAAATCCGCGCTTGTTAAAGGGATCTAATGCGAGGTGTTTGACCCCCCAAAATCGGTATTTGTTCTCTTTTCAGAAACTAGACACAATTTTGATGAAGGTTGACCACAACCTTTGTCACCTATGACGTACCAAAGTGCATCGATCATATCAAAATCTGTCCTCATTAAGGGGTCTCCAGGAGGGTTTTGACCCTCCCCCTTCCCCCAAATAAATAAATAAATTGGTATTTGCTCTTTTGTCCAACACCACACATACAACTTCGATGAAACTTTACCACAACCTTCATCACCTGTGATGTTCCAAAGTTTATCAACTGAGTTCATCAAGATGGTCTACGATGGGGGGGGCAGTGTTGACTGCCCAAAATAGGTGTTTGCTCTCTTCTCCGAACCATGAACACAATTTCAATGAAACTTAGCCACAACCTTCATCACCCATGATGTACCGAAGTTTGTTCACAGCATCAAAAAATTCAGGGTCTAAGGAGATCTGCAGGGGGTTTGAGTGACTGTTGCTTCTGATCCAGGTGAGCTCCAGGACCGGCGGTCCTATTTCACTTTTTTGATCTGTTGTTGATAAATTGGTGTGGTGTTGATGTGGCACAGGCATGATGGGCTGAATGACATCCACCTGCATCTAATTTAGTTGTGTTTCCTTGTCTTTCCTTGTGGTTTCTGGTGATTCTACATTGTGTGCAATTAATAACACCTTAAGAGGGTGATCCTAACGATAATTCACGGACCTGTGTTTGTTTGTGGGTGTGTTTGTGTGTTTGTTTGTCGTGCTACTCCTACAGTTCTGGGCTGATTACATCCAGACTTGCTACATAGGATCAACCTGACTATGATTAGTGTATAGGGGTGTTTTTAGTGTGTGTGTGTGTGTGTGTGTGTGTGTGTGTGTGTGTGTGTGTGTGTGTGTGTGTGTGTGTGTGTGTGTGTGTGTGTATGAGGGAAGTGCGCATATTTTCCATGTAAATGTGCATCGAGTAGTGCCGCCCCAGGTGGGAGAAGGTATACAAGTCCCACCATTTACAATACATTATTCTCATCCTCATGTTTTCCATTGCAGTGAGGTGTTGAGAATTATCGGCAGTAGGTATGTCTTTGCTTCAGGCACGAAACCCAGTTTTTAATTTTTTTTATTTTCAGGAGTGATTGAGGCAGCTCTCAGTTGCCTATACACCACCTAAAAAAAATCATATGCCAGAAGAATGTGTTGCATGCTTGGAACATTGTCGTGCATAAGGTGGGTACTTTGTGCGTATTTATTAAACTAGTGCGGGCCCGTAGGCATGGGCGTCGATTGCTTTTGAAAAGTGTGGGGGGGGGGGACATTGCATGTCCAGACCACGAAGCCCACTTCGTGCCGGCGTGGACACAGCAAGTGTACCCTTGCAAATTCTTGATTTTATACGCTCGTTGACATGCTGCCTTCTGATCACACAAATCCCTTAAATTAATTTGACCATCTATCGACCATCTTTTTATCAAATGTAAGCAGACGGAGCGAAATTAAACATTAATCATACACATTTCAAAGTTTCAAGTGTCATCAAAGAAATATATATAAATATACACAGTAATCCCCCGTTTATCGCGGGGGTTACGTTCCAAACCCCCTCCGTGATAAGTGAAAATCCGCGAAGTAGCGACCATATGTTTATTTTATTATTTATATATATTTTAAAGCTTTATGACCCTCCCCACAATGTTATAAACACTTCCTATACTCTTTCACACATTTTACACTCTTAAACATACGTAATTTTAACAACGTATAAAATTCTAATGGGTACTCGCCATTGAAGATACCACAACTTGAACGTTTGGGCGGCATTGTAGGGGTTGAAATAAATTAAAAACTTTCACGGATAATTTTCACAAACACAATACTACGAGTCGCGATCGCACGTCGATGTGAAATGGACAAGGCGAGATGCTGAATGCATGCTATGCGCGGGAGATGCAGAGAATGATGCCACGGTCGCTGAGCCAATCAGAACCCAGGATACAGAACACGATGCTCTGGTTGGTCGCCTCCCATCCATCAGCCAATAGCGTGCCGTGTACGATATCACATGGGTAAACTAGCGGAAGCGGCCGCATCTGTGTTTTCCATACGCACGACTCTGTCTACTGTACACTATGTACAGTATTTTATTTCTTGTAATATGTTTTAATTTTTTTTTTGTTTTTTAGGCGAGAAAATCCTTATTTTACCATAAAAAATAATTAAAACAATAAATATATTAAAATACATTTATACCGCAAAATCCCATGACATAGCGAAAAATCCGCGATATAAAATTAGATATGTAAGGGTTAAAAATCCGCGATACAGTGAGACCGCGAAAAGTGAACCACGATATGGCGAGGGATGACATATATATATATATATATATATATATATATATATATATATATATATATATATATATATATATATATATATATATATATATATATATATATGAAGAATTGTTTATCAAGCCCCTTTCTCACGACCCTTGAACTGATTCACTAAACATAAACTGAAAACTAGACTGACATACAAATTGATATTACACGAGTACGGTCAACTTACCTTTAAATTTGCCAAAAATATGAACCCTCTTGTCTGCCGATCCAGTTAACTTTGTAGCAATGTCTTGGGAGTCAAATGCAGTCAGACGATCTCGGTGAACATGACAGATCATGGGATGGTTGAGGCATTGTTGGGTCATTGTGGAACGTAACCAAGTCTTCATACGTCTGAGTGCGCTGAATGACCGTTCAGCTTCGCATGAACTTGCTGGGGAAACCAATAGAAGCCTAAGCAAACGTTCTACCTGTGGGAACATTCGACGGACTTCCGGCACCATGTCTACAAATATCTTACGGTAATCCTCAACAGATGAACCACTGAACTGGTTACGAAAGAAGCCAAGTTCTTGCTCTGGGGAATCCGACAGTTCGGGATATTTGCGGACTATTTGTGCTTTGAATGACCCAGACAGGAGCATTTCACCCAAGTCCCTATACGCCATGAGGTCGGTTGATGTGAAATACTCGTTCAAGTTCTCGGATGCACTGTTGATGACTTTGAAAAATTCAACTCTGTATACCTCCTCTGCAGAATTGGCAGTGTATTCCTGCGTGCCTCCATCAAGTCTCTTTGGAAGCTTGTGCTTACGAGGGAGGGTCACTGGATCGAGTTGGCACTGCTGGAGCTTCTGTTGTGATGCTTCGAAAACCTCCTTACACGTCTGGTCGGTACGGGGAGATTGGAGATTCTGTGCAGTTACCTTTGCAGCAGTAAGCATAGCAGAGACGGTAACTTGTTAACCCTGAAGTGCCTTATTGAGGTATTCAAGGGATTGGAGAACGGGCAATGATGCAAACAGACCGAGAACACACTTTCCTGATGAAAGACAGCTTTGAATACCGTTGGCTCGCGATGCAGTGTTCGTACCAAAGTCATCACTTGCTTGTTGAAGGGCATCCAGTACCGCTTCATAGTTATCCAATATCGATTTCACGGCAGGAGAACGAGTTAACAAACGCGTCGGGCAAATTGGCCTCAGGCGTGTAGGGCAAGGAGTGTCAGCATCGTCAGCGTGGATATTCAAGTACAGATGCTTGAATTTTCCAGAGTTGTTGTAGATGTTGCTGAGTACCTGAACATAATGAAGGGCGTCTCTTATGAACGGTGCAGTTTGTAGGGCTTTGGATGTAATGAGTTGGGTGACATGAGCTCCACAGTGAACATAATTGACCAGCGGTTGGAGTTTTTTTAGCTGTTCTTGACAGCCCTTGTACTTTCCGGACATGTTGCTTGCCACATCGTAAGTCTGCGCTCTAAGGTGTTCAATAGGGAGTTGACATCGAATTAGGACATCCTGAAGCATCTTACAAAGTGATACTCCTGTTGTTGATGATACTTGGTAGAGGCCGATGAGATCTTCTTGAACACAAAAGGAATCCGTCACATAGCGCACACACACCGACTCCTGCTCATTACCCTGAATATCTTGCGTTCCATCAGTTACAAGTCCGAACTGAGTGGACATTTCATTCACGTTACTGCAGATATTTCTGAGGATGGCACGACTCATCAACTGTAGAATTTCGTTCTGAATTTCTCCACTTGTGAACGTCGTCTCCCTTGACAGCCACGTCTTGAGGTTTACATCATCCTCTGCCGGCAACTGTAGGAGCATTTTGAAATTCCCTTCAGAGGCATCCTTCCCACGAATTGCAAAACCTTGTCGGGCTAAATATTGCAGTGTGGTGATAATCTTCAGAAGTGCTGACCATGCAGATCTTTCTCTTCTCGCAGTTTGCTGCTCAGCTGCACATGGACACCAGGTTGACTTCTGCGACATTTCAGATTTTCAGAGGCAAGCCTATGTATGTTTGATCGTTCGTGTTTGATTCGAGGTAATCTCATTACTATCCTATAGATACTGTATAATCCGAGAACAGAATTCAAAAATAATTTTCCGTTCGTTTGTCCGAACCGCTTAGGGGAATTTTGCATATTTTTCAACAGCTACCTTTTAAAATCTTTAATTTAATCCTCACAAGTCCGACGACCGAATGATACCTCTCGTTTTGTAGGTCTCTACCTCCCCCTAAGTCCAAGTACCGATAAAAAAATATTTACATTAACCGCCGCAAAAGCGAGTGAATCAGCGCATTTTATTTTATGTTTCCCAAGTATTCAAAGCTAATTTAGTCGCCAAAATACCCACTTTCCTTCGATTTTCAACGTTGGGATTTAGGCCACTGTTATCGACTTCGAAGTATGAAAACAGATTTACAAAATATCTTTCCATTCGTTCGTGCTAGAGTCCCTTTATAGAGAGAGTAGCGACATAGAGGGTCCGGAAAAATCTAGTCACGTGATTGCATGGAGCCATTTTGAGTCCATCGCGGACAAGATCGGACGCATATCGGTCAGCGTTTTAACGTTCCCGCTGTACGCAGCGTTCTCATTCATGTTTTACATCGATTTTACGACAAAATGACAGGTTGTTGCGCCTTTAGGTCCACAAATCGAACTGAGAAGGGATTCAAGATGTATAGATTTCCATCAGATGCTAAAAGACGGGAAATCTGGGAGGACAGAGTCAGTCGTGTTGGATGGAAAGCAACTTCTTCGTCAGTTCTCTGCCAAGTCAGTGTGATGGTGGTAATGGTCCCATATGCGTATACTTGTGTGCTGCGAGTGAGACTGGCCTTTGCTTTGGCTTTCCAGGCTTGTTATCCATTGCTCGTGGATTAATTAGCACTTGAAGGGGAAGGCATCTTTATTTAAAATTAAGTTTGAGTTCGAGTCTTTGAGCGAGATCAATTAATATAGGGTCCAGACTCCAGATCATGTCTCCAAAGTCAGACTCAAAGTCAAACTAAAGTCAAAACAAAGACGAATGAATGGAGAACGGATCCGGGCTAACTCGGCCCACGGACTAACACGGCCCACTCTTCAAAGGCAGAGTTAGGGTCAACTCTGACCCTTACCTTAACCAACCCTAAACCCTATCCCTAGCTTTTAAGAGTAGGTAATACCAAAGATTTAAAATCTATTGGTGTGGGTGGAGACTGCCAGATGTCAGGATACTAAACAGGTCGACACCCCATAGAAGCATAGAAGGGAGCCCATCTTACTTCTGAGTGTAGCATGATCGGGACTGGCTTTTATCTTCGGGGTGTGGGAGCATGAGGGGGGGGGGGGCATGCATTGAATGTATGTGTTTGTCTCTGTTGATTTGAATGTGTGAGGACATTAACTTGTGTTTGTGTGTGTGACTTTCAATTTATAATTTGTATGTGTGTGCATTAGTACATGCGTGTTTGTGTGTGTGTGTGTGTGTGTGTGTGTGTGTGTGTGTGTGTGTGTGTGTGTGAATGAGGGGGCTGGGTGGGGTGGGCTAATCTATTTTTGGTGGGATTAATATATGATCGGCAACATGCAGCAAAGTTTAGATTAATAATTTAAATTTGAAAATTAAACAAACATAAATATATACCCACACACGATAAACAAGATCAAACAACTGCTGAAATACAAAGATAACTCTTAACATTGTGTTGTACATGTGCATGTATAAGTAGGGAGGTGAAAGGTCGAGTCTCACTCTCGCCTCCCTGAAATTAAAATGAGGCACAAATAAGCAGCACGTGGACTTGTCCAGTTCATTCCTTCTTTGTCATGGTTCTAAATGTCTGTGACTGTTACATCACAAACAGCTCTGTGAATTTCTTCTTTATCATATGGCTCTTAGTTGTCATAAATCTTCTGTTTTGTCATCTTCACATAATTTGTTCATTATCAACATGGAAAAGACCATTCCCATCTCTCAAACATAGAGAACATAATGGAATACACGGTTCAATGCACTAGCGCCATACGGCGGCTCTGCACCGGACTGAATGGACTCAAAATGGCGTCAAATCGTTAGTTGTCGCTACTCTCTCTCTATAAAGGGACTCTAGTTCGTGCGAGCCGGTAGAGTGAAACCGCGTCATCCTGCACAAGCTCCACCATCTCAATCAGCATACCAGGCCGCGAAATCTTTTATTGGCTTAAAACTCGACGGTGCAAAGTCACAAAAATTAAACACACAAATCATCGTGCAGGTAATAACATCAGGCATCCGGCGATATAAGTTAGAAAGGTGAAATAAACTATTTTGGTCGCTAAAGGGGCCCCGAGCCGTTGCGGCCTTACACTATCCGATGCGTGGCGCTCTGGGCCATGAAGCCACGATTTCTTGAAACACTCATAAAATGACGATACAAAGTCCGAAAACGTTCCAACATACTTCAAAATGTCCAGGTCACGTTCCCTCTTAGTGGGTGAACAATCCAACGTTTGGCGAATTCTGCTTCACAATGATAGGAAGAGCCGACATCGAAGGATCAAAAAGCGACGTCGCTATGGACGCTTGGCCGGTGGGAGACCATGGCTTGGGAAGCACGGATTCTCAATGTTGAATTGTTAACCTATCATCTTTAATAGAACTATAATAGATCAATAAAACTAAAGTTTCTTTTTCTTTTGTTGTTTTTGGCAAAAAGTAAAGATCCAGACTGGCTCTGTATTGGGCAACCCCCCCCCCCTCCCTCTATTTGCGTGAAATGGTTTGGTCCAACTCCCAAAGCCAAAGCAGATGCGAACGGCTTGCGAGTACGGAGACCATAACTTGGGAACCACTTGTCCGATTAATTTCAAACCTTGAAAAAGCACATCCTCGGGTCCCCAGCAATATACCTGGCAAGTTTCAAGTAGATCTAACCGGTGGTTGTCGAGAAACAGCGGTCGCAGACAAACATGCCCACAGACAAACACGCACACAGAGATTGCTGTAATTATGGAGAGATTTAAAAATTTATTCTTGTATTTGAGGAGCATCTCGACCTGGTTGTACTCGAGCAGCTCGTTTTGTGTTACGTAACTTATGTTCAATGAAAAAACTGGGGGTGACAATCGATATGTTGTCCCCCCCTTGATATAAAGTGTGGGGGGGGGGGGAATGTCCCCCCCCGTCCCCCACCAATCGATACCCGTAGGTGCGTAATCGACGACTGGATTGGGGCATTTTTAACCCCCCCCCTCTCTCCCCCTCTCTCATGCCAGTACCCTCTCTTGTGGGTGAGGCGTGCCAGTATGTGCAGCTTCGTTCCTTCGCTCTCGTAAACGACGACTGGATTGGGGCATTTTTTCAATTAGATCAGACCAACCATATCATAAATGGCCATAACTTGGGAAACACCTGGGAAACATACTCAGGTCCCCAACGTCAATTGTGACGTCATATCGAACGAAGAAGAATTGTGACGCCCCCTCTCTCTCGCCCCCCACCTCGCTCCCCCTAGTCTCGCCCCTCCTCCCCCCTCCTCTCTCGCCCCCACTCTCACCCGCCCCTCTCTCGCCCCCTCCTCTCTCCCCCTCTCTTTAATTGTGACGCCCCCTCTCTCCCTCCCCTCTCTCGCCCCTCTCTCCCCCTCTTTCCTCCCTCCTCTCTCCCCTCTCCTCTCTCACCCTCTCTCTGTAAATGTATTCACAAATGTATTCACAAAAAAACAAAAAACAAATAAATAAATAAATACACATTAATTGTGACGTCAAATAAAATCTCCCTAGTCTCGCCCCTGCTCTCTACTCCCTCCTCTCTCGCCCCTTTCTCTCTCTCGCTCCTACTCTCACCCCCTCTCCCGCCCCCTGCTCTCGCTCCCTCCTCTCTCGAATTGTGACGCCCCCTCTCTCTCGTCCCTTCTCTCTCGCTCCCCCCCCCCCAAACCTTGGGATTCCCGACATGCAATCGTGCAAAATAATAATAATAATAAATAAATGAACATTAATTGTGACGTCATTCGTGATGTCATAGCACCGTGTCTTGTCATTGGTTGACAGATAAATGGCTGTAACTTTGGAACCGCTTGTCCGATTAATATCAAACCTTGAAAAGGCACATACCCAGGTCCCCAGCGTCGATTGTGACGTCATACCAAACGAAGAAGAAGAAGAATTGTGACGTCAATCGTGCAAAAATAAATCAATAAATATTAATTGTGATGTCATTCGTGATGTCATAGCACCTTGTCTTGTCATTGGTCGACTTGGGAACCGCTCGTCCGATTGATATCAAACCTCGAAAAGGCACATCCGCGGGTCCCCAGCAATATTCCTGGCAAGTTTCAATCAGATCGGACCGGCGGTTGCCGAGAAACGGCAGTCGCATACAGACAGACAGACAGACAGACAGAGAGAGAGACAGACACACACACACAGAGATTGCTGGAATTATAGATAGATAGGCAAAGTTTGGGAGCATTGGGGGAGGTGATGTGAGGTGTTAATTTGAGAATTGATTGAGAAAAGGAAGACAAGCGAGGATGATAGTGATTGGTAAAATCTCCACAAACCATTCCCATGAACTCAAAAGGAGTAGTGTGTGTGGCATTCTCAGATGTGTTGTCACAACTTCATTTCAACACCATTCTTGGGCTAGGCTATTTCTAAGAATTTATTACCTCTGTCACCAAAGGTGAAGGAGGTTATGTTTTCACCCCTTTCTGCCTGTCTGTTTGTCTTCGTCTGTTTGTTTGTGTGCAGGATATCTCAAAAAGTTGTGGACGGATCCGGATGAAATTTTGTGAAGAGGTTCAGTGTGCGACAAGGATGAACTGATTTAGATTTTGGGGAAGATCTGGATCCGGATCTGACTACAATAATTTTTCCAGTAATTCTTCACCATTGATAGATAGGGCTAAAAATGATATATAGCATGATATCTCAAGTTGTGGATGGATTCGGACGAAACTTCGTGTACATGTTGGGTGGTTGACGAAGAAGAATTGATTCAATTTTGTTGAATACCCGAATCCGGATCCGGATCTGATAATTTTTTAAGTGATTCTTCACGATTGAGAGATCGGGCTAAACTAATATATCGCATGATATCTCCAAAAGTTGTGGATGGATTCGGATGAAACTTGGTTTGACAGGTTGTGTGTGTGGTAAGGACGAAATGATTCGATTTTGGTGAAGATCCGGATCCGACTACTGGAATTTTTAAAAGTGAGACTTCACCATTGAGAGATAGGACCAAAAACGATATTGTACTGTACAGCATGGTATTTCAAAAATTTAATGGGCCCAAAATGTTCTCCTGGATCAGGCATTATGTGGTGGAGGTACATGCGCTGTACCAAGTGCCCTTCAATTTTAATTGTTAACACTGGATCACATTTTTGCAAAAAAAAAAAACCAGGAACATCGAGACTTGTTGACACCTTGAATGTAAAAGGCACTAAAACACAAAAAATATTTTACCTGCAAAGGTGAATGGAAAAAGAAAAAAAATCTATATCTATAAGAGGTGTGTGCGGGTGCGTGTACGTGTGTTTTGCAACCATTCAATTCCATATACCATTCGGGTTGGGAAACCATTCAATTGCTCACAGGTTAAGGTTCTTTGGTAAGGGAACTATGTTTTGAGGTTTACAATTTGAATGAAGTTGAATATACGATGTTGTGAAATTAACATAATTTGCAGCAATCCTTTAAATTATATTATATTATAGGAATTGTGTGTGTGTGTGTGTGGTCTTTTCTTTGATTTATGTACACTTCTACACCCGTGGGCCAATTGCCCTGGCATTTCTTGTTCCACGATATTTTCACACACACTAACGTCGGATTCAAAATTTTCAATTCTTAATCAAGTTCAAGTTAAAACAAGAAATAACAGCGTTTTGCCCAAGAGGGGTGGAACTTGGATAAAGCATCAGTACTTCGGCATTGCGTTCAAAGGTGAATTATTTGTCAGGAATTGAAGCAGTTGCATTTAATTATTTACATTCCATACGCAGAATGTAAATTTATATATAAAGGTTCCTTCATTCTTAATCAACACTTTTATTTTGTATATATATATATATATATATATATATATATATATATATATATATATATATATATATATATATGTACAAATAAAATGGTTGATTCAGAAGTAACGGAACTGACTTCACAGAAATTTTATTCCAAAAAGTATATTGAAATCAAAGCTTGTCCCCTTCAAAATAATTTCCCTCCAGTCTCTCACTTGTCCATCCTCTTCTTCCACGTGTAGATGCACCCCCAGAAGGCTTCTTCTGGAATCCTCTGGAGCTCCATCGTCATGGCCCTTTTGATGGCCTCCACATCAGGAAATCGGGTCCCCTTGATCACCCCCTTGAGCTTGGGAAAAAGGAAAAAAATCACAAGGGGCCAAGTCTGGCGAATAGGGGGTTTCTCCAGAGTTGGCACCTTCCTCTCCGCCAGAAACTGTCGGATGTTCAGTGCACTGTGAGCAGGGGCGTTGTCATGGTGGAGCACTCAGGCATTGTTCTCCCACAGATGCCTCCTCTTGTCCCGGACTGCTCTCATGAGGTGCCGGAGGATCTCCTTGTACACATATTGATTCACTGTTTGACTCTGTGGTAGAACCTCTAAGTGGTCAATGCCCTTGATGTCAAAAAACACGATGAGTATCACCTTGACCTTCGGAGCCTGGTGTTTGGTCAGTGGTTAGGGTGGCGGCTTGAGATCCGAGGGTCCTGAGTTCAAGCCCCGTCGGCCACCGAATTAATACACCAGGGGTTTGACTCAGCCTGTCATCCTTCCGAGGTCGGCAAAATGAGTACCAATTCCAGTGTGTGTACTGGTAGAGGGGCACTGCATCAGCGACACAGTCGCGCTTCAATAAACGATAGCTACCCCGGCATCTAAGCTGCCATACCACCACCACCACCTTGACCTTCGACATCCTTGCTTTCTTTGGTCTTGGT
>NC_140963.1:74399058-74474058 GCF_056783735.1 Eptatretus burgeri | reverse complement strand
GTCCCAATTAAATTGCATGCAAATTTCTACCTTCCTCCTGAAGGTCTTCTGTTGTGCAAGAAAAAGTTGCAAATGTACCCTGAGAGTTGTGCAATGTTTGAGTGGTGCAGACAAGTTGCACAAAAAAAAAACAAAAAAGAGAGAGAAAATGCAATGTTGTTCTGCTTTCTGCAACTTTTCTTGAAACTTTTCTGACCAACTTAAATCGCTTCAGATAATCATCTCGGGGGATGATAAGTAGGTGGGTAATGAAGTCACACGACAGATTAAAAGTTTATCATGGTATGCATGCGGTTGCACAACTAAAATTGTCCAAAGCCCATGAATTATTGTTGAAAAAAAATTTGCAAAATGTAAGTTGGCCTTTTGTGTTCATGAGCTATCACAGCTGTACAGTTGAACCTCTTGACTTATTGTATCAACTTGAACTATTGTAGAATTACACCAAAATTCAATCAGCTCCTTCTTCATTCATGTTGGATTGATTTTCGCTTTGTATAATGAGGAGTTTTCCATTTATGTAGCAATAAACGGACAACTAAGACACCATCACCAATGTAAAAAAAAATCCAGGTTCCTCCCGATGACTCCATCTTTGCTCTTTACTTATTTGGGTTCCTTCTGGCTCATGACTCCAATACAGTATTTGGTCTTCCGTTTGATACTGCAGTGAGACTTGCTATTGGAGGAGTCTCGCAAATAAAAGTACAATTTGAAGGATAACTTACCAGCCGCTGACTATATCGGTTTGGATACACCTGCATGGGAAGATAAATGGAGTCAAGCATGATTATTAACTGGATGCGAGACGTTTATGGAAGGCCAGATTTGTTGGCAGAGGGAAGGCAGGATCCCCCCGAGGTATCTCTTGAAAACAGGAGACCATTGTGTACCAATTTCAAAGATAAATGGAATCTGTAAGTTATCATAGAGGTGGATGTTAATGGTAACAATGGTGATTGTACTGTTTACATAGATAATAAGTAATTTAATAGATTAAGACACTTGAGGATGCTGTAGATATGTATAGATTGGGATCTATTGAGGACAAGGTTGTTGAAACTAAGTTGAACTGAGAGTGAGAGTCTGAGGAGGAAGTAGATGGATAACAACAACAACAACAACAACAACAACAACAACAACTAGAGAGTTCATAGAACACCTTACTCCACACAGTCTTGAGAAAATGAACATGGGAAGGGTCTTTTCAACTCTTGCTCTGCATTTCCAAGCACAATCTATATTTCCTGTCTTGAGTGGTTTCCTTCCACTCTTGAGGGATTAAGCAATGGCTTGAGTGGTAACAACAAAAAATCGATTTGAGTTCACAAAGGCATTGTTTCAGCAGATGAGTTTGGGCTGAGTTGGAAAAGTACCTGTGTAAAACTGATTCATCCAAAAATTGAAGAGAGATAATAAACATTGAGAGGATGATTCGACCAACAGTACTCATTGTCACATTTCGAATGGAAGATTCCCAATATGGGTTGAAATGGTGACACTTCTGAGGAGACGCGGAGGCTAAAACGACATTCACAACAAAGGAAAATTGTTTTGAGGATAACGTGATCCAGAAGTGGTAAGACGGAAGATGTGAAGCATTCGGCATTAACTATGATGGCTTTGCTATCTGGGGGTATTGGACAAGGTGTTTGAAGTTGGAATCCCAATATGGTTCTCAAAGTTGTTATAATACTGAGAGTTGCTGCTATGTGTTTCATGGGAGCATGAATTGGCAAAAGAGATCAGCCCTGATCAGGAGTACGCCCCATTTGATTTCCCATGACCTGTTGCAGCCATCAATGGAAGAAAAGAGTCAGAGGTTGTGGTGGCTTGACTTCTTGTTGGCAAAGGAAGGCTTTTAAGACAAATAAAAGCAAAATTTTGATTGTGAAGAAGAAAAATGTGAATGAATGTCACCAGTTTATGCTGAGTGGAGGATGGGCACCCCCGCTGTCGAAGGTTGTGGGATCAGAATTTATATGGCACTGCTGAGAACAGTGACCTAGGTAGAGTGGCAGAGATTAACGAGAAGCCAACGTTGGGCCTGAGTGTTTTGGCAATTAGCCACGGTTTTGTCACATTACAACACGGTTTGCAGCTGGAAACAGGGAATATTTCAGTAAAAGAAATGAAACATCGCAGATTCTGGACCTCAACTGAGGATATATATATATATATATATATATATATATATATATATATATATATATATATATATATATATATATATATATATATATATATAAAAGTTTAGAGTTACAATTTCTTCGATAATTAATTACAAATTTTGCGATTTTAATTCACCAGCGATTTCTCTTTAAAAACCAATTTCGCAAAGCATCGACATAGGTGTAATCTTCCCTGCCCCCCCCCCCCTCACCTTCCCATTTGTAAATAAGTAAACTTGGCAGACATTGTGTTTGACATTTCATATGTGAAAAAAATAACGCATTTTCAACATGTTAACGATTCATTCATTGATGAATTTGATCAAAGTTAAATAATCCAAGAGATGCAAGTGATAACGAAAGACGCGAAGCATTTGGATGAGGGGAAGTATCACAAAGGGAACTCGGGGGAGGGGGTTTTTTCCCCCTCTTTCCCTCATTTCTAATGCTTTCCGTTATTGAGCAATAGAGCGAACAATGCATAGTGCCCTTTGTGCTGGCCGGTATGGACATGGCAACCTCGCTGGCATCTCCAACCGAGATGAATGTCGGATCTTCAACTTGGGTTTGATCATGAACCTTGCACGGCCATCTCCGGACTGCCCAATGCCCCCCGGACTGTCTCGGCCCCACGATCAAAGGGGCCTAATCCCCTGGGAAGACCCCATAGAGAAGCAGCCGTTAAGTTATAAGTGCTTTCTATAAGAGCCTTCCTTATAAAGTGGCTTCCCTTGTTTTATAATATTATAAGAACCATCGCAGCAACATTGCAAAACACCGGATGATGCATTATTATCCAAGCAGATGGAATGCCGATTTACAGATGGGCCATGGGAGTTAAATGTATACAGGCTCTGGCTTTATATATGCCTGTACTCCTTTGAATTTGTGCTATTATGACATTTATCGATTAATGTGAAACTCCACAATATTATGAGAACCTCATGATTCGTTCACAGTGGAACTGTACGTGCTGTTGCTGAAAGACTGAAACTAAAGACTCGTAAAACACAGCGATTTCTCAAGCTTCTTTCATGAGTCTTGTCTTTTTATGGCAGAAGATGAGCTCTCATAACTGAATTGATGAAAAACATCGAATTCTCAAGAGACTTCCCCTGTACCAGTGTGACCACTCCTCATTTTCATAGATGCCAAGGTGAGCCAATGAAAAAAGCCAATAATTCACAAGATTCGGAAAAGCCAAGAAAACCTATAGAAAACCAAGACGCCAAGGTGAACAACGAATAGCCAAGATCTTGTGAAAAAGCCAAGGAGTGGCCACACTGCCCCGTACCTGTTTGTGGATTCGTTGAATGCAGAGAACAATTGGTTATAAGACCTTCAAGGATATTTGTCGGACAGTTGGACACAGGAGGAGGCTATTTGGCTCAACATGCCTGTGCTTTATCAGCACCACATTAATTTAATCAATCAGTTTATCGACTTGATTTCACTGGAGGGGGAAGGGATAGATTAAAGAGGAATGCGAAGAACAGTGGGGCAGGTGCAGGGACATCACAAGTGTTATTTATTACCCTCGCCGAAGGAGAGGGTATTGCATTTGGGTCTGTTTGATTGTTCGTTACTTACGAAATTTAAGATTTCGTAAGTATATTGATGACTTCCGTCCTCTGTTTATTTGTTTGTGTGTTTGTTACTGATGAAATCTAAAGATTTCGTAAGTATACTGATGACTTCCGTTTGTTTGTTTGTGACTTACGAAATCTAAAGATTTGTTGTTTGTGTGTTTGTTTGTAACTGACGAAATCTAAAGATTTCGTAATATAAGTATATTGATCACTTCCGTTTCTGTTTGTTTGTTTGTTTGTTTGTTTGTTTGCTTGTAGGCACGATAACTCGAGAACGGAAGAAGCTACCAATGTTAAATTACACCACGTGATTCAGGAGCGTGATGGCGAGCACTGATTAGATTTTGGTCAAAATCGGTCAAAGGTCAAGGTCACAGTGAGGTCAAACATTCGATTTTTGATGGTTTGGTACAGAATCATCGTAGAAACTCCTGGTTTGCGTTGCTATCTTCTCTAGATACAGCTTTGATTAGACAAGGTCAGAGGTCAAGTTGACGATTTCGTAAGTACCAGTCCATGACTGCTTGTTTGTTTGTTTGTAGGCACGATAACTCGAGAACGGAAGAAGCCACCAATGTCAAATTACACCACGTGATTCAGGAGGGTGATGGCTAGTGCTGATTAGATTTTGGTCAAAATCGGTCAAAGGTCAAGGTCACAGTGAGGTCAAACATCCAAAACATTCGATTTTTGATGGTTTGGTACAGAATCATCGTAGAAACTTCTGGTTTGCGTCGCTACCTTCTCTAGAGACAGCTTTTATTAGACAAGGTCAGAGGTCAAGTTGACGATTTCGTAAGTACCAGTCTATGACTTCTTGTTTGTTACTTACGAAATCTAAAGATTTCGTAAGTATATTGATGCCTTCCTTTTCAGTTTGTTTGTTTGTTTGTTTGTTTGTAGGCACGATCACTTGAGAACGGAAGAAGCTACCAATGTCAAATTGCACCACGTGATTCAGGAGGGTGATGGCTAGTGCTGATTAGATTTTGGTCAAAATCGGTCAAAGGTCAAGGTCAAGGTCACAGTGAGGTCAAATATTCGATTTTTGATGGTTTGGTACAGATAACTCGAGAACGAAAGAAGCTTCCAATGCCAAATTACAGCACGTGATTCAGGAGGGTGATGGCTAGTGCTGATTAGATTTTGGTCAAAATTGGTCAAAGGTCAAGGTCACAGTGAGGTCAAACATCCAAAAAATGATAACTCGAGAATGGAAGAAGCTACCAATGTCAAATTTCACCACGTGATTCAGGAGGGTGATGGCTAGCGCTGATTAGATTTTGGTCAAAATCGGTCAACGGTCAAGGTCACAGTGAGGTCAAACATTCGATTTTTTTATGGTTTAGTACAGAATCATCGTAGAAACTTCTGGTTTGCGTCGCTACCTTCTCGAAAGATAGCTTTTATTAGACAAGGTCAGAGGTCAAGTTGACGATTTTGTAAGTACCAGTCTTTGACTGCTTGTTTGTTTGTTTGTTTGTTTGTAGGCACGATAACTCGAGAAGGAAGAAGCTACCAATGTCAAATTTCACCACGTGATTCAGGAGGGTGATGGCTAGCGCTGATTAGATTTTGGTCAAAATCGGTCAACGGTCAAGGTCACAGTGAGGTCAAACATTCGATTTTTTTATGGTTTAGTACAGAATCATCGTAGAAACTTCTGGTTTGCGTCGCTACCTTCTCGAGAGATAGCTTTTATTAGACAAGGTCAGAGGTCAAGTTGACGATTTTGTAAGTACCAGTCTTTGACTGCTTGTTTGTTTGTTTGTTTGTTTGTAGGCACGATAACTCGAGAAGGAAGAAGCTACCAATGTCAAATTACACCATGTGATTCAGGGGGGTGATGGCTAGTGTTGATTAGATTTTGGTCAAAATCGGTCAAAGGTCAAGGTCACAGTGAGGTCAAACGTAATTCCGTAAATTCATGTGGAGAAATGGAGTATTTTTGCTTCGCTCGACGTTACGAGTTCGTTTTAACTTCGATTTTAATTTTGTCTTCCGTTTTTGCGATCGCTTAGGACGCTTAAAACTCGGTTGTCAAAATTCTAGTGAAAATCGGATGTTTTGGAGACGTTTTAAGATTGTATAAAAAATATTTCACTCGACGCGTCACGGGTCGTCCCATGATGCAGTGCGCTCGAGCAGACGCGTCGTTGAGTTACGTTAAGGTATAATTGCGTGGAGAAATGGAGATTTTTGCTTCGGTCGACGTTACGATTTTTGATGGTTTGATACACAATCATCGTAGAAACTTCTGGTTTGCGTCGCCACCTTCTCTAGAGACAGCTTTTATTAGACAAGGTCAGAGGTCAAGTTGATGATTTTGTAAGTACCAATCTATGACTGCTTGTTTGTTTGTTTGTCGGCACGATAACCCGAGACCGGAAGAAGCTACCAATGTCAAATTACACCACGTGATTCAGGAGGGCGATGGCTAGCGCTGAATAGATTTTGGTCAAAATCGGTCAAAGGTCAAGGTCACAGCGAGGTCAAACATAATTCCGTAAATTCATGTGGAGAAATGGAGTATTTTTTCTTCGCTCGATGTTACGAGTTCGTTTTAACTTCGATTTTAATTTTGTCTTCGGTTTTTGCGATCGCTTAGGATGCTTAAAACTCAGTTGTCGAAATTCTGGTAAAAATCGGATGTTTTGGAGACGTTTTATGATTGTATAAAAAATATATCACTCGACTCGTCACGGGTCGTCACGTGGTGCAGTGCACTTGAGCAGAGGTGGCGTTGATCACGTAATGGTTTTCCGTGTTCGCGCTGACGGTGTTTTCGATAAAGATGGTGTTTAAAAGTCATTTTTTATCCCAATAAAGGTTATCATCGCATGCCTGACTTGCTGAGCCATCGGATTATGTAAAGATTGTGGGTGGATGGCTGAATATTACGGTTTTGTGACTTTGTTAAAATAATATTAAATAATTGCGTGGAGAAATGGAGATTTTTGCTTCGGTCGACGTAACGATTTTTGATGGTTTGGTGCAGAATCATCGTAGAAACTTCTGGTTTGCGTCGCTACCTTCTCTAGAGACAGCTTTTATTAGACAACGTCAGATGTCAAGTTGACGATTTCGTAAGTACCAGTCTATGACTGCTTGTTACTTACGAAATCTAAAGATTTCGTAAGTATATTGATGACTTCCATTTCTGTTTGTTTGTTTGTTTGTTTGTTTGTTTGTTTTTTTGTAGGCACGATAACTCGAGAACGGTAGGAGCTACCAATGTCAATTTACACCACGTGATGCAGGAGGGTGATGGCTTGTGCTGATTAGATTTTGGTCAAAATCGGTCAACGTCAAGGTCACAGTGAGGTCAAACATCCAAAAAATGATAACTCGAGAACGGCAGAAGCTCCCAATGTCAAATTACACCACTTGATTCAGGAGGGTGATGGCAAGTGCTGATTAGATTTTGGTCGAAATCGGTCAAAGGTCAAGGTCAAAGTGAGGTCAAATATTCGATTTTTGATGGTTTGGTACAGGTAACTCGAGAACGGAAGAAGCTACCAATGTCAAATTACACCACGTGATTCAGGGGGGTGATGGCTAGCGCTGATTAGATTTTGGTCAAAATCGGTCAAAGGTCAAGGTCACAGTGAGGTCAAACATCCAAAAAATGATAACTCGAGAATGAAAGAAGCTACCAATGTCCAATTACACCACTTGATTCAGGAGGGTGATGGCAAGTGCTGATTAGATTTTGGTCGAAATCGGTCAAAGGTCAAGGTCAAAGTGAGGTCCAATATTCGATTTTTGATGGTTTGGTCCAGATAACTCGAGAACGGAAGAAGCTACCAATGCCAAATTACACCACGTGATTCAGGAGGGTGATGGCTTGTGCTGTTTAGATTTTGATCAAAATCGGTCAAAGGTCAAGGTCACAGTGAGGTCAAATATTTGATTTTTGATGGTTTGGTACAGGTAACTCGAGAACGGAAGAAGCTACCAATGTCAAATTACACCACGTGATTCAGGGGGGTGATGGCTAGCGCTGATTAGATTTTGGTCAAAATCGGTCAAAGGTCAAGGTCACAGTGAGGTCAAACATCCAAAAAATGATAACTCGAGAATGAAAGAAGCTACCAATGTCCAATTACACCACGTGATTCGGGAGGGTGATGGCTCGCGCTGATTAGATTTTGCTCAAAATCGGTCAAAGGTCAAGGTCACAGTGAGGTCAAACATCCAAAACATTCGATTTTTGATGGTTTGGTACAGAATCATCATAGAAACTTCTGGTTTGCGTCGCTACCTTCTCAAGAGACAGCTTTTATTAGACAAGGTCAGAGGTCAAGTTGATGATTTCGTAAGTACCAGTCTATGACTTCTTGTTTGTTTGTCTGTCTGTCTCTCTGTCTGTCTGTCTGTCTGTCTGTTTGCCTTTGTTGGTTGGTTGGTTTGTTTGCTTGTGCACACAGAACTTTCATGTTTTTCTCTTCAACCGCTTGTCGGATTGAGATGAAATTTTCACCATTGGTGCAACCACTTATGCAGAATATCTCAATTATAATTTTGATGTCATAGGTCACGTGGTGTGGTAGCCATGTTGGAAAAACGGGAAAAATTTGGACCTCTGTGTCTCTGAAACTGCACTAAGGAAAAAAATGGAAACTTTGCACACAGCAAGTACTCCTGGAGAACGAGTGTGATTATTTTATGACATCATTGGTGCCTTGGCTATGACATCATAATTGCATATGTAGAACGCCACATCCGATCATTATGAAAATTTTTGAGGGTCATCCAGAGATAAATCGGTACACAAAATGTTTTGATGACGTCATTGGTCACGTGATTTTGCAGCCATATTGTTTTAAAAACAAAATTCAGAAACGGGCCGATTGAGAAAATCTTCTTCTCCGAAATGGCTAAACAGATTGAGGCGAAACTACACATGTGACCACCTATCCATGAGGAACAAAAGGTTCACAAATATGATGTCATAGGTCACATGGTTTGGCAGCCATTTTGCATTTACCCTAAAACATATAAAAATATTCTTCTCCAGAACGGTTGGACAGATCGAAGGGATGTATCCAAAGGCATGCTTGTACAACGTTGTTGAGGAATAATTGATGTCACATGGTTTGGCAGCCATATTGAATCGAAGAAAATATTAAATAATGTTTTCTCTGGAACCACTTAATCAATCAACTTGAGACTTCACAATTGTGATCTAGTAATGATGTGGAATATATGTTTTAAATTTCAACTTGATCGGACACATGGTGTGGTGGCCAGAGTTATTTAATTTTTTGATGTGGGTTTTTTTATTTTTTTTAATAA
Organism: Eptatretus burgeri; assembly: GCF_056783735.1. NCBI lineage: Eukaryota > Metazoa > Chordata > Myxini > Myxiniformes > Myxinidae > Eptatretus > Eptatretus burgeri. The sequence continues at coordinate 74,465,000 of NC_140963.1, read as the reverse complement.
GGCTCACTTGACTGTGCTTGGTTTGGGTTTAAGGGTAGAGGAGTTGCAGCTGAAATGTGAATCCTATCCAGGTTCTTCCTTATGACTTCATTTTTTTTATTTTTGCTTGTTTGGTTTCCTTCTGATTACTGCAATGCTGGACTGTACATATTTGGTCATCCATTTGATCTGACTTGAATTAATTTTCAGCCCATTCTGAATTCAATTGAATGATAATAAAAAAAAACGTCATGGGTCAGGGTCAGGTGTTCTATCAAAGCAGGGTTGCATCAAAGCAGGATGTCTTGGTACTCAGTCATCCCTGTCAGCAGTTATAAAGTGGCAGTTCTAATTATGTCTCTTGTTAATTATGTGACACACCAGTTCACAAACACCACACAAAATAGACCACACAAAATAAGTCCTGGCGAGGGTCTGAAAACTCTGATTGCTCTTTTTCTTTTCTTTTATTTATATCCTATATCTTCAAGATGAGAGTGGACGTTCAGGGTGTATAGCGTGTTGGTTCTTTACACAATTTTCCACTGTATATAGACTTGGCACGGCACAGCTTGCAGCTGGAGAAGGAGAATATTGTGATCTACATCTGCATTCTCCCCGCAAAGTGTTTCGAATGTAACATTTTGTAAAGGGCAAAGATGGAGATGGAAAGGAGGCGGAGCAAGATTCGTTGGTGCGATGGGGGTCAGCTATAAGTTTTTGTGGTCAGGTGGTGATGGAGCTGCAGGAGTGGGAGTTTTGATAAAAGAGGAACTGAGTGGTAATGTTATTGATATCAAAAGAATTAGTGACAGGATTCTAGTGGTGGTAATGGTACATGGTAAGCAATTAATTAGTGTGCGAAGTGGATATGCGCCACAGGTGGGACGAGAGGAAGTTGAAAAAGAAAAGTTTTATGAAGATCTGATAGCAAAGTTGAAAACACGGAGCCAAAATAATTTTTAATTGTCACTGGTGACTTCAATGGTCATGTGGGTAAAGATGTGGATGGCTATGAAGGTGTTCATGGCAGTTTTAGTATTGGGAGGAGAAATGATGAAGGAAGAAGTTTATTATAATTTTGCGTGGTGGCGGATCTGGTTCTCATGAACAGTTGGTTCAAGAATGAGAAAAAGGCAACATTTAGGTCCGGTGGAGCAGAAACAGAGATCGATTTTATTTTCGTAGGAAAAAGTTGGAGAAAGAAAATTCGAAATGTGAAAGTTATTATTGGTTTACTCCAGCACAGCTTGGTGATAATGGATGTGGACAAAATAGATGAGGTGAAGAAAAAGAAACAGCAACAGAGTAAGCTTACAAAGACGTGGAAGCTGAAATATGGAGAAGTAAAAAGAAAATTTGCTGAAAGGATGGATATTCTCTCGAAGGAAAAGGAAGAAGACGGAGATATCTGGACAAAGTACAGGAATTGTGCTCAACAAGCAGCAAATGAAGTTTGTGGTGTTAGTAAAGGAAAACCACGTCATGGTGAAACCTGGTGGTGGAATGAAGAGGTGAATGTGGCCATAGAAAGAAAGAAAGAAAGCTTCAAGAAGATGCAGAAACAGAACACGGAAGAAAACAAAGCAAGATACAAGAGAGATAAGAAGAAGGCGAAGAAGGCAGTGGCAGAAGCCATGAAGAAAGAAGCTAAAAAAGAGCTGGAACAGTTGCAGATGAACAGACAAGGAATTTTTCAGAAACTGAAGATAATGAAGAGGGAATCTCGTGACATCACTGAAAGCAACTGCATAAAGGATAAAAATGGGAGGATTTTCTTTGTTGATGAAGATAGAAGAAGAATCTGGAAGGAGCATATGGAATCCATCATGAATCAGGAAAATCAGTGGGATGGTTTAGTGGAAGCTGAAAGAACGGAGTTTAGTGGAAGTTGAATACAACAAATAGAAAGCTCAACACAAGGGGAAAAGGGTTAAAAATCATACTATAACCTCAACATACAATCTTCACAATACATATTACTCAATCGTTCCCAGGAAAATCCCAGGCAGTGGAAGCAACATACTCAAGGAGTGAACATGGAGGTGTTATTATAAACCTAGAGGAATAATCTTTTTAATAACAGGCGCACGTCTAAACACTATAATTAAATTTGTGTTGTTAACAAATCACAACAACCTCAACAAATGATTGTCACAACATATATTACTCGATCACTTCCAGGAAAAAAAAATAGGACCACTGGACCTGAAGCTTATCTGGGCCCTGGTCTAATGTTGTAATCCAAATTTGGTAGCATTCTGACTGGTAGGTCTGGAGAGGAAGATTTTTGAAGGAATTTTCACGATTTTCCCAAACATTTACTAAGTCCGCCATTTTAACACACTTCCGGTCACGTGACCAGCGTCACCTCCACAATTTAACATGAGAACCCTATCCTGATGTTGTAACCCAAATTTGGTCGCATTCTGACTGGTGGGTCTGGAGAAGAAGATTTTTGAAGAAATTTACTAAGTCAACCATTTTGACATTCTTTGTCATGTGACTGGAATGAGCTTGGCAATTCCTGTTAACAGTCAGGAGAGGAATGTTGCTGCCAAATTTCAGCTAGGTTGGCCCAGTGGTTTGGCTAGAGTCGTCGAAAAAGGAGACGGACGGACGGTGCACGATGACAATACCTTATGTGGAATTTAAATTACAGAAAAGTTAAAAAGTAAGGCAGCGTATACTCACAACACCCGATCGAGGCTTGAAGGTCAATTAGCTGATTTTAATATTTTCAATTTTTCATTTTTTTTATTTATTCAAACATAGTCTTCGACCTTCCTCTGAATGAAAGAGGAGGCCATGCAAAGTTTGGTTGCACCCTAGGTGCAACCTGCAGGGACCGAATGCATCAATGAACAAACAAACTTGTAAACTTTCTTATGTATTCATGTATGTATGCATGTATGTATGTATGCATGTATGTAGGTATATGTGTATGTATTCATGTATGCATGTATGTATGCATGTATGTATGTATGTATGTATGTATGCATGTATGTAGGTATATGTGTATGTATTCATGTATGCATGTATGTATGCATGTATGTATGTATGCATGTATGTAGGTATATGTGTATGTATTCATGTATGCATGTATGTATGCATGTATGTATGCATGTATATGTGTATGTATTCATGTATGTATGTATGCATGTATGTATGCATGTATATGTGTATGTATGTATGCATGTATGTATGCATGTATATGTGTATGTATTCATGTATGTATGTATGCATGTATGTATGCATGTATATGTGTATGTATGTATGCATATATGTATGCATGTATATGTGTATGTGTGCATGTATGTATGTATGCATGTATATTTGTATGTATGTAGGTATATGTGTATGTATGTATGTATGCATGTATGTAGGTATGTATATGTGTATGTATGTATGCATGTATATTTCTATGTATGCATGTATGTATGCACGTATGCATGTATGTATGTATATTTATATATGTATGTATGTATTTATATGTGTATGTGTGTATGTATGTTAGTATTTATATGTGTATATATGTATGTATGTATTTATATGTGTATGTATGTTTGTATTTATGTATGCCTTTATATGTGTATGTATGCATGTATGTATGTATGTATTCATGAGTGTATGTATGCATGTATTTATGTATGCATGTATGTGTTTATATGTGTATGTATGTATTTGTATGAATGCATGTATGTATGTATGTATGCATGTATGCATGTATGCATGTATTTATATGTGTATGTATGTATTTATATGTGTATGTGTGTATGTATGTATGTATGTATTTATATGTGTATGTATGTATTTATATGTGTATGATGCATGTATGTATGATTGTATGTATGTATTTATATGTGTATGTATGCATGTATGTATGTATGTATGTATGTATTTATGTGTGTATGTATGCATGTATGTTTGTATTTATGTATGTATGTATTTATATGTGTATGATGCATGTATGTATGATTGTATGTATTTATGTATGTATTTATATGTGTATGTATGCATGTATGTATGTATGTATTTATATGTGTATGTATGTATTTATGTGTGTATATATGCAGGTATGTTTGTATTTATGTATGCATGCATTATGTATGTATTTATATGTGTATGTATGTATTTATATGTTTATCTATATCGGCCCAGATCATGTGTGTGTGTATGGTTTTTAACTTTTAACCTCAACAGTGTATGAGTCATATACCCCGGTTAAAATAGGTGTACCATATCCCTGTGTCGTAAGAGGCGACCAGGGTTGCGTCAGGAAGGGCATCCGGCGTAAAACATGTGCCAAATCACTATGCGGATCATACGGATGATCCGCTGTGGCGACCCCTAACGGGAGCAGCCAAAAGAAGAAGAAGAAGAAGAAGAAGAGTATGTATTTATATGTGTATGTATGTATGTATTTATATGTGTATGTATGCATGTATGTATGTATTTATATGTGTATGCATGCATGTATGTATGTATATGTGTATGTATGTATGTATGTATTTATATGTGTATGTATGTATGTATTTATATGTGTATGTATGTATGTATATGTGTATGTATGTATGTATTTATATATGTATGTATGTATTTATATGTGTATGTATGTATGTATTTATATGTGTATGTATGTATGTATATGTGTATGTATGTATTTATATGTGTATGTATGTATGTATTTATATGTGTATGTATGCATGTATGTATGTATTTATATGTGTATGCATGCATGTATGTATGTATATGTGTATGTATGTATGTATTTATATGTGTATGTATGTATGTATCTATGTATTTATATGTGTATGTATGTATGTATGTATCTATGTATTTATATGTGTATGTATGTATGTATGTATGTATGTATCTATGTATTTATATGTGTATGTATGTATGTATGTATCTATGTATTTATATGTGTATGTATGTATGTATGTATCTATGTATTTATATGTGTATGTATGTATGTATTTATATGTGTATGTATGTATGTATTTATATGTGTATGTATGTATGTATCTATGTATTTATATGTGTATGTATGTATGTATGTATCTATGTATTTATATGTGTATGTATGTATGTATGTATGATTGTATGTAGATGCGGCGTTAGGGGTGTGCAACCCATGCAATTGCACGGGGCCCCGAGATGACATGGGGGCCTCCGAGGGTGTGGCATCAAATTATGAGCGGCGATAAACACATCACAAAGGGAATACTCCATTTCAAGTGGGGGGGGGGGGCACTGTGACATCTTTAATCGATTAAAAAACGTTTTCCCTTATGTTTAACGAGACAGGACTATTACAAAATTAGGGGGTGACGTTATATTTGTAGAGAAAGCAAGTAGAATAATAATGACGTTGAATGTTTCCAAACATAACAACAATCACAATTAAATATGTATAATTCCTCATGTTAATAAATATCAACATTGTTTAACAAATCAACACTACAATTTATTGTACAATTACAAAACATCCCCTCATTAGTAAATGGACTAACCCATGTGCGTGGTGAAATGTTGCGGTTTTCAAAATCAGAACACCTGTCCCAATCATGAAACGAAGAGACCCCAGCAGTGCTGAAAAGCGGGAAAATCTCAACACAAAGGGAAAAAGAGTTCAAGTTAAAAGTTAAAGTTATTCATTTTATTACTGCCAATTATTGTTAATATTATTATAAATATTATTATTTTACAATACTGTCATTTTAATATTATTATTAATATGCTCTTATCATTATTCTGAGATGACCTTTTTAAAATGGCACGATAAGGTGGAACAACGCTCAAGCTGCTGTATATACACCTTTAAAATGTGGAAAAGGGAAATAAATGGGAATTTCCTCCAGATTTGTTTTTTTTCCGTTGAGGATAAATCAACATATGCTAAGGGAGTGTGAAAATAACTCGAGTCCTCCTACTCGTGATATAATTGAGGGTTCTGAAACGTCACTCATAATACCCTCTCTCACCATCACCAGAAGCGATGCTGCACAATATACATTTACAAAGATCATTTGCATCGCCCCACCTTCGGAATTTCTGGTGAGGGGGGAAATGAAATCACGACAACCTTTGCCATATGTCCCACAGGTTAAGTGGTCAGGATTGTATAAGTAATAACTGAATGCATTGATATCAGACAGATGGATATCAAAATAATATTTGGTGTGATGACAGGTTGACAGGGGCCACACTGGGCAGGTATTGTGTTTTGCGTCAGTCTCCCAAATGACTAATGTTGTGTGTGTGTGTGTGTGTGTGTGTGTGTGTGTGTGTGTGTGTGTGTGTGTGTGTGTGTGTGTGTGTGTGTGTGTGTGTGTGTGTGTGTGTGTATATATATATATATATATAATATATATATATATATATATATAATATATATATATATATAAATATATAATATATATATATATAATATATATATATATATATATATATATATATATATATATATATATATATACATATATACGCACATGAACAGAAACACCTGCTCCCTTGGGGAGGTGGGGCAAATATATTTTGTGCCGTGGCTATTCATCCCCCCTCTAATAGAGTTCAGCATGGGTCAGTAAACACCTGCAACATCTGATGTCAAAACGTACTTGGGCAGGAAGGACTACAGTGGATTTTAACTTTTAACCTCAGCAGTGTATGAGTGATCTTGTTTTCCTTTGTTCTCGTGGATGTTTATAAAGGAGTTGGGTATTTTATCTGAATCGGGTGTACTTTAGAAAGGTTATGCTCATTGTCTTTGTGCGTTTCAAAGTAAAATAAATTTGAGATCACCCGATGTCCGAGCCGTTTTCCATGTCAACATGTTTTCCAAATTATGGAGCAATTTTTTTTTTCTCTCAAACAGTCACACGACGATTGCCCACTGTTTATGAAGAATATTGTTTATACACATCTCATTGCAATGTCCATCATGCAAGATTTTTTTAAACATTTGTTTATTGAAATTCGTCCAAAACTAGGGTGAAAGCTTCTCAAGGTTTTTGGGTTGTTTTCAGAACTGTACCTCACACTGACCCCATTTAGTCCATGCTTATCACCAAAAAATTGCTGATATTGGCTTGTGCCGATTACCGATAACTATATCGGCCCAGTATATATATATTATATATATATATATGTTTTTATGTATGTATGTATATTAGGGTGGTCCAAAAAAAGTCGAAAAAAATAGAATGTTGCTCTACAAGCTTAAAATTATTCTAATATGATCCAATAACGCGCATAAATTTTTTTAGCTTGATCGGAGGTGATTTAGAGGTCGCTCCATATGACGACTTTTAGTCTCATGACTTGAATAAATTAGGGTATGGTCAGGTACGATTACGGGCACTTCTGGATGACCGAGGTGGAAATGGAGTGCATTTTCGAACTCTATGGGGTCGATATACTGTAAGAAATGACTGCACCGACATTGAATTCACTACCATTTCGAAAATATGACCTAAAACAAGATTTATCATTACTGGAGTTGAGTAACGAATCCTACTCACTTCGATATTTTCTAATCTATAATTAATTTGTTGTCCGCCTGAACATTTCTTAGAGTAAATTGACCCCACTGAGTTCGAAAATGCAGTCCATTTTCACCATGGAAGTTCAGAAGTGTACGGATTCGCATCTCACCAAACCCTAATTTAATATAATAACTAAATAAATAACTAACATATTTTTCGTGAATCATTGAATCTAAAACACTGGATGTTGGGCCGGCTAGAAATAAGTTCAGGCGGGAGTGGAGACAGCAAGAGAGGCGGAGATGATAGTGGTATTTGGTAAATGAGACAAAATATTCTAATAGTTTGTAATTCCATTGATTGAAAAAAATTGTAATCCCCATCTACTTTCTCAACAATTCTCTGGAAGAAGTCCTTTCATTCAAGCTTCTGGGTCTCACTATGTGCCATGATCTTTCCTGGGAAAGCCTCATTTCCAACCTGGCCTCCAAAGCCAGTCGCTGACTGGGAATCCTCCATCACGCAAAGTCCTTCCTCATCCCACCTGAGCTCCTGAACACACACAAAGCTTTCATCGGCAGCCTGATGGAGTACTGCTCTCCCCTCTGGGCTGGTGCTTCTGCCTCTCATCTTTCTCGGCTTCACGCTCTGGAAACCAAGGAATTTAGGATTATTGTTATCTCCTGTGGTGAGGCTGAGTCTTTGGGTGCACTCATTCACAGATAACCATTCAGGCACACTTTCTCTAAAGGCAGGTCGGTGGTCTTTCTGTTTTCTATCATCTCCTCTCCGGTCTCACACCCCCTCCCCCCCTGCTCTATGTCCTCCCCCCCCCATATTTCCGTAGGGGGCTCAAGGTCCGCCAGCAACCCCCTCCAAGTAAAACTACCAAATCATGAATCTCTGCTCATCTTCTTTCATTCCTCTTTTTTCTGCCTTTGGAATAAACTGCCGCACACTCTTCAATTCTATTATTCCATCCAGGTCTTCAAAAGAGCTGTTCACCACCACCTCTTATCTTCCCCCATCAAAAACCACGATCTTTCCACCCCTGTTAATCAACCCCAACCCCACCTCCTTCAAATTACCTGCTTTCCTTCCTGAAAGTCCCTGTAGTGTCCACCATGTGTACCCCCTGTTCCTGCCCCACCCCTCCCTTCCACAGATCTCCTCATGTCTCTGTTTTTTTTTATTTTTTTATTTTTTTTTTTGTATACCTTGGTCGAGGCTCGTATGAGAGCTAACACACAACTCACAGCAAGGAGGCATGAGACAAGAGGGGCGGGAGTGGAAGGGACAAAACAGTGGGGAACAGACACATTAGGTGAACTGTGGAAGGGAGAGGGATGGGGATGGGACGGGGAACATGGCGAAGAGAAGATGGACATTTCAGGGACTTTCAGGAAGGAAAGCAGGAGAAATGAAGGAAGTGGGCTTGGGTGGATTATCGGGGGTAGAAAAGATCGAGGATTTGGATGGGGGAAGATAAGAGGTGGTGGTGAACAGCTGTTTTGAAAGCCTGGAGGGAAGAATGGGAAAGAATAGAGTGAGGAAGTTTATTCCAAAGGCGGGAAAAAAGAGGAATGAAAGAGTGAAGATGAGCAGTGATTCGTGATTTTGGTAGTTTTACCAGAAGGGGGTTGTTGGCGGACCTTGAGCGCCCTGTGGAAATGCAGTGGGGACAAATCGCAGAGAGAGCAGGGGGGGCAAGGCTGGAGAGGAGTCGGTAGAAGACAGAAAGACCACCGACCAACCTGCGGTGATTGAGTGAGAGGCCCAAAGACTCAGCTTCATTGCAGGAGATGCCGATGATCCTAAATGCCCTGGTTTCGACAGCGTGAAGCCGAGAAAGGTGGGAGGCAGGAGCACCAGCCCAGAGGGGAGAGCAGTACTCCATCAGGCTACGGACAAAAGCTTTGTAAGTGGTCAGGAGCTCACGAGGGCCGAGGAAGGACTTAGCACGACGGAGGATTCCCAGTCGGCGACTGGCTTTTGAGGCGAGGTTGGAAATGTGACTTTCCCAGGAAAGGTCATGGCAAATAGTGAGACCTAGAAGCTTGAAAGAAAAGACTTCTTCCAGAGGATTGTTGAGAAAGTGGATGGGCGGGTTTTGTAAACGGTCCTTTCGAAGAGACATAGTGAGAGTGTGAGATTTGTCTGGATTGAAAGACATGTTCCACGTGTTGGACCAGTTTGTGATTTTATCCAGATCTGCAGTGAGTGAAGAAGCTGCTGCTTGCCGGTCTGAGGGATGACAGATGGTACGGCAGAGGGTGGAGTCATCAGCAAAGAGAAATAGAGGATTTTCCAGAGAGTCCGAGAGATCATTGATGAAAACCAGAAAAAGAACAGGGCCCAGAACGCTACCTTGAGGAACTCCAGCCTGCACAGGAAGAGGGGATGAAAGAACTCCATTTAGGGCCACACGTTGACTGCGACAGGAGAGGAAGTCTGCGAGCCATGAGTGGAGATGGCCTTGAATACCATGGGAAGAGAGTTTGGTGAGTAGGGCAGGGTGCCAGACTGTGTCAAAAGCACGTGATATGTCCAGGAATACGGCTCGGATTTCCTGTCTGGCATTGAGGACCTCCATCCATTGATGGGAGAGCAGAAGCAGCATATCCAGGGTAGAGTGACCTGGTCTGAAACCAAATTGATGATTGGAAATCAAGCCATTGGAGAAGAGGAAGGATTTCATATCTGAGGCGATGATGGATTCCATCACCTTGCTGATGATTGGGAGAAGGCTGATTGGTCTGTAGTTACAGGGATCTGTTTTTGCACCTTTTTTATGCAGGGCAGTGATGTTGGCAGATTTCCAAGCAGATGGCAGATGACCTTGGGCAAATGAGAGGGTGAATAGAACAGAGAGAGGGTGAGCAAGAGCAGAAGAGCAGGCTTTGAGGACATGTGGGCTGATGCCGTCTGGACCGGTTGCAGAATCTGACTCGAGGTTTGAAAGCAAGCTCTCCACCTTGTCAGGAGAAAAGGATACAGAGTCCAGGGACAGTTGGGTGCGACTGGGTAAAGTGGGTAGAGATAGAGATGGGTTTAGGACACAAGATTTAGCTGCAAACACTGAGTTTAGACATTCAGCTTTATCACGTGTGGAATCAGCAGTGCGGCCATTTGAGGTAAGGGAGGGGATGGAGGGGGAACATACACCAGAAACAGATTTGATTAAACGCCACCAGGATTTTGAGGAGGGAGAGAGGTTTGAGAGTTCAGACTTGAGATGAGAACGATGTTGTTTTCTGTTCCACATTGTTTTGTCCTTTCCTCTCCCTCCCATCTTGTCTCCTGCCCTCCTTATAGTGCACTGTGTGTTCGGTCTCATACGAGTCTCAACAATGTATACAAAAATAAAATAAAATAAAAACTTCCACATGTGCACACACACACACACACACACACACACACACACACACACACACACACACACACACACACACACACACACACACACACACACACACACACACACACACATACACACACATGGATACTTTGAGACCTGCAGCAGGAACATTCAAAATCAACAGTTCGTACATACAGTGACCTTTGCACCCCACCGGTCGGCTCCGAAACTGATTCATACATGCTGCAGTCCCCTCAACAGATGTGAAAAGGTGGGGGACCAGTGGGAGGGTTGGCAAAGTGGAAAGGGGGATAGGGGAGGGATGTGAGAAAGATATATATATATATATATATATATATATATATATATATATATATATATATATATATATATATATATATATATATATATATATATATATATATATATATATATATATATATATATAGAGGTATAGATAGGTCGATTGAATATTCCGGCAGATGTGCTGCTCAGTTTATCGTCCATCTGAGAGACGACACACATTGTCGAATCACCCTGCCTGTGAAACACCGGGATGACATTTTATAGCTGGTCCACTCGGTAACCTCGCTGGGGTCTGAAGCCCCAGCAATGTTACCTACGATGGCTTCTCACATAGAATGGGGTCTAACCCCATCCTATGTTGCAAGGTTACGTAGGATGGGGTCCAACGTCATCCGAGGTAGCGAGGTTACGTAGGATGGTGTTTAACCCCATCCAAGGTAGCGAGGTTACCTGGGATGAGGTCTATCGCCTTAAGACCCCAAAGGGAGCTGTGACCGAGGATGCGCATGATCAAGGATATAATTAAATAAGGCCATTAATTATCATCAAAAGGGGTGTTTTAATTAACCCAAACACAATGTTCACTCAGGCACTTCCTTGGAGCTTTTTTCGTGTGCATGCAAAGCTTCAGGCTTCTCGGTTTCATGGTTTTGGAGTTATGGAGGAGACACCCTGACACACACATACACATACACACACATTTATTAGAATACGTATCCCAACATGATACCAAAGGTGCATAAATGAAAGCCAACCAGAGAATAACAGCCAATGAATACTCGCAAGTACCTCTTTCTCATTGCTTGGAAAATACTTGTCATTCAATCACTATATAATCAGTACACGTCTACAGCACTATGTGATTCTTGTTATGCACTTAATAATTTCACAGTCTGAAATATTCTAACCTCACGTTTCTTTATTTTTGTGGCAATTCGTATTCTGTCATTTGTTTGAATTCTGTCATTTGCATACATCTGCACTGCACCTAACATTTTATATTTAATGTACACAAATTTCAAATAAAGTGTGCGTCCCATATCGCATGCTGAAAATTATGAAATTTTTACTTGTTTAACTCTTTTTGTCCACATAAATCAAGCATGAACAAGTCTATGTGACAGCCATTTAAAACAATCCTCGTGCACTACTGTTTCTGACGAATAATGGGGGGGGGGGGGCGGGGGGGGAAGTTGCACATCTGAAATCAAGCGACTGATATGCATTGGAAACAAAACAAGTGTGTATATGCATTCGTCTGCAGCTTTGCCAGAGATGTGAAAAGTTTCATGCAAGACGGGTCAGTCTCAAATCAATCAGTTCTCCGAAAAGCTACATTTGTATTCTGTCACATTTTCTCTCTTGCCCTTATCATCTGAGCAGGAGCGTGTCAGTTGTACATGATGCTGCGGCCTTGGAGGCCTGTGAAAGCCAGTACATATTCCCAAAATTGCCTCTGTCACCAGGGCATTAATAATGTTACCAGCCGCAGCCTCACGCGGAGAAGATAGTCCACATAAATAGCCGCATCTCCGCGTCGCCGCGTGGCTTTGCCGCTCACGCGACATTACGAGACTCACTTTTTAAATGTAACCGCGATTTGTCAAAAAGCATGGCCCGATAAACAAGGACGTTATTACAGATAAAGGCAAAAAAAAAAACAATTGGAACTTGCAGAGGACTTCCCAGGGTTTAATGATGGAAACTCGTGAATGCTGCACTTCCATGAGGAGTGTGGAAAGGGTGGTCGAGCAATGTGCACCGTGTATAGCCGTGGCCCAAATAAACAGGTGTTTGTGTACTTCATTACTCACCTTGCATTTTCTAATTGAAAACAAGTCTTGTACAAGAAGTCATTTTCTTTCTTGATTGAGCAGTAGTTACTGGAGAGCAAATGATGGGTGCACAGTAGGGTGGCTTCATGATGAAGCTGATTTTTGACCTCACAACGAATACACATTTGAAGAATTACAGACACAGGAGGAGGCAATTCTGCCTGTCCAGCCTGAGCCATCACATGGTAAAGTCTTTTCGCTAACAGTGCAACACATGTGATATATTTGTACTGTACCCAAACATCAATACGCTATAAAACACGTTACGTGACACAATGATGATAAAATACAACCGCATGGGGTGTTTGAAAGAGATACCTGGAAATATCACAGCAAACGAGCTATAACTTCAAGCTATCTGAGATTCTTTAACGATTCCTAAAAAAAAACAAAAGCTCTTGGAGCAATGATGCAATGATATGGAACATCTGAAAATGTCCTTTTGCTTAAGCTTGAAAACGTCACAACTTGGTCCTTGAGACAAAACTCTTAGCATATCAAGGTGGGTACTTTTTGGCCCTGGGAGGGCCTTGGTCTGCCCAATGATAACCACGTAATAAGGTTACAACCATTAACACACTAGTCGAGTGACAACCTTAAGAAAGAGACATCCAAGTACATTACCAATCTGACAGAATTAATGGAGTTTCAATGACTGTTTCTTTTTTTAATTTTGATTGTTGAATCGTAGGGAAAGGAAAGCAATGAAAGATGGGTCATACTTGAGAAAAGACAAAGTGAGTAGGGGGGCAGGGGGTGGGGGAATGAACTGATTATTATCCTTTACCGACATGTACGGTACTCTGTCAATCACTTTCAAGGCATTTTAAACAAACAAACAGAAAGGTCTCTCATATTCCTGCATTGCAGTCTTTTCTGGAATAGAAACAGCACTACTTTGGTTAAATTTCTTCATAACAAAGACGTCTCATCTCTATAACTAGTGGAGATGCTCTACGTCATTGAACCTTCCTGCTGCAGAATTTCTCCATTAAGAAAATAACTTCGATCACAATTGTTTCAAATGAATCCCATCTACTTCATTTATTTCAGTATATTCAAACTGCCACTTCCTGGCCCATTTCCCTGAAACATCAAATTATTCTGCACTAGGTTCTCATATTTCCAACGATTAATCTCACCGTTGGCTAAGTGTCTTCTGCACATTTGGAGAAACTAACTCTTTCATCTAAATCATTGAGATAAATTACAAACAGCAATGAACTTAAAAATGAATCCTGCAGCGTTCCACAAGTCTCACCACAGCATTATATACGAGCGTGTTTGTGATATATATATATATATATATATATATATATATATATATATATATATATATATATATATATATATTTCAATTTTATACATCAATTTGATTCATAATTTAAAGCTCTTCTATTGAGATTCACCTTCTGCATTTGAAAACTATTCAGTGCAACAATTTTTTCATTCCAAAATCCAAACTTCGAGGAAAAAAAAACAACAGCAGCAGCAGCACATCCACAGTGCCAGTGTTGCCAGACGTACGATAATTATATTTGTACGATTATTTCAAGAAGCTTTTTCCATGCAGGCATTCCTCTCGATACTTTTCACAAGATATTTCTGTGTTTTTGCATTATTCTATCCTCATAATGTCATCCAAAATGCGTCCAAGTGATATGCTGAACCGAGTGATGCGAAGACTAAGCACGTTACACTTACAATTAAAGACAGAATTGAAATTCTGCAGAAATTAGTTATAGGCAACTTGATGCGGAACCTGAGGGAGCGATATGGTGTGCATAACACCACTTTTTATGATATAAAAAAGGAAACATGATAAGCTGTTAAAGTTTTACGCTAATAGTGATTCAAATAAGGACATTGTCAAGCGGAAAACCTTGCATGGAGATAGATCGGAGCACCTCGATAAGGTTATTTATGAGTGGTTTAAACAAAACAATGTCGCAGTGAAGGCGTGTGTATTTCTGGCCCACTTTTGTGTGAAAAGGTTACGCAATTTAATCAGGACTTGAAAATTAGTGAGCCATGTGAGTTTTCGCCTGGCTGGTGCCAGAAATTTAAGTCATGCCATGAAATTTGATACGTGAAAATGAGTAGTGAGAAAGTGTCTGCAGATAAAGAGGCCGCTGAAAAATACAGATTTTTTTTCACAGTGAGTGCAAGATAATAATTTAACAGATTTACAATGCTGATGACACTGGCCTCTTTTGGCATTGCATTCCAAGGAACACACTTCATGGTGGAGGTGATAATGTGTATATATATATATGTATCTGTATGTATATACATATATATATATATAATATATATATATATATATATGTATATATATATATATATATATGTATCTGTATGTATATACATATATATATATATAATATATATATATATATATATGTATATAATCTTCTGAACTAATAAGTGTGTGTGTGTGTGTGTCTTCCATTACTCAAAAACCATAAAACCTATCAGCCTGAAACTTTGCATGCATACAAAGAAAACTCCAAGGAAGTGCAAGAGGGAAAAGTGGGTGTTTGGGTTAATTAAAACACCCCTTTTGAAGATAATTAATGGCCTTATTTAATTATATTCTTCATCAGGCGATGCTCGGCCACCTTGCCCTCTAAGGGGTCTTAATGAATATCCGAGGTAACATCACTAGGGTCTGTAGCCGTCATGTTATTTGGCCTGCTCAATCATACCTTGTCTTGGAACAGGCCGCAATGATTTATTTGCGATAAAGTTGTTTTTTCACTTTCCTCACTCATTTTATCGAATGCCTGTTTATCATATCGACACAATTTGGACATATTTGACATTTCAGGCATCTCCCGGAGGTGTATGCTTAATATGACGGTTCGGTGATTGCCACATGTCTCCTGAAAATGTGAAATTTTCTTTTCCACGAAGTTTCCCCTTTTTGTACGTTCTTCCATTATATGACCCATCACTTCGACATCAATATATATATATATATATATATATATATATATATATATATATATATATATATATATATATATATATATATATATATATATATATATATATATATATTGTTACGAATTTGCGCCCGCTGGCGTGCGATCGGCCGCGTACCTCTAATCGCAACCGCGTCGCCCACCGGACGGACAATTCAGTCGTGACTTTCCGGAGCTAATGCCGGAACCCTGTCACGGGTGGGTCTTCAACCCCAACACGGCCGTGCCAATTGTCTAACCGCACAAGATAGGGTAACTTGCCGAATTCGATATACCTAGGTACCTGCGCGGGGAGTCGACCGGGCAGCCGTACATCGACACAGGTCGGCTTGGGACACGAACCGCTTAAGCGGTCCGTTCCGTTCTGCAGTGATAACCGAGCGGGTATTATCGCCGACCTCGCCGGATCCGATTCTATTTAATGGGTGTTTGAAACCCCACTATTTATTCCGCGATGCAAGATGGCATTTTCAATCGGGGAAAGAGGACGCTACGAACGGGCTACATTCAAACAAAGCACATTTATTTTACACGTACACCTATACAGTCAATCATGCAGGCAAACAAAAGCAATCACGTGACGTATGCAAAGGAAAAGCACTACGACCGAATATAAGTAATAAATGTGCAGTCACTTAGGCAGTTTTTACTTGTCAGGACACGGCGCCACAAGATTCACTCAAAAGGAAGGAAAGGGCTACTCTCATAGATGAGAGTGGCAGACAGGGTCTGTGGACCGTTATAGTACGTAACCCTTGGTTGACTGAATGGGCTCGCGAGACCGATGCGGCTTACCCGCACCCTCGTGGTGCAACGATGGGCAGGTCGTGACGTCTGCTCCCCACGGCCACCAGGACAGCCACGCCTGATTGCGGCCTTGCGACGATGGGCAGGTCGTGACGTCCGTTTCCCCACGGCCATTCGGCCTTGTGACGGCGAGGTGATCCGGGCCACGGCCGGCAACGCGGTTGAGAGGAACGAACGGGTCTTTTAGTGCTCTGTCAGAGTTGATGCTCTATAAGAGTCGAATGCTAAAGACCCCGTCCGTTCCTCAGCGATGCGCGAACTGCGCCGAGGTCTGATCACCTCGGACTGCCTTGACACTGGTAAGCTCTCCCCGGCTGTGGTCTCCACGCAGCTCCTTGGCTTTTTCTGACTGACTCCCTCCAGACTTCGGGCTCCACTCGGCTCTCCGACCCCTCCAGACTTCGGGCTCCAATCGGCTCTCCGACCCCTCCAGACTGCCTCGAAGCTCTGTTCTGCTCGCCCTTATATAGGGCTGGGGGGACGAGATTTGGCCTTTGCTCTCGAACCCTTGACCCCATGCGGAAAGCGGACGTGGTAGAGATCACCGGCCCTCTGGATCCGATTCTCCGAGACGAAGCTTCCACACAAAGCGGATGTGGTAAAAATCAACACCCTTCGACCCTCACAGGCCCACCCCTTTCTCTCCTGTGATCCGTTTTTCGAGGCGAAGCTTCCACACAGAGCGGAGGTGGTAGAAATCACCAGACTTGCGCTCCCAACGAAACCTCCCACGTCTGTTTACAGCGACGCTGTTCGCTGGGGACTCGACGCGGCTGGTGCAAAGATGGCGTCGTTTCAGAGACGAAGGTGAGGCGATGTTTGTGGCGTGGAGATGTTGACGGTTGTAGCAGAGTGGTGAGGATGGCGTGGTTGTTGAGAGGCAGGTGTGGTTGTGGTTGGTGTTGTGGTTAAGGGGAGCGATGTTGGTTGTTGTAATGGTGGTGGAGATTGTGGTTGGTTCAAAATAACGATAGAAAAAGAAAAATCGACCTCAAAGGGCCACAGCCCGGTGAACACGAATAATACCCATTAAACAACGGTGGGGAAATCTAACTGAACACAGACTTATCGATCTAACTGAACTACGAACCTTTATGGTGTACTGCGAATTTCCACAGCCGTAACACTACATATATATATATATATATATATATATATATATATATATATATATATATATATATATATATATATATATATATATATATATATATATATATATATGGTGTCCCAAAAAAAATACACCTTTTAAAATGCTTCGTTTGATCCTAAAAAAGCAGCAATTTTGTCTCTAATGCTTCATTTCTTGTTGCAGAGACCCTGCAGTTTATTTTGATACAAAGCAAGCACCAGAAAAATGCCAAGACGAACCGTTCAACAACGGACAAAAATTGTTGAACTTTGGCACCAGATGAAAAGTGTCATACAGGTGCAACGTCTTTACTCGAGACATTTCGGAATCCACTTGCGCCATGCACCAAACTTTCGGACAATAAAGTGCACCATCGCAAAGTTTACAAATGTGGGAACCATCTGTGACCTTCACAAGGGTCACAGTGGTCAGAAGAGGACAGGTCGTAGTGAAGAACATGTGGAAATGGTGAGACAGGCGGTCGTTCAGAGTCCAAAAAAATCGATTCGACGACTTTCTGCCGAGACAAACATTCAAAAGAGCACCCACCATTCAGAGGATCCTTCGCCAAGACATTCATGCCTTTCCATACAAAATTCAAACAGAAAGGGTGCTTTCTGATCAACAGAAACGCAAACGATTAGACTTTGCAAATTGGTTCTCAGGAAAGTTGGAGGAAGATGCAGACTTCCTCAAAAACTTCACATGACGGACGAATGTCATGCTCACTTGTCCGGGGAGGTAAACAAGCAAAACTTTCGGTACTGGGGAACTGAAAATCCTGGTAATGCATCAACTGAACTGGTGCCTCGATCTGTTCTCAAAGTCACCATGTGGGTGGCGGTTGGGTGGCATAGGATAATCGGTCCATACTTCTTTGAAGATGACCAGGGATGCACTTGCACGGTAAACCAGAGGAACTATCGCAAAATGATTCAGGAATTCTATCTGCCTGAGCTATTATATGTACTCAGGCCCGTAGGAGAAACAACCTGATCCAGATGAGAACTCAGTGGTTCCAGCAGGATGGGGCACCGCCCCATACAGCCGGGGAAACGAGGCCTTTTCTCAACCAACATTTTGAGGGCCGCTTTATCTCCCTCTATGAAGACGTTGAGTGGCCACCGTATTCCCCTGACCTTACTCCTCCAGACTTCTTCTTGTGGGCGTATCTCAAGGACAGGATCTATGGAAACCCTAGGCCTCAGACTCTTGATCAGCTGAAGGAAAACATCCACCGAGAAATCCAGAACATTCCTCAGGAAACGTTTCCCAAAGTGATGGAGAACATGACAATGCGTTTGCAGGTAGTGATCGGACAACGTGGAGCCTACGTCGAACATGTGGTCTCAAAGAAAACGACGATTCTATACCAAAATTTAAATGTTGGGGGCAATTTTGACATTGGTACAATTAACTTCAACCTTTCAGCTTTCTATCCAGCCATATATCTTTTTAAAAAATATATGTTGTGACCATTCAGGAGTAAGACGGAGTACATGTGCGTAAATGAGAGGGAGGGTGGTGATATGGTGCGGTTGCAAGGAGGTAAGGTGGGGAAGGTGGATGGGTTTAAATACTTGGGATCAATGGTCCAAAGTAACAGAGAGTGTGGGAGAGAAGTGAAAAAGAGAGTGCAGGAAGGATGGAGTGGGTGGAGAAGAGTTGCAGGAGTGATTTGTGACAGAAGGGTAGCTGCAAGAGTTAAGGGGAAAGTATATAAGACGGTAGTGAGACCAGCTATGTTGTATGGTTTGGAGGCGGTGGCGCTAACAAAAAGACAAGAAGCGGAGCTGGAGGTGGCAGAGTTAAAGATGTTGCGATTCTCGTTGGGAGTGACGAGGATGGACAGGATAAGGAATGAGTATATTAGAGGGACAGCGCAGGTAGGACAGTTTGGAGACAAAGTGAGAGAGGCGAGATTGAGATGGTTTGGACATGTGCACAGGAGGGAAGCAGAGTATATCGGGAGAAGGATGCTGAAGATGGAGCTGCCAGGCAGGAGGAGAAGAGGAAGGCCAAAGAAGAGGTTCATGGATGCGGTGAGGGCGGACATGCGGGTGGTTGGAGTGTCAATGGAAGATGTGGAGGATAGAGCGAAATGGAGACGGTTGATCCACTGTGGCGACCCCTAGCGGGAGCAGCCGAAAGAATAAGGAGAAGATGTTATGACCATCCTCTTTGCAGATGAAAAGTTGTATATTTTTTTGGGACACGCTGTATATATATATATATATATATATATATATATATATATATATATATATATATATATATATATATATATATATATATATATATATATATATATTGTTGTGGTTACCAAATTCGCAAACCACCATTCAGGTCCCTTAGGTGAGGTATCTCGGTAAGTACATGTGTAGTTAGGTCCAAACCCGTTGTCTAGTGGGAATACATGTCATTTATGCGAGCTGCGACTCTTCAGGATAGCCGTTTTTCTTTTACTATCTTTATTTTGGACCAACCGCCATGATTACCACCACAACCACAACATCAACCACCAACCACAACGCCGCTTCACCACAACCGCCACGACCTTCCCGTCACACCTCGCAACCGTAGCATCGCCACCGTTCTTGCCCCGCTGTGGGTACCGGTGTTGGACTCGTGCAGAGCGCGCGTCGAACAGCGTGTACAAAATCACGGATTTTGTGCTTCAAAAACGGATCAAAAACGACACACGCCCACTTTTTGCCGTCCAATCGGTGAGCGAGGGACGATTTGGCCCCGCCTCCAGGACGATCGATATATGCAAATTTGTGGATCAAGAAGCCTTCACGCCCACTTTTTCTCGGGCCAATGGGGAGCGAGGTGAAAGGTCAAAGGGAGGGGGTCAAAGGCAAAGCTACGGGGGGATAAAAGGACGGTGTTCGTCAGTCAGAGCAGTGTGGAAGTCTGGAGCCCGAAGCCTGCAGTAGCTGGAGAAGCTGAAGAGAGTCGAACGAGGGGAGCCCAAAGAAGAGTCCAGGGTGGAGAGTCCAGAGGCGGAGAGGCGGCAGCGGCGAAGGCAGACGAGGGGGTGCTCGCGACGGTGCCGGGAGCTGCACGCCCGAGGAAGGCCGGCAGCGCGACCTGGCCGAGGTGGAGACGCACACCAGGGATAATAAAGATCCTCTATACCCCGAGCATCAGCAACCCCCTCCTGTTTCCCCCCACGCTGAGATAGTGCGACCAAGGGGGCCCCTTTTCCCACCCCCTGCCTGACACTGTCCGCGAGGCCCGCGGAGAGAGGCGCCATCGCCGCTCCGCGTCTCATCACCAGACGGGTAGGCGCGACCCGGTCTCGGCCTCAGGCCCGCCTCATCCTTGAGGGTATTTCTTTTCCTTGGTTTTGGGTATGTGTTGTCGGCGCCGTCTGTGAAGTAGAATTGTATAAGTGTTGCCGTGTGCTCGGTAGTCGGTATTAGCTCTGCAGTGTTTTCACTTTTATATTTGCTTTTTGTGTAAATGGAATTGTGTTTTCTTTTTTTTGTGTGCATTTGGTGGAATTGTATTTGTGTGCTTCCCGTGTGCCGCGAATAAATGTGCTTTATTGTTGAACTATTCTCCCGCTCCGCTTCGTCTTTTCCCCCATTGAACCCTCATCTTGCTTCACGTAAAGGGTTGGTAGTGGGCTGAATACGCCCGATAATTAATCGAACCGTCGAGGTCGACGATAACACCGCTCGGTTATTCTGATAGTACGGAACGGGTCGCTTAAGTGGCCCGTGTCCGAAGTCGACCTGCGGCGAGGTGCGATCGCCCGGTCTACCCTCCGCGTGGGTACTTAGGTAGGTCGAATTTGGCGAGCAACCCTATCCCACGCGGGGGCTGATTGGCTCGATCGCGGTGAGACCGAAAGGTCCACCCGTGACTGGTTCCCGGCGTTAGTCCGAGAGGGTCACGACTGGATTGTCCGCCCGGTGGGCGACGTTCCGCGATTCGAGTTACGTGGCCGTTCGCACGCCGGCGGGCGCGAAGACCGCAACAATATATATATATATATATATATATATATATATATATATATATATATATATATATATATATATATATATATATATATATATATATATATATATATATATATATATATATATATATATATATATATTTATTTATTTATATTTAGAAATGTATAACGTACACAATGTCACATCCACCGAGCTGCGCGATGGCGGGTGGTCTCGCGGGTGGTGCCTCACCGCCTAATAATGTTATGCAATTTCATATTGTTGCGGTTCTCGGAACTGCATGCATACAACAGATAGTTGTCCTGAGTCAGTTATTCCATTAATATACGTGATGTTAGGTCCCTAACTTTTGTTTCGTGGGAAAGCAAGGGGGTGCGTTGCGATGGGATATGAGTTTGGATTAATAAATCATTTTCCTCCTTTTATTTTATTCCCTCCTTTTTCGTTCCACAGTGCCTTCATCTCGCTTGCTACCCTCGTTTCACTGGCCACAGCGTACCACCGTCTACCCGGACTCTCGCTTTTTGAGTCAAAATCCCAATGTTCGGCTGGACAAACGCTGTAGCTGAACCACCATCCACCTGCCAAAGGCCAGACATGTGTGGCTTGGGCAGACCATACTGGAGTCTGGCTGAAACCCAGCCCAGAAAGGCGGACCACGTGAAGGGCAGGTCCAATCGGGATGTTTGTATCGGACGATGGCGTCGGTTTGAAATGGCTCCTCCCTGAACTCCAGGCTCTAGAAAGTATGGAGCAATCCTCAGAGAGTGGTCGATGTTGGTTGGTCGAAGTTGGTTGGTCGAAGTTTGTTGGTCGAAGTTCGTTGATCGAAGTTTGTTGGTCGAAGTTAGTTGGTCGAAGTTGGTTGGTCGAAGTTGGTTGGTCGAAGTTGGTTGGTCGAAGTTGGTTGGTCGAAGTTGGTTGGTCGAAGTTGGTTGGTCGAAGTTGGTTGGTCGAAGTTGGTTGGTCGAAGTTGGTTGGTCGAAGTTGGTTGGTCGAAGTTGGTTGGTTGAAGTTGGTTGATTGAAGTGGTTGCGAAGGTAGTCGAAGTTGGTTGGTCGATGTTGGTTGGTCGAAGTTGGTTGGTCGAAGTTGGTTGGTCGAAGTTGGTTGGTCGAAGTTGGTTGGTTGAAGTGGTTGTGAAGGTAGTTGGGTTGGTTGGAAGGAGAATTGCAGATGAGAATTGGAGGAGAATTGAATAGTGAAGGAATTGAAAGGGGTTTGGTGTAGTTGTGAGTGAGTGTTCTTGCTACTTGTCTCCGCCGACACGATGTCGAACTGCCCCTTGCTTCTCGATCAAGCCTCCTGTCTTTCCCCGCTTTCTGTTCCTTATCTCTGACCTCATGACCTCGATGAACGGCCTCTTGCCTGGTCCTGCCTGCTGCTCATCTCTCGCCCCCCCCCCTTTGGACTCCGCTCTTCTCCACTTGAGCCCCTCCTGCAGACACGATCTCCAAACGTACGGTTGTGGTGGAACAACTCAACCATTGTCGGGTGCCGCACCACGGAGCATCCCTCCCCCAAAACGCTCAGGTACCGAGAAACTGTAACCTCAACTCCCTCCCTCCCTGGCTGCAAAAGTCCCTTTCACAATTGGGTTTATTTTGGCTGAGTGTGTGTCTGAGAGTGTTGGCGCCTGTCCGTTAAGTAAGCCTGTATAAGATCTTCTATTGTTGTGATTGTTGCTTTATTAATCCCACGTCAAGTCTGCACTGTATCTGCTTTGTAAGTTGCTTGTAAAATTGCCGCAGCCCACACCTCTCTCATCTTTCCCTGCATTACACCCCCAATAAACCTTTGTTGTGCAACATGCTTTTCCTCGCTTATTGTAAATAAATGATTGTTGTAGAAATGTTCCCAGCTTGCCTTTGTCTTTTCCCTCATTGGTCCATCATGGTTTGAATCCAGATTTAGCTGGGTCTTTATTCCCAACGGTCCGTTCCTTCTAGCCGGTACGTCCTTGGCAGTGTCGCTCGGCTGCATCCGATCCGGAAAGGTGATCCGATCCGGTCGAGTGATCCGGTTCGGACAAGGCGTACCGAGAGCGTGGTTCCCCGGTGGTTAAACTGCGTGGTTAATTAGGTAACCCGATTCCATAGGCGGGAGGACCCTAGGTCACGCGGTTGAGTTATTGGCGTCCACGGTCGGTTAAGCGACCCCCGCGTCATGGAATTATCCGTGAGCGACGGCCTACAATTCCAGGGAGTCTGGTGGGAATCGACGTAGCTTTCCCCCACCTAGTGGTCTTCTCACCTGACCCCACCAGCCCGCAACAATATTAAGACGACATTCCTTTATGTAACTTTTTGTCAGATGTGTTTTCATCATCCACCTGTCACTTCAACATTCATACATAAAAAAAGAGAAAGCCTCCATCGACCTCGCGTTCGGAGCTCCTGTTCGGAGTTCCTTCATGTTGGTTTGAGCTGTGAAAAGCGTGTGGTGGAATTTTATGGTCACTTTGGATTGTTATATCTTTGAAAATACATTTTGTTACTTTTCGCTTGATTTCCATATTTTTAGAATTATGTTTAAAAGGTAAGCCTTCGTGATTTTTGTTTGTGTGCTTTATCCATGTGGAATTTCGAATGGAACTTGGAACAAGCTGTGTTTGCCCTCGCCCGTTGATTTAAGAAGCTTTGTGGGAAACCAACGATTACCTTTTAAATGTGAAAAAAACATTTATCTGATGCTTTCATGGAGTTGGGTACACCTGGAACATATGACATCAATAATTAATGCTCGGGTAACACATTACCCTGGTTTGATTGGGTAGCACACCACTTGTGAGGGTGTGCTTAGAGGACCACAATGGAGAGGTGTTGTGGACCACGCCTTAGAAATGGCACCACCAAGGGGCAGTGAGGGCCTGACGAGATGACCATCCGGACATGTGGTCCCACAGCCTCTTCCTGAGGCTCTGGGAAAGCCAGCATGTGGCAACCCGATATGCTGGGCTGGTTAATAAATATGGGTCCCTCATGCAAGGACCAGGTTCGAGTACCACCACCGGATGACCCACCGGAGTTTCTATGGAAAGTTATGGAGTTAAATTGGAAATGATTGGGATAGGCCCACAGAGACACACATAATGTTCCATGGATGGTCCGTATCGATTTAATAGGCTCTCTGTTTTGGAAAAGATCCCTGGGTTTTCATCAGAATTGTTAAAAAGAGAAGAATGGCTGCCAGCAGGTGCTACTGCCATTGAACAAGCTCTCCATTGGTAATTGGATTGTTATTACATTTACCTTTCCCCATTGTCATGACTCCCATGCTTTGTTTTGGAGTATGCAAGTGAGTTGGGGAATTGGTATGGGTGATGGGCAAGAATGGCCATGAAAGCAAAGCACATGGACCGGGTCGAAGGGCTAAAAGTATATGTTTGTGACAAAGGAATACAATCGGAGCGGACACTCAAACCATTACACCAAGAGTCTGGTTAAATTTTGTTCTTTTAATTTATTATTCCCTTTCTGGGTGATGATTACTTTTTTCATGACAGTGATGAGTGTCTATCTTTGATGGTATAATTAATTTGTTTTGGCTCTCTGGTTTTGCATTTGTAATAATAATAATAATATAAATAATAATAATCATATAGACATGAACGGAGACTTTTTGAAGAACATCACCATAAAAAGGAAACCACAAAGCTTTTCGTTGTGCTGTCTTCAGATGAAATTCACACAAAATGAATGAGGTAATGAAGAAAAACAGTCTAATTGACACCTATCACCAAAGTCAATTCCGATCGGACGTTCTCTACCAATGCGTCATCACCTCCCAATGGTCTAGGTAGGAGGAGCCTGTTCAGTGTTCAGCTCTCCAATTGGAGGTTGCGGAGTCTGAGGCGGAGCCGCTAAGGCTGTCGTAGAATCCTCTTCATCACCATCTGTGATCGTGAGACGAGTTCGTGTTTCTCTTCTTCTTTGAACAAATAAGCAAAGCGAGTGGACAAACTCTTTTTGCCGACATAACACGGGGTCTGTGGAATAGATAAATGTCGCTTCGAGCATTTGGAGATCCGTTATACTTCGTCCTCTACTCAATATCTGCATCCACATTATAATGTTCAGCACAGTTTGCATTCTCAATCAAATGCTGTCCAATAGCAGAGGCACACGATGTTGGGATTAATGCTGGGACCTTCCTACCAGTGCATACCGGCTGTATTTGTGTACCAATTGTGTTTCTCTTGATGGACAAATGGATATGCTGTTTGATTCTGTCAGTCAGAGTCTGGGTAGTTCTGCCTACATACTGAGCATCACACCGGCACTTGCACTCATAAATAATATTGCGAAGTTTTGAGGCAGGCAGAACATCCTTCTTAACTGCAGGAATCAAACGTCGAGAGGTGAAAATCACTCTTGGATGAACAGCCAGATAAGTGTTTGAGACACATCTTTGGATTTGTTCCTCATATCTTTGCGACATTTTCCCTTTCCAAGGAATTTTGATGGAGATTGGGCACTTTTCAGGACCCATCTTCCGTTCATTTATAGCAGTGAGGAATTTGTGCATAAATCTCCTGATGATATACTCAGGATATCCATTCTCACAAAGGATGCCGGCAATCTTGTCCATCTCTGTATGAAGCTTGGAATTGGAACATCTCCTCTAAGCTCGACTCACTAATACATTGATCAAACCAATCTTGTACCTCGTTGAACGAAAAGAGTCCCTTCGAGTATACTGGCCGGTGAAAGTGGGCTTTCTGTAGATGGACGTAGTAAATGAAGATGCAGATCTCTCTCCAAGGATGTCCAGAAAGGGAAAGTAACCAGAACATTCCAATTCCTTCGTGAACTTGAGGGCAGGATGAAGAGCATTCAATTCATTCATGAAGCGGTTACAGACTTCACGAGATTCAAACAGGCAAAATATGTCATCCACATATCTGTGGTATATGATGGGGGATTGAGTTACCTGCAACTTGGTCAGCTTCTGCAGTTTTTGATAGCCAAAAAAGATGTTTGCTAATGTTGGGCCCAAAGGAGAGGCCATGGCCACCCCATCAATTTGGATGCACATAATGTTATTAAAGCTAAATTCGACATCTCTTGTAGCCATGTTCATCAATTCCACAAAGACAGATTCAAAAATGAGCGGATGCTCAAGTTCTACGCGATATAGTAAATGTGCGCATATATCAATGGTCTCTCTCAAAGGGACATTTGTAAACAGGCTATCAATGTCAAAATAACATATTACATTCTCCATACCCGCAGGACACATCTCCTTTATGGCATCAACAAAATTGAAAGAATCTTTCATAAGAAACCTGGAGACCGACTTGAGTGCTGGTTGCAGTAACTCTCCCAGCCATTTTGCTTGCTGATGCTCGGCAGAGCCGACCATCTTTCTGTAATTCACCGTCTGTCCGTCCGTCTGTTCCCAGGTACCGCAAAAACGGCTGAACCGATCATATCCTTTTTTGGGGTGTGTAATCCTGGGACCCCTTGGAGTAAAATAAGCATTAACATGACCCCCTTGATGGCTCCCGTAGGGAGCGGGTGTTTCTAGTGCACAGAATTGGTCTCAATGGAACATTCTGATTGTGAATCTTCGGTAGACCGTACATTCTCGGATGAAGAGAGCCTACCGGCTTGATCTTCTTGTAATATTCCCTTGACAGTTCACCACGTTTATGCAGTTGGAGCAAGCTCTTACCGATTTCATTCTCCAAACGTGACATACGGTCATGTGTATCCATGATTCCCAGCTGTCGAAACTTGGACTGATCCTGTAGGATAACCAACATTTTGTTTACGTAGTCCACCTGGTTTAAAATAACCACACCAGAGCCTATGTCAGGTTCACAGATGTGGATTTCAGGGTTTCTTCTTAAATTCTTCATGGCAGTCATGCATTCCCTTTGTAAATAGAAGTCAGAAAGGTCTTTTGGGGCCCCGCAGAAGGCATATGCTAAATCACAAAGTCGAGCCTTCATCGCCTGATCTGCTTCAATGGAAACTGCATAATGTTTACTCATAATGTTTCTGTCAGGTCAGGTTCGATCTGTGACCTGCTACAGGTACCATGTAAACCTGTACTAACCTGTTCCATGGTCGGGTTGTCGGCGACTAAACCGTCTCCCCCACCAGGTTTTCTGGTGAGGAGGGTGTTTGGATATGGACACCCAGCAGGATTAAAAACAAAACCTGTCAAAGGGCGGAGGAGCTCCTTGTGAGCCAACGGCCATCCATATCTAGTGCCCAACTGTGTCTGCGGACATCCTCCTGCAGTTGGGTCACTTCTTATTAGGAGGTTGGTGGCAGGATTTGCACTCCGGCCACCGTAAAACCCTTCATTCCGCAAAACGCAAAAAAATCTGATAACCCACTCCGTGGGAGTACCTCCTGTGCAGTTTCCCTTCACAGGGCAGCTCACCGGATGACGGGATTGGGGCAAAGCCTTCAGGACCCCCAATCTTTGATAGGAGGGACACCACGGGGTAACATCCCTGGGTCAGATTGCGGGAGAGTGTGTCGGAGTGGTGCTGAGGTGTCGTCCACCAGACGGCGGTCTCCTTGGGTTAACCTGAGGCGGTCCCTTCGGGTGGGTGCCTGGAATGTCCTATCCCTAAGAGAGGATGATCACCTGTCTCTGTTATCATCTGAGCTCAAGCGTTTGGACATCGGGATTGCAGCTCTCTCTGAGGTTCGGAGACCGGATTGTGGCGAGATAATGGTGGGTGGTTACACCTACTATTGGTCTGGTCGCTCTGATGGTTACCATACCCAAGGAGTTGCTGTAGCTGTGTCCAATAAGCTGACCCCAATGATAATTGAGGTAACACCGGTCAACGAGCGTATTATGAGATTAAGGATTCGTCACTCCTTAGGTGTCATTTCCCTGGTCTCTGTTTATGCTCCGACTGAGGCGAGTGATCTTACCGTGAAGGACACATTCTACGCCACACTCGAGTCTGTGGTTGATCAGTGCCCCAGACGAGATACACTTCTAGTCTTGGGGGATTTCAATGCATCGACTGGAACTAATAGGGACGGTTATGAGGTGTGTGTTGGTCCCCATGGGTCAGGAACTATGAACCAGAATGGCACTAAGTTCCTTGACTTTGCAAGAAGTCATGGACTTAGGGTGGCTGGTTCATGGTTTCAGCGCCCACAAGCTCATCGCTGGACTTGGTATTCCAACGCTGGCGGTGTGGCAAAGGAGATTGACCATGTCCTCATTGACGGTCGTTGGAGGATGATCCAGAACTGCAGGGTCTACCGGAGTGCTTAGTTCCTCAATACTGACCACAGGCTTGTTGTAGCAACTCCAAAGCTGCACCTTAAATCCTGGAGAATGGTACCATCCCAGCCGAGGCTGGATGTTGCCAAGCTCAGGGATGAGAGAGTAGCTGAGGAGTTTGCGAACAGGCTGAGTGAACACTTGGGGGGACTGGGTGCTTTGGGGGGTCCTGAAGAGTTGTGGAGCACCTTCAAGACCACTGTCCTTGATGTTGCCGGTGGATGCCTTGGAGCTCACCGCAGGGCAAAGAAGAATTTTGTCTCTCAAGGGACACTGGATACCATTGACCAGAGTCGCAGGGCCAGGCTGAATGGCAGAGCTGAGCTGTTCAGGGAGCTGAGGCGTAAAACTGTACGTGCACTGAGGGTGGACAAGGAGGCCTATGTGCGAGGAATCTGCGAGGGGGTAGAGCATCACCTGTGGACAGGTGATTCTCGTCCCGCTTACAGGGGAATTCGCGCATTACGTTCATCCAAGCCCATCCCTCGGAGCACTACAGTTCGAGCAGAGAGTGGTAGGCTCTTGACAGAGGAGTCTGAAGTGAAGGCCCGCTGGGCCGGTTACTTTGAGCGGTTGTACCAGGCTGATCCCCCAACTGTCGAGTTGGACGTCAAGGGTGTTACAGTCCCTGCTGCTGACCCTCGAATCAACTGTGGTCCACCTACGCTTGTGGAAACACGGGCTGTGGTGAACCAGTTGAAACGGGGCAAAGCTCCAGGGATTTGTGGCATCCATGCCGAACTTCTCAAGGCTGGTGGAAATGCTGCACTCGTGTCGTTGCATGCAGTTTTGTGCTCTGCCTGGAACACAGGCATCATCCCAACTGACTGGAAGAGGGGCCTTGTTGTCCCTCTCTGGAAAGGGAAGGGTGATCGCCAAGACTGCAACAACTACCGAGGGGTGACGCTGCTCTCAGTGCCGGGCAAGGTCTTTGCTCGGATAATTCTCGATAGGGTTCGCCACCATCTGCTTGAGCACCAGCGTCCAGAGCAGTCGGGCTTTACACCAAAGAGGTCAACGATTGACCGTATCCTTGCACTTCGTGTCCTCACCGAACGCAGACGAGAGTTTCGGCAGGGGCTGCTTGCAGCCTATGTTGATCTCTGTAAAGCGTTCGATTCAGTGAATCGGGATGTCCTCTGGAGGATTATTGGTCTCCGTGGGGTGCCACCAAAACTGATCGATCTGATGTCTGAACTCTACTCTGGTACTGAGAGTGCTGTGAAGTGTGGTGGTACGATCTCTGACTTATTTCCAGTTGTTACTGGAGTTCGTCAGGGATGTGTACTGGCCCCCACGCTTTTCAGCACTTGTATGGACTGGATTCTAGGGAGGATGTCGGAGAGATCAAGTTGCGGTGCGTCATTTGGGAATGTCAAGATCTCGGATCTTGACTTTGCAGATGATGCAGTTATCTTTGCGGAGACTTTAGACATCCTCTTGGGGGCCCTCGAGGTGCTGAATGAGGAGTCGGAGCCGTTGGGATTACGGGTTTCTTGGGTCAAAACTAAGATCCAGGCTTTCGGTGACATCTTGGATGCTGCTGTCCTGTCTGTGTCTGTTTGTGGTGAGGATGTTGAGGTCGTGGAGATATTCACTTACCTTGGCAGTGATATTCATGTCTCTGCTGGCTGCGAGTCAGAGGTCAATAGACGTCTGGGTCGGGCCTGGGGAGTCATGGATTCACTGGATCATGGGGTGTGGCGCTGCCGGTACCTGTGCGGGAGGACGAAAGTCCAAGTCTTCAGGTCCTTGGTACTTCCAGTCTTGCTCTATGGGTGCGAGACTTGGACTCTGACCAAGGATCTGAGACGGAGACTTAATTCCTTTGGTACCAGGTCTCTTCGGAGAATCCTTGGCTATCGCTGGTCGGATTTTGTGTCCAACGAGCGGTTGCTGAGAGAGACTCGGATGAGATTTGTTACCTGCATAGTCCGTGAGCGTCAGTTGCGGCTGTATGGACATGTGGCTCGTTTTCCTGACTCTGATCCTGCTCACCAGATTCTCTCAGCGAGGGAGTCTCATGAGTGGAGGAGGCCAGTGGGCCGACCATGTGCCTCGTGGTTGCAGCAGGTTGACCATCATCTCAAGGAGATGGGGATGGGCCTGGCATCTGCCTGGGGGATGGCCAGACGGAGGCCCCTGGAGTACCGGCGGAAAGTGGACGCAGCGACGTGCTGTTCTGGCACATGCTCCCATACCTGACCTGACCTTTACTCAACTGCTCAAAAAGAAGCTCAAACTCTGCAAAAACTTCCTCTCTTTTAATGTTGTTGTTTGGAATGCTGAACCCAACACCATGAGCGAGAACAAACCTCTCGGTGTCAGATAGGGTATAGTCCGACAAATTGAGAACATGCTTGAGCAAGCCACTACTCTGTTCGCAAAGCATGACGTAGGCCCGAGGATCGACGTTGTGTGCTCTCAAGTTCATCCTGCAAAAACATGCACTCAACAGACGGACTTGATCTCATTCTGGAATGTTGAATTATTTTCTGAATAAATACAGGAACGACCTGATGGTAGAGACAGGCCCCGATATATCTCAGTCAATTTGCCTGTTCTACTTTTTTCCATGTTGATGAACCAAGTTGTTTAACTGCTCCACCTGTGGACGCGAGTACCACCATCTCAAATAATTAAAAAAAAAATCCTCACTGCTATGGATGAACGGAAGATGGGTCCTGAAAAGTGCCCTATCTACATCAAGATTCCTTGGAAAGGGAAAGTATCGCAAACATATGAGGAACAAATCATAAGATGCGTCACAAACACGTATCTGGCCGTTCGTCCAAGAGTGATTTTCACCTCTCGACGTCTGATTCCTGCACTTAAGAGGGATGTTCTGCCTGCCTCAAAACTTAGCAATATTATTTATGAGTTCAAGTGCCGATGTGATGCTCGGTGTGTCGTCAGAACTACCCAGGCCCAGACTGAGAATCAAACAGCACGTCCCTTTGTCTATCAGGAAAAACACCCATGGTATGCGAACACAGCTGGTACGTGCTTGGAGGAAGGTCTCAGCATCAGTCCCAACGTCGTGTGTACCTGCTATTGGACAGCATTTGATTGAGAATGAAAACTGTGCTGAACAGTATAATGTGGATGCATTCAGGATATTGAGGAAAAGACAAAGTATAACGCATCTCCGAATACTAGAAGCGACATTTGTCTATTCCATGGACCCTATGTTATGTTGGCAAAAAGAGTTTGTCCACTCGCCATGCTTATTTGTGCAAAGACTAAGATGTAAGATAACTGTTTTTTATTCCAGGCCGAAGCGGCATCCGGTCTCGCGAGATCACACATGTGATCCAGATCGAGCCGCAGGAGCTGCTTTACATTACAGAAGAGGAACATGAACTCGTCTCACGATCACAGATATGAAAGATGAGGATTCTACAGCAGCCTCCGTGGCTCCGCCTCAGACTCTGCAACCTCCAATTGGAGAGATGAACACTGAACAGGCTCCTCCCAGCTAGACTGTTGGGAGGTGATGCCACATCAGCAGAGAACGTCCAATCAGAATTGACTTTGTTGATATTTGTCTATTATTAGACTGTTCTTCTTCCTTACCTCATTCACTTTGTGCAAATTTCACATGATGAGAGCACAACAAAAAGCTTTGTGGTTTTCTTTTTATGGCAATGTCCTTCAAAATGTCTCTGTTTGTGTCTATATTAGTTTTGTAGGACCAATCATCTTTTTAATAATAATAATAATAATAATAATAATAATAATTTTAACATAAATAAGATACTCGTTGGACCGTGTTCTCTACCGAGGTTTCACTTTCTGTGGTTGCTGGTTCCACTTCTTGTCTTTGTCAGCCAGGGATCTGCTCTGACCTCGAATCATCTTTCACCTGCGGCATTAAGTCTGTAGTTAAGCCAACTTGCTTCTCCACTACTTTGCTGCTCTCATTTGCATTCTAATTTTGTCTTCAGGCTCAATATTTCATTCCTAATCTCAACATGTTAGAAAATTATCTCGATGGGAATGTACAAAAGAGGAATCAGTATTTACAAGTCCAAGCCGCAGCAGTTCACTGAATAATGACTGCGCATTTACAGCAGCCTTAGCCTCCAGAGTGCTGCGGAAGTCTCTCACCGTTTGTGTTTTTTTTTTAAGCAAGTGTTCCACCTCAGAGCAATTTGTCACTGCATCTCAGGCACAATATGCATCTCAAAATTTGTTAATACCGGAGTGAGCCCAACGTTGAATGAATAGTCTCATTCCGGTATGCACACGACAAAGCCTCAACTTGGTTCCACTGCAACATGACCCTCTCTGTTCTAGTTGTCTCAATAGTCTGGAAATTTCTTGTTTGTTTTTGGTTTTTATCCTCTTTTTTTCTGCAGTACATGTACGCAGATATTCTGCTTTTTTGTGTCTTATTGATTTTCACTTACTTTTGAATATGATCTATTTTATACAAGGAATCGCTGACATTAATGAAAACCATTCAGCATGTCCAGCCCTTGCCATGATCACATTTTAAAATACCCCAATAATGCATGTTATCAAGCTTTAAAATAGAATATGGATGCAGACAAGGACGACGGAGGGGGAGACAATAGGGTCAAATTGAAAATACTGCATTGAGTTTTAATGTTTTTTTAATGCCTCCGCAGCCAAAGAATGGAGCATTATGTTTTCAGATTGTCCGTCCGTGCGTCTATCCATCCAAGCGTCTGTCCGTCCGTTATCGTTTTTTTGTTACCAAGATAGGTGCACAACTTGTAAAACACTGAAGGGATTTCAGCCAAACTGGGCAAAAGTATGGAGTGTAATGCGGAGATGAATTGATTACATTTTGGGTTTATTGGATTGAAGGGAATGTGACCTTTAATTGAAAATCATTTTGGTACAGCAAGAGCTTGTGAACCACTGAAGGGATTTCTACCAAACTTGGCACATGTTTGGACTGGAAGATGATGAAGAACCAATTCAATTACTGCTTCAACAAGTCAAAGGTAATATGCCTTTTGAAAATAATTTCAAAGACCATAATGAGATAGAAAGGATCTGATCTTTATTTCTTATCTCATCTCCTATCTCCTATATTTCTCTCTCTCTCTCTCTCTCTCTCTCTCTCTCTCTCTCTCTCTCTCTCTCTCTCTCTCTCTCTCTCTCTCTCTCTCTCTCTCTCTCTCTCTCTCTCTCTCTCTTTCTCTCTCTCTCTCTCTCTCTCTCTCTCTCTCTCTCTCTCTCTCTCTCTCTCTCTCTCTCCCCTCCATCTTTTCCCTCGTGACCTTACCTTTAATTTTTCATCTGACCTCTAAATGAGATCAAACATAAGTGGGTTGACATCTAATGTGGGTGGAGGCATAATCCATCGATACAATCACATCAAATTATATTTTGTAGTACGTTTAAAAAAAAAAAAAACAGGTTACAAGGCTCATTGTGCAGTTGGGTACCAGCAATGTCACAAAAATGGTGCCATATTTCTCACCGCACTCAGCAGGGCATTTCCTTCAGGGGAATTTCCTACTCCCCATGGATGCTGAACTAAGGGGATTGCCCATGCTCTATCCTTTTAAATTCTGAATGTCAAGCAAGGAAGCATCACTTCCCATTCTTAAAGTCTTTTGCATGACTCAGCCAGGGGTTGAACTGCCGACCTCACAGACTCAGAGCAGATACTCCAACCATAACTCCACCGAGTTTGCACAGCTTTATAACAAGAGCAAAATGATTCAAGAGGGGTGTAAGATCTTGGCCTTTAATCCGGGAAGATATGATTTAAATTAAGTTTAAATGCACCTTGCCCTAAGATATCTAGAAAGGGCAATTTTATTCTAATCAGACAAGCATTGGTCGAGTTATGCTGAAAATGTTAAAATTACTTTATTACGTCATGACCTTAATTAGGTAAAGGTCAAAAAAAAAAATTATGTCAACCCCACTGCCCCCATGTACTTTCTATGCAGATTGTTGATGCAAAATTTCATTCCGGAAGTCCCAGCCGCCTCCGAGACACAGCTTAGAAATTGATAAAGTTTGGAAATTTGGAATGTTGAGAGTGCATATATATGTATATATACACACACGAGGTTCATCTAAAAAGTAACGGGACTGACTTCACAGAAATTTTATTCCAAAAGATATATTGAAATCACAGCTTATCCCCTTCAAAATAGTTTCCCTCCAGTCTCACACACTTGTCCATCCTCTTCTTCCATGCTTTGATGCACCCCCGGAAGGCTTCTTTTGGAATCCTCCAGAGCTCCGTCGTCACGGCCCTTTTGATGGCCTCAACATCAGGAAATCGGGTCCCGTTGATCACCCCCTTGAGCTTGGGGAATCGGAAAAAATCACAAGGGGCCAAGTCTGGCAAATACGGGGGTTGCTCCAGAGTTGGCACGTTCCTCTCGGCCAGAAACTGTCGGATACTCAGGGCACTGTGAGTAGGGGCGTTGTCATGGTGGAGCACCCAGGCATTGTTCTCCCACAGATGCCTCCTCTTGTCCCGGACTGCTCTCATGAGGCACCGGAGGTTCTCCTTGTACACATATTGATTCACTGTTTGACCCTGTGGTAGAAACTCAAAGTGGACGATGGCCTTGATGTCAAAAAAGGCTATGAGCTTCACCTTGACCTTCGACTTCGACATCCTTGCTTTCTTTGGTCTTGGTGATGCCGGACATTTCCACTGACGACTCTGCCGTTTGGTCTCGGGATCGTATTTGAATATCCACGATTCATCGCCAGTAATGACTTTTCCGAGCAGGTCTGGATCGTCCTCAAGGGGCTCGATAATGTCTTAACAGACAGTGACTCTGCTGTTTCTGGTCCTCGGACAACAGCTTGGAGACCATCTTTGCGTACACCTTGTGCATGTCGAGATTTTCAGTGATAATTCTCCAGACAGTTTCCTTGTTGATGGAAAGTTCCTCAACAATCATCCGCACCGTGAGTCGACAATCTGCGCGCACCAAATGCTTCACACGCTCAATGTTGTCCGCTGTTCTGCTCGTTAAAGGTCTTTCAGACCGTGGATCGTCTTCAACCTCCTCCCGCTCCTCTTTTAACTTCATGTGCCATTCAAATGCATGTGTATGTGACATCGTTTCTTCCCCGTAGACTTGCTGCAGCATTGCGAAGGATTTGGAAGGTGTTTTGCCAAGCTTGGCAAGAAATTTCAGATTGTCTCTCTGCTCACGACTCATAGCGCGATGACTCGGACGAGACAACGTGTAAAGCATGACCTGTAAAAAATCACACAATGAGCGCAGTCAACCGTCACCAATCATATATATTGCTGGAATGTTGCGAAAGACTGTGATGCAACCCATTCATTCAAGTTGTGTAAGTGGAGCACACAGCAGGCTCAGTTCCGTTACTTTTTATACGTACCTCATATATATATATATATATATATATATATATATATATATATATATATATATATATATATATATATATATATATATATATATATACAGTATACAGTATACAGACATACATATACAGGGTGTCCCAAAAGTCACGGAGGGATTTAGAAATTAAATAACATCTGTTTTTTAAAAATAATTTATGATTATTTTTCTATCAAAATAAAATTTACAAAATGGAGGTAAATTTACTTTATTTATGAAAAATGATGCAGCTTAGATGTCCTCCATTTTCAGATTTGCAGAGTGTGCTCTTTCGACAGCATTTTACATAGTAGCGGACAATAATTCTGGCTGTAGCCCTCAAATTTCTACACAGATGTCCTTGAGCTGCTGAATTGTATGGGGCTTATTAATGTGAAAACGCTCCTTTAGGTAACCCCAAAGAAATTAATCAGTCGGCTTCAATTTAGGAGAATATGATGGCCATGAAATTTCTAAATTTTGCCAAATTATTTGGTGTCGAAAAATTTGCCTTAGAAGCTCCACCGTGACTCGTGCCTTGTGGGCAGTGGCTCCATCTTGTTGAAACCACATCTCAGGTTTATCCTTCACTGCAGGACGCACAAAATTCTCGAGCATGGCTCAATACCACTCACTAGTGATCGTTGTTGCACTGGCATCCTCATTTTCAAAAAACATAAGGGCCGACAATCCTTTCTGATGTTACACCACACCAGACAGTGCATTTGAGAGGATGCAACTCGCATTGATGAATAGCCCTAGGATTCTCTAATCCATAGAACTTACAGTTCTGCTTATCCACAAAACCGTTCAAATGGAAATGAGCTTCATCGCTCGTAATCAGTTGATGAACAAATTCGTTTTCTTCATTGACCAACCTCTGAATTTTGACTGAGTAATTTAAGCATTGTCAATGATCAGTCGTTTTCAACTTTTGCACCAATTGCACTTTGTATGGGTACAGGTGCAAATCGTTTCTTAGTGTGCGATACAGTGACATCCGAGACATCCCCAACTAGTCAGAACGTCTGCGGATCGATGTTCCTGGTTCTTCTTGGACACTGTTCAGTACACGTTCACGATTAATCTGCGAACAGACTGAACGTAGTCTTCCAGATCGTGGCAAGTCACTTGCTGACCCATATTGCTGAAAACGTTGAATCAACCAACGAATCATGAAATCTGAAGGTGGTTTTCTGGCATTGAAGTGTCAGCAATATGCTCTTTGGGTGAGAATAATTAATCGATGAAATTAAAAAAAAAAATTCCACGATTTTGGTTCTTTGTTCAGTTGTGAATTTTACCAAGGGTAATTTCCAAATGTTAATCTAAATTCTGAAAAGAAAAACAAAGAAAAAAATTTTTTCTCTCACAATTTTTTTTTTGGGGGGGGGGGGGTTGGAAATCACTTAAAACATTTAGAAATGCAAAAAAAAAATTTTTTTTTCTCTACCAATTTTTTTTTTTGGGGGGGGGGGGGTTGGAAATCACTTAAAACCTGTAGAAATGCAAAAAAAAAAATTGGGGGGGTAACAATTTTTGGGGGGGTTGGAAATCACTTTAAACATGTAGAAATGCAAAAAAATTTTCTCTAACAATTTTTTTGGGGGGTAACAATCTTTTTTGGGGGGGGTTGGAAATCACTTAAAACATGTAGAAATGCAAAAAAAAAAAAATTCTCTATTTTTTTGGGGGGGTAACAATTTTTTTGGGGGGGGGTGGAAATCACTCAAAACATGTAGAAATGCAAAAAAAAAAAAATTTCTCTTAACAATTTTTTTGGGGGGGGGGGACCAAGTCCAAAATTTAATGGCATGATCCTTTGACCATACCTAACCCCCCCCCCCCACCAAGTTTCGTCGAAATCCGTCAAGGAGTTTTTCCGTAATACTGTTCACAAACAAACAAACAAACAAACAGAAAGGGGTGAAAACAGTAACCTCCATCCATCTTCGAAGATGGCGGAGGTTAAAAAACTGAAATGTTATTTAATTTCTAAATCCCAAGGTGACTTTTGGGACACCCTGTATACATATATATATATATATATATATATATATATATATATATATATATATATATATATATATATATATATATATATGTATATATATATATATATATATATATATATATATATATATATATATATATATATATATATATATATATATATATATATATATATATATATATATATATATATATATATATATATATATATATATATATATATATATATATATATATATATATATATATATATATATATATATATATATATATATATATATATATATATATATATATATATATATATATATATATATACACATATACATATACATATATATATACATATATATATATATATATATATATATATATATATATATATATATATATATATATACATATACATACATACATACATATTCCAAACTGATGGTTTCGTACTCAGAGGAGTCTAAGAAACTCTGTGCTGTCATTAAAAATAGGGGCAATACTCCTGGGCACTCATCTGGTAGAATAATGATACTGAGGAGGAAGTCAACGTGGGACAGAATCAGCCAAATGTACAGGGTGTTTCAAAAAGAGTGATGCAACTTTAAATGTTTATTTACAAAGAAACAGAAACCTCAGGAATGTGAACAAACATTTATTGAAAGCTTATGACATGGTATTTTCTATCACTGATTGCTGTTGCAGTCAGTCACTGTTAGAGTTGGTGAGAGCCCAAGGTCTGAAATTGGCATTTACACAAAATCCTTGAAATTGCTCTTCTCGATGTGTCCCCCTCCACGGTTCAGACCAGGCATTGATCCTGACTCCAAAGTTCTGTCCAACTTTCCTGTTGGTCTCATGTGGCATTGCCTGGAGGTAGTCTGACACCTCCTGCTT
Source organism: Eptatretus burgeri (assembly GCF_056783735.1). NCBI lineage: Eukaryota > Metazoa > Chordata > Myxini > Myxiniformes > Myxinidae > Eptatretus > Eptatretus burgeri. Next base: position 74,425,604 of record NC_140963.1, on the reverse strand, counting down.
CAGATCATCCAGTGTGGAAGGGCAGTTGGCATAGACAAAGCCCTTGGCAGCCCCCCAGAAACAGTTGCCAGAGGGTTCAACTCTGGGATAGGAGGTGCCCAGTCATGAGCAGTACCCAAGGCAACGAGGCAGTTTCTGAAGAGCTACCACAGGAAAGTGATGGTGTTGCCAGCTGTATGCGGGGGTGCACCATCCTGAATAAACCAGGTCATGCTGAGCTGGTTTGGGGTGACCTTTTGGGCAAGATCATTATGGAACTTCTGGAGCACGGCCTGGTTGCGCTCACCATTGATCGTCACTGTCCTGCTGTTGTCATTCTCAAACTAGTAAGGCCCTCACGTTTCTCATCATGGCATTGAAGGTGCAGAAGCCTGTGACCTTAGGCCTTTTCAGGAACCTCTCAGTGATCTCCTCAGGTGGTTCTGCCCCCCAGAAATGTTGTGGTTCTTGATGGCACTGTTCAAGCGGAAATGGGCTTCATCACTGAACCAGATCAGGTAGATCCAGTTTGGGTACCACTCCATCCTGTCATTAAGCAAATTGCATCCATCAAGTCTCCTTCTCATGTCATCTTCACTCAGTTTATGCCTAATAGAGATGATGTAATGGAAAAGCTTCGGTTCCTTAGTGAGGATACGCCAGACTGATGTTGGTTTGATGCCTCGCTCCTGGGAGCACCGGCGGTGGGACTTCTTGGGACTGTCCACTGCAGAATCCCGCATGGCGTCGATGTTGGCTTGGCTCTTAGTTACTGATGCTGGCTTGCCACTTTTGCCCTGGCTCTGGTTGTGCCCTGTACCCTTCTGCTAAAAAATGCTTCACAGTACGTTGAATGGCACAATTTGTGGGTCCGTCACGTATTTTGAGGTCGTATTCCCGGCAGAACCTCTTGTGGGTGTCCACATATGATTTAATCTCATACCACAGAGCCACTACTTTTGTCTTCTGCTTCACTGTCAATGGCATAGTTGAGCTACAGAGATAGAATACCAGGGAACCACGATAACATACCACGATAACACCACCAAACCCTGAAAAGGAAAACGGTATAGGTCAAGAAACAAAGAAATGGCAGGAAGTCAAAGTTGTATAAATCTTTCTGAAACAACCTGTACCAATGAACCAATGTTATAGGAAATACCTATTTTGGGGGGTAACCCCTCCATAAATCCCCTTCGACCTAGATTTTTTAAACAGCGTGAACAAACATGGGTACATCACGGGTGATGAAGGTTGTGGTCAAATTTCTTCAAAATTATGTGTGTGGTTTCGGAGAAGAAAAAAAAACATATTTTTGGTGACAACCCTCTCATAGACACCCTTCGACCCCAATTTTTTTTTATGTCATGAACAAACTTTAGGCATCATGGGTGATGAAAGTTGTGGTAAAGTTTCATAGAAATTGTTTACGTAGTTTTGAAGAAGAAAGCAAATGCATATTTTGGGGAGCTACCTACCTCCCCCCCCCCCCCTCGTAGACCCTTTTAGACCCTGATTTTTTTTTAATTCCATGAACAAACTTTGGTACATACAGGGTGATGAAGGTTGTGGTAGAGTTTCATTGAAATCCGATGTGTAGTTTCAGAGAAGAAGTTGCAAGTATTTGTGGACGGACGATGTGCTATCCCATAAGCTCCCTGGAACTACGTTCCAGGTGAGTTAAAAATGGGGTTCCAAAAATGCAGAAACAAACCTGACAACAGAACAACAATAAGCCTTCCCCTACGGCCTTGGAGTGTAGGTGGAGGCTTAAATACAACTCAAGATGAGACCTGACTGCTCCAAAATATACTGTGAGTTCCACCATTTCTACAAAGATTGCTCATTAGGAACTAGAAACATAGAGATGTAAAAAGGAGCAACATGACAAAGGATACATTAACATTGCACTAGCAGCAGTGCACAAGCAGAAAAAAGTTGTATGATTTAAAAGATTCATAAGAGGATGTTGTTTTGTATGCAGCACAAGGCTGCAGGGTAGCATCATTGGCTGAGGGCATGGCTGTGCCACTGTTGCAATGACATCCGTGGTAAGGGCAGTAATTAGTAATTTGTTCAAGGTGTGAGAAATAGCTCACCTACTCTTTTGCAAAGGATACTGTCGGATTCTTACCCAGCAGACAGGACACACACTTTAACATCCATCCAATGAACAGCACACACATTGATGAATCACTTTGCCTGTGAAACACCACGATGAAAGTATATAGTTGGGTCGAGATTTGAACCCAGGCAAGACAGCTTAGAGGCAAGTGTGCATACCTCTAGGCCATCCTGTCAACCCTCATAAGAGGATGTAATACTGAAGGTAAACATGTGGTGCAGGTGAGGATTAACAAGGGGAGAAAAGATCACAGGCAGGAAAGGGAGATGATGTGTAATGGTGGGAAGCTGTCACAGCCATTGGTCAGTAAAAAGGGTTGAAAATGTCAAAAGGCTATGGGAAAAATTTCGTTTTAATTTGTTATTAAACAAGGTTTAAACAATAGTTAAAAAAAAAAAACAAGATTGATGTCAGTATCTCAGGTTGTGCACTTTACCGGTCTCGCCGTACTGTATATATCTGCCTGGAAACCAAAGCTTCATGGAAAAGCATGAACTGTACTTGTAAACCCTTTTTATCAAGTTAATTCAGTCACATTGATCAAAATACAAGAACATAGGATTATAAAACTGTGGGATCAGCATTATGAGTCAAGCACCTTCAAAGGGGAACCCAAACGCTCGGACCACCTCAACGATAATCTATACCTTGATACCCTACAAAATAGATATGATGTGTCTATTTCCAATTTATAAAGTCGGTAAATTTGTGATTAAAAGTCGAAATCTTTTTCACATCAGGCATGAGGTTGCATCAGTAAATGGACTGTCATAGCTGTACGGTGACGTCACGTTATGATTCAACTCAAACGGTGAATAATTTTCGATTTTACACAAATACGCTGAGTCGATGCGTCCTTGAGCTTTGTATGGTAATATGGTTCCATGCTACACCAATGGCTGAAAGACCATAAGTTTGCCAGAAATTGGATGAAATACCAAGTGTGGCTTGGGCCTCCAAAATGTTCGGTTTTTGTGCTCGGAACATTTTGCAGAGCACTGTTACGAAACAACAGAGATGGCGAGATCTTGCGGTTATCTGTCATGATTGAGAGAGGATGCCATCCCCACGATGAAGCAGACGAAACAAGTGGAAATGGGCTTCATCACTGAACCAGATCAGGTAGATCCAGCCGTCGCTCTAAACTGTAACACCGTCTCAATCCATCCACCAGCACATGTACATGGTCGATTTGAGCAATGAATCAATCACCTGTTGCCATTGCCAGGCAGTCACCCCAAGATCACCTGAAAATAATGATCTATTTTATCAACACAAGTTTCTGCAAATCAAATGAACCACCATCTATTTATAGTGGAGAGAAAGTATGTATATATCAACTACTCCTCCGAGAGGGATTCAACTTGGACGCTATAAATTTCAGCCCTCCCCCCCCCCCCCACCACCCGACCCCTTCACTACTCTTCCCTCCACAATTCCCCATCAGTCATCACCCCACAATACCCCCAAGCCTGCCGTGGTGGGACAAAGCATTCATCGCCCATTTTGGCCGTTGTGTCCAAGTGTCTCCGTGCTGCTATTGGGCGATGACGTGCATTTCTGCTGCAGTAATATAACTGATTTATCAGTTAATACAAATCCCTTATAAACCGTCAATTGAACGGAAAAAACAAAACATACCAATATGTGCTGAACATACGACCAGCGTTTTCATCTTGTTTTTTGTTTTTTTTGTATACCTTGTCAAGGCTCGTATGAGAGCGAACACACAACGCACAGCAAGGGGGGCATGAGACAAAAGGGGTGGCAGTGAGGACAAAACAGTGGGGAACAGAGACATGAGGAGATCTGTGGAAGGGAGAGGGATGGGGCAGGGAACATGGGGTACACAAGATGGACATTACATGGACTTTCAGGAAGGAAAGCAGGGAATTTGAAGGAGGTGGGTTTGGGGTGGATTAATGGGGGTAGTAAAGATCGAGGACTTGGATGGGGGATGATAAGAAGTGGTGGTGAACAGCTGTTTTGAAGGCCTGGAGGGAAGAATGGGATTGAATAGAGTGAGGGAGTTTATTCCAAAGGTGGGAACAAAGAGGAATGAAAGAATGAAGGTGAGCAGTGATTCGTGATTTTGGTAGTTTTACCATAAGGGGGTTGTTGGCGGACCTTGAGCGCCCTGCGTAAATATGGTGGGGACAAATCGCAGACAGAGCAGGGGAGGCGAGACTGGAGAGGAGACGGTAGAAGACAGAAAGACCACTGATCTGCTTGCAGTAAGAGAGTGAGAGGCCCAAAGATTCAGCCTCATCGCGGGACATGCCAATGATCCGAAATGCCTTGGTTTCTACAGCGTGAAGCCGAGAAAGGTGGGAGGCAGGAGCACCAGCCCAGAGGGGAGAACAGTACTCCATCAGGCAACGGATGAAAGCTTTGTAAGTGGTCAGGAGCTCAAGTGGGCCGAGGAAGGACTTTGCACGACGGAGGATTCCCATTCGGCAACTGGCTTTGGAAGCCAGGCTGGAAATGTGAAATCTTCACGAATACTTCTGCTTTCTTCCTCTGAATCACTCGCACAAGGCTCAAAACTATACTGCTCCACAGTCCAGTTTACGATACGAAAGCATTTACATCACTAATTTGTCTCCAATAGTTTCTTCAAAATCCTACTGATCAGTTTCAACATACTGAGAACCTTGAGGGTTGCTAATGAGGGTGGAATCAGTATCGGAATCTGAGCTCAAAATACACTGTTTCTCCATGTAAGCCACCATATGGATCAAGGTGGGTTCAATATGTGACGTCACTGGCAAAATCGAAACTCGACACTGTAGGGTTTTTTTTCAACACTTTGTGATTTGCAAATTTTTCCCCTTCAAATTAGACTGATTAATGATTCTAAGTGGTTTTCGGAAGAAAAAATAATTGCGTTTGGGTTCCCCTTTAACAATACAACAAAGGGTAACAATATGAGAGTTGTGCTGCAGCAGTCACGAAGTGTAAAAACTAAAATAACCCTTCTCTTGTGATGATGTTGCAAACGCACACAGTCTCACCCTTAATGTCGATCTAGCATTTACAATCCACATTGCATATAACGAACACATCATTCAGCACATTTCAGGACCATGATAAATTTCCCTCTGCCAGTTTTACAGTTTCTCATATGGCAATAGACCTGATATAAACGTGCGTCCAACCGCTCAAAAAGCATTAGATATCCCTGATGCGGCTTCTGACAAGCTGCATGGTTTGTTTATATACAAGGTGAAGCATGTTTAAATCACAACAAACTACACTCTTTCCTAAGAAACCCAACAAATGTTACCAAGTTTGGCTTACAGCTCATGGCCTGTTATGGGTGATATGGGAACAGACCGAGTGTGCCGTTGGGTTCTGCTTGCCCTGAGAGTGAGAGTGGAAAGCGAATTGGATTTCTACAGAGAAGTTAATGAAAAATTGTAGCAAACGAAACAGCAGCAACAGAAGCAGCTTATAAAGCAAAATAAATTGGTGCAATAATTCCAAATAACCCAGCAGCACACAACACACTGAGATGCAACACTGAACAATGAGCTTGTCATCATCCTGGAGCCCAATGCAAACGTGCTCCATACATCATAACGTGCAGACCATTTAAGGCCATGAAAACTGCAAATTGCTGTCCAACAGCATGGGTGGAATCATAGTTATAGCACTGTCCAAATTACTTGAAATCAGTTGGAGAAAGCTGCAGGAAGTATGCATTATACACAATGAATTTCAATGAAATAAACCCTTTGACCTAATTTATAGCTTTTCATCCATCCTGCTTAGATGATATCCATAAGGACCATTCCTAGAGTTGTACGAATGATACACTTGCAAGATACGAGAAAATGCCACTGTTATTTATGAGTATATAATGAGCAAGAGTGGAGCTTAGTGTTGGCTTCGTTGTTCGGGTGGTGGCTTGGGATCCTGGGGGACCTGAGTTCGAGCCCCGCTGGACACGGAATTACCATCAGGGCGGATGACTCAGCCTGTCATCCTTCCAAGGTCAGCGAAATGACCACTAGTATACTGGTAATTATCCCTGCGTGTCGAAGGCGACTAAAGGGTTGGCGTCAGGAAGGGCATCCGGCCGTAAAAACATTGTCACAAGAAAGGGTACAATGATTGGAGCCCCCAAAAAGCTGACCCCTGCTCAGGGATAAAGGCTTTAAAATGGTGTGATGATAATGAGCAATCGTATATGCTGAGTTTGGTAGTTTGATGGTTCAACCCCGACCAAGTCACACTAAACACTTTTAAAATGGTACGTGCTGCTTCCTTGTTTGATGCTCAGCATTCATAAAGAAGAGAGTATGTGCAAACAACGATAGGTTGGCAACCATAGCACAAGCTTTGATGGGCCTAATGACCTCCTCCTTTGTTGAATGTCTTATTCAGGATATATATATATATATATATATATATATATATATATATATATATATATATATATATATATATATATATATATATATATATATATATACACATATACATACAGTAGACTAGGCGTAAGTCGGCAGCGTGTTACTCGTCACTTCGCCGAAGTCGGCAGCGTCAAAAAGTCCCGAATTTATCTAATGTTAAATCGACTTACAGACTTTGAATAAAGTCTGTAAGTCGTCATCTCTAAGTCGTCACTTCGTCTAAGTCGTCACATGTTGTCCGTTCCCACGTAATGGAAACTCAAGTAAATTACCACGCCTAACTCGTCACACGGAACTACTGCCTCGTGAGAAGCCCGATTTCATGGAATCGTGATGAGCGGGCTATTTATAACTGCGCTGCGTTCAGCTCAGTCAGCGTGCCGTCCCACATGCATCTGAAGAGGTAGACAGGCTGCGCAATGCAGTCTCTGGCGAAGGAGAAAAGGATCGATGGAGCTTCGTGTTGAAGTCCGATCATGGTTTTATATTGGCTTGTTTTGTACATCACCACACTCACTTTCACATAGGTATTGAGTGGTAGTCATCACGATGACTGTGTGTCATGTAATTTGTCGATAGTCTATGAGTTTTCATTCCATATGAAAACTCATTCTACATTCATTCCAATGAATGAATTCTAACAGCCATTCATTCCACATTTTTCGATGGTCATATACCATCACCGATGGTATATGAGTTGTCTTACAGTTGTTCATTATCTTTACTTTTGATAAAGTGATTCATGAATTCCATCTTTGCTTGATCACTTTCCAACTAACCAATGAACCCCCACCTATGCCCCGAGGATTGTGTCTCCCTTTTGGGACAATAGCCGGCTTAGAGATTGTTGCGCCCTCTCACACGTACGTGTCCAGGCCACGCGCGACTTCATCCTTCACCCCACAGTCATCATGAATGTTCGCATACGCGTAAGTCGTCACATGTCTAAGTCGTCACTTTTTTCTCGGTCCCGATGGTGACGACTTACGCCTAGTCTACTGTATATATATATATATATATATATATATATATATATATATATATATATATTTGTTACGGATCTGGAAACCATATACATTCAACATACAGATGTCCCAAAAGTCAGTTATGTCGTTAAGTATGTGTGTAGTCAGATCCCCTTCCTTTTGTCTAGTGGGAGAATCAAAGGCGTGCATTGCGATTTCTTTTAGTTAGGTTATTACATCTATTACATCTATATGGCTTATCTAACAACCATTCCATCCCCCGTCATGATCCACTGCCAACCGGCTGCCTTCTCGCACCCTGACGTGCTGAGGCAGGATCTCGCGGTTCCAGTTTCTCGGCTTCCACAGACGTTGTAACTCTTTCACGACGACCTTTGCAACAATGATACTGTTGCTCAACAAATATGAACCCACATGGAAGAGTGGGTGGGGTTTCCCGGCAGGGGCCGAAACCCCGCCCAGAAAGGGCGAACCCATAGGAGCCTGTCCAATCAGGGTGGGGAGTGACGACTGTTCGAGCGAGCCTCGCCCCTTTGAGGGAGGTCCATAAATTCCCGAGCACTCTCTGAGGCAGGGGGTTGTTGCAAAGGTTGTTCGAAGGTTTTTGACAAGGTTGTGGTGGTTGAGAGTCGAGTGAGGAAGAAGGGTCTTGGAGGAAGTTCTCCATGGGTTTCTGACAAGGTTTTGGAAAGGGTTCTGAGGGTTGTTGTTGAGCGTGCAGTTCTTTTGAAGCGGAGGATTGAGCAGAAGGTCGTGAAGGTGGCAAACGTGTCCTTGCTGGCCCTCTACAAGGAAAGGAAAGAGCGACCCTGACCCCCCTCCTTGGACCCCGCTATTCACCACCCGAGCTCCGCCATGAACCACGAGTCCCACACGTGTGACTGGGGACCAAACCAATGACCATTATCAGGTGCCGCACCACGGAGCACCCCTTCCTCCAACGGTCAGGGAAACAGCTGGACTCTGACCCCCAGCTCGTCTCTCTCCTCGGCTGCGAGGGTCCAATAAAGAACTCTGGGTTTATTTTCATTTGTGTGTGTGTCTGTGTGGGCCCGTCTTCTAAGAAGAAACTGATTAAGTGTTTGTTTTTGATCATTGTTAATATTACTTGCATATCCGCGTTGTCTTCCCTGTGTCTTTTTATTGTAAATAAACAATTGTAGCGTCCCCAGTTCGTTTCCGTCCTTTCTTGAATTGGTCCAGCATGGTTCGGATCTGAGTTTAGGCGGGGTTTTATCCCCGGTAATCGAACAATTGTAGCCGGGACGTCCTGGGCAGGCTTGCTCGACTGCATCCGAGCCGGAAAGGTAGGTGGCAGAGTGGTAGTCGGAAGGTGTAATTTTACCACTGCCGGTAGAGTGAATCCGGTTCGGCCAGGCATTCCGAGGGCGTGGATCCCCAGTAGCTAAGACCGCATGGTTACTTAGGTACATTGGATCTAGACAAAATAACCCTACGCCACGCGGTCGAGATGTTGGCGTTCCATGGTCGTTTAAACGACCTGCGGGCTCGGGAAGTTATCTGAGCGACTGCCTAAAATTCCGGAGAGTCTTGTGGGAGACAACCAACCTCCCCCACCTCGTGGTCGTTCTCGCCACCAGACCCCCGGCCCGCAACAATATCTCTCTCTCTCTCTCTCTCTCTCTCTCTCTCTCTCTCTCTCTCTCTCTCTCTCTCTCTCTCTCTCTCTCTCTCTCTCTCTCTCTCTCTCTCTCTCTCTCTCTCTCTCTACATATATATATATATATATATATTTTTTTTTTTTGTTAAGGAAATGGCCCTTATTGGACTAGTAAATATAGGATTAGCTCAGATCCCCCATTAAATGCATGTTTAGCTTGGTTGTTTGGTAAAATGGACGTTACATGTGTGTCGGGAGGTGTAGGATGCATGTTTTTATTGTTCGTACAGTGGTGGTGTGCCAAGGGCTCCCTCTTCTTCCTCCCCTCTCCAGACGATAGGCCCCGCCCAGTCGGCTGAGAGGGTGTGGCCAAAAAGAGGAAGTGAAACTGAGGGGAGGAGTTTGTCGGCTTCGCTGAGGGAGGCATGCTCGTGTTTCGAAGCGAGCGAACGAAAGAGAAACTGTGAGAGAAAAAGGGTTGAGTGTGTGGAAACAGTCGCTCTCGAGGCGTGCTTGTGTTTCGGCGTGAGCGAGAGAAAAAGGGTTCAGTTTGTGGAAACAGTCACTCTCGAGGCGTGCTCGGGTTTTCGGCGCGAGCGAACGAAGGAAGGACAGTGTTGGATCTGCCGGGAGAGACGCTGGGCCTGGGCGCCCCGAGTCTGCATATTTTGGCAGTAAGAGAGGCTGCCTGCACGTCAAGTCTGCCTTTTTGGGTAGTTGGAGAGGAGGCCTGCACATCGAGTCGGCGATCGACTCTTATGAGGAGGTGATTTTGCAGTGAGAAAAACGGCAGCTGGCTTTGAGAGGCGAGCGTGGAAAAGGAAAGAAAAGGTGATTCTGCAGAGAAAGAAACTGAGAGGACGGAGTTGAGAAGTCGGGCTTCGAGGCGAGAAGGCAAGAGAGGAAATGACAGAGCCTCTGACAGTCCTTGCTCACATCACGGCTCGACACGTTTGCCGATCCGCTTGCCGGAGCCCGGCACCTCGATTTGGGCCTTGTCTGGTGAACAGACCAGGCCTGGATTTGTGTGCTTGACCTTGGGAGAGATCGGCTGAGGCCCATCGTTGACCTGGCGGTCTTGTACCGTCGGCCTTGCGCAGGGTCAGAGCGCGCGGAGACCGCATGCGGTGCGGAAAAGAAAGAGTATGGCGCCGCCATCTTGCCACGCGGCGCGTTCGAGCTGGGGGCTCGAATCCGTGGACATCCGCTTGTTGCGAGCGACATTCGTGCTTTTGACACTGTCCTCTCGTCCATGAAACATCACCAAGTACTCTGTCTTGCATGCATGCTGTCTGTCTGTCTTTGTCTGCACGTTGTTTAAGGCATATCTCGGTAGGGACCCCCCTCAAAACCTGTAGTCCGTAGTTCCCCAGTTAAGAACGGGTTAAAGATTGTTAATAAAAACATTGTCGTGAATGTTTTGCTTGTGTCGTATTCCCCGATGTTCCCCAATAAATCTGGTTGGTTCGTATGAAGTTTCCGCTATGGATTAATTTGTGTCGCGTCGAGGAACGATCCGTTCGATTGGCATATAAAACCAAAATGGTTATAGACTGGCAGAAAATGCTCGGCATCTGACAAAACCAGTCTGTAACCAGGGTTTTATTTCTCCAACTGGTAAGGTTCAGGATTACGTTGGTATCGCGATTGAAGACGCGTGACCCGAGGCCTGTGCCGAGCCGGCCGGCGTTATAAACCCCGGAGACGGCGGTGGTGAGGGTGGTGCCAAGAGTCGGGTGAGAATCCCGCCACCCCGGATCCGCAACAATATAAACAGTATGTAGAGATATATTCGTGGGGTATGCTCTCACATTATAAGCAATAATGAACCATGTTTCTCCATCATCTTGGGTTAATGACCTGCATTTATTTTTTCATTTATTTCTTTTCATCTATTTATATTTTCATTTACGGATGCTTTCCGATGGTTCTGTGATTTTTCCTGGTCTATCGGCTTTGATGTCCTTCGGCACATAAAATTACCGTGCATCCCCATTGTCTTGGGTCGCTCACCTGCATTTTTTATTTATTTATTTATTTATTTATTTATGTTTTCATTTACGGATGCTTTCCAACGATTCTGTGATTTTTCCCAGTGTAGCGGCCTTGATGTCCATCAGCACATAAAATTTAAGCTTTCTATTTCACCCGGAAGGTACTGATCTTTAATATCAGTCAGAGTCACTGAGTCACTTCGTCGGTTAGTGGTTAGAATGAGCTTTATATTTATACTAATGGGGTATGCTTACACATTGTAAGAAAGAAATAACGAACCGTGCTTCCCCATTGTCTCAGGTCGCACACCTGAATTTGATTTTTCATTTGTTTATTTTCATTTATTTTTTAATTTGCTTGTATTTTCATCTGCGGATGTTTTCCGATGGTTCTCTTATTTTTCCCCGTGTATCGGCTTCGATATCCAAACGGGCTGGAGGTGCCACTTGTGCCCGCTGCACTCATGCTTGCACCACCCACGCCAGAGAGATGGTCATGCCGGAGCTTCGCCTTCTCTCGTATCAGTGATCCGCTTGGAGGCATACCCTTCTGGGTGTTGTCCTCGATCCTTGGGAGCCGTTTTCGAAGATTGATTGGAGCACGAGACAATACACAGGTCAGAGCAACAGGACGAGAATGATGGCGATACAGGATGCGGTGAGTAGTATGAGCATTGTTTGTGGGGGATTTTTATGGGTAATGCTGTATTCAGCAGCTGATAATATATGTGGTGAGTGATGCCATTGTGTAATTAGTCAGTATGTCTCTGAAAGGACCGTCTGGAACCCCCCCCCCCCCTCGCCCATCTACTTTCTCAACAATCCTCTTGAGGAAGTCCTTTCATTCAAGCTTCTGAGCCTCACAATCTGCCATGATCTTTCCTGGGAAAGCCACACTTCCAAGCTGGCCTCCAAAGCTAGTCATCGGGCAAAGTCCATCCTTGGCACAGCTGAGCTCCTGACCACATTCGTAACTTTTGTCCGCATCCTGATGGAGTACTGCTCTCCACTCTGGGATGATGCTCAACTTCTCACCTTTCTCAGCTTCACGCTGTGGAAACCAATGCATTTAGGATCATGAGGCTGAGTCTTTGAATCTCACTCTCTCGCTGCAGGCAGGTCGGTGGTCATTGTCACAAAATATGTCAGCTTTCTATGTTATCTGGAAGGTCCCCATCTTTAATATCAGTCAGTCAGTGGTTAGAAAGTTTTATATATATATATATATATATATATATATATATATATATATATATATATATATATATATATATATATATATATATATATATATATATAGTTATGGTTTTGGAAAAAGTACCCTAGAGGGAGTGCATTCATGGACATATAGGTGACCCGAGGATCGGGTATTTCATTAGTCTTTGTATAGATAGTCCTTGGTTCCTTGTCAAAGGGCTGTTTGGGGGGCATGTGTTGGCTAGGCTGTATTTTTCGAGTGTTATGTCTCCCCCTTCCCCCTCTGTTATTTTCAACCTTTCCTCCTTAACACCATCATTCTGTTCAATCCCTCTATAACTTTCAATCTTTCTTCCTTCACACCATTGTTCTGTTCAATCCATCTTTCACTTTAAATCATTCCTCTTTCACACCATCGGTCCATTTCCCCTCTCTGTCTTTCTCAATCCACCAATTAACTACCCTTCGTCAAACATCGTTTCAACAATCTCTCCTTGACTCCTTCACCTCATAAGTCTTACCTTCAACCCCGCAGCCGTTCAGTCATCCCTCGGTCTGGCGGAGTCCTCTCTGTTTTTTATTTATTTAATTTTTTTACTCCATTGTTATGTGCATGGCACTGCGTGTGATGTTTGGTGTCCAAAGCCTATGAGGTGCAGCGTTTTTCACAGGTGTAGTACAGTGCGGAACTATACAAGAAATGCTTGTACATGAAGGAGGGGTCGGGGCTCTCATTGCGGCCTTGGGCACGTAAAGGGAGGGTGCGGGGGCTTCGTTGAGAGTTCCCTCAGAATGGCATTGCAATTTCCACAACTGTTGTGGATCCGCCCTCATCGGCTACGAACCAATGAGAGAGAGAGAGAGAGAGAGAGAGAGAGAGAGAGAGAGAGAGAGAGAGAGAGAGAGAGAGAGAGAGAGAGAGAGAGAGACAGAGACAGAGACAGAGACAGAGACAGAGACAGAGACAGAGACAGAGACAGAGACAGAGACAGAGACAGAGACAGAGACAGAGACAGAGACAGAGACAGAGACAGAGACAGAGACAGAGACAGAGACAGAGACAGAGACAGAGACACTGAGAGACACTGAGAGACACTGATGTGAAGGAGAGGCCATATCGGAACGCAATGTAATTTGCCTGTCAACGACGTTTCGTGCCTTGAAAGAGGTTTAGGATCAGGATGAGAAAAGAAAGTCAGAAGCAAATGGGACAGGCTCACGTGAGTAGGGACAAAAAGAGCTCCTGATGAGATGGCGCAGAGAACAGAAAGGCTGACAGAAGCAGAAAGGCAGAAGCGAAAAGGACAAGCTCGCACGAGCAGGGACGAAAAGAGCTCCTGATGAGATGGCTCAGAGGGCAGAAGACTGAGAGGAGCTGAAAGGCTGAAGCACACGGGACAGGCTTGCATGAGCCGGGTCAAAAATAGCTGGTGAGTGAAGGAGAGGAGAAAGCAAAGGAAGGTTTCACGAGCACTTGGTATCAAGCTTCTGTGGAAAAATAACACTCCTTCCACAAAAATAACACTCCTCTCGATCCAGTCAGCCATGAAGGACGAGGAGGGTGAATGACGGCACTTAATTGACTGGGGCCTGAGGAGGAAGAAGCTGAGGCAGAGAAGGGCGAGTTCCCTATATAGCTCGCACATCTAGGATGCCAGAGAGAACTCGCCTACTGCCTACTGGGTCTGGACACCTCAGCGACGCGGCTGCGTGTCCCGATCACGTCACATCGCCACTGCCCATCTTCCCCATCCATTTCCCTCCGCATTCTCTTGGATATTTGTGTGAGGTGAGGGAGGAAAGCAAAGACTGCTTTTCTTTTTTCCATACTTTACTTGTATTTTATTTTCAAGTTCTTGTTTTCTTCTTTTCCCCCCGAGTGAATGATGGCCATGTCTTTTGTGTAAGTAATATTGAATAAGAGGAATACGTATTATGGTTAAATCTGCTCTTATGTGCTTATAATAAATAATTGTTTGTTGTTATTTTCAATCTGTCTCGGTTATCTTTTCCTTTATTGGTGTGACAGTGCACAAGTATACTTAGACGGGAAGATGTAACCCAATAAGGCTTCACGAGCAGTTGGTGTCGAGCAGCAGCTTTGTTTGCCAGCACACACTCACTGTAATGCTCGGTAGTAATCCGAGTGTACGCTGGGGGCACGTGACCCTAATTAGCTGGCAGTCCAGAAGTAAGGTATCATGTAAAGTCGTGTAACCCTGCCCAATCGGCGTTCGTGGTTGCCTAGCAACCTGCCAGTGCATTGAGTTATCTATGCCCAGTGGACTCAGGGCCAGGCGTTTGGGAGGGACCCAAGTGCTCCCCTCGTGGCAGGCCTTGAAACCAGGATCTGTGATATATATATATATATATATATATATATATATATATATATATATATATATATATATATATATATATATATATATATATATATATATATAATCCAACAGGGAAAAGTGCTATACAACCCGCTCCCAACGAGCTCACAAGGTTTCATCAAAACAGGAATTTATTACCAGGAGGACATGGGTGGAAGAAGAACAGAGCTGCACAGCGGCAATCACAGGCAGTAACAAATAATTAATTATACCCACATGCCCCAGACCGATGACGGCCCAAACACATATGCCTTATTCAATCACTCAGAGAACACTGGACAGAGAAAGGAAATTAATATACAAAAATAGAGGCAATACCCCTGGGTACTTACCTGGTGAAATCGTGATACCAAGGAGGAAGTCAATGTGGGACAGAATCAGCAAAATGTATCAATGAACCAATGCTATGGCAAATACCTATTTTGGGGGACAACTCCCCCGTAGACCCCGATTTTACTTCCTTTTTTTTAATGTCGTGGACATCATGAACTTTAGTACATTTCGGGTGATGAATGTGGTGGTCAAGTTTCACCAGAATTGTGTGTGTAGTTTCTGAGAAGAAAGGAAATACCTCTTTTGGGGGGCAAGACCCCTGCAGACCCTCTTGGATCCCAATTTTTTTTTGTTTGTTTAATGGTGTGAACAAACTTTGGTATATCATGGGTGATGATTGTAGTCAAGTTTCATCGGAATTGTGTGTGTCGTTTCTCAGAAGAAAGCAAATATGTCTTTAGGGGGGCACCCCCCCCCCACATAAACTCCCTCCGAAGAACCCCTTCGACCCCATTTTTTTTAAATGCCGTGAACAAACTTTGGTAAATCATTGGTGATGAACGTTGTGGTCAAGTTTAATCAGAATTGCACGTGTAGTTTCTGAGAAGAAAGCAAATATCTACTTTGTAGGGGAACTCCCGGCGATCCCTTTAGGGCCCATTTTTTGTTTGTTTGTTTTTAATGCCGTGAACAAACTTTGGTAGATACGTAGTGTTGAACGTTGTGGTAAAGGTTCATAAAAATCGTATGTGTAGTTTCAGAGAAGAAGTTGCAAGTATTTGTGGCCGGAGGGACTGACGGACGGACGGACAACACACCATTGCATAAGCTCCCTGGAACTACATTCCAGGTGAGCTAAAAATAAATTGTTCCATGCAGTCAGGCTCATGCACAGTATGGGTGATTGTCTGGGTGCACAACGAACAGGTGTGGGTCTTGTCTATGCTGCAGCTTGTGTGCCAGTGTCAAAACGTTCCTAGCGCACCAGCTCCTCAATGAACGACAACTTGTGCCACAAACCCAAACCAGCAGGAACTCTCTAACTGCGAGAAGCAGCAAACCACCATTCAACCAGGGCCCTTGGACAGAAGAAAAATGAGCAGGACAGAAGAACCATAAAGAACCACAGCGCACTAACAAGCACGCCATGTGTGCACTGTTATTACCTTCCACAGGGCCCATTGAACTGTCCATGGCGCAAGCCCATTGGCCTGTGCAGCCTGGGAGATGGTGATTTATGGTGAGTCCATTGGCTGGTAAGTGAGGAAAATTCCACACAACTGACAGATTGTGATTTATGGGCTTGTTTACCAGTCAGTCCAATGGTCTTGAGCCTGAGGGATATCCATATATGGGTATGTTCTTGGCACATCTTGGCACGATCAAGCTCGTGGGCCATGCAGATTGGCTGTTAAGAAATTCCATCGAGATAAATGGCAGGGAATGCTCAATAATGTAGGGAGGGGGGAAAGGCATAGCGTAGATGCAGACACTTTGTTGGATATGAGGGGAGTGGGAGGGAAGGACGAGATCTTTCTAAACACGTGGTCGGCACTTTTTATCACATACGATAATTATTACACCACACTTAACATGTACTAGGAAAACACGAACATGTACAAAGAAAATACTAGTTTAATCTATCTCAGATTTTACCGCCTGAGACCATACTCATGACAATATATACTTAACATATTGTCAAGCATTCAGCGGTGGCGGGATTCGAATGCCACCCAAGTCGGCTCCAATCCGTAGCCAGTTTGGGTTTTCGCACCCTACTCTCGACGGCCAAATGTTGAATATTCGGTGTCACTTAACCACCGCCGTCTCCGGGGTTATAACGCCGGCTGGTTCGGCACAGGCCTCGGGTCACGCGCCTCGACTCGCGATACCAACGTACACCTGGACCATCCAGTTGGGGAAATAGACCCTGGTTACAGACTGGTTTTGTCAGAGACTGAGCGAATTCTGCCAGTCTGTAACCATTTTGGTTTTTATATCCAATTGAGCGGATCGTTCCTCGGCAAGGCACAAATAAATTCAAGGTGGCAAATCTCTTATAACTCAACCAGATTTAATGGGGACACATCGGGGAAGATGACACAAGCAAAGCATTCACGACAATGTTATAATTAATCTATAACCCGTTCTTAACTAGGGAGCTACGGATTATGGGTTTCGAAGGGGACTCTAGCAAGATAAACCTTAGACAACATGCAGACAAGACACGGACAGCATGCAGACAAGACAAAGAGTACTTGGTGATGCTTCATGGACGAGAGGACAAAGTGTCAAAGGCCCGAATGTGGCTCGTGACAAGCTGATGTCCACGGATTCGAGCACTCAGCTCGAGCACGCCGCGTGGCAAGATGGCGGCATCGTCCTTTTTCTTCTCCCAGCACCGCTTGCGCACGCCCTCCTCGGCGCGTCCAGACCCCGCGTAAGGTCGACGGCCCAAGACAAAAGATCTGGGGTATGCTCCAGCTGGCTTTTCACAAGGTCCAGCATACAAGTCCGGGCCTGGCCTGTTCATCAAACAAGGCCATATCGAGGTGTTGGGCTCCGCAGGCTGGGCCCGTGGCCGAGGAGGCACCGCCGGCCAAAACCACTCCCCCACAAAGTCGACCGCCCAACTTGACGCGCAGGCGGCCTCTCCCATTGCCAAAATGGTAGACTCGATGCACAGGCAGTTTCTCTTACTCCCAAAAAGGCAGACTCGGCACGCTCAGTTTCCCTCTCACCTCTCGGCCGACTGCAATTTCACTTCTCCTTTCTGGCGCTCGCTCGCCTCAAAGCCGACTGGCTCCTCCCTTCAGTTTCACTTCCTTCTCTAGGCCACCCTCCCTCAGAGCGCTGGGTGGGGACTATTGTCCGGAGAGAGGAAGGAAGAAGAAGAACCTCTCGGTCCACCACCAATGTATGAACAATGAACAGCCTCTTACACTTCCCGACACACATGCGACGTCCATTTACCGAACAACCTGGCTAAACATGCATTTAATGGGGGAGTTGGGCTAATCCTATATTTAATAACACACGAAGGGCCATTTCCGCAACAATATGTATATACGAGGGTCGAGGGTCGGTATGAAAGCAATGCCTCTTATTTTTCAGTTGTAAACAGTGTACTAATATAAGAAAGCTCCATGAGATCAAAATAAAATATTTGTAATTCCCACCCATTTTAAGTTGAGCTGCACTGTGATTGGGTCATATGACATCAAACCAGTCTTTCAAAATGGCTGCCATACCAGATGTGAGTACAAAGCAGATAAGTTAGTTAATTTATTTTGCGGAAGAGGTTCCTCCAGTGGATATTCATAAGCGATTAAAGAAGATGCATAGCGACTCTACCATTGATGTTAGCACCGTTAGACTTTGGGCAAAGCGTTTCAAGAGCGGAGAAACTGATATTGACAAGCCTTGAAAGTGGTCGGCCTGCAACCGCAATGACACCAGAAAACAAGTCAGATTGATATGCTCAATGAAGTGCATTGCAGTTGATTGAGAGAATGTGAAATTAGAACGGCACTTGGGAGAGCACATGCCTCCACCATGCTGAATAGTTTTCATTTTGTAACCCACTGACAGGCCAGATCTGCATCGGGATCTTAACCAAAATCTAATCAGCTTGTTCTTGTCATCTACCTACTCATCCATCAAGTTTTGTCATAAGCCTTCGGCAACTTTTTGAAATATCATGCTCTATATCGTTTTTGGTCCTATCTCTCAATTGTGAAAAATCACTTTAAAAATTTAAAAATCATTGTATCCGGATCTGGATCTCCACAAAACCATCAGTTCGTTTTGTCATACACCAACCTGTCCACCAAGTTTCAGCCGAATCCGTCCATAACCTTTTGAGATATCCTACTTACAGCCAAACAGAAAGACAAACAGGCAGACAGGGTGAGAACATAACCTCCCTCCAGCTTCAGTGGTAGAGGTAAAAGGAACTTCATGTTTGCCACATATGTATGCATATTCCTGTAATTATGGAGTACAGTACTACTCCATATGTAGGAATGGGATGGGTAAAAAAAATGGCCACCCCATAAAATGTGTACCAAATGATATGCTGAAAAGATATGATAGAGTGAATTCATAAGCCTTTAAAAGCCGTACCTTTCGTGAGAAATAAAATATGAAGCATTACTTTCATACGTGTGTGTGTGTGTGTGTGTGTGTGTGTGTGTGTGTGTGTGTGTGTGTGTGTGTGTGTGTGTGTGTGTGTGTGTGTGTGTAGCATGAGGTACAGATTGCATCCCAAAACAGCTGGGGCTGCATGACCTATGAGCAACAATGGCAATCTGCTGCACAAGCACATCATCTCTGCCTCACTGTCCTTTAAC
Organism: Eptatretus burgeri; assembly: GCF_056783735.1. NCBI lineage: Eukaryota > Metazoa > Chordata > Myxini > Myxiniformes > Myxinidae > Eptatretus > Eptatretus burgeri. Next base: position 74,406,278 of record NC_140963.1, on the reverse strand, counting down.
CATGCGATTGGGGTTACGGTCGGGCATAAGAATAATTGAAAATAAAGCCCTTCTGACCCGATAAATGTAACAGCATTGAACGTGAATGGCTTATGTGGGGCTTATTCGAGTCTGTTTAAAAGACTGGGGCAACATGAGTCCGTTGGAGAATAATTATCTCCTAAGATGCCGAGATGAGGTAAAACTGGATAATCCATACAAACTTCACCATGATGCCATTGTTTTACGAATTTAACAGCATGGCTGTTTCATCGTGCATGATCGGCTTAACTGGGAGATTTACTTTCACTGGAGGATGAGATCGTGACTCAAATACACAGCAATCGTTTCAAAAGCTGAGAGGTTGAATAAGTAATGGAGATGGGGACATGGGAAGTGAAGTGCATTCAAAAGACAGAAAACCAGACAGCACGCTTCAATGGACAGTAACAGTTTCTGCAATATCATAATTTTAAGTTAACCCAAGCAGACTCATTTGGGAAACACAAGACAAACAGAAGAAAGATAGTGTGCATATGTGTGCTGTGTGTTGCCTTCCTGGGGCACCCAGGGGCATCACGCAGGCATCTCTTCCAGTCTGGTCTCGCCCTTTGCTGTCACTTGTTGTGCCGATGACAAGACACATTGTCTGGGGAGTCTGACGGATGGCTGGATGCTCTGGGCTGTTCAAATCCTGGGCTGTGCATGTCCGGGTGGGCTTCCGCTCACTGGGGATTCCACACTGTATCAGAGAGAGAGCAGTTCTGTGGTCACGACAAAGAGATGATGGTCCCAGCTGTGAATCTGGAAGGGAAAGAGCTTTGATGGCCCTGGCTATGTGTCAGAGAGGGTGGTGATCCCACCTCTGAATCTCAGAGCGATGATGATTCCGGCCCTGACTAACAGAGCGATGATGGTCCAGGCTACACATTTCAGAGCGTTCAATGCGTGACCTTCCCACCTTATATAGCCAGAAATCTCACCCCCTCCCCCACGCACATGCACTGTCGATATCCCAGTTGTGCAAGGTAGCATACGTGAACCTGCCATGGTTGTAAAACCCCGTGTTCAAGGCTCCATGGTAACACATGTGGAACAGCCATTGTAGAGTCTGATTTATGCATGAAAATGCAATGGGGGTGAGATAACGACTGAATAATTAACCCCTCCATCCAAAGCCCTCCATTATCATACCTCTCCGTTATTCTGCCATGATGTGGCGATTCATTGTTTTGGAACAATTGAAAACATTTTTTTACTCATTTTAATCATCTAATATATTTTGCCTTCCTAGCTCTGGAGATGTCCCCATGGAGAACTGCACTGCGGTATCGCCATGGAAACTTGTTGGGATCAAAGCTTGAAGAGTGCTCCAAGCAAGCACTCCAATGTAACGGTTGAAGAAACTTTTAAAAACGAAACATTTAATTTTTTTATATGTATCTTATGTATATGGTTGAAGTGACGGGTCATATTATGAAAGAAGATCGTACAAAAAGGGGAAACGTCGAAATAAAATTGCACATTTTCAGCGAGCAAGCCACTGCTCAAGGGAACACAAGAAAATGTGGGGCCAAACACAGGCGAGATGGGCCTGAACTTTGTTCAGGTCGATTGATATATTCAGTGACAGTGTGAATACTTTTGCCTTGTGTGGCCATGAATTGGAAACAAACAACCAAGCAGCTTGTATAGCACTTGCCAAGTGGCTTAACAACTCAATGAAGCACTCCAACGAAATGGTTGATAAGGAATGGCTGGTTTTTCGAGTGATTACAAATCTCTGATCAGTCATATAAACACCATGCACCTGGAGATGCCCCAAATATCAAACCGTGTCCAAATTGGACAAATGAACGCATTTTTTTTTAGCAGTCAGAACTGCTGTTTAGGTCATTTAAGAAGTTTAAGTTTTGAAATTTGGCTGAGAATAAGAGATTATAGAGGTTATGGCATGTGCGGAAATAAAATAAAGCCACCAATACTGGCGTCTGGGCATTTCTAAGCATTGCAATGTATCCAGCGATTCATCGGTATGATGATCAGGCATTCAATGATATGAATGAAGAAAGTGCAAAAAAAAAAAACTTTATCGTAAAGAAACCGTTGTGGCCTGTTCCAAGTCAAGGCATTGTTGAGCAGGCCAAAAAAAATGTGGAATTACTACCCCAGCGAGGTGACCAAGAATATTTAAATAATGCTGTTAATTATCTTCAAAAGGGTTTTTTATTCACCCAAACACCCAATTTTCACTCATGCACTCCCTTGGAGTTCTCTAAGTGTGCATGCAAAGTTTCAGGCTGCTGGGTTTCATGGTTTTGGAGTTATGGAGGACACACACACACACACACACACACACACACACACACACACACACACACACACACACACACACACACACACACACACACTCTGACTGAGTGACTGCTTGACTGACTTAGACACTGATACACTGACATTTATTGTTATAGATATGTGTTTTAGCCTCCCAGGAAGTGCAGTATGGGAGGTATAACTTACGAGCATGTGAGTAGGATCATCATTATCACTACAGACACATACAGTATAGGGCTGGCACAAATATCCCACAAGTATTTTGTCTTTGCATTGTAGGCAACATGAATTTGGGGATGATTAAGCTTACTCCAGATGCAGCGAGGCAAGTCGAAGTCAGGAACTTGTATGGATGGATTTTGATCAAGTTTTGAGTTACATGTCTGGTCATGAACTCATTCCCATTATCCTTGCAACAATGTTTCAAGAGGAGGTTCCTCCTACATAGCTTGAAGCATCCTCTAAACTGCTTTGTCAACTCTTCAGATGTTGTTGTGGTGCTAAACAGATGTTCTGGTAAACAGATAGATGTGAAATCTCCTGAATTTTGAAGAACTGTTTCAGTGTGGCTTCCAAGTGGTGGAGGTGTTGTGGAGGGATATTTGACAAAACTGCTATCCAAGCTGTTTTTGTTGGATTCATGGTGCCTCTCATTATCTCACTTAGCTGAGTGTCGACATTCTCAGTTTGAGTTGAATTCACCCATGCTGAAGCACAATACTCAGCAACAGAATAGCCAAATGATCCTATGGTTTGTGTTTTGGCACCCCATGTTGAACTAGCCAGCTTCTTTAGGAGGTAGTTCCTTGTCTTGGTCTTTTTACCCACCTTATACAGATACCAAGCTCATTGGCAGACAACACCTCCATGCAGCAACAGGTACAGAGCTGAAGGCTGCCATCCAGCAGCAGCAGAAGTAGCAACAGCAGGCAAGTTGAGAAAATTCAGTCCAGCACCACAAAAGAGGAAATTAGGACCGGTAGGGCAGTCATTATGGTGATCATACACGAAATTAATTTGAACAAAAACAGCATAGAGTGAAAGAATCTGAAGCAACGTAGCGTTTGGGTATTAAAGAAAAGCCCCATAAATGACTTGGATCATCATTTGGCAGACAAGTTTTCCGAGGGTGGGAGTTAGTGTAAGGGGAGTGGGGGAGTGTGCAAGCAGTCTAAATAGCTACTTTTTTCCTTCAGTGTACCAGAAGAAAGCTTGTGTACAGTATCACTTTCTATTGATAGTGGACAATGGAAGAGATATTGTGTGTAGCTTTATATCAGTTGCGGACCATGGAAGAAATATTGTGCCTTACATCGATGGCGGACCATGGAAGAAATCTGCTGTAAAGCTTTATGTCAATAGTGAACCATGGAAGAAATTTTGGAGAGTTTTATGTCGAATGTGGACCACGGAATAAATGTTGCACACAGATTTTCATCGAAATATTGACACCATAGTCATACATCGATATTTTATTCCGACTTAGAGCAGTTTGGTTTCCAATTTAACTTTGAGAAACAGGACTAATTTTTGTCTTGGAGTAGTAATTACGTTTTTGATCTTACTGTGGAGAGCATTCAACCTTCAGCTTTCCCATGCTTCTCATCATTTAATGGAAATCTCAACATTATTTGAGGTGCTTTTACCCTTTAGTCAAATTTCGCTCATAAGCATTCACACTTATGATGAAAGATGATGTCCAATCGCTTGTGAAATTACAGAAACTCGTTTCACAATGGATGGAGAATACTGAGAAATGGAGGATTTTTAAAAGCATTATTTTTAAACCCTCAGCTTAGATTCTGAAGCTTTCCCATCATATGCCTTCACTTGTCTGTACTCATAAGTGTGTGTGTGTGTGTGTGTGTGTGTGTGTGTGTGTGTGTGTGTGTGTGTGTGTGTGTGTGTGTGTGTGTGTGTGTGTGTGTGTGTGTGTGTATCCTCTATAACTCCACAACCATGAAACCTAGCAGCCTGAAACTTTGCAGGCATACTGAGAGAACTCCAAGGAAGTACAAGAGTGAAAATTGGGTGTTTGGGTTAATTAAAACACCCCTTTTGAAGATGATTAACAGCCTTGTTTAATTATATCCTTTATCATGTGCATCCTTGGTCACCGCTCTCTATTGGGTCTGAAGGTGCATCATCAGTGCCTTCACTGGGGTTTAATTCACCATTTTGTTCAGCCTGTTCAACAATGCCTTGACTTGAAACAGGCTGCAAAGATTTCTCAACGATAAAGTTTTTTTTCACTTTCCTCACACATCATCGAATGCCTGATCATCAAAGCTAGGAATCACTGGATACATTGCAATGCCAATAATGCCTGGAGATGCCAGCGTTCATGGCTTTATTTCATTTCCGCACATACAATTACCTCAAGAATCTCTTAAACTAAGCCAAATTACAAAATTTAAGCTCCAGAATTGAATTTCACAGTAGTTCCGACTGCTAAAAATAAAAATGTTCAATTGTCCAATTTGGATGTTTCTTGGGCATTTCCGGGTGCATATGTTTATCTGACCGATCGGCAATCGGTAATCACTTGCCAAGCCAGGTGTTCCATTGGAGTGCTTTCTTTAGTGCTTAAGCCACTTGTCGAGCACTAACCAAACTGCTTGGTTGTTTGTTTCAAAACCACCAGAAGTAAGATCCGTCGCATTGCTGATGGAAATACCAATCTTTGTGTAATTGCTTTAAAAAAAAGAAATAAAAATTCCTGGTACACTGCCTCCCCTTGCCCTTACACTTCCTTCATTGCCCTTACGCTGCCTTCCCTCTCGCTCCCCTCATGCTTCCTTCCCTTGTCCTTACACTGCCTTTCATTCCCCTGATGCCGTCTTTTATTCCCCTTCTGCTGCCTTCCCCTCCCCTTGAACTGCCTTCCCCTCCCTGCCCTCTCACTGCCTTTCCTTCCCTCCCCTCTTGCTGCCTTTCCTTCCCTCCCCTCTTGCTGCCTTTCCTTCCCTCCCATCTCACTGCCTTTCCTTCCCTCTCGCTGCCTTTCCTTCCCTCCCCTCTCGCTGCCGTTCCTTCCCTCCCTTCCTTCCCTCTCCTCTCGCTGCCTTTCCTTCCCTCCCCTCTCGCTGCCGTTCCTTCCCTCTCCTCTTGCTGCCTTTCCTTCCCTCCCCTCTTGATGCCATTCTTTCCCTCCCCTCAAGGTGAATTCCCTTCCCCTCCCCTCATGCTATCCACCTCCCAAACTCCCTCCCCTCTCAACCTCTATGGACATCTCCTGGCGGTCTCCTTGTGCTATATTAACATGCTGTTTTAACGTACCCCATTTTGTTCAATCTGGCACTTCCCCAAACCACCTTTCTCCTTGTGTCCCACTGCCAAACGCAAGTCGAGAACCCCTCCCCTTACACTTACCTTCTCCCCAAACCCCTTCCCCAGTTCCTCCTCTCCTCCTCACTCATACCTCCCTCCCCCTACTAGAGTGTGCAGCGACATTTGGTGAGATTTGCTCCCCCCATTCCCCCCCCCCCTTTTCCTCGCTCTTCCCCCTTCCTCACTCCTCTGAGCTCCCACACCCCTTCCCCCTCCTTTCTCCCCTCTACCTCCTCTCTCTCCATCCTCCCACTCTTCACTCCCCTCCCCTCCCCCTTTCCCCTCTCCCTCCTCTTCTCTCTCTCCCCCATCCCCTCCATCCTCTCTCCCTCCCTTCTCCCTCATCTATCTTTCCCCTCCCCCACTCTCTCACTCTCCCACCCCTCCCCCCTCATCCCCACCTGCCCCCCTCTGTTAAAGGGACTATTTTGGACTGAGTTTAGTTGTGAATTTAAAACTGCTTCCTCAGAGTGTAGCATGTATGAATCAGATTTGGAGTGAGCTGACCCCAGGGGTGGAAAAGTCACAACATGTACGAGCATGCATGTATGCAGGCCTTTGCCAGGTAGAGCATGCATGCATGCAGGCCTTTGCCAGGTAGATAGCATGGGTTTTAAATGCTCCCCCCAGTTTTATATAGAACATGGTGGTTAAAAAGAAATGTTGCTGTTTGGGCATGTTTTATCGCCCTTTCCTTCCTCTCGTGCTGCTTTACCTTCCCTCCCTCCTCATTCTCCCTCCCGCCTCACTCCCCCACTGCTCCTTGCCCCCCCCTCATTGCGCCCCCTTCCTCTTCTCCCTTTACCCCTCCACCTTCTCACTCTCTCTCTCTCTCTCCACCCCTCTTTTTCTCCCACCTTTAGTATTCCCATCAGCAAAGTGACGGGTGGTATTTGCTTGTTAAAAATAATGGAAAGAGCCTTCTGATTGATTCCTCAAACACCATTTATTTTGTTCGAAGAGAAGACGAACAATTTGTGCTTTGTTTGGCATGAGATTTTCAACTATATAATTATTGTTGTATTGCAGTTATGATTTTATTGAAAATAAAAAACAACAGTTGTGCGGTTGATTGTAAGTCATGTATTTCCTTTTATATTCATGTCTTGAAATAGGACCTTTTATCAAATGTTGCAACATATTTCAAAGAATTTCCACCTTTGTCAAATCCTTCAGGGTCTGTCAAAAACTTTCTAGAATATGAAATACTGTTGCAGATCTAGATATATATTTCAATAAGGGAATTCACTGAAACTGTTGTTTTTATACATATTTATTTTTTAAGAGCTTTTACTGAATTTTCTACAAAGTCCCTTTATATTTCAATAAATTAAACATTGAAGTCAGCAATCACCCTGTTTTTTTGTTTTTTTTTGTCTTTTTACTTCACCTTCACTAACCAAGGAACCTTTGTTCCTTTCATTTGCAATGACCTCTTCCTTTTAGGCTTTTTGAGCTTGGGGCCTCCTCGTCTTTTCGAGCCGTTAAACACATGCGATGTGTTTGGGTTTGACGGTGCACCCCATGATCGATATCTGCCTTTGGCCAGAAATCGGTCACACAGCATGTTCAATAGC
>NC_140963.1:74384058-74396558 GCF_056783735.1 Eptatretus burgeri | reverse complement strand
TATATATATACATACATATATATATACATACATATATATATATATATATATATATATATATATATATATATATATATATATATATATATACATATATATATATATATATATATACATACATATATATACATATATACATACATATATATATATATACATACATATATATATATATACATACATATATATATATATACATACATATATATATATATATACATACATATATATATATACATACATATATATATATATACATACATACATACATATATATATATATATACATACATATATATATATACATACATATATATATATATATACATACATATATATATATATATATATATACATACATATATATACATACATATATATATACATACATATATACATACATATATATACATATATATATACATACATATATATACATACATATATATATATACATACATACATACATACATACATATACATATATATACATACATATATATACATACATATATATATATACATACATACATACATACATACATATATATACATACATATATACATAAATATAATATATATACACAATATACATATATGTATACATATTTATATATACATATATGTATACATATATATATATATATATATATATATATATATATATATATATATATATATATATATATAAATGGAATAACCATAATCGCGACCAAAACAGATGTGTGAACAACCGCAAATGCCGATGATTTGACTACAAATGCACACACACTCGTACACGTAAATCTGGAGTCAGTAGTTGAGTCAGAGTTAGTTGTGAACTGTGCAAGGATGATGGATGCATGCGATCTTGTTGTAAATACCACATCCATGCGAACATGTTTTGTTTATCGGATGTGTATTGCATGAAAAAAACTCACAAATATAGCAATTGTTTCTCTACTTGACCCGTTGGATGGACTTTCGTAATCCTGAAGGTAACAATGCTGGCAAGCTGAACACTGTAATTTACCACGAGATTGTGATACTAGCTTTTAAAAACATATATTTTGTTTCCATTTTGCGATTCAACGATATGTTGAATCTACTACTACTACTACTACTACTACTACACCAACCACATGATATATAGTGTATGTCAATTACTACCACTAATATTACTGGAGGATGTACTGTGTTGTATACTACTACTTGCTTGCTTTCAATCCTGTCATGCCTGATGGCATATGGAGCCTCTTCGGGAACTCTCGCCACCTTCGTCTGTCTTCGGTCCACTGAATGATCGCCATCCAGGTGGTTTCTAGCTCCCTCAGCTCCTTTTCCACTGAATGCCACCAGGTCTCTGCAGATCATCCAACCCTCCACCGACTTTCAGGTTTCCAGTGTATTGTGAGATCTATTTATCAGCACCTTTGAATGGCTTATTTGGCAGATATATTGGTGCAATATAAATATTATCATTATGATTATTATTACTATGTTTTCCATATGCAGTAAAAGCCCAATCAATCTCCACCTCCTCATTTCAATTTACACCATCATGATGTTGGTTCCATTCGTTTTTTCTACCTCTTTCTTGCTCAATCTACCTGGCCAAAAATTTTGCAAAATATTTTTGTGTCAGCCATAAATAAAGAATTCCAGTTGAAATGCAATGACTGGTGACTTTCCATGCTTCACAGCCAAATAGTGGAACCGATTTTACAATGCTGTCACACTTTTTGTATTGTTCTTGTAATGTTTATTTTTTGATTTCCACATTTCCCCCATACTCGTGAATTATACTCTTGCTTTCTGTATTCTATCAGAATATACGAGTCCCCCCACACTCCTCCCTAACTGTTACAGTGACCATAGACTTAAAACACTACTTTGTTAATGCCCCCAATTATTCCCACAATTTGTCATTGACTGGTGAACGATTTTGGCCCGTCTTTCACGAACTGGCTGAAGAGGCCTTACATTTGACTGGAGCCGATTTGTGCAGCAATTGTTAAGTTATTCAGGGTGCAGGTGACAACTCACCTCTTTTTCAATAACACTGTGGGATCTTTAACATCCACAAAGTAATACTAGCATACAGGTCGCTCGGCTTAACATCTATCAAAGGCACGGTACACTTTCTGATGCAACTCCTTGCAAGCAAAATGCACTCTGACTGTTTGCAGTCAGGTTGGGAAATAAACCCAGACTAGACAGCTTCGGGGAAGTGTCGTACTTCTGCACCATGTGTGCATGTTCTTGATTGTTGTCTCCATATGCAGGTTTCAGAGGGTGGAATGGAGTCCTCCCAGGGCTCAAAGTATCCACCTCCATTTTGATAAATGATCATGGTGTATGTATGGTATGTATGTGTGTGTGTATGTATATATACACATATATATATATATATATATATATATATATATATATATATATATACATACATACATACATACATACAGGGAAACCCAAAAGTTACTTTACCCCTGATAAATTTCTCGCACTTCCCTCCATCCTTTCCCCTCTGTCCTCGCCTGCTATGGTATGCGGAAACACTGACTCAGAAGAATGATGGAGCACATTCAGGTACAATGACAAATTAATTATTGTAAGTACTGTACAATAAAACCTGCATATTAAAAGAGTTCAAGAACAATGCTTCATTGAGAAGGGTAAATTGACTTTCAGGCCACCCTGCATATATATTTATATTTCATATATACATATATGTATATATATATATATATATATATATATATATATATATATATATATATATATATATATATATATATATATATATATATATATATATACACATACACACACACACACCTGTAAATAAAGAAAAGTGCATCACAGACATAAAAAGAGTAAACTTTTCAAAATGACTGCATTTTCAGCATATCTTGAAGTGACGTATTATAGGTGTAAATGAAAAATATTTGCAGAAAAAATCATTAATGGTTTTGCTTTATGACGCTTCATTCGCCCCAAATAGGATTCATAGTCCTGGGGCATTTCCATAAATCCCACCCTTTCATTCATCTGCTGGCCAGGCCCAACAAAAGGCAATTGAACAAATAGATTGCACAGTCTCGTGATTGGAGCAATGATGAGACAGCGCTTTGATGATAATATCACACATATTTTGAAACGACTGCGATATCATCGCTTTCTTTTAAAACCCTGAGGAGTTGGACATTGTCGCTTGATGCATACAGTGGTATGATTATATGGAGAAGATCATCTCATCATAATTATGAGAAGTTAGTCAATAACGACCTGGACCTAGCATACGTAGAACGAATCTTTGATGAAGTGCTCATGGACAAAATGTCATATCACCTCCTTTACAACAGCTATTAGCATATACAGTATCTCTCAACATTCTCCCTATTTATATATAAACTGTTTTTATAGCATATTTTGGGCAATAACCTTTCGAACGTCCACTCTTCCATATATTTGTGCGGCGTTCAAGAGGTTCTCAGAATGTGAAACTATTCCAAGTCAGGACAATTTTATTTATGATTCAACATCCGAGTATTTTCACATGAAGGCGAGTGTGCATACCTCTGTCGATGCTGCCAAAGCACTCTCGACATGGGTTATGCTGGGTAGTTTACCGTTGCCTCTCCAGCAATCAGTGCAGGAAGTTTGAATTTGGTCAGGGAGCCAGCGATAACTCGTCTACTCTGCTCAAAAACACCGTAGGATCTTTATACCCATCAATGACCATGCTCCTCCAGCTTAACATCCCTACTATGGATGGCACACACATTGATACCTGACCCTCCATACGAAACACAGGGATGACAATTTATAGCTGGGTCGGGATTCAAACCCAGGCTGGACAACTTGAATATGAGTGTGCACTCGGCATACCTTGAAGCTATTATTGTAGTCCTATACATACATATATATATATATATATATATATATATATATATATATATATATATACACATCAGTAAAAATAGTCCATTTATGCAGGGTGGAACAGAAAGGGCTAAATACTTTAAATATGCTGTAACTATGTCACAGTAATTGGCGTTTTTTTTAATATTAAAAAGCTTTTATATGTGTTTGAATTAAAAGTTGTTCTATTATTTTCAACACAAGCCAGTTTTATGTCATAAAAGTTGCAACATAATAAAAAATATCTTGTCTTTTCTGTTTCACTCTGGATGTACATATATGTATGTATATATATATATATATATATATATATATATATATATATATATATATATATATATATATATATATATATATATATATATATATATATATATATACATATATATACACACATCTTGTTATAAAAATCTATTTTTGCTGTGTGTTGGACTATTGCGAGTGTATTTTTCTCACAATTTTATGAACACCCTTTGTAAGTACATGTTATATTGAGCAGTGATCAGAAGGTTAAATAGTTTGTGACGTTTTGAATCCTTATACAAGAGCAAGATATCTGTCTTCATGGTCAGTCTTTCTATGTAATGGCAATTCGTTTTCATATTCTAAATTATGTGCAACGTCTCCTTGTGAAGCACTTTCAACAACTTCAAATCCGTTTTGAAACGAATCAAAGCTAAATGGGAAGCACTTCGTGACTTTGTCAAACAAAGAAATCTCCAAGTGTTGCGAAAGAAAAGCAATAATGGCCAAAATGAAATGGATATGCCCCGGCAATTGCTTATGTTTTCTTCAGGATGATTAACTTAACAAAGTGATTACACTTCATTACTTGTTTTATTGCCGGATTATTAGTAATCGGATATCATTACTCCTGTTATTTCTAAATGCAATTACACTTAATTATTATCATTGCCGTGTTACCTCTCTGAATAGTTCCTCTGCTGTTCACAAGCAATTTCTCAACTGCTATGCTTTCATACTCGCACTCAATTATAAAAAAAAAAACATTTAATGCTCCAGAATACGTGTATGTATATGTATGTGTGTGTATATATATATATATATATATATATATATATATATATATATATATATATATATATATATATATATATATATATATATATATATGTATGTATATATATACACACACAAGTTGGATCACACGATGAAGATCGGATTATTTAGATTTTTGTAAACCATCCAGAAGACTGATATTAACCTGGGAGCGCACCACGGCATTGATGGGCAAAGTGATCTCATTTCCTTGTGGAAGTTGTACGGGATTGTGCAACGACGACTTACACTCGATGTAGTCCTGTGGCGACTGTCGACCCTTTGTATATTAATTTCCATTCTGCATAAGGAGTGTAAATACTTAAATGCAATTGGTTTGATTCCTGACAAAGAATTACCTTTCGAACCAAGGTGAAAAGGCAGGATGAGGGTTAAGCCAAGCTCTGCCCTTCTTCTCGATAAGGGGGAGCACCTGACATACAACAATCAATCTCCAAGAGCATCGTTATTTTTGGTATTAACATCAATTTGATAAATAATTGCAATTTTTCATTGTGATGGTGACATACCACGTGTTACAATAACGAGGTGCAGCAAATGTTGAAGCAATTGTATAACAAACAAAAAAACAGGTGTGATACACACATGAAATGCGGGACAACTTGCTCATATACGTGTGTGTGTGTGTGTGTGTGTGTGTGTGTGTGTGTGTGTGTGTGTGTGTGTGTGTGTGTGTGTGTGTGTGTGTGTGTGTGTGTGTGTGTGTGTGTGTGTGTGTATATATACTTTTAGAATCAATAATGGAATCCTTTTTATTGTCTACACTGATTTTGCTGTGTCCTGGTTCTCTTCCAATCCTCCATTAGATGCTTTTGTCACGCAGGACTTGCTCCCGGTCCGCATACAGATGAGTGCGCGACTCCGTATTCTGCACACGTCGGTACTGCACGCCTGCGCCCAATGCCCTTGAATGTCCCCCCCCCTCCTTCTCTACACACACACACACACACACACACACACACACACACACACACACACACACACACACACACACACACACACACACACACACACACACACACACACACACACACCTGTCGATGGCAGAGACACCGGCACAGTCGCTTTGTACACGTATGAGAGCGTAGCTTTATATTCGGACTTTGGTTACACGTTATTATAATGCTGTGTATTTTACAATGAAAATAAAATAAAAAATAATCCAGAGACTGCTTAACAATCATTGGTATATAGCACGTACAAGTCAATCGCACACATCATGATAAAACAGCAGAGACAAGCTTTCAATCCCAGCCTTGTAGCCTCATCAAATAAAGCAATAGCTTCCGTTTCTAACGCCTCATCAATATATTATCATCATCATTATTATTATCATTATCTCTGTGTTGTGTAAGGACAGTAGAGAATATTATAATAACTGAACAACAACGCCATACATTATACTTTGTCACAAAGTTCATTTTTTAACAAAACTTATCCAAACTACACGGTTTAAGAAAAATAAACCACAGGACGGGCTTGGTGGTTCGAGGCCAAAGTGCCACCTGTACAGCAAGTGTAAAATCTTTGGCTTCAAATATGACGTCATCACGCAAAAGCTGCAAAGAACGCACGCGGTGCCTATCACACTCGGCTCAGTGTACGGAATACGTAGGTAATAGCAAAACAAGTGTCTTTGGGGAACATTTCGGTTCTCAGTTTCTCAGCGATGGTGTGTGCACTTGTCTATGCAGATACATGTACAACCGGCGGAGGTACACGTACAATTGTCCACCGTAGGGAAGCGACGACGCACCAATTAGCAATGAGTTTCTCAATCGCCATCGTCCTTCCCAGTGAAGCCCTTCATATTGCTCGTGGAATGGTTGTACAGTCCCTGGGACATAAGGTACAAGGCCAAGGTGTTCTTAACGCCGCTCGCTTTCTTGATCTTGGCGCGTTTGTTCTGGAACCAGATCTTGATTTGCGCCTCGTTCAAGCTTAGCTCACGTGCGAGATTTTGACGTCGTTCCTCGGTCAGGTAGCGGTTCGCCTGGAATTCCGCCCGCAGGCGCGCCAGCTGTTCAGCCGTAAAGGCCGTACGTGGTCGCTTGTCCTCGCGACCGTCGGTGCTCTTCTTCTTTTGTTTCCGCGTGCGCGGACCTGCGCACAGCGCGACGCACACGCACGGACGCGCACACGGACACACGCATACCGTGTGAGTACCTGAGGGGTGGGGGGAGGAGGAGGAGTAGGGAATGGGGTGGGGAGCACAACTACATGACGTCACAATCAATGTATGCCAAGATGCTGGGAATATCATTTACGTATGGTGGATGCTGTATAATGGTCTCCTTATATTGAAACGGTAATCAAGCGAACTAAGCTTCACAGCCTAGTCTGTATAACTCGAATGTACACCAAAAATAAAAATAAAAAAATCAAACACTTTCACCATATTAATGTTTGTGCAGTAAAACAAATAAATCAATACAAGACGGTGTGCTTTTAATCCGTGTCTTCTGTTACAAGTGTATGTACAGGTAAATTACAAGGTGTGCAAGATAAGGTGCGGTAGATAAAGGTGTGGAAGAGAGGATAGTTGTTTACATATCGTTTGTAGCCTTATGCTGACCGAGCGATTTATCAAGAAAATATAATTTGTTCATCGACCGATTAATTAAACGAATAACTTCGAGTGTACGATTATAATCGCACAAAATACATCAACGAACCAGTACGTGACTGTGACGTTGTCCCAATGTCCCATGGGCGCTAAATGTTTCAAATCACAAGGCGCTCATCGTGAAACGTATGTCATAAATATTACCCACAATGCCAGGCGGAACAGCGTTTGTCCCAATGACGTGGTTGAAGATCGATTAAAAAAATAATCGATTAAGGAAATCCCTACCGAGATATTCAATATTGGAAGCTCAAGATGTGAACCCACCAACCCCCATTTCCCCTATCAATGAATGTTGCCTTTACAAGTCGAACTGGACTCTTAAAATTGGGGATAGATGAACATGTTAGTGTGACATCAAAGAGACGAGTGGTAATTGAAATGCACGTAAAATGTGGTTCATATATAAATAAATAAATAAATATTTATATTTATTTATATTTGTATTTATTTGTTTCGAACTCGAGATAAGTCACACGTGCCACGTTACCGTTATATACAGTCATGCTTTAAACCCTTTAAAACCCCTTGGGTATGTAATTAATTGTATATATATATATATATATATATATATATATATATATATATATATATATATATATATATGTTACGGCATCTCGCATTTACCCAAAGTCATTGTAATCCTTAATTATGAACTTTCATTAAACTCGATCTTATCAAATTGTATGAATTTAAACGCTTAATGAGAACTAATCGTAAAACCCAGAGTTTATGGGACTGGGAGAGGGGGGGGGGAGTTGTATAATAGGGTGGGGGGATGAGTGTAATGACGATGTGCACTCGAACGCGTCATCACCACTCGAGCGGTGTGTGTTCGCGAGACGTGGCGGAAATGCACCTTCGCTTTGGCCGAAACTGCCACGTGTGCTCGCAGGCGCCGAACACGCGGCCGCGTTCATGCTGCTGCCCCTGGGGCGCCGCGCTGCGGGCAACGTCACACGTGACACGCCGACTCGAAGGTCGTGCGAGGAAGATCGCTCGCGACACCTCGTCGCGCGACACCTCGTTCACATCACTTTCACAACGGATTCAATGCTATGTACTAAATGTATAGTCAATATTCACGTCACATAAAATAATCGCATATTACCCTAATACATGCCCGATGTAACATGTACAGTATTATTCGTACTACAGTATTCGGCGTGTGCGTATGTATTATTATATAATGTCTGTAATTACTGTAGTACAGATAATACTGTACATGTTGTACTGTATCTAGAATGTGAATTAAAATTAAATATATGCCTCTGCCAACACAAATAGACAAACATTGCACCAATAGCCGAGAAAATATTACATATATATAGTATAATAATAATAATAATAATAATGAGTTGTCGAAATAATACGAGTAAACTGTATATTATAACAAGAAAAATCTCATTCGTTACTGACAATTTTTTTTCTGGATTATTAACCAAACTCCGTATTTATTTGTGCTCCTGCAACGTTCACCTCAACATCTTCCCCTACGTAATCGCACGAAGCGACTTTAACTCATTCATCTTACACCAGAGAGCACTTGGCGCGAACACGTGTATTCGTGGAGTAAGACCATGGTACGTACCCGACGATGGTCTGTCCGAATAACGAGTACAATAAACCCAGGCCGGCCACAAGAGCGCTGGATTCGATGCGCTCTCACCGGCGGCCACGTCGCTCTCCTGCACCTCAGGCTCCACGTGCACGGAGCCATCCTCCCCGGAGCCCTCCTCGGAGTCGGGCGAGCCGCCGAGGCCCGGTCGCAGGCTCGGGGCGCCAGGCCCACACGGAGGGCCGCGCTCCTTGGAGCCGCATCCTCCCCCAGCGCCGCCTACACCCCCAGCGCCGCCGTCCTTGCGTCGTCCGAAGTCCGGACTCAGGATGTTATCGATGAAGAAGTACGTTATTCGACTCGATTGCTGTTGTCCGTCTCGGGCTGGCAGCGGCGCGGGAGGCGATCGAGCCTCATGAGCGGGCCCCGACGAGCCGGTGTCTCCCCCGACGCCTCGTCCCTGATCCTCCATATTTTGAGCGCAATTTCGGACCCCGATCGTTCGTCCTTCGTCAAGGCCTCGAATCACTGGGTGCTCATCGCCGGCGGGACGCTGTTCCGTTATCTAAAATGATAATAATAATAATAATGATGATGGGTTTCCCCGTCGTAATCGCACTGGCGCTCCAGGTAACCCGATAACATCAAGAGATGGTTATCTCAGGTGGAAACGACGCGTGTCCTCCCTCACACATTCGCCGACAATAGCTCATTCTTCCTCCTCATGGCTCCGGGCACACGGGGATGTCGTTGGACGGCTATGTTTTCTCCTTCCCTTTCACTCTCTGTCTCTATCTCTATCTCTGCTGAAGGGAGTTATTAGGTAGAAAGGCGTTAATGGCGAGGAACGCGCGACGCGCACTTTACAGGAGGCGCCGCCGCCGTCGCGTCTTTTCCTATTTCCCTTTTTACGTGAGGCGAGCACGTGATGCAAACGGGTGTAAAAGCTCGACCGTGCAGGGGTGGGTGCGGCCTATCGGATCGGATCCGCGAGGTTGGGTGTTCTAAGAAAAGGAGCGAAAGGAGGCTGCAAATGAAGAAGAAGAAGCAGAAGAAGAAGATGGCACGTGCAGGAGAAAGGGCAGGGGGTGGACGAGATGGGAGGAGAAACATTTCAAACGGCTGCAACTCGTAAACACCCCCCCCTCCATGAGCCACCTTCTCCATTCCCGCCTCCTTCTAACTATATTATAATTAAAGTGGCGTGCTACAATCCCTCGTAGGGAATGATTATAATTCATTGCAATCTGTAGTCCGGACGACGGATGCGTTTTGGTGTAATCACACTGCCCTTCATGCTCGCCTCGAGAATCTTCGTGCGACTAGAGTTAAGTTTTCTTTCGTCCCACAGGCCGCATGTCTGGAGAAACCGACACCATGAGTGAGTACAAACCATCTGAGATCGCGGTCGATGATGCAAAAACGGGTTCCTCGCAGTCTCCTTCCAAATATGATGTTTCTTGTCTTACATGTGGAAACGTTTCTGAATGATGTTGTTATTCAAAGTAAATATTGCACAGATTTTCTCAAACTTCTTCGGCTATTCATATCAAATTAAGGGCATCTTTCAAGGGTTTCGTGTGTGTGTGTGTGTGTGTGTGTGTGTGTGTGTGTGTGTGTGTGTGTGTGTGTGTGTGTGTGTGTGTGTGACTGTGTGTGTGTGACTGTGTGTGTGTGACTGGCTGTGTGTGTGACTGGCTGTTTGTGTGACTGGCTGTGTGTGTGACTGGCTGTGTGTGTGACTGGCTGTGTGTGTGTGTGTGTGTTTTACTTTAGAAACTAAAATTATTAAAGTCGGGGTATTATATATATATATATATATATATATATATATATATATATATATATATATATATATATATATATATATATATATATATATATATATATATACAGTATATACAGGTGGCTGCAAAAGTAGGTATACAGTAAGGATTATACCAGTATTATAATAGTGGTGCTAGTAGGTATACTCGTGGAGTGTGTGAATGCCGGGGGCAAACAGTTTGAACATTTGAGGGATTAATATGTTTATTATTGGTATGTTATTATTGATATGCTTGTATAATCAATAAAATACGTTTTGTGCGCACGTTTTTTTTTTTCATGACTGTATACTTACTTTTGCAGCCCCCTGTATACAGTGGGGAGAACAAGTATTTGATACACTGCCGATTTTGCAGGTTTTCCCACTTACAAAGCACGTAGAGGTCTGTAATTTTTATCATAGGTACACTTCAACTGTGAAAGACGGAATCTAAAACAAAAATCCTGAAAATCACATTGTATGATTTTTAAATAATTAATTTGCATTTTATTGCATGAAATAAGTATTTGATACATCAGAAAAACAGAATTTAATATTTGCTACAGAAACCTTTGTTTGCAATTACAGAGATCAGACATTTCCTGAAGTTCTTAACCAGGTTTGCACAGACTGCAGCAGGGATTTTGGCCCACTCCTCCATACAGGTCTTCTCCAGATCCTTTAGGTTTCGGGGCTGTCGCTGGGCAACACAGACTTTCAGCTCCCTCCAAAGATTTTCTATTGGGTTCAGGTCTGGTGACTGGCTCGGCCACTCCAGGATGTTGAGATGCTTCTCACAGAGCCACTCCTTAGTTGCCCTGGCTGTGTGTTTTGGGTCATTGTCATGCTGGAAGACCCAGCCACACCCCATCTTCAATGCTCTTGTTGAGGGAAGGAGGTTGTTGGCCAAGATCTCACGATACATGGCCCCATCCATCCTCCCCTCAATACGGTGCAGTCGTCCTGTCCCCTTTGCAGAAAAGCATCCTCCAAAGAATGATTTTTCCACCTCCATGCTTCATGGTTGGGATGGTGTTCTTGGGGTTGTACTCATCCTTCTTCCTCCAAACACGGCGAGTGGAGTTTAAACCAAAAAGCTAAATTTTGGTCTCATCAGACCACATTTCCTTCTCCCATTCCTCCTCGGGATCATCCAGATGGTCATTGGCAAACTTCAGACGGGTCTGGACATGCGCTGGCTTGAGCAGAGGGACCTTGCATGCACTGCAGGATTTTAATCCATGACGGCGTAGTGTGTTACTTATGGTTTTCTTTGATACTGTCGTCCCAGCTCTCTTCAAGTCATTGACCAGATCCTGCTCTGTAGTTCTGGGCTGATCCCTCACCTTTCTTATGATCATTGAGGCTCCACGAGGTGAGATCTTGCATGGAGCCCCAGACCGAGGGAGATTGACTGTTATCTTGAACTTCTTCCATTTCCTTATAATTGCGCCAACAGTTGTTGCCTTCTCACCAAGCTGCTTGCCTATTGTCCTGTAGCCCATCCCAGCCTTGTGCAAGTCTAC
>NC_140963.1:74371558-74379058 GCF_056783735.1 Eptatretus burgeri | reverse complement strand
CCCGTCAAAGTCCCCCCCCCCCCGATTCTTGTTGGGTCCGCGACCGATCGTGGCGGATTGGTTCCGCATGAGCCATCGGGCATCGAACAGTTGGTACGGATGATGCAAGACATGAACAACAAGGAGGATGTGAATACGCAGGATTTGCAAAACAAAATGGATGCGAACATGCAAGCGATGAGAAGCCGAATGGATGAGATGAGGGGAAATATGCGAACACAGCGGGGTAAGATGCAGAGCATGCGGTTAAGCCTGCAGGCGAGCGTAAGAGGCATAATGACGCCTGTACGTGGGGGAACGATCGAGTCAGGAGGGAGTACAAATTGTGTCCGGCCCGCGATGGAGATGGGTGAGATCGGGACGACGAGCGACGCCACCATAATTAAAGGGGAAACATGTAGGGTGAGACACGAGGGGATGACAGAAAAATTAAAAGAGGTGATGGAGACGCAGGAAATAAAAGAGACAAAAAGCCAGGAAGTAATGGAAATAATAAACGAGGTGACGGAGACGGAGAAATCAAAAGAGGGGAACGAATTAGATAAAGCTAAAGACGAGCACACACAGGTAGAGATAGGAAGGGACAATGGGGGTGAGCTGGTAGAATGTGTTGGGACCCAATGCGAGCATCGGATTAACCTCCCTCAGGAACAGAGGGAGATGGTATGCTGCCTCGAAGTGGACCGCGACCAGGTGAGTCCGGTCGGGCCGTGCGAGGCTGAGCGGGTGAGTGATGTCAAAGGGTACACGCGGAGCTTGGGGGGTATGGAAACCCCAAGATTTCTTGAGTTAACACGAATCCCCGATGTAAATATCCCAGTGTGTGTGGTAAGGTGTATGAGTGGTGCGAGTGTGTTGGAATGTGTGAGCAAAACGAGTAACATGGCATGCGTGAGTGCGTGCATGGGAATGGTTCATGGACTGACCCAGACGGGTGTGGCGAGCCTTCTGCGCCATATGAAGTTATTTTGGCAACCGCTCCGGTTGCGAGGTTTCGTCCCCTCCCCTCGTCCCCCGATTATTGTAAATTAATTCCCCTCTTGTTGAATGAACCAGCTCATTCTTTATCATTTCTGCCATTGGTTTGCCACGGTGCGTATTGGGGATAAGGAAGGCCGTTGTTGCCGTAGTTGTTCATTTTGACTGACAGGCCTCGGTAACCATCCGCTCGGGTTACACACGATTCGAGCACGGTAATATCTCGTCCCGCTCGAGGCCTGTCGAGGGTGTGAATTCCCCCGTAGCTTTGCCACGTGTGTACTTAGGTATATTGATGTTTGGCAATTAACCCTACCCCACGCGGTCGAATTATTGGCGATTCATGGTCCTGTAGGGGACCCATGCCTTTCGGACTTATCCGAGGGTCACGACCTAAATTCCGGTGTGTTCGGTGAAGCCGACTCTACTGCTCCCCCTCGCGGTCGTGCTCACCACCGAGACCCGGCCCCACAACAATGTCGAGCACCCCGCCTTGCTCTCCAAATTATCTGCCTTTGGCATCCAAGGCCAACTCCACACATGGCTTACTGCCTCCCTCTACTCTTGGAGCCAATGTGTTGTTCTCAATGGAATCCTCTCATCTCTTCCTGTCAAGGCTGGAGTGCCCCAAGCCAGTGTTCTGTGCCCCATCCTATACCTACTCTTCATCAACAATCTCTCTGCCTCTCTGGAGAATCCTCTTCATCTCTTTGCTGATGACTCCACCCTCTGCCATAACATCCCTCATCCTTCAAATAGGTAGACTGCAGCCTCTTCTGTCTCTTCAGACCTTGATAGAATCACAAGCTGGTCAAACAGTTAGTGCCTGTGGGATGAAAGAAAACTTAACTCTTATCGCACGAAGACTCTCAAAGCGGACATGTAGGGCAGTGTGATTCTCCCAAAACGCTTCCGTCGTCCGGACCACAGATTGCAAAGAATTATCATTCCCTATGAGGGATTGAAGCACGCCGCTGTAAACTCCTCCACCCCCTCCCCTTTCTCCTGCATGTGCCTTCTTCTTCTTCTTCTTCTTCTTCTTCTTCTTCTTCTTCTTCTTCTTCTTCTTCATTACCAGCCTCCTTTCACTCCTTTTCTGAGAATACCCAACCTCGCGGATCCAATCCTATAGGCCGCTCCCACTCCTACAGCCTCGAGCTTTTACACCTGTTTGAATTTGTCTTTCAATCTCTCTCTCTCTCTCTCTCTCTCTCTCTCTCTCTCTCTCTCTCTCTCTCTCTCTCTCTCTCTCTCTCTCTCTCTCTCTCTCTCTCTCTCTCTCTTGAAATCTCTCTCTCTCTCTCTCTCTCTCTCTCTCTCTCTCTCTCTCTCTCTCTCTCTCTCTCTCTCTCTCTCTCTCTCTCTCTCTCTCTCTCTCTCTCTCTCTCTCTCTCTCTCTCTCTCTCTCTCTCTCTCTCTCTCTCTCTCTCTCTCTCTCTCTCTCTCTCTCTCTCTCTCTCTCTCTCTCTCTCTCTCTCTCTCTCTCTCTCTCTCTCTCTCTCTCTCTCTCTCTCTCTCTCTCTCTCTCTCTCTCTCTCTCTCTCTCTCTCTCTCTCTCTCTCTCTCTCTCTCTCTCTCTCTCTCTCTCTCTCTCTCTCTCTCTCTCTCTCTCTCTCTCTCTCTCTCTCTCTCTCTCTCTCTCTCTCTCTCTCTCTCTCTCTCTCTCTCTCTCTCTCTCTCTCTCTCTCTCTCTCTCTCTCTCTCTCTCTCTCTCTCTCTCTCTCTCTCTCTCTCTCTCTCTCTCTCTCTCTCTCTCTCTCTCTCTCTCTCTCTCTCTCTCTCTCTCTCTCTCGCTCTCTCTCGAAATCTGTCTCTCTCTCTCCCTCGGAGTCTCTCTCTCTCTCTCTCTCTCTCTCGAAATATCTCTCTCTCGAAATATCTCTCTCTCTCTCTCTCTCTCTCTCTCTCTCTCTCTCTCTCTCTCTCTCTCTCTCTCTCTCTCTCTCTCTCTCTCTCTCTCTCTCTCTCTCTCTCTCTCTCTCTCTCTCTCTCTCTCTCTCTCTCTCTCTCTCTCTCTCTCTCTCTCTCTCTCTCTCTCTCTCTCTCTCTCTCTCTCTCTCTCTCTCTCTCTCTCTCTCTCTCTCTCTCTCTCTCTCTCTCTCTCTCTCTCTCTCTCTCTCTCTCTCTCTCTCTCTCTCTCTCTCTCTCTCTCTCTCTCTCTCTCTCTCTCTCTCTCTCTCTCTCTCTCTCTCTCTCTCTCTCTCTCTCTCTCTCTCTCTCTCTCTCTCTCTCTCTCTCTCTCTCTCTCTCTCTCTCTCTCTCTCTCTCTCTCTCTCTCTCTCTCTCTCTCTCTCTCTCTCTCTCTCTCTCTCTCTCTCTCTCTCTCTCTCTCTCTCTCTCTCTCATATTCTCTCTCTCTCTCTCTCTCTCTCTCTCTCTCTCTCTCTCTCTCTCTCTCTCTCTCTCTCTCTCTCTCTCTCTCTCTCTCTCTCTCTCTCTCTCTCTCTCTCTCTCTCTCTCTCTCTCTCTCTCTCTCTCTCTCTCTCTCTCGAAATCTCTCTCTCTCTCTCTCTCTCTCTCTCTCTCTCTCTCTCTCTCTCTCGCTCTC
Organism: Eptatretus burgeri; assembly: GCF_056783735.1. NCBI lineage: Eukaryota > Metazoa > Chordata > Myxini > Myxiniformes > Myxinidae > Eptatretus > Eptatretus burgeri. The sequence goes on along the minus strand of NC_140963.1, from coordinate 74,375,532 downwards.
TCGAAATCTATCTCTCTCTCTCTCTCCCCCCCCCCCCTCATGACTGGCAAAACAAATTGTGAACAATCTACCTTTTTAACAATCCCCTTGAAGTTCAGTCACTCAAGCTTTTGAGCCTCACTATCAGCTATGATCTTTCTTGGGCAAACCACAAATCTAAATTGGGAATCCTCCATCATGCATTGTCCTTACTTGTCACATCTGAACTCTTATCTCCATAAACCACTTCATAGGAAGCTTGATGGAATACTGCCTCCCTTCTCTCGGCTGGTGCTCCTGCCTCACATCTTGCTCACCTTGATGCTGTGCAAACCAAGTCCTTCAAGATCATTGTGGTGAAGCTGAGTGCTGCATTTTTCACCCTATAAGTCGATGTGTAGTGCACATCAAATTGACTAATTTTTCCATTTTTCTTTCCTTCGTTTATACATACAGTAAGTCTATTTGGAGAATTGTACCAAGTAAAATCAACTATGGTAATATAACTGTCAGAACAATAGAGCTGTTAATTTCTTCCTCAAACTTACAGCATCCCTTGTTGTACTTCCAGGATCATGAATATTAATGAGCTGTTTTGTGAATATTATTTGAATTGTTTTGTGGGATGATCTTTAGAATAAATTAGGAATGTAAATAGTTTTACAACATGTTTGTTTTCATATAGTAGTACAGTATTACAGATTCAATATCAGCACTGGCTCATAGCATATTATATTTTGTTGCAGTTTACTATTGCAATAAATGAACACCTGACACAACGGAATCCAAGCACTCAATGTTTGTCCACCCAGCTTTTCAACCACGATTAGCCTTCTTGGTTTTCTCAACACAGATTTGTCTTCATACAAATACAATATTCATATTTCATCGGTGCTAGGATCACACCATCCCTCAGCACCTTACTAATGACTTCTCCACCATGGATACGCCGCATTGCTATTCGATAGCTTTATCAGAGATTTCTCGATTTCACGTTTATTTCTCGGTCTCGTCACGTGACTTACCCGAAAACCCAATTAAGGCGAGAGAGTGCCATTTCACTCTGGGCTTCCCTCCCATTTTCCTTCCCAGCCCACAAATTATTCAAGCAGTCCTTCCAAGGCACGGAGGCCTGATCTCCATCCCTGTAAACCATCAATTCCACAACCGCACCTCCACATCCCAACGAGCAATTTCCGCACTACATTTAAGTGAGTTTTTATAATTGTTTATTTTATTGTCCATTTGTGTATTTCATGTGTTCTTTATTTATTTGTTGAATATTTGTCTTTAACATGGAGTTAAGTGAGGTTAAAGTTATGTTAGGGTGACCGAAATGTGCCCTGAGAACGCATCCGCCTCCCCCCATTATAGCATTACAAATATGGGAATATCTCATCTGCTTGATGTCGTTTTGCTTAATATTGCACTTTGCAGAAATGCATGCATGACGATATGGAAACTTGCTGTCCTGTGTTTTTAATTAACAATTATACAATTTATTTCAGGAAATATATCACTTTTCAAATATTTTTCACTCGGAAAATAAAAACCGTTGCTTTGCTGATTGGGATATTAAGGGGAGAGAGAGAGCAGAGAGGGAGGGGGAGGGAGGGGAGAGAGGAGGAAGGGAGGGGAAAGAGAGTGGAGGAGGGAGAGGAGAGGGAGATGGGAGGGAGAGAGGAGAGGGAGATGGGAGGGAGAGAGGAGAGGGAGATGGGAGAGGAGAGGAAGGAGGGGAGAGGTGAGAGGGGTTGAGGAGAGGACGGAGGAGAGGACGGAGGGGAGGCGAGAGGAGAGGACGGAGGGAGGCGAGAGGAGAGGACAGAGGGGAGGCGAGAGGAGAGGACGGAGAACGTCCGGGAATGATGACAAAGAACCTCAAAGAGATATAAAACCATCCCTGGGAATATTACTACAAACGAACTACAGTTGGAAGCTGTCCGGGGCTCAATGACAATCCTGAAATCCTGAAGAGAGCCCTCAGCACAAAAGTTTGAGAACAGAAAACTTCACAGATTGGTCTGTGAATCATGACCCCTTACTGAAATGGAAGCGGATACTTTGAGCCTGCTCTGGGAGTACTCTATTCCACATTTTGAAACCCGCGTATGTAGATACAAATCACTGACACACACACTGACACACACACACACACACACACACACACACACACACACACACACACACACACACACACACACACACACACACACATTGAAACCATGTAGGTCTCTGTTTCACCTCATGAAACCCATCCACCACATGTGGAGATAGTGGGCAACAACAGCCAAGCTGTTGAGTGCAGCATTTCCTCCAGCCTTGAGAAGTTCAGCATGGATGCCACAGATCCCAGGAGCTTTTCTCCATTTCAACCGGTTAACCGCAGCCTGTGTTTCCACAAATGAAGTTGGATCACAGTTGATTGGTGGGTCAGCAAGAGGGACAGTTACACGACTGCCATCCATCTCAACAGCTGGTTGATCAGCCTCGTACAGCCGCTCAAAGTAACTGGCCCAGCGGGCCTTCACTTCAGACTCCTCTATCAAGAGCCCATCACCCTCTACTCTAACTGCAGTACCCCGAGGGACAGGCTTGAAGGAGCGCAACACGCAAATTTTCCTGTAAGCAGGACGAGAATCACTGACCACAGGTGATGCTGTACCCCTCACAGATTCCTCGCACATAGGTCTCCTTGTCAACCCTCAGTGCATGTACAGTTTTATGCCTCAACTCCATAAACAGCTCAGCTGTGCCATTAAGCCTGACCCTGCGACTCTGGTCAATGGTATCCAAGATCCCTTGAGAGACAAAATTCTTCTTTCTCCCTATGGTGAGTTCCAAGACATCCACCGGCAACATCAAGGATGGTGGTCTTGAAGGAACTCCACAACTCTTCAGGATTCCCCAAAGCACCCAGAACCCCCATATAAATCCCCACTCAGCCTGTTTGCAAACTCCTCAGCGACCTTCTCTTCCTTGAGCTTGCCAACATCCAGCCTAGGCTGGGATGGTACCATTCTCCCAGATTTACGCTTCAACTTAAAAGTTGCCACCATAAGCCTGTGGTCGGTATTGAGAAACTGAGCACTCCGGTGGACCCTGCAGTTCTGGATCATCCTCCAGTGACCATCAATGAGCACATGGTCAATCTCCTTTGCCACACCACCAGCATTGGAATACCAAGGCTAGTGATGAGCCTGTGGGCACTGAAACCATGAACCAGCCATCCTCAGTCCATGACTTCTTGCAAAGTCAAGGAACTTTGTGATATTCTGGTGCACAGTTCCAGACCCGTACAGACCAACACATGTCTCATAACCATCCATTTCAGCTCTAGTTGATGCATTGAAATCCCCCAAGACTAGAAGTGTATCTCGTCTGGGGCACTGATCAACCACAGACTCGAGCATGGCGTAGAATGCATCCTTCACGGTGAGATCACTCGCCTCGGTCGGAGCATAGACAGAAACCAGGGAAATGACACCTAAGGAGTGACGAATCCTTAGTCTCCTAATACGCTTGTTGACTGGTGTTACCTCAATTATTATTGCAGTCAGCTCATTGGACACAGCTACAGCAACTCCATGGGCATGGTAACCATCAGAGCAGCAGCACCCACCATGATCTCGCCACAATCCGGTCTCCGAACCTCAGAGAGTGCTGCAATACCAATGTTCAAACTCTTGAGCTCAGATGATAACAGAGACAGGTGATCAACCTCTCTTAGGGATAAGATATTCCAGGCACCTATCCGAAGGGACCGCCTCAGGTTAACCCAAGGAGACCGTCGTCTGGTGGAAGACACCTCAGCACCACCCTGACACACTGTCCCGCAATCTGACTCAGGAATGTTACCCCATAGTTTCCCCCCTATCATCAGAGTGGGGGTCCTGAAGGCTTTGCTCAAATCCCATCATCTGGTGAGCTGCCCTGCGGAGGGCAGCTGCACAGGAGGTATTCCCATGGGGTGGGTTTTCAGATTTATTTGCATT
>NC_140963.1:74354058-74366558 GCF_056783735.1 Eptatretus burgeri | reverse complement strand
ATTCTCCCAAGTATCTGCAGTTTTTTGTGTGATTGTTCACAAGCGGTTCACTACAACTGAGTTGCTTCCCACTCCTTGGATCTCACATGTGGAGTGTCTCAGAGGACTAAGTTAGGTCCCATTCTCTTCCTCAAGATGATCAACGATGTAGCATAGACAAATTATAGATGGAAGTGTGTTGATGATCTGACTTTCATGGAAGTAGTTTCCAGATCACAACAAACCACAATGCAAATACACATCAATGCTTTCACTGTGTGGTGTCAGTTAAATGACTTGCGACCTAAACCTGAAAAATGCAAGATCATGCAAATCAGCTTCCTGAAGCACCCATGTCCCAAAGGGTAGACTCTCTTACCCTTCTCGGCATCACCATCCAAGCTGACTTGAGATGGAATAGTCAAGTTTTGCAGATGCTTACATGTGCTTCACTACTTCTGTACATGCTGTGTGTTTTGAGGAAAAATGGTGTCTTTGTGTCCCGGTGACTGTCTACAAAATGTACATCTGCCCCCAACTTGAGTTTGGTTCTCCTGTGTGAGGCTCCAGTTTGATCAAGACTCAGTGTCGAGATTGAACAAGTGCAGAAGCATGCAATCCATTGCAAAACATACCATAGTAGCAACCTGTACAAACAAAATCTTGCGTCTCTTGACATCCCCCCCTCCCCTTTATTATAGTGCAGACACGAACTCCTCACACAGTTTGGAACAACTCTCCTCAAATTGGAGCGTCATTGTGAAATGCTGCCTCCTATCCATCAAACTCAATCTCGTTCCTGCCTCCAACTAAGAAACTCTTTAAATTTGGACCTTCCCCGTTGTAGAACGCAACAGTATGAAAAGTCAACCATTCCCCACTTCGCAGCTTTATTGAACTTGTTATCATGAGTATATTGTTTTTTTACATCCTGTTTGTTTTCATCACCATTTTGCTGCAGTATATTGGCCACCATCCTTTGTATATCAGATGTGATAATTGTGCAATAGTTACCCTCGTTGAAGGAGAGTGTATTGCATTTGAGTCCATTTGTCTGTTTGTTTGTCTGTCTGTCTGTTTATCCACACAGAACTTTAGTGTTTGTCTCTGCAACCGCTTGTCTGATTGAGACAAATTTTTCACCAAAGGAGCGACTACTCATGTAGAATGTTTTAATGATAATTATGATGTCATAAGACACATGGTGTGGCAGCCATGTTGGAAAAACAAAAAAACGATAGACCTCTGTATCTCTGAAACCACACCAAGGAAGTTTGGGGAATGTGTGATATTTTTTTTTAATGACATCATAGGTGCCTTCGTTATGACATCATAATTGCATATGTAGAACACTACATCTGATCAGTATGAAAAATTTTCAGGGTCATCTGGGGATAAAATGGTCCACAGAAAAAAATTGATGATGTTATCAGTCACGTGATTCGGCAGCCATATTGTTTAAATAAAAATGAACCTTCAGAAATCTTCCTCTCTTAAATGGTTGAACAGATCAAGGCGAAACTTATACAGTAGATGGGAGGGTCACCAGACAATGCATTCAGACAGACAGCATGAGAGTGTAAGATTTGCCAGGGTTTTCTTTTTCTACAAGAGTGATGCTCATGGAAGAGCAAGGTTAAATTGACAGTGGGTATTGGGGAAACAATTGGGCATGACCAGCAAGAGGAAAAATTCAGAAGAAAGGAAAAGAGAGTGAGAATGAAAGATAGAGAGAAGGGGAGGAAATACTGGAATCGGCAAGTAAAAGGGTTGGGTACAGAAGGGCAAATTGGGTTAACAAATATCATGGATCAGGATGGAGGATGACAGGCGGTGGTGATTAACTGTCTGCTTGAAGCCCTGTAAGCAAGAATGAGACAAAACAGTCACTGGAAGGTGGTTCCATTCATGGGAAAAGCGAGAAGTTTAGGTGTGCAGTCAGCCTGGATTTTGAAAGATTAACGAGGGGGTGTTGATGGAGAATGCCTGCATCCTGGAGTTTCTGGAAAGGTTCAGATGACTGAGAGCAGAGGGAGCAATGTTGAAGAATAGATGGTAGAAAATAGGTGAGACCACTGACCACCCTGCGATGTGAGAACAACAGACATTGTGCTTAGACACCATCAAGGGGGATTCTAATAATTTTGCAAGCTTTAGATTGCATAGAATCCGGGAGAGACAGATGTGATGCTGGAGTGCCAGTCCAAAGTGGAGAGCAGTATGCATTGAGCGACAGACAAAGGCCTTGTAGACTGTGAGTAACTGATTTTCCAAGGGAGAACTTGGATTGACAGAGAATGCCCATTCTATGGCTTGCTCTGGAGGCTATCTTTGCTATGTGATCTGCATAGGACGGGTCATGGCTGATGGTGAGTTTGATAAGTTCAGGAGACTGAGCCTATATCAGTGGATGAACAAGGAAATAGGTGGGTTTGTTTGATAATCATTCTGAAGCAATAGATTGAGATTGTGGGATTTTACAGAATTGAAGGATATGTTCCATTTATCAGATGAGAGGCTAATCATTTCCAGATCACCAGAGAGAGATGCAGCTGCTGCTTGCATAGCAGTGGAATGTCGTACTGCACGACACAATATGGAGTCGTCTGCAAAAAGAAAGAGGGATTTCAAGAGTATTGCGAAGGTTATTAATATAGATGAGTAACAAGACTGGGCCCAATACATTGTGTTGGGGAACTCCAGCCTCCACTGGGAGAGGAGAGGGTTCCATTGTTGGCAACACATTTACTGCGTGAGTGGAGGAATTCAGAAATCTGGGAATGAAGGCTTCGATGCCACAGTCAGAGAACTTGGCAAGCAAAGCTTGAAATATGTCCAGGAAAACGGTCCTAATCTCTTGTTGGAGATTGTGAGCCTTCAACCATTGCTGAGAGAAGAGCAGAAACATGTCCAGAGTTGAGTGACTGCGATGAAAATACAAACTGATGGTTGAGAGACTTCTTCCAAGTGTTGGACGAGCTCACAATTCTATCATGGTCTGCAGAGAGGGAATAGGCTGCTGCCTGCTTATCTGAAAGATGAGGGATGAGGGATACTGTAGCAGCCGGCAAAGGGTGGTAATCCTCAGCACTATACTGTTCGCTGATGCCTATATGTAGACCTCACTCTCTCCAGTCCAGTTGTTATTTATTACTAATCCTTGAGGTTCCTCCCTCTTCTTTTGTAGTCATGTTTTAATGTCATGCTGGGTGGTTTCATCCCAACATAACAAATTACAGAAAAAATTATATGTAAGTACTCCCTTTACACATTAATCCTGACTTACATTACATTATATTTTAATTAACTACCTGAATAAGGACATTAATATTATGTATGCAAAAATGGCAGAAGTGTTGACCCACCTTCTCCTTCTTCATTCTGTTCCATATATTGTTCTTACCCCTTTACTCCAAGCCTCTCCAAAAAATTACTTCGTTTTTTTCCTCTCCTCCTCACACTAATCCATTCTCTTTCATGTCATTGACCCTGTAGTGGAGCTGACACACACACACACACACACACACACACACACACACACACACACACACACACACACACACACACACACACACACACACACACACAATTGTTACATGACACAAACAGCCACTCTGAGCTTGGGGGAAGTACCAGCGATGTCACAACAATGGCGCCGCTTTTCACACCGCACTTCGCGGGGCATTTTCTAAGGAAATATTTCCTCCTCCCCATGGATGCCAACCTCTGGAGATTTTCCATGCACTTATCCTTTCAAATTCTGAGCGTCAGGTAAGAAAGCAGCACTTATCATTTTTGAAGTCTTTGCTATGACTCGGTCGAGCTTTGAGCCACCAACCTTCCATACTCGAAGCGGACGTTCATTACACCATTACACCACCAAGTTTGGTGTCCTGGGGTACTTTCCAGACTTGGAGGCTCACAAGCAGGACGGGAACATTGTACTTGTCTTTAATCAAGATATTGGCAAAGCACTGAGAAAGGCATGTGAGCAGGATGCTGACGATGATGTACTTCACCTTTCCAAAGCTGCAACCATTCTGCAAAGAGAGATGTTCAAGATAAAAACCATCTTCAATAGTTCATTTGACAGCGACTGCCAAGAGAAATGAGTGCCCATTTCTCTCCTAGCATAAGTTGGCATGATCATGAATGGCCAAGTATCAAAACACAGTCAAGCTACTCATCGATACCAACAGCCACGCTTACTATCTCACAGCTGCTAATGGACAACAGCTGCAAGAAAGGTTGCAGAGGACATTGCATGTGCAACAAGGCTGCACTTAAGTGCAGTGCTCTATGCCAGTGTGGTGGACAATGTGAACATGAATGAATTCATGATCCAATGGACAAATAAATCTATAGACACTGAAATGCACTGTCAAAAATGAAGTGATGTTCTTGGCTACATAAAGATTACTGGTTGGTGCATTGAAGAGATCTTAAAAGGCGTTATACAGTCACACAATATCAGTCATCGCCTTTCCATGATATGATAATTCAAGAACAGCTGATATAATGGACGCATGTTAAGTTTAAAACCCCATGACGAGTCATAATGTAGCAGATATGTAGAAAACTAGAATGGCACTTGGTGGAGCACACGTCCGGCCAGGCTGAACAGTTTGCGTATTGCATCCCACTGATATGCTGGATCTGCATCTGGACCTTAATCAAAAACTAATCAGCTTGTTCTTGTCACCGACTCAAATCATCCACCAAGTTTTGTCATATTCCGTCCACAACTTTTTGAAATATCATGCTACATGTCGTTTTTGGCCTCATGTCTCAATGGTGAAGAATCACTTTAAAAATGACAAAACTCGTATCCGGATGAGGATCTTCACCAAAATCGAATAAGTTCATCCTTGTCACACAACCAATCTGTCCACCAAGTTTCATCCTTTAATCCACCCATAACTTTTTGAGATATCGTGTGATGTATCATTTTTGGCCTTTTCTCTCAATTGTGAAGAATCACTGAAAAATAATATGATTCAGATCTTCACCAAAATCTAATCAATTCGTTCTTGTCACACACCCAATCTGTCCACAACATTTCATCCAAATTCGTTTATAACATTTTGAGATATCCTGCTTAAAAACAGACAAACACACAAACAAACTGGAACTGAACTCAGCAGTGCATACCTCTGCCAGGCTGAAAAGTTTACGATTGGTATTCCACTGATATGCTGGATCTGCATCTGGACCTTAACCAAAATCTAATTAACTGCTTATTGTCACCTACCCAAATTGTCCATAAGGTTTTGTTATAATGCTTACACAACTTTTTGAAATTTGTCATGCTACATATCGTTTTTGGGCCAAGCTAACGTAATCAATTAATAAATACTCTTCTTTATCTTGTAGTTCCAAAAAGCACACTGAAACACATTGGTGATTGCACCTTTTCAAATAACTCATGTCTAAAAGTCCTTCTCTTTGTCTGTTTACTCTCAAATTATAATTTTTATTCATTTATTATTATTATTATTATCATATAATAATTTTTATTATTATTCAGTTTCAGGACTAAAATGAAGTCATTTTTATTTTAGACTGCTTTCCACCATCTATAATTATTTTTGACAAGCAAATATCACCTGTCACTTCACTGATGAGAATAACAAGAGACAGACAGACAGACAGACAGACATGTGGGAGAGAGCAAATCAGATCTGTCGCTTCGAAAAGATAATAGCAAATTAAGACCAAGTCTCAACTTGCCGTGATAATTAGCCCCCTCCCAGGGATATTTGACTGATCGAGGGTTTGATGAAGCTGAGTCTTTGGGTCTCTCACTCTCTCACCGCAGGCAGGTCAGTGGTCTGTTTTCTTCCATCTCTCTGGCCTTGCCCCCCATGCTTGTCTGTGCTCTGTCCCCACTATATTTCCAAAGGCCATTCAAGGTCTGCCAAAAACCCCCCTTCTGGTGAAACTGCCAAAATCTAGAATCACTGCTCACCTTCACTCTTTCAGTCCTCTTTTTTTCCCTCCTCAGGAACAAACTCCCACACTCTCTTCAATTCCACTCCTCCACCCAGGTCTTCAAAACAGCTGTTCACCACCATCTCCTATCTTCCCCCATCCAATATCTTGATATTTTCTACCCCCTTTAATCCACACCAAACTCACCTTCTTCAAATTCCATTTTCCTTCCTGAAAGTCCCTGGTAGTACCATCTTGTTTACCCCGTGTATGCTGCCCCATCCCTCTCCCTTCCACAGATGTCCTATTGTCTCTGTTCCCCACTGTTTTGTGCTTCCCTCCCCTACCACTCTTGTCTCTTGCCTTGTTATATGTTCTGTGTGTTAGCTCTGACACGAGCTTCAATATGGTTTATAAAAAACAAAAAAAACACGATTATCACCGCCGCACCTCAATACAGAGCGTCATTTCCTGTGTGTTTTGTATGTTACGGTGATGGCCCCTCTTCACACAGGAATGACAAAGGCTTCATAATCTTGAACTGTGTCCTCCTGAACTAGATTGTATGGACAACCAACTGAAGTACAACACAATGACTGGGAGATTGCAAGTACAGAGGGCAAAATGCAATTATTGCTGCTGTGTTTGCTTCTCGTCTTGCTTCTTGATGTTGGGAAGTTTCTGCTGCTCAGGATTTTTGTTATTCCTTGTTTTTATGCCTCCACTGGTGAAGTCAATGGAGGCATTATGTTTTCAGGTTGTCCGTCCGTCCGTATGTACGTACGTCCATGATAATTTTCTCTGCAACTGCTTATCCAATTGACACTAAATTTTCACCATAGGTGTGACTACTTGTGTAGAATGTTTTAATGATAATTTTGATGTCATAGGGCATGTGGTGTGGCAACCATGTTGGAAAAAAGGAAAAACTTTGGACCTCTGTACCTCCAAAACCGCTCCATGGAAAAAAATTGAAACTTGGCACATGCCAAGAAACGAGTGTGATATTTTCATGATGTTATAGGTGGCTTTGTTATGGTGTCATAATTGCACACGTCGAATGCTTTGTCTGATCTGTATGAAAATTTTTGAGGGTCATCTAGGGCTAAATTGTAAGGGAGGGGGGGTGGAGGGGATTGATGACATCATCTGTCATGTGGCTCAGCGGCCATATTTTTTTTAAACATAAAAACCTTCAAATATCTTCTTTTCCAAAACAGAAATGGCTGAACATATTGAGGTGAAACTTTACAGGTATGATTGCCTATCCATGAGGAACAAAAAGATGTCCACCTTTGATGTTGTAGGTCATATGCTTTGGCAGCTATAATTTTTTGAAGAATAAACCTTTAATAATCTTCTCAAAAATGGCTTGACAGATCGAGGGGAAACTTCTTCCACGTGTTCCCCAAGCCTTGGGGATACCAGGGTGTTCACGAATAATTAATAGGTCACATGGTCTGGCAGCCATATTGGATTGAACGAAAATCTTAAAAAAAATTATTTCTCTTCAACCGCTTTGATCATCATGAAATGTCACAATTATGATCTAGTAGTCATGGGGAATATATGTTTTAAATTTCAACCCGATCAGATGCCTTGTCTGGCAGCCAGAATTATTTAATATTTTGAATCTGGATTCAGAGATTTAAATCAAACTTGGTACAAGTACGTATAATGATGTAATAATGTGGGCGGAGGCATATCTGGCAACGTCGCAACGTCGAAGAGTGCCCGCCCTTCTTGTTTTTTTTCTTCTTTTTCTACTTCTACCTTCTTTATCTTCCTGTCCTGCAGCCTTTATTCTTCTTCTTCTTCTTCTTCTTCTTCTTCTTCTTCTTCTTCTTCTTCTTCTTCTTCTTCTTGTTCTTCTTCTTCTTCTTCTTGTTCTTCTTGTTCTTCTTCTTCTTCTTCTTCTTCTTCTTCTTCTTCTTCTTGTATCCTTCTTCTTCTCCTTGTGTCCTTCTTCTTCTTCTTGGATCCTTCTTCTTCTTCTTGTATCTTCCTTCTTCTATCTGCTTCACCTTCCTTTCTTCTTTGTTATCTTTTTTTTCATTTTCTTCTTCTATCTTCCTTCTTTTGTCTTCCTCCTTCTCTGTTCCTCTTTCTGCCTTTCTTCTCTTTCCTCTTTCTGTCTTCAGCACTGAGGATTTCACATCACATTTTCTATCATATTATATCACAGTGTTTGACTCTTTTTTTAATCCTTGTGTAGCTTCAGGATAGACAATGTTGCATGTTTTTTCCATGTAATGCTAAGACTCCCTCCGAACCCCAATTCTCTGTCCTCCCCTCCTGCTCATAAAAGCAAAAGGGCATTCCTACATGGATCATTACATATTTCATATTGTGTCACCCCACTCACTGAGTTTGAAGTTGTATTACTTGGAACCTCCTTATCATTACTCATTAGTCCGTGAGCTAGACAAAAATTCAGTATCAAATTTGGGGCAAAAGGAGACCTTACTTTTTTGGTGAGAAATAACCTATATTTCACGAAAATGTTTGCTGGCCCATCATCCATGTTCGTTTTTAGGCGTTATCCGCTCGGGGGCGCTCTTTGAGGGTCAAACTAACCGATTTTTTTTTTCTTTGCAGGTTTGTGACATAAAATGTATATATTATATAACTGTCAAGATCAATTTGTGTTTTAATGACAATAACATGGTGTAATTACATTATATATGTAATTTATTTAATGATGATGAACTACTTTTTCAATCTTCAAATGTGTTTTTCTCCAATATCTTTAAAATCAACGAGACTGACTTTGCAGAAGTTCGACTGGAGCCCATATTTTTCAAGTTCGGCATTTTCTCGATTTGCAAACTGAAATGGGAAGAGGCAAGTCTGTGCCAAATAAAAGTGCCGTTGATTGCAGTCAGCATAGAAAATGTCACGCCTCCATCACAATATGTTAAAGCATACTGCCGCTGTCCAATATTATTATTATTATTTATTGACCACCATCACATACAGAGGGTTAAGCATGAAAGTATACACATCTTAGATATATAGTAGTAGTCCATTAATATAAACTGAATTTAGTAGTGTTCATGGAGCGGTATGCTATAAGTCAAGATGGAAAATTTTACTTTTGTTAAGAATCAATAGTCGTAAATCTGTTTAAGAACTTTGTGGCAAAATTTTGTAGCAGAAGACGGATCACTGTTCATTATAGTTGTAGCGGAAGAGCTATCATGGACTGCATGATTAGTCGGGAGATTTTCGTCTCGAATAACTTCAAATGATTTTTTTAACAAGATGCTTTCTGTAGAGCACAAGGTCCAGTCTAATTGTGAGATCCATATCTTACGTTGTCGAAATGTCATCCCGCCGTCACAGTGAAGATTGTTATTATTAAAGTGGTTTATAGGCTGAACGTTCAGCTCTTTGCACAAATTGAAAATAATTTGACCGTGTTGGTTTGATCTAGTGTCTGGGTTTCTTGTGTAATAACCGTTTTGCGAGTTAAAACGTTCGAGGTTTGGTATTCGTGCATTAAGGTCGCCATAATAAATACCTTTTCTTCGTTAATGCATTTTTCATGTATGGTAGCAAAAACATTGAGTTGAAAGAATGGGGAATCCGACGGGGGGATGTAACAGGCCCAAAATATATGACTCGGAACGCACGACAGACGAAACCAGACTTGATCTTTCTCTTTTTTGACACTGTAGACTTGTGGCCCTTATTAATTAGCCACAAGTACCCCGAAAATACAATGTTCACTACTACGTTTCATTGGTAATTACATACAAAATAGTGGGAGGCAATGATAACAGCTGTATGATTCTGAACTTTGCACTTATTCTTCCCCACTGTCAGATTCTTCATCTGAAGTATAGCCATCGGTAAGGTTGTCCTCTATGTCGTCTGTCATATTGGTACAGTCTTTCAGCCTACACTCGTCTGTGCACTTCAAGCCATTGACCATACATTCGCAGGTTGGGAGTTCACAAACACGGCGGCATTTGCATGACATGAACTCTAGTACTACTTGTGGTGCAGGTGGACCACTCATCCACAGAACATCCAGATTGCCGTCGTCTACAACGACCCAGCCATACCGAGGCTCAGGAGCTGGCACATCAGGATTGGCCTCCAAGCTCCGTCGCCAGACTGTACACTGATAGTTTGCTCGATGTGCATGTTGTTCCAGGCAGTCCTTGCATGGAGGTAGTTGTCCAGACTCGACTCCCCCCTTCTTCGCTCGCCACATGCTGAACCTCAGGGCATTCACGCCCGTCTCGGGAGTCCTGGCTGCATATAGGCGACAGGTGAATGACTCCAGTGCCGACAACATGTCAATTGTGAGGGACCAGGTTTCGCCTCGAGCTGCGAAAGTATCACGGAACACCTTTTCCTTGCACATCAGCTTGAAGCCTTTGATTTTACCTACACCAGAAAAGGCACTGACCGTATCGCATCCAGTATATGCATGTAGACCAGGCAAGGCCAGACAAACTTCATCCCCCATCATTCCTTCCATTTTGTCAATGCTAAGTATCCTGTTCCTGCCCGTTGCAGCGACGCGCATGTATAGCCTGCACGGTATCCTCCTGCAGAATACCAGACACAAGATCAAGACATCAGTGTCTTCTGACACTATGACGACTGGCTTGAATTTGGATTTCCCGGCATGAGCTGCATGCAACAATAGCCACGTATCAGCTTCTTCCTGGTTTGAAGCAAGTTGCTGAACATCCAATGTGACTCCATCCTCTGTAATCCTGAAGCACTTGCTACCATATGTCACGAACAGCTCCTTCCCCCCAAGTTTGTTCTGTTTATTCTGCCATTCCTGAGCGAAGAAGTGGGTAAGGTTTTCCTTGCTAGCAGAACATGCCAACAAACGCCTCCAGTTCTTTATTCTATGTGTTGGGATGATAACCGAAAACAGGACTCCTTGAGATGAACCACGCTTTACTCGTTCTGCATTCTTGATGGAGAAATCCCGATAGACATCGAAGACTACGTCTATGCGTTTGCTGCCTGGGTAGGTCTGCAAGACAGTTTGGAACAGCTCCTCGGAAACTTCTGCAAATGTTCGGTTGTGACCACTCATCTTATGGACCAGGGCCATGCCGTCAATGATAGAAGCACTTGGTAACGCAACGTCATTTGCAGGAGAGATATCCTTATATATATCAATATCAACTCACTCTCGCCAGATTCCAATTACCGACAATATTTCTACTTACAAACTAGCAAGAATATTAGAAAGATGTATATATATATATATATATATATATATATATATATATATATATATATATATATATATATTGGTGTAAAACAAACTGGACAAAACGTATATTAGCTGCGTGCAGTGAAATAAGAGAAAATCGCATTTAAACGTTTGAAATTCAATTCATTTGCAGTAAATTTCCACTCTAAATTTAAGGATTTATCGACTTTATAATAGGAAATCACCTCAGTCGAGCATTGGATAAGGTGCAGGATATGAATAGACGTAAAATACCGCGACAAAAGGAATTGTTATTTTTACACCCTACTAGCGCCCCCTAGCGGATATCGCTAAAAAACGAACCTGCATGAAGGGCCAGCAAGCGATTTTCGAAACTAAACATTATGACCGACCAAAAAAAATGACATGCCGCTTTGCCCCTCGTTTGATACCGATCTCTGAAATTTGTGGGTCCAGCTCACGGACTACATCAATAAAAGACGATCACAGTATTCTGGTGTATTTTGTGTCATTGAGAGTGAATGAAACATTTTAACCACGTTTGAGAAAAATAAATAATTAAAATAAAACCCACTTTTGATTCATACCAACCTGTGTTTCATCACCTCTAACTTGTCACGTGTCATGTCGAAATCTACCCCCTGAGGGACAAATTCATCGATATGGCCGAAAGAAGTCATGGTATCGATGTTTATCCTCATCGCCATGGAATTAATCTGGGGTGTGTTCAGTTACCAAGTTTCTTATGGAGCGCTCAGTGGCTTAAGCACTCAAGCAAGCATTCCATTCAAAACCGTTGACAAGGAATGGCTGGATTGGCAAGCGCTAGCTCGCTGCTTGGGAAATTAACACACCCTTGGACATCCTGTCAGCATATAGTATGTACCAAGTAAAGTGTACATGGACATTTCAGAGTGTAGATGTACATAACTTCTTTCGTGTATGTGTACATAATAACTTCTAAAAGAAGAATTAAAAATATTATATCTCGGAAATTTCCTGGCCTCCCAACTCAAATTATTGATGTATGCAGGCATTTCACCACCAAGCTGATTTTCATCGCCTCTAATGTTTAATTACTTCATATAATATGTGAATTACATGTCCATGCACACGTGAAATAGTTTATTTATAAATCCTGTGCTTGCACATTATTCAGCTTTCAAAAGTCGCGTGAAAACCAAGTTTAATTTTTTTTTTCTTAAAGATCAATGTTTTCTTTCCTCTGCATTATGAAAACGTACCTTCATTTGGGGGGGGGGGGGGTGTATATTAGACAGCTGCCACGATCGCTGCTTACAAAACATGCATTACCTTGTTTCCTCTGCATGAGTTTTTCATGAAGTGTACCTTTGTTTCCTCAAAAGAGTACCTTCAT
>NC_140963.1:74296558-74349058 GCF_056783735.1 Eptatretus burgeri | reverse complement strand
TGACAGTAATGATATTATTGAAGGAGACTTTGTAATTACAAAAATAGATGGGAAAAAAGCGTGATCAATTATATACATAGCGCTTGGGCTTCTGAAAAAAAGGGGTGGGAGAGGGAAGGACAAAACAGTGAGGAACAGAGAGAGACATTAGGAGATCTGTGGAAGAGGTAGGGATGGGATGGGGTACACGGGGCAATCGACAACAATGGATATGAGGGAGTCTTTCTCCGCAAAGTACCTTCTCATATGAAATTCGATCAAGCTATGTTCATTGTGGACGAGATCGATTGTGGGACTTTTTCCAAGTGGGACATCGTTCGAAAACTACCTCCACCCGAATTTTTAAACGGAAGCTAGAGAAAATCAAAGCAACTGGTATTCAAAATTAATCTCAGTCAGTGGGAGTTGCGAATTTAGACATTAAGACTGGAACACAAAGATAAATGACATGAAAATGGACGTTCGTATCCGGTTGTGTATGGGACAATGTTTTGGAAATATTATGTTGGTATCCTCGATGGATATATATATATATATATATATATATATATATATATATATATATATATATATATATATATATATAATTATTTTCCGTTCATTAAAATTCTAACACATCGCTAATTTAGACTGTCCTCATGTTTCCTTAGGACCATTATCATCTTCCCCCATAGTGATGATCGACTTGCCCCAGGGGTGGGCAAGTTGAGCATTTCAACCACAAATTTTGAATTGCATTTTATAGACATTCAATGATCTCTAATATTCTCTAAATTGGGCAGTTGCTTGGGGAGATAGATGGACTAACGAATGGCAATTGAATGGTGTTTGGCTGGCAAATAATCTGATGGCAAAACGGACAAAACCAAAAAAGGGACCATCTTGCCCCACTCTCATATATATATATATATATATATATATATATATATATATATATATATATATATATATATATATATATATATATATATATATATATATATATATATTGTACCCAAGGACTTCAAATACACACATGACGTGCATAGAACAAAGTACTGCAACAACTAGAACAGCCCTAACTGTTACCACCATCTGGGTGGGAACATTTTTAGGCCAAGTCTTTTACAAAGCAGCTGGCCTCGGCTTGACGTTTGACTAAAGGTGGGTTTAGGAGAAATTTGTAAGTTACTCGCAGTGCCGGCGATAGCTCGCCTCGTCTTCGCAAAAGACACCGTGGGATCTTCAACATCCACCAACTACTATCAGCAGACAGGACCCTGGTTTAACGTCCATCCGAGGGACGACACACACATTGATGAATCATCCTGCCTGTGAAACACGATGATGACAGTTTATAGCTGGATCAAGATTCAAACTCATGTCGACAGCTCGAAGGTGAGTGTGCATAGACCTCTAATTGTCTAAGGTTCTCAGCTATCCTGTCAGCCTTGCCGATAACAAAGGTACTGCGAATAATGCTCAACAAGACCTTTCTCTTTGTTTGCTTTTTGTACAGTAAAATTCTGCAAGTGTAGTATTGTTGAAGTAACCAGAAATAAATGTTTTGATAATTTGAAAAGTTAAGTAGATCAGCATGTTTGGATGTCATGGTGCTTTTCGCACCGTTTTAATGGGTTCTTGTTCGAGGTCTGTCTGGGTAAACGTGCGTTTGTAAAGGCTGATTGAGTGTCGCACGACACTGAGATTACGGTGTGGAGTATATCCTTTTCTCATTACTTTCTCATTAACTCTCTCTCTCTCTTTGCTGCTGGACACCGACCTTGCACGTCCTCCTTTCCACTTACGTGCTCACATCACACATAATCTAAATGGTATAAATATACCTTTTGTATGCCCTTTTTCTGCTCATTCACTTTCTCGGTTTCGTCGTCTGTTTTTCTTTATTTCTTTATTTAATCCCTTCTTTGTGCCTCATTCGAACCACCGCAATCTCTTGCCTTCATTCCACATGGGCTACCCTCTCCAACCCGGACCCACCCCTCTCCCTCCCTCGAAGCATGCACACCCACCATTGTGTAGGCCAGATCTCCCTGTAGCAAACTGGCCCTTATCGCCCTGTGTCCCTACCCCACGCTCTGCGGCCACCGTGAGAGACGCAAAGCGGGCTGAAAGAGATTATGCGACGACTTTAATTACCCTTTCGCCCTCCGTGCCCTGGACAGACTCATTACCATTGAGGTGAATGAGCTTCCGAGAAAGGAACTGTCAATATTCCGAACCGAAACTCTTAATCACAATTTGCAGGAGGGTCAGTGACGCCCGGAGCGCGCGCTTGCGCAATTAAATGTCTCCAGGATGCAGCTAATTGAATGACACATTTCCCGAGAGACACCATTAACATCAATAATGATTTTGATGTCTGAACGACGGTAATTAATTTCCCTCTCCCACGGCGGGAAGTGCAATAAATAAAGGGGCGGCAGAGGTGGCATAAGGAAGAGAGGGAATTGTGGGCAGCAGGCTGCCATAATGCGGCGCGAGACCACGACCATGGCACGTCCTGCCATTTGTCTACCACAAAGACCCTTCTTTTATCATAAAGTATCACTTACCGACACACATCAGAAAATTGTGGGGTTACATTGGAATATGCATTGTACAATTATTGTGATCTTGAACTTAAGTGTTTTTGTTTTTTGTTTTTTTGTGTACAGTGTCGAGACTCGTATAAGAGCGAACACACAGAACGCACAACAAGGGACGCAGGAGACAAGAGGGGTGGGAGAGGGAAGGACAAAACAGTGAGGAACAGAGGAGAGACAGCAGGAGATCTGTGGAGGAGATAGGGATGGGGTGGGGTACATGGGGCAAACAAGATGGACACCACAGGGACTTTCAGGACCTTACACAACATGGACTTCCAGAAAGGAAAGCAGGAAATTTCAAGGAGGTGGGTTTAGAGTGGATTAACGGGAGTAGAAAAGATCATGGTTTTGGATGGGGGAAGATAAGAGATGGTGGTGAACAGTTGTTTTGAAGATCTGGATGGAAGATTGGGATTGAAGAGTGTGTGGGAGTTTTTCTATATCTATACATATGTATGTATATGCATGTGTGTATATAATATATATATATATATATATATATATATATATATATATATATATATATATATATATATATCGATGGAAAGACCCACTCACATCTCTCACCTGTGAATGCAGGGAATAGCCAATCAGCTCTCACCTAATCAACTAAACCCAGGTGGCTAGGATAATATAAACAATTGACCCCTCCCACTCTCCTCGAGCCGAAGAAGCTGCATCAAACAACCAAAGAAGTCCTACACAAGGGAAGCGCGATGCTGTTTTGAACCCTTTCCAGAGTTCCTCAACAACTATAAAGATGTTCACACATGGTACACATATGAGAATCTCAATGCTACACACCCCCTCAGCTACCAGACCAGTTTCAATTACCTTGTGTAGGTCTTCTTGGGTTGCTTTATGCAGCTTCTTCGGCTGGAGGAGTGTGGGAGGGGTCAATTGTTTCTATAATCCTTGCCACCTGGGTTTCTTTGATTAGGTGAGAGCTGATTGACATTCACAGGTGAGAGATGTGGGTGGGTCTTTACTTGTATATTGCCTGCTTTTGACGTTTGCATGTGGTACATGCTTGGGAGCCTCATTGGTATGCATTGCTGTCTGTGCTATCGCTGATGATTCGCCAATAAGTGATGAAACCGGTCTGGTAGTAGGTGTGTCACATTGAGATTCTCATGTATGTACATGTGTGAACATGTCTGCAGTTGTTAAGGAACTCTCTTGGAAGGGTTCGAAACAGCATAGCGCTTACCTTCTGTAGGTTGCTTTATTGGGTTGCTTTATGCAGCTTCTTCAGCTCGATGACTGTGGGAGGGGTCAATTGTTGTGTGTGTGTATATATATATATGTATATATATATATATATATATATATATTGTTGCAAATTCGCGCCCGCCGGCGTGCAATCGGCCACGTAACTCGAATCGCGGCACGTCGCCCACCGGACGGACAATTCAGTCATGACCCTCTCGGAACAACGCTGGAGCTAGTCACGGTTGGGGGTTTAACCTCACCACGATCGTGCCATTTGCCCACCCGCGCAGGATAGGGTTGCTCGCCAAATTCGATCTACCTAAGTACCTGCGCAAGTGGTCGACCGGGCGATCGTACCATGCCACAGGCCGACTCCGGACACGAACCGCTTAAGCGGTCCGTTCCGTGCTACAGTGATAACTGAGCGGTGTTATTGTCGGCCTTGACGGTTCCTATTATTTACCGGGATGTTGCACCCACTACGAACCCCTTACGTGAAGCAGGATGGAGAGTCAATTAAAAGGAAGGAGACAAAGCAGAGCGGGAACAGTTCAACAAGCAAGCATTTTATTCCGCGGCACACGGAAAGCACCTATATACAGCCATACAGAATCGAAATGCACATAAAGCAAATGTAAGAGTTAAAAACCGACTACGCGCACACACGGCCACACTTATACAGTTTTACTTCACAGATGGCGCCAACACACATTTACACAAAAGCAAAAGAAAGAAGCCACCCTCACAGACAAGGAGACAGACAGGCCCGTAGGCCAAATGCGCGCGGGGCCTGGAGGAGCGGCCAGGTCCGCGAGACCGGGGAGGTCTTACCCGCGTCCTCGTGACGCATTGGCGGACAAGCCGCAAAGTGTTTGCGCCGCTGTGCCACGACTTCGGGCCCCTGGCGTGCTTGTTGGCACCACATTTGGGGTGGGGGAGGAACGGAGCCCCCCTTTTGCACTATCTCAGCGCAGGGGGAAAGGGGAAATTGTTGATGCCCTGGGGGAGGGGAGTGGCTGGCTGGCTTGGGTCCCGCGTTCGCCCATTGGACGGAGGGGAAGTGGGCGTGAAGCATTTCTGATCCAAATTTTCCCCTCGGAAAGGCCGCCATTCGCGCTCACGGCTCGGTGCGTTTGGCACCAATCGCCGAACGGGCCTGAGACAGCCCGACGTTCAGTGTTCACAGGTGGTGCAGTTGTTGGTTGTGAAGGAGAAAGGCGAAGGTAGTGGAGGGTTTGCTGGTTATGGTGTCGTTTGGGAATGGCGGTGAAGCGATGTTTTCGGGATGGAGTTGTGAAGGTTAAGGTCGTGGCTGTTGGTGTTGTTGGCGGCTTAATGGTCGAAAATAATAATAGAGAAAGAAAAAATGGCTAACTCAAAGCGTTGCAGCCCAGATGAATCACACATATTCCCTCTATACAACGGGTTTGGGCTAACTACACATGTACCTATCGAGATATCTCACCTGCGGGCCCTTTATGGTGTAGTGCGAATTTCCACAGCCGTAACTATATATATATATATATATATATATATATATATATATATATATATATATATATATATATATATATATATATATATATATATATATATATATATATATATATATATATATATATATATATATATATATATATATATATATATATATATATATATATATATATATATATATATATATATATATATATATGAGCAATACCCGTGCACATGCACGGGATAGCAGTACAACATAGCTGGTAGCAGACGACAGACCGTACACGGGGAATGACAAAAATACGCATTGTGCAAAATGCAAGTGGTACTATGGAACGCCAAGACTTCCCAAACATTGTCGGCATGTCCGCGAAGTGCCACAGCAATTTCATAGGGATTGTGTGACGGCGAGCCGAGTTTTTAGTGTGCAAGCTTGGTATTATAATAGAGATATATATATAACTACTAAAACTCTCATCTTGTATGTATGTATGTATGTATGTATGTATGTATGTATGTATGTATGTTCCTGAAATACAGCCAAAATGGTACATGGTAGTGCAAAAATGTTAGTGCCACCTTACTCAGCATTCGCCTCCGGTGTGCAGTATCAAGTTTCATTAAAATTGGGCAAAGAAAAAAATTATTAAGAAATCAATTCCCGAATCAGTCAAATACGCTTTGGGAGAATTTGATCAATGCAAACAACCTCAGCAGTATAGTTTCCTGGGGCGATCTTTTTTTTTCTCTTTTTAACGAATTTTTTTTGTCAACCGCTGTCACAGCGGTAACCCAACGGGTTTACGGGTCGTCTAGCATATACATATATATATATATATATATATATATATATATATATATATATATATATATATATATATATCTTTCTGACAACTGACTGACTGATATTAAAGATCGGTACCTTCTGGGTGATGCAGAAAGCTGAAATTTTGTGTGCTGATGGACATTGAAACCAGGACACCAGAAAAGTCATGGAATCGTTGGACAACATCCTTAAATGAAAATATAAATAAATGAAAAAAAAATGCAGGTGAGTGACCTGAATGGGGAAGCATGGTAATTTTGTGTGCCAACGGACATCGAAGCCGATACACCAGGAAAGCATCACAGCATCCATCAGAAAGCATCCATAAACAAAAATAAATGAAAAATCAAATGCAGGTGAGCGACCCAAAACAATGGGGAAACATGGTTCGTATGTTTCTACAATGTGTAATCACACCCTGATAAATGTGTATATATATATATATATATATATATATATATATATGTATATATATATATATATATATATATATATATATATATATATATATATATATATATATATATATATATATATATATATATATATATACACATACTTACTGTATGTATGTTGGAGCAAGTGTATCAATGTGCAGCGATGAACCACATTTTATGACATCATTAATAAACCGTGTTTTTTGTGTTGTTTGTGTTCCAGTTGGAGCATCATTAAATAAATTGCATTCGTGTTGGGAGTACCCATGGTCAGGTCATGGGCACAACCCCTCCCCCCTTGCGAGGGAGGAAAGGGGGAAGACGACTTACAATTTTTGCCTGTATACATGTCACAGTGCAAGTCGTTTACTGACCCCTGAGGCAAACGGGGTATTATTTACTGACGCCTGTCTGCATTAGAAAATAATAGGACAGTACATGTACATATTTCATGTATGAGTAGACTTGCCTAATTGTCGCTTTTCTGATGGATTCAATCAAGAGACAGCATGTTGTACTTTACAAACATATTGCATGTTTAATGTTTATCTGTGAGTGTCAATGAGGATGCAAAATAAAGTAAAGCACATGAAAAAAAGATCGTTTCTTACACATAGTTGTTGTCGTGGATGTAGTTGTTGTTCTTCCTTGTCCTAAAGGGTTCCTGCTGTCATAGAATAGTAAATGTTACTGGTTGAACCACTACATCAAGCTCATATTCTGCTTCTTCATCCTCAATCTCAGAAAGAGGGGTTTTTGGAAAGTGCATCTTTATGATTAGACACCAATTTTTGTTGTAAGTAAATCGATTGCTAGCTTTCCAGTGGAACCATTTTTATTATTCCACGACAGCAGAAACCCTGTAGAATGAGGAATCACACATGCACGCATGCACACACACACACATACACATACACATACACATACACATATACAACACACACACACACACACACACACACACACACACACACACACACACACACACACACACACACACGGATGGACACTTCTAATTTTAGTAATAGATGGGTGTTCAAAAAGTCTTACGAACGAGATCTTTACAAGGCATGCTCACCAATGTTTTTGTTATTTTTCAATATGTGCATATAATTCATAATCGTTCGACACCCATATTCTTGTCTTGACAGAGCTCTGGGGTGTTCACAAGTCAAAACGGTCCTGGGAAAGAACAAATCCTGGACAAGTTGCCACTACTCTCCCACAAGCTCCTTTAATGAAGGTGCAGAAATTTTTTTTATCTATTCGTGGTTTAAAATATTCATAACTCGCCTACTCTTCACAAAGGAAATGTTGGGATCTTTAACATCCACCAACAACCAGCGCTGGCAGACAGCTACTCCAGCCTTAAGGCCCGGTCACACCTTGACGTTTTAGCCAGCGATGGCAACGTATTAAAATGTATGTAAAACGCTGGCTTACGTTGAACTTTTGATGTTTTTTTTAAAGATTCGGACGTATTCATAGCGACTTGGTCTTATGTATAACGCATTGGTAACGGACACAGAATGTTTCGTTGTGTTATAGATAACTTGTACCAACGAATGCTGAACCTGTTGTCAGCCTACACAACCGATGCCCAACGATAGTCTAACTTAGGCATAGCGCGTTGCACGCATCGCCGACGATGTCGTGACGTAGCCTATTAAAAGGCTGACACACAACGATTCGAATCATAACTGCCGTAGAAATGGAAGTGACAACATCGCGGTCACACCTTGGCGTTCTTGCCAGCGTATGCCGACCTAAGAAAAATGTGTCTAAAACGTTGGGGCACGTCAAATACAGTATGAGTAAGTTTGGTATACGTGAGTAGAACGCTAAAGTACGCTATCATACGTTGTAGTAAGTAGAGTACGTCAAGAAATTTTAAACATGTTCAAAATTTTGGGACGTACTCGGCGTATGACACACGTTCCGCATGCGATGGGGATAAGTTTTACACACGATATGTGGACGCTTACACACGTCCACAAAGGCTACTTATAAGCAACTCATAAGTCGAAACACGTCGCGGTAATGTCTTTTTTACATGAAACTTATTTCTAACTTATGTTTGACGTGCTTTGAACCAATTCTTTATGTAGTCCCAACACACATCGACGTATGTAGACGTATTCCAATGACTTCTTCCGGTCGACAAAAAAAAAATTAACGTGTTTCTAGCTTACAACTGCCATATAAAGACGTGTTCCCAGCGGTTTTGGGAATTGGTATATAAAAATGCTGCTCATAAAAGGGGAACCCAACAGTGTTTTCGAGTCCTTTTTGAGTCGATGTCCATGTCAGCAGTAACAGTATCAGTATCAGTATCAGTATTAGTATTAGTATTAGTAGTAGTTTGTTCATGTTGGCAGTAGTAGGTGAGTGTGAGGGGGAGGGTGTGGGTTATGATGGATCGTCCTTGTGTCCACGTGTCCACGGGTAGGAAACATATTTTCACCATTGTTCGAAGTTCTTCGCGGCTAAGTTTTTATGGGGCTTTTTCAACAATGAGCTATGGCTTGTTTTTACGATTTAGGTCTATTCATAACGGGTTGGACAAATGCACAATGAACGAATAATGTGCATAGAGCGCTTTGATTACTTATAGATATGATATACCAACGAATAATTATCGTGAAGCCGGCGTTCACAAACTATGCCCAACGATAGCCTAACTTATCCATATCGTGTGGCAGTTTATCTTTGCCGGTGACGTAGGGTTTGCTATTCATAGGCTGCCACTCAAGGATTTAAATGGCTGCATCTCCACTATTGATAGTAGACGCTTGCGCTCAACAATTAGATTTTTTTTTACACTCAACGACTTTTAAACGGTACCACTCAGCTATTTTCATTGTTTACAATGAACGATTTAAATTGCTGTCACTCGCCTTTGTTTTTTGACGCTGGCGCTCGGAAATTTTAATCGTTTCTATTGAACGTGCTAAATCGCTCAAACCCCACTATTGAAAGTAGACGCTTGCGCTCAACAATTCGATTTTTTTAACACTCAACGACTTTTAAACGGTACCACTCAATTATTTTCATTGTTTACAATGAACGACTTAAATTGCTGTCACTCGCCTTTGTTTTTTGACGCTGGGGTTTTGAAATTTGAAGCGTTTCTTCTGAACGTGTTAAAACGCTCAAACGAATAATGTGCATAGAGCGCTTTGATTACTTATAGACACGATATACCAACGAATAATTATCGTGAAGCCGGCGTTCACAAACTATGCCCAACGATAGCCTAACTTATCCATATCGTGCGGCAGTTTATCTTTGCCGGTGACGTAGGGTTTGCTATTCATAGGCTGCCACTCAACGATTTAAATGGCTGCATCTCCACTATTGAAAGTAGACGCTTGCGCTCAACAATTGGATTTTTTTTACACTCAACGACTTTTAAACGGTACCACTCAGCTATTTTCATTGTTTACAATGAACGATTTAAATTGCTGTCACTCGCCTTTGTTTTTTGACGCTGGCGCTCGGAAATTTTAATCGTTTCTATTGAACGTGCTAAATCGCTCAAACCCCACTATTGAAAGTAGACGCTTGCGCTCAACAATTCAATTTTTTTACACTCAACGACTTTTAAACGGTACCACTCAACTATTTTCATTGTTTACAATGAACGATTTAAATTGCTGTCACTCACCTTTGTTTTTTGACGCTGGGGTTTTGAAATTTGAAGCGTTTCTTCTGAACGTGTTAAAACGCTCAAGCTCGACTATTTTAAATAGACGCTGCCGATGGACAATTGGAATCATAGCCAAGCTAGACATCGAAGTGTGAACATCCTCGTCATGCCGAAGAAAAGTTTGAAGAATGCTGCAAATAAGTGTCCTGGCCGTGGCCGTGGACGCTGACGCAAGGATGATCCATTATACCGACGTCTTTCAGCCTATGAGTAACTTAAAAGTAACGTCTGTCAATGTGTGGCAACGATCGCGTAACGTGGCAACAACACGTTAATCATAGGTTAGAAATAAGTTTCGGGTACGCTAAACATTACCTCGGCGTGTCTCAACTTATGATTAACTTACAAGTAGCATGTGTTGACGTCTGTCAACGATCGCAGACCGTGCATACAACTTGTGGCCAGCGTAGCGGAACATGTGAGTCATACGCTGGCATACGTCGTGAAATTTCAAGCATGAAAAAATTTGAGGACAACCAAAAAGTACAACGTTTAAAGCCAACGTACAACGACATATGGCAGTGTTTTTCAGCGTGCTCTCAATGTTATCAAAACTTACCCATAACGTATTCAACGTGTGCCAGCGTTTTAGAAAAAAAATTCAAAAATCGGCATACGTTGGCTAAAACGTCAAGGTGTGACCGGGCCTTTAACGTCTTTTGGATGAATGGCACACATATTGATATATATATATTGACTCACCCTGCATGCAAAACACCAGGATGGCATTTTAGAGTTGGTAGGGATGGCACCCAGGCGAGACAGCTCAGAGGAAAGTTCACATCCCTCTCAACTATCCTTCCAGCCCATATATAATGAAGAAGAAAACATACAAATGTTTAGCCCACCTAGTGGGTTAAACATTTGAATATCAGATTACTGCGAGTCGCCCACATTCAATTCAGATCAAATGGAAGACCAAATAGGTACAGTCCTGTATTGGAGTAATCAGAAGGAACCCAAACAAGCAAAAATAAAAGATGAAGTCATCAGGAGGAACCTGGATAGGATTCACATTTCAGTTGCTACTCCTCTGCCCTCAAACGCCCCCCCCCCCAGGCACAACCAAATGGGCCTTATTCAAAAACAAACAAAAAAAAACATCAAAAAATAAATAATTCTGGCTGCTGGACCATGTGTGCGATTAAGTTGAAATTTAAAACTTGTATTCCACATCACTACCAGATCACAACTGCGAAGTTTCACATCGATTGATTAAGTGGTTCCAGAGAAAACATTATTTAATATTTTTTTATTAAATCCAATATGGCTGCCAAACCATGCGACATCAATTATTCCTTAACAACCTGTACACGCATGCTTTGGGGAACATTTCTATGAAGTTTCCCCTCGATCTGTCCACCATTCTGGAGAAGATTTAAACATTTTTTTAATGGTAAATCCAATATGGCTGCCAAACCATGTGACCTATGACGTGATATTTGTGAACCTTTTGTTCCTCATGGATAGGCGGTCATATGTGTAAAGTTTCTCCTCGATCTGTTCAGCCATTTCAGAAAAGATTTTTGCAAAAAATTTTTTTAAACAATATAGCTGCCAAATCACGTGACCGATGACGTCATCAAAAATTGTTGTGGACTATTTTATCCCTCGATGAACCTCGAAAATTTTCATACTGATCGGATGTAGCATTCGAAATATGCAATTATGATGTCATAACGAAGGCGCCTATGACGTCATAAAAAATCACACTCAATTCCCATGACGAGTACTTTGTATGTGCCAAGTTTCAATTTTTTCCTTGGTGTGGTTTCAGAGATACAGAGGTCCAAACTTTTTTTCCCTTTTTTCCAGCATGGCTGCCATACCACGTGATCTATGATGCCATAGTTATCGTTAAAACGTTCTACATGAGTAGTCGCACCAATGGTGAAAATTTCATCTCAATTTGATGAACGGTTGCGGAGAAAGATACGAAAGTTCTGTGCGGACAAACAAACAAACAAACCAACAAACGGATCCAAATGCGATACCCTCTCCTTCGGCGAGGGTAACTATAGTAACCGGATCCGGATTCGGATCTTCATCAAAATCGAATCCATTTGTCCTTGTCACACACCAAACCTGTCCACCAAGTTTCATTTGAATCCATCCACAACTTTTTGGGATATCTTGCTTGCAGACAGACAGACAGGGGTGAAAACGTAATCTCCGTCCACCTTCGGTGGCGGAGGTAATTTTGTTGGGTGGTTCTACGTGAGGTGCAAGGATGTAGTTGCCACATGATCATAACCGATTTCCTCTGTGTCGTTCTGTGTGACAGAAGAAGAAAAGGGGACAAATTCGTCACTATGTGTGTTTTCTAATGACGATTAAGCAGTGGAAGCTTCAGCAGTCGTTTTGATGAATATTGCATTAACTTATAAATCTGAAAAGTCATCTCCGAGTTTGTCGATTTTTGGTCGTGTGCATGCTCCAATGGATAACCGCTATAACACGGACTGAAGAGCTGCCACAGTGTAATGATTATACTCAAAGCAACTTCTCAGGGTCTCAAAGCCGGAAGAGCATTCCCCATGAGATATGAGGCAGATGAACAAGCGAATATACACAGAAACATCTTCACATGCTCGTGGAAGCGCGCACCTACGATTATCATTACTCGACAAATAAAATACATTTCGCTCCGACCACCAAAATTTTCTTAATACCAACTACCTTTCGCACCCATTCTATTGACTACGTAGTCACGTAAACTCATATCATATACCACGAGAAATGCACACATGTTTGCTCCGTTTGTGTGGGTAGGTATTGACTGTTTAATCTTCAAATGCTGTTTCTCACATATGGACATGTTTGTGAAACGAGGTAAAGCATGAATGGCGAAAGGAATTGATTGTCGGTCAGAGGAAACAAAAGATGTCTACTTCTTGATGTACGTACGTCTCTAATGCAAGAAGTCGCTTTAAAGTTTTAACGATTTTTGTAGTTTCTTTTAGCATTTAGTTTCCTTCACGTGATGGTATTCATAATCCTGTTCAGCGTACCCGCAATGACTCCCTTATCCTTCAAAAAAATACTTCGGTGGGATCTTTAACATCCACCAGCTTATGCTAGCAGAAAGGATACTCGGGTTGACGTCCATCTGAGGTTACTGCACATTTTGTGATGCAACACCCTGCCTGTGAAGCAGCGCAATCCAACAATTTATCCTCGGATCAGGAATCAAACCCTGACTAGACAAGTCGCCACCTCGAAAACATCCTGTCGGAGACATCAAATGCATGTGATTAATACCTACCTGGCTTTTAAAACGTCTTTGCCGCAAACGTATAACTTTGCCAAGTTTTAAAGTTTGACATTTACAGTAGTTTTTCAAGCAACCCTCAGATTGTGGAGAAATTTTAGAATTTGCCAATGCCAGGTACCCAAGAACAGCTGCTTGCTCTCTTGGAATGGTACATGATGGAACATTTGACGTCCACAAGCGAGTACCAGCAGAAGGGACAGCCAGTTGAACACTTTATACAGAGTACCTGGTACGGCAACATTTGATAAGTGTATACCTGATACCTCGTACCATGCCGTGAGCTCTCACTGAAAGTAAGCACGACTTGCGGCTCACATTGGCATTGACCATACATCCTTGCTCCATCGGTCTAGTGCGCTCTCTTACGGCCGCATGCGCTCACTACATTTTTGTTTTGTTTTTTACTGCCATGGCTTCCACTTGGAGATCAATGGTTGTTAATGAGGTTTTTCCAGGAGGCAATAAACTGTTCTCTCATTCCCATAACCGTTTAAAAAGGTGTCGGGCTGACAGTTTGTACTGAAGTTAGTTTCACTTCTATTCACACTCTGATTGCTCTTTAAATCTGCCTTATTAGAAACATGTTAACTGCGAAAAGAGTCTTATAATACTATTCACAACCTGTATTGCCCTGGTAACAGTGCTCATCTCAACCCAACGGAAACGTCCTCAAACATTTACACCATTAAATTGGCTGAAAAATCAAAAATCGTGATTGAGCTTCAGACTTCTTTGATGCAGATATGGATCGAGGAAATGACAGTTGAATGCATCGAATCTCATCCGTGCACAAAAAGTGTCAATCTGTCGTCAAGGCCAAAGGATGGATGTCCAACGAAGCATATACTTCACAAATTATAATTATTGGTTGTGACTTTTGTCATTGTTTCTGAAATCGATCATCCAAACCAAGAAACAACATTCATTCAAAAATCTTTCATTTAGAACAATCTTGAAATTGCAGAAAACAATACACCAAGGGTGATAAAATAATATGAGTTCCCTGACAATGAGCTTAATCACAACAAGAGGCCATTAGGCCCTTCAAGCCTGTGTGGTGGTCACCAACATATGGTTGTTTGTCTGTTTTCTATCCTTTTTAATGGCTGAGCATCAAGCCAGGAAGCAGCACATACCATTTTTATATTATTTGGTAAGACTCGACCAGGATTTGAGCTGCCAACCTCACAGATTCAGAGCAGACCCCTCAAACATATGACATTGATGCAATTCAATTATTTCATCTTCGAGAGAGTGTTTTTAACCATTTGCCTTCATATCATTCACATCATCATCCTCTTCCATCCTTAATTTGTAATTGCGAATGAAGACCCTTTCCCTAAGAATGGGTTAATTCTCCCAGAATATTTTTGATTTTGATGTACCATACTCTTTACAGAACATTGGTGCTACCGAAGCAGTTTATTGGCAATATATACTGGGTGGTTTGCTATTGCCTTGCCAACATTGTTTGTCCATGCTCTATCCTTTTAAATGCTCAACGTCAAGCAAGGAAGCAGCACGTACCATTTTTTCATTATTTGGTATGACTAGCTCATGAACTCACCTGGGATTTAAACCACTGATATCACAGATTGAAAGCAGACGCTCAAAACATTACGCCACCGAGTCTGGTCCCCCAGAATTACAGATGGGTTAATTCCACCAGAATTGATGTATTTTAGTCTAACTTGCAAAACCCCTTCATACCTGTATCTAAGGCTCGAAGTGGAGCGCGCGCGCGCGCGCGCTCACACACACACACACACACACACACACACACACACACACACACACACACACACACACACACACACACACACACACACACACACACACACACACACACCTCGAGTGCTGTTACAAGAGAATTGGGGTCATCCCCCTCCCCCTGAATCACAGGGATTATGAAAACATTTCAACACCTAAGAATATTCTTTGCACACACACACACACACACACACACACACACACACACACACACACACACACACACACACACACACACACACACACACACACCGACCATCAGGGTTGCGTAGAAGTCAAACAAACAGACATTTCTCAAATGAGTTTAGTTCTCAATCAAACTTGCTGAGGACCATCATGATACATAATGCAGATTATCTTGGTCATATCCAAGATAATCCTCTGTCAAGACTGTTTCTATAAAGAACTGTTGGAAGGCAAGAGGCAGAGATAGATCAAGAATTACTTGGATGGCCAGTATAAAGAGGTGGACTGGACTGAGTTATGCTGAATGTTGGATGGAGATGACACCTGACCTGACCTGAGAGCTGTCAATAAAACATCGAAAAATAAAGTTCCTTATAAACGAAAAATAAACTTCATTATAACTTATTGCTGAAACTCTCTGAAAACTTCTCGAGTTGAAATTACATTAGGTACTAAACAATGTATTTTTTAATGCACGTAAAGGTCACCATTAATTACCCAGGCCTCACAGCAGTCAAGAAATAACGAGAGAGGTGCCAAAGTTAAAAGCCTCCAAACGGTTGAGAAAGTTGACTGATGTACAAGTACCCTGCCAACAAACAAACTTTGTACCCTGCTCACAGCCTCTTTTCACCAGCCCCCACCATAGGCCACGCCCGAACCTGCCCTTCTCCTTGTGACGCTCCGGCTTGCAGCACGAACTGTTTCCCGCCAGAGCCGCATTTTCACTTGGGTGTCACTGCAGTCCGTCGGGTGCAGCACTGGTATTTCAGTCTTGTCATTCTTCTGGTCCTTCTGTGGTGTGCAGGAGGCCTTCAAGGAAATAGATAACTAAGATGATACCACTCATGTATTGCTCAGGGCATGTTCAGGGTTTATTTATCAACGAGCAAATACAACCTGTCGCTTCGCTGATGGGAATATTGGGGGGGGGGGGGTGAAAGAGGGAGAGAGGGAAGGAAGAGAGAGGAGGGAGGGGAGGGAGTGGGGAGAGCAAAGATGGCTGTGGGAGTTAGGAAGGGTGGGGGGGGTGGGAGGATGAGGAAGTGAGGGACGGGGAAAGCAACACCTCACCAAACGTCGTTATTCATTCCTGGAGAAGGGGTGGGAGCGAGGATTATGGGGGAGGGAGGAGTGGGGAAGGGGTTTGGAAGGAGATAAGCATGGGTGGGGGGTGTTCTGGACTTGAGTTTGGTAGGGGCTGTGAGGGGGAAATGGGGGGAAGGGTTCTCAACTTGCGTTCTTCGGTAGTGGGAGAAAGGGTGGGAGGGGCATAGTACAAGTTTGAATGAAATAGGGTACGTTAAAATAGCATGTTAATATGATGTCTATGGGGGAGGGGGTGGAAAGGGGAGGGGTTTGGGTTGAGGTAAGTGTGATGGGAAGGGTAGGCAGCATGATGGGCAGGGAAGGCAGTGTGAGGGGAAGGGCAGACAGTGTGAGGGGAGGGAGGGGAACGCGACGGGAGGGGAAGGCAATGGGAGAGGAGGGGAAGGCAGCGCGAGGGGAGGGGAAGGCAGCGCGAGGGGAGGGGAAGGCAGCACAAGGAGGGGAAGGCAGCACGAGGGGAGGGGAAGGCAGCATGGTGGGGAGGGGAAGACAGCGTGAGGGGAAGGGAATGTGGCGTGAGATGCAGGGAAGAGAAGGCAGTGTGAGGGGAAGGAAGGGTGATAAAATGCGCCCAAACAGCAACATTTTCTTTTTAACCTTCTGGGTTCCATATAAAACCAGGCGGAGCATTTAAAACCAACGCTATCTACCGGGCAACGGCCTGCCAACATGCATACTTGCTTGCACATGCAGTGCCCTTTGCCAAACTATGGTCGGCTCACTGAAAATCTGATTCATACATGCTACACTCTGGAGAAGCAGTTTTGAATTCAAAACTAAACCGTCAGTCCTTAACAGTCCCCTTAACATGAGGGGGTGGGATGGAAATGAGAGGGAGGGTGGGATGAGAGAGATGGAGAAGGGTGGGAGAGAGAGGAATGAGAAAGAAAGGGGGGAGCCATGGGAGAGAGAGGGAAGGGGTGGGAGAGGGAGAGGGGTGGGAGAGAGAGGGATACATATGGGAGAGAGAGGGATACATATGGGAGAGAGAGAGAGAGAGAGAGAGAGAGAGAGAGAGAGAGAGAGAGAGAGAGAGAGAGAGAGAGAGAGAGAGAGAGAGAGAGAGAGAGAGAGAGAGAGAGAGAGAGAGAGAGAGAGAGAGAGAGAGAGAGAGAGAGAGAGAGAGAGAGAGAGAGAGAGAGAGAGAGAGAGAGAGAGAGAGAGAGAGAGAGAGAGAGAGAGAGAGAGAGAGAGAGAGAGAGAGAGAGAGAGAGAGAGAGAGAGAGAGAGAGAGAGAGAGAGAGAGAGAGAGAGAGAGAGAGAGAGAGAGAGAGAGAGAGAGAGAGAGAGAGAGAGAGAGAGAGATTTCGACAGAGAGAGAGAGAGAGAGAGAGAGAGAGAGAGAGAGAGAGAGAGAGAGAGAGAGAGAGAGAGAGAGAGAGAGAGAGAGAGAGAGAGACAGAGACAGAGACAGAGACAGAGAGAGAGAGCAGGGGTGAGCAGGTGGAGAGGGGGGATTCTGGCAGATGAGATATCCAGTTCAATGTCCATCTGAGAGACATCACACACATCGATGAATCACTCTGCCTGTGAAACACTGGGATGACCGTTTATAGCTGGGTCGGGAATCAAATCCAGGCTACACAGAGGGAGCATGCATACCTCTCGGCTTTCCTGCCATGTTGTGGTGATTCCTTACTTCATAACTAAAAATATTTTTGTTACTCATTGTAATCATTTCATTTATTTTGCTTTCCTATCACTGTAGATGTCCCTACAGAGAACCGTGCCACTGTATCGCTATTGAAGCTTGAAAAGATTGAAGCTTGAAGAGCACTCCAAGCAAACACTCCAAGAAACGGTTGAAGAAACTTTTTTAAATGAAACGTTTCATTTCATTTTTATATGTATCCATGTCGAAGTAACGAGTCGTATAATGAAAGAAGATCATAAATAAAGGGAAAACGTCAAATTAAATTTGCACATTTTCACCTGTCCAAGGCACCGCACGCAAGACAGTGCGGGGACATATGCAGGTGAATGGCCTTGAACTTTGTTCAATTTGATCGATAATTTCAGTGACAGTGTGAATACTTTTGCCATGTATGGCGACAGCTTGGAAACGAACAACCAATTAGTTTCTATTGCACTCACCAAGTGGCTTCAGCACTCAAGCAAGCACTCCTACAAAGTGGTTGATAAGGAACAGAACAGGCTTGGCAAGCAATTAGCGATCACCAATCAGTTATATAAACACTATGCACCCAGAGGAGGCGGAGATTGGGACCATACTCTGTGCAGAGCGTTGGTGCTGCTTAAGCAGTCTCCTTGGCTATTGAGCACAATCCTGGATGGATTGCCACTCCCACACAGCATACCAGCATTCCGGCACTCATTTTGCCGACCTCGGAAGATGACAGGCCGAGTTAACCCCACCTGGTATTAATTCAACAGCTGAGCGGGATTTGAACTCAGGACCCTCGGATCCAAAGGCTGCCACCCTAACCATTAAGCCAACATCAGGCATGGCGCCCGGAGATGCCCAGAATATCAAGTGATGTCTGATTTGGACAAATTAATACTTTTCTTAGTAGTCAGAACTGATGATAAGTTAAATTCTGGAGCTTACATTTTGAAATTAGGCTCAGATTAAAAGATTCTAGAGGTTATGGCATGTGCGGAAATGAAAAAAAGCCACAAATGCTGGTGTCTCTGGGCGTTTATAAGCATTTTTTATTTTGTACACAATGTCAAGGCTCTTATGAGAGCTAACACCCAGAACGTACAACAATGGGATCAGAAGATAAGAGGGGCAGGAGAGGGAAGGAAAAAACAGTGTGGAACAGAGACATGAGGAGATCTGAGGAAGGGAGAGGGATTGGGCAGGGTACACAGTAAAAACAAGAGGGACACAACAGGGACTTTCAGGTCCTTACACGACAGGAACTTTCAGTAAAGAAAGCAGTGAATTTGAAGGAGGTGGGTCTGGGGTGGAATCACGGGGGTAGAAAAGATCATGGTTCTGGATGGGGGAAGATAAGAGATGGTGGTGAACTGCTGTTTTACAAACCTGGAGGGAAGAGTGGGATTGAAAGTTTGTGGGAGCTTGATTTTGGTAGTTTTTCCAGAAGGGGGTTGCTGGCAGACCTTGAGCTCCCTGTGGAAATGTGGGGGGGGGGACATATCGCAGACAGAGCCGGTGCGGCGAGGGGGCAAGGCCGGAGAAGAGATGGTAGAAGACAGAAAGACCACCAACCTGCCTGTGGTGAGAGACCAAAGGACTCAGCATCATCGTGTGAGTTGCAAGTGATCCCAAATGCTTTGGTTTCCACAGCATGAAGCCAAGAAAGGTAAGGGGCAGGAGCACCAGCCCAGAGGGCAGAGCTGTTCTCCATCAGGCTGTGGACGAAAGCTTTGTATGTGGTCAGGAGCTCAGATGTGCCAAGGAAGGACTTTGCACGCTGGAGGATGCCCAATCAGTGACTGGCTTTGCAGGCCAGCTTGTAAATGTAGCTTGGCAGATCATGAGACCCAGAAGCTTGAATGAAGGACTTCTTCAAGAGGATTGTGAGAAAGTAGGTGGGGGGGGGGGTTCCAGACAGACCTTTCTGAGAGACAAAGTGAGAGTGTGGGATTTGTCAGGATTGAAAGACATGTTCCATGTGTTGGACGAAATTGTGGTTTTATCCACATCTGCAGAGAGTGAAGAGGCTGCTGCTTGCTGATCTGAGGGATGACAGATGGTATGGCAGAGGGTTGAGTAATCAGCAAAGAAATATAGAGGATTTTCCAGAGAGTCGGAGAGATCATTGATGAAAACCAGAAAAAGAACAGGGCCCAGAACGCTGCCTTGAGGAACTCCAGTCTGGATAGGAGGAGGGGGTGAAAGAAATCCATTAAGGGCCAAATGTTGGCTGTGACAGGAGAAGAGTCTGTGAGCCAAGAGTGGAAATGTCCTGGGATGCCATAGGAAAAGAGTTTGGTGAGCAGGGCAGGGTGCCAGACCGTATCGAAAGCACGAAATATGTCGCGAGAGATGGCTCTGATTTCATATCTGGCATTGAGGATCTCGATCCATTGTTTGGAGAGCAGAAGCAGCATATCCAGGGTAGAGTGACCTGATCTGAATCCAAATTAATGATCGGAAATCAAGCCATTGAAGAAGAGGATGGATTTAATGTCTGAAGCGATGATGGATTCCATAATCTTGCTGATGATTGGGAGAAGGCTGATTTGTCTGTCGTTGTAGGGATCTGATTTGCACCTTTTTATATGGAGCGGTAATATTTGCTGATTTCCAAGCAGATGGCAGATAACTGAGCAAATGAGTGGGTGAACACAACAGGGAAAGGGTGAGCAAAGCCGCAGAGCAGGTTTTTAGGACACGCGGGCTGATGCTGTCTGGACCAGTTGCAGAATCTGAGTCGAGGTTTGAGAGAAAACTCTCCACCTTTTGAGGAGAAAAGGACACAGTCCAGGAACAGCTAGGTGTGACTGGGTCAGGTGGATGCAGAAAGCGATGGGTTTTAGACACAAGATTTAGAAGCAAACACGGAGTTTCGGCATTCAGCCTTTTCACGTGCAGTGTCAGCTGTGTGGCCATTTGAGGGAAGGGAGTGGATGGAAGCGGAACATACACCAGAAACAGATTTAAGTAGACGCTGCCAGGATTTGGAGGAGGGAGAGAGGTTTGAGAGTTCAGACTTGAGATTAGAAAGATGTTTTCTGGCTCTACTGAGGGTAGACACACACTTGTTATGAGCTTTGTGGAAGGAACTGAGATTGCCTTCAGTTGGATTAGCCTTCCTTGAGGCGAAGGCATGTTGGTTCAGGCCATCTGCCTCGCCACAAGCTTCAGTGAACCATGGGCGGGAGGAATGGTAGGACAACTGAAGACATGAGGGGATAAATCTGTGCATGGGTGAGAGCAAGTTTCTTTGAAAGTATTCCCAGGACGAGTTCACAGTTCATGTTGGGGGAAAGTAGAAATGGGAGACCAGTCTAGAAGTTTGATGGCTGCTTGAAGTCCCTGCCAGTTGGCATGAGTGAAATGCCAGACTGTACGGTGTTGAGGTGGTTCTCTAATAACAGCTAGAGAAATGTCTACTTTGACAAGCAAGTGGTCAGATCAACCGATTGGAGCAGAGCTAGAACAGCAGATATTTTCAGGGAAATTGGTCAAAATCAGATCCAGAAATGATGGAGTATCATTCGTTGAGATCCGGGTGGGGAAGTTGACAGATTGTGTCAGTCCCAATGAGTCGCAGATATGTTTTGTGAAGTGCCATGACAGGTGAGAGAGGTACCCACACCCATCCAACTGGCCTTATAACAATTGAAGTCACCACATGTGAGGAAGAGAGAGTTTGGATGAGAGGATAGAAGTTGGTTCATGTCTTCAGCGAGCGAGGTGTAAATGGAGTCATCACTGTTTGGTGGACAGCACAACACACCTTTAACATGAAGTGGGGGTGGAGGGGAAGTCGTAGCCAGAGGTATTCCTGGGAGGGTGGGGGATGATGGCAGTGCATGGAGAGTGAGGAACAGAGTCTTTGATGAAGAGAGCAACGCTGCCACCCGGATGAGGCTCAAGTCTGTCATACTGGAGGAGGGAGTAACCAGGGAGAGATACTAGGGAGTCAGAGACGTGTTGAGGGAGGAAAGTCAGAGATGCGATTGAAGATATTATGTGAGGGATGCAATGAAGGAGAATTAAGAGAATGGAGAAACAAAACATTGTAACAGTTGGACTTTTTAGACACGGGATGAAGGAAAAGTCGAAAATAAAAACAGCCTTTTGAAGAAGAAAAAGAGTCGTGAATTATGATACAATACCGAGAACTACACGTGTGAAAGAGGAAGTTGTAACATTTTAAAAGACCATTTTTTTATTGTTATTATTATTATTATTATTATTATTATTATCATTATTATAAAGATTACGTTAGATTAGGTAAAGGAAAGGTTGAAGAAAAATCATGTAGGTGTTGGTGAATTTGGATCGGCAAACACAGAAGGAAAGCATTCGATGATCTGAGTGAGGAAAATGGAAAAAAATATTTGCCGCTAAGAAACTGTTGTGGCCTGTTCCAAGTCAAGACATTGTTGAGGAGGCCCCAAAAAATTGCCAAATTAAGACCCCAGCAAGGGACAGTGAGGTGACCAATGATGAGGCTCGATAAAGGATTAATTAAATACGGCCGTTAAGTATCTTCAAAAGAGGTGTTTAAATTTGCCGAAACACCAAATTTCCATTCATGCAACTACCTTGGAGTCCCTTAGTATACCTGCAAAGTTTCAGGCTACTAGGTTTCAAGGCTTTGGTGTTATGGAGGAGACACACACATTGACTGACTGACTGATTGACACATACTGACATTTATTATTATAGATTGTAAATCATTGCATTGCTTCTCTATATTCCCGCTTTTTCCCTGCTTAATACACCATTTATAAGATCACTTAGTCTTGGAGTGATTTGAGTTGTCGTCGGTCACAAGTTATATTGGCTAATTGCGTCTGTTAAAAGTAAGGTTAAAAAACACGAACAAAAACTCCAAATTATGTCATTATGAGACAACCAGCTAATCATAACTTCCTTATTTGACTCCCACTTATAATCAACCAATCACAGCCTCTGTGCAAGCCGGTATGATAAGCAGTGCTCCACTCCACCAAAGCAATGAAGTGCTGCATGCACGTTGTTGCAGGAACCAAAGAGTAAATAACTTGTTTTTCAGAAGCCAATTGGAAAAAAAATAAATCATAAACTGCATGCATCAGTGGAAAAACACTAATATGCCAGAATCCAACATCACCAAAAATGGAATAAAATGCTTCGCCTTCGATCAGATAATGTACCAGATGGGATGGGTTACCATCGGCAATGCCACCAGTGATTCACCAATAAGTACAACATTGAGAAAGAGTCATATTCAGACTTCTCAACGTGTTTATGGCCTGTCGCAGCTAAGTGGGAGCCACCTTGTTCCAATGCTTGTATTTAAATAACAGTAAATAGACACAAATATGAGTGAACTAGCCTTCTTGAAACCCTCACAGTTTGTTATAAATCTATAAAAAAAATCTATTTAAAAAATGTATACTTTAATGACCGTCAGATGTCAGGATCCTAAGACTCATGTACGTTAAATGCTATCAGCTGAAAAGCAGTCATATTTCTAGTTTCATTTTTAGATTTTCAGATGTTGTTTCATTTATCTGATATTCGTCATTGGAACTTGGTTTTGAAAAGTTTATTTCAACAGAAAGAGTGAACTTTCCTTTCCAGAACATGTTACAGTTTGGAAATCGATCAAAAATTGGCTGAGTGGCATGTGATGGAGTGAAATTTATCCTAGTTTCACTTTGAATGCCTATTCAGGGATGAAAAAATAAAAGTGCCTGTGCTATTCTGTGAAGTGTGCTGAAAGTGGCTGAGATGAGGCTCATTTTACCAACAATAATCATATTATCTAATTTTACAAACATTATAGACATATTTTGATTAAATACCGCTCACTGACCACGCGTTTCAAAATTTCAAATTTGTCCGCCATTACGCGACAATCAACATTATACACAATACAATTTTACCTGAATCATTGAATTTGAAATCTCTTAACCCAAATGATACATTTCTGTCATGACCAATTTGCAGGAAAAATACAGGTTTGCCTCAATCTCCCTCAACAGTTAAAGGGAGATTTTTTTTCTTGTCCGCCATTACGCGACGATTATGGAATTCTGGAATTATTGCTGAAATATTGAGGTGAGTGAATGTTTTAATTATTTGGACATTAAAATAGATGAATCAGACTGACTTCACAAGTCTATTAGCAATAATGCTCAAATATTTATCTGACAACCACTTGGAGGGAAGAAAATTTAATTTTTTATTCATGTCCATCGAGAAATATGAAAATTTGCCAAAATTTGAGACTATCATGTCGCGACATCCTGGCCTAAGAAGTGGAACGGATTGTCATAGTAAGTGTCCATGATATTTAAATGTTTATCAGTCTGGTTCCTTTCCTGATTTGTGTTTGTCTGAATTGATAAACTATTTTTTGCCTTGTGTTCCATATATGCTCCAGTTTATGGAATAGTTAATTATTTGATAATTTAATGAAGTTCATTTTTGATAATTTTTGGTCAGTTTTGGAACGAAGTGGCTCCCACTTAGCTGTGACAGGCCCTATGCGATATGAAGGAAAAAAGTAAAAATTATATGGTATTGTAAGTCCAGTGTTATTCCCCAAACTATGTTGTGTTTTTTTAGCCCCTTCACTGATCAATATTTTCAATTTGCCAATGATACTGAAGTGAGTCATCGTCCCAAGTGTTAATATCTGTGGGGTGCTGTATGATTACTCACAGCTTATCACACCCACTCTTACAACGAATATGACTAACAACATATCTTCGCGCTTTGATGCTGTCGTGGATATATTCGGGGGTTTCATTACTACAGCTAGGATACAAGACAGACAGACAAACACGAGTATCAAGTACAAATGTGACAGAGTTAAAGAGGTTCCTGTAAAGTTACATCACAATGCTTAAAGCATATAATTAACATTGTGTGTAAATTACAGTTACAATGTGTCATGTTACATTTTCACTTTGTTCTTGATCAATAAAGGCCGGGCCAATAGCATGAATAGTGGTAAAAGAATATGCAGATTAGTCGGAAGAGTGCTTATCACCCAAAATCTTTTCCCCTTGCCAGAAGATTCTGAAGCAATGGAAAATATATTTGTCTTGGGGTGAGAACAAGGAAAATCTTGTCATGTTCCTCTATGAAAGATGGTATAAGTCTGGAAAAGAGCTGATTGATGACATCACAATCTTTGTGGGACATGGAAGCAAGCGTCCTGCCATTTTACAGAATGACAGCAGAGCAGATTCGGAGGTGGTACCAATCCCAGCACTGTTCTCCAACCACAAGGAAGCAGACACAATATTACTACTTCACAGCACACATGTAGCTGATTCCAGTTGACATGTCATCATTAACAGTCTTGACACTGACGTCTTTGTGCTATGCTTGGCATTTTGCAAAGACATTGATGTTAAACACTACTTTCATACAGGAAGCGGAAACAACACTCGCACTATCAATGTCTGTCATATCTTTGATCACTTTGGGAAAGATATATGCGCCGCTCTCATTGGGTTTCACTGCTTCTTGGGATGTAATTCAGTGAGTGTTGTCAATGGAATGGGGAACGTGAAGCTCGTGAAAGTTCTGATCTCCAGCATAGAGCATGCTTTCAGAATTTAGGGACAACTTTCACTGTTACACAATCCCTATGTGAAGATCTTGAGGCATACACCTATGAATTATATGGGCAGAATGAATGCAGAGATGTGAATGAAGAAAGGTACACACGGTTCAAGACCGGAAGTTGTCCAGATAATTGCTTGCCACCAAATAAGAATTTTCTTCATAAACACATACAATGCACCAATTACTAGGCTGCCATTTACAAAAGATGTCTTGAAAAGGAGCCAGAAGTTGCATCCCCACAAAAACCATAGCTGGAAACTTGATGATGGCTTGCTTGTTATAGACTGGATGGCACTTCCCCCTGCACCAACGAATGTTATCGAGCTCGCCCATTGTGCATGTAAGTAAACTCAATGTACTGCTACTCAAGAAAGGTGCAGTTGTTTTTTGAGCAAACTTCTTTGAACGAACATGTGTTCATGCATTGGTTGTGAAAACACAGCATCGTTGCCCGAGTCATTAGGGGATGAGGACGCCAAAATCTGTGATTCCGATTATGAATCGTAATCATGCAGATACATGTACAGTGCCTTCAGGAAGTATTCACATCCCTTGAGTTTTGTCATATTTTGTTGTGTTACAGCCTGAATTTAAAATGGATGAAATTTCAATTTTTTTGTCACTGATATTCACAAAATTCCCCATAACGACAAAGTGAAAGCATGTTTTTAGAAATTTGTACGAATTCATTAAAAATTGAAATGCAGAAATGTCTTGCATCAATAAGTATTCATCCCCGAGTCAATACTTTGCAGAAGTGTCTTTGGCAGCGATTACAGCTTCAAGTCTTCTTGGGGATGTCTGCATCAGATTTGCACATCTGGATTTGGGGATTTTCTCCCATTCTTTGTTGCAGATTTGCTCAAGCTTTGTCAAGTTGGATGGAGAGTGTCGATGAACAGCAATCTTCACCAATCTTTCCACAGATTCACAGTGGGATTCAAATCTGGGCTTTTGCTGAGCCACTCAAGGACTTTTACATTCTTGTTCAGAAGCCATTCCAGTGTTGCTTTGGCTGTATGCTTGGGGTCATTGTCCTGTCGGAATGTAAATCTTTGCCACAGTCTGAGGTCTTTTGCACTCTTCTCCTCAAAGATTTGCCTGTATTTGCCTCCATTTATTGTTCCCTTTATCATTGCAAGTTTCCCTGGTTGAAAAGCATCCCCATAACATGATGCTGTCACCACCATGATTCACGTTAAGGATGGTGTTAGATGGGTGATGAGCTGTGCTCAGTTTCCGCCAGACATTGCGCTTTGCATTCAGGCCAAATATTTCAATTTTCATCTCATGAGACCACATAATCTTTTGCCTCATGCGTTCAGTCTGTTTGCAAACTCCAAGCCTTTCACGTGCCTTTTTGCAAACTCCAAGCATGCTGTCATGTGCCTTTTTCTCAGGAGTGGCTTCCATCTGGCCACACTCCCACAAAGCCGAGATTTGTGAAGTGCTGCAGAGACTGTTATCCTTCCGGCAGGTTCTCCCATCTCAGTCAAGGAACTCTGTCGTTCTGTCACAGTGGACATTGGGTTCTTGGTCACCTCCATGACCAAGGTCCTTCTTGCCTGGTTGCTCAGTTTGGTCAGACGGCCAGCTCTAGGAAGAGTCTAATGATGGAGCTCACTGTGCTCTCTGGGACTTTCAACACTCTAGAAACTGTTTTATACCCTACACCATGTCTATGCCTCCTCACAATTCTATCTTGGAGTTCTACAGACAGTTCCTTGGACTTCATAGTGGAGTTTCTCCTCTTACATGCAATGTCAACTGTGGGACCTTATATAGAAATGTGTGTTTCTTTCTCAATCATGTCCAATCAATTGAATTGGCCACAGGTGGACTCCAATCAAGTTGTGAAGACATCTCAAGTGTATGTATATATATATATATATATATATATATATATATATATATATATATATATATATATATATATATATATATATATATATATATATATATATATATATGTATATATATATATATATATATATATATGTGTATATATATATAT
The DNA here is from genome assembly GCF_056783735.1 of Eptatretus burgeri. Classification (NCBI taxonomy): domain Eukaryota; kingdom Metazoa; phylum Chordata; class Myxini; order Myxiniformes; family Myxinidae; genus Eptatretus; species Eptatretus burgeri. The sequence continues at coordinate 74,321,221 of NC_140963.1, read as the reverse complement.
ATATATGTATATATATATATGTGTATATATATATATATATATGTATATATATATATATATATATATATATATATATATATATATATATATATATATATATATATGTGTATATATATATATATATATATATATATATATATATATATATAATATGTGTATATGTATATATATATATATATATATATATATATATGTATATATATATATATATATATATATATATGTGTATATGTATATATATATATATATATATATATATATATATATATATATATATATATATATATGTATATATATATATATATATATATATATGTATATATATATATATATATATATATATATATATATATATATATATATATATATATATATATATATATATATATATATATATATATATATATATATATATATATATATATATATATATATGTATATATATATATATATATATATATATATATATATATATATATATATATATATATATATATATATATATATATATATATATATGTATATGTATATATATATATATATATATATATATATATATATATATATATATATATATATATATATATATATATATATATATATATATATATATATATATATATATATATATATATATATATATATATATATATATATATATATATATATATATATATATATATATATATATATATATATATATATATATATATATATATATATATATATATATATATATATATATATATATATATATATATATATATATATATATATATATATATATATATACACACAAGCCGGTAGGCGGACATGGGTAGTCGATCAAGTCGAATTTAGTCGTTTTTCAGCCGTTACGAGCCAACAAAAGCGTCCATAGCAACGGTTCTTTCTCACACATAACTAGGACATACCATGAACCTCCCATACCAGTTTCATGTATATCTGACTCAGTCCCTGAGATATAACGAACTTCGTTTTTTTATTATTTTCGACCAGGGTTCATTCAAAGTTTATCTTCTCCGACAGTTTTCATAGGATCCGGCTGGAAATTTTTGACAATATGGCTGAATGTACTGCCCACAGTCGCTCGTGGCCGGATTTTTGATTTTCGAAAAAATTAATTTTTGAGATTTTTTTGAAAATTTCAAAGGTCCTTTGCTAGGCAATGGATGGGTCCATACAACAGTTCTCATTTGCACACAACTATGTCATGGTATGAACCCACCAACCAATTTCATCGAAATCGCCATTGTATTAACGGAGCACTGGACCGAACAGACAGACAGACAGACAAACATATCGACGGAAATACTGATAATAAGGGTAGACTAGATTGACTACCCAATATATATATATATATATATATATATATATATATATATATATATATATATATATATATACATACATATATATATATATATATATATATATATATATATATATATATATATATATATATGTGGCTGGGTCTTGACAGTATCTTTAATGTTCTGATCTGTCTGATTATCTGGCTTTCTGTATAACTTGATGAGGCTGTAGAACTGTCATCTCTTCCGTTGCAGATATTCTTGCAGGTCATTTCTAAAATTACTCCATTTGTCTTTTCATTTTAATTTAGTTTTTTTTTTTTTTGTCCATTTCATTCCTTTAATTCACTGCATATGCCAAATACTTTTTCTTATGTGGTTAAATTATAATTGTACATTCCGTCGAGTGGGGCGACTTTCAACAGGGGGAAACTTTTAATGTTTTCCAGAAAATGTTTCCCTTGGTTATTTTTTCAGTTTACTTGCTTAATGAAAATATTTTATAATTACAATGATGGTATCAATACTTATTTTTACGATTAATTATTTTCAAGACCCTCACCAGAGGAGAGGGGTCCGTCTGTCTGTTTGTGTGTTTGTTTACTTGTCCACACAGAACGTGAGTGTCTTTCTCTGCAACCGCTTGTTGGATTGACACAAAATTTTCACGAGAGGAGTGACTAGTCATGCAGAATGTTTTAATGATAATTGTGACATCATAGGTCATGTGGTGTGGCAGCCATGTTGGAGAAAAGGAAAACCTTTGGACCTCTGTATCTCTGAAACTGCACGAAGGAAAAAATTGAAACTTGGCGCATGGCAAGTACTCCTCATGGGGAATAAGTGTGATTGTTTTTAATGATGTCATAATTGCATACGTAGAACGCTAATTCTGATCAGTATGAAAAATTTAGTGGGCCATCGAGGGATAAATTGGCCCACAGAAAACATTTCTTGACATCATCGGTCACATGTTTTGGCAGCCATATTGTTTAAAAAAAAAAACATCCTTCAAAAATCTTCTTCTCTGAAACGGCTGAACATATCGAGGCGGAACATTACAGCTCTGAACCCCCTATCCATGAGGAACAAAACGTTCACACCTATGACATCATAGGTCACCTGGTTTACATACTTTTTGGATTCATTTTTTGGTCACAGGTCACATGGTTTACATACATTTTGGATTGATTTTGCCATGTCCAAAAAAAAGTTGTGTAACGAAGTTTATTCCATTCCGAAGAAGCACAAACAAGAGGGGGAGCACTTAGTAGAGTGCAAAACCTCCGCCGCCAATACTGCAAGATAACTCAAGTGAACCTGATATCCTATTCATTCAATTTGATGTCAACAGTGCTCACAGAGTTATAGTTTGCAACTTTCCCTTTTACTTTTAACTTTTACATACTCAATTCATTCGTCATAACTAGATTCCTTGAGACAGGAATTGATTTTATGTGGGTATATCCACCTGAAGTTCCAAAATCAGCCGCAATTATAATTTTGGCATGTTTTTTGTTGGAAATCACTTATAACATGTAGAAATTAAAAAAAAAAATCGAAATTTTCTTGAAAAAAAAAGTTGCAAAATTTTCTGTTTTTTTTTCTCTAACAATTTTTTTTGGGGTGGGGGGGGTTGGAAATCACTTAAAACATGTAGAAATGCAAAAACAAAAATCAAATATTTTTTCAAAATCGCCACCATAGCAGCCATATTGGACTTTTGACCAAGTCCAAAATCTAATGACATGATCCTTGGACCATACCTAATCCCCCCACCAAGTTTCGTCGAAATCCGCCAAGGAGTTTTTCCGTAATACTGTTCACAAACAAACAAACAAACAAGCAGTCATAGACTGGTACTTACGAAATCGTCAACTTGACCTCTGACCTTGTCTAATAAAAGATGTCTCGAGAGAAGGTCGCGACGCAAACCAGAAGTTTCTACGATGATTCTGTACCAAACCATCAAAAATCGTAACGTCGACCGAAGCAAAAATCTCCATTTCTCCACGCAATTATTTTATATTATTTTTTCAAAGTCACAAAACCGTAATATTCGGCCATCCACCAACAATCTTTACATAATCCGACGGCTTAGCGAGTCAGGCATGCGACGATAACCTTTATTGGGATAAAAAATGACTTTTAAACACCATCTTTATCGAAAACACCGTCAGCGCGCACACGCAAAACCTTTACGTGATCAACGCCGCCTCTGCTCAAGTGCACTGCACCACGTGACGACCCGTGATGCGCGAGTGAAATATTTTTTATACAATCTTAAAACGTCTCCAAAACATCCGATTAATACCAGAATTTCGACAACCGAGTTTTAAGCGTCCTAAGCGATCGCAAAAACCGAAGCCAAAATTAAAATTGAAGTCAAAACAAACTCGTAACGTCGAGCGAAGCAAAAATCTCCATTTCTCCACGCAATTATTCAATATTATTTTATCAAAGTCACAAAACCGTAATATTCGGCCATCCACCAACAATCTTTATATAATCCGACGGCTCAGCGAGTCAGGCATGCGACGATAACCTTTATTTGGATAAAAAAATGACTTTTAAACACCATCTTTATCGAAAACACCGTCAGCGCGCACACGCAAAACCTTTACGTGATCAACGCCGCCTCTGCTCAAGTGCACTGCACCACGTGACGACCCGTGACGCGTGAGTGAAATATTTTTTATAAAATCTTAAAACGTCTCCAAAACATCCGATTTTTATCAGAATTTCGACAACCAAGTTTTAAGCGTCCTAAGCGATCGCAAAAAACGAAGACAAAATTAAAATTGCAGTTAAAACGAACTCGTAACGTCGAGCGAAGCAAAAATCTCCATTTCTCCACGCAATTATTCAATATTATTTTATCAAAGTCACAAAACCGTAATATTCGGCCATCCACCAACAATCTTTACATAATCCGACGACTTAGCGAGTCAGGCATGCGACGATAACCTTTATTGGGATAAAAAATGACTTTTAAACACCATCTTTATCGAAAACACCATCAGCGCGCACACGCAAAACCATACGTGAGTCAACGATGCGTCTGCTCGAGCGCACTGCATCACGTGATGACCCGTGACGCGCGAGTGAAATATTTTTTTTATACAGTCTTAAAACGTCTCCAAAACATCCGATTTTTACCAGAATTTCGACAACCGAGTTTTAAGCGTCCTAAGTGATCGCAAAAACGGAAAACTAAATTCTTCGAAGTTAAAATGAACTCGTAACGTCGAGCGAAGCAAAAATACTCCATTTCTCCACATTAATTTACGGAATTATGTTTGACCTCACTGTGACCTTGACCTTTGACCGATTTTGACCAAAATCTAATCAGCGCTAGCCATCACCCTCCTGAATCACGTGGTGTAATTTGACATTGGTAGCTTCTTCCGTTCTCGAGTCATCGTGCCGACAAACAAACAAACAAGCAGTCATAGACTGGTACTTATGAAATCGTCAACTTGACCACTGACCTTGTCTAATAAAAGCTGTCTCTAGAGAAGGTAGCGACGCAAACCGGAAGTTTCTAAGATGATTCTGTACCAAACCATCAAAAATCGAATGTTTTGGATGTGTGACCTCACTGTGACCTTGACCTTTGACCGATTTTGACCAAAATCTAATCAACACTAGCCACCACTCTCCTGAATCACGTGGTGTAATTTGACATTGGTAGCTTCTTCCGTTCTCGAGTTATCTGTACCAAACCATCAAAAATCGAATATTTGACCTTGCTGTGACCTTGACCTTTGACCGATTTTGACCAAAATCTAATCGGCACGAGCCATCACCCTCCTGAATCACGTGGTGTAATTTGACATTGGTAGCTTCTTCCGTTCTCGAGTTATCTGTACCAAACCATCAAAAATCGAATATTTGACCTTGCTGTGACCTTGACCTTTGACCGATTTTGACCAAAATCTAATCGGCACGAGCCATCACCCTCCTAAATCACGTGGTGTAATTTGACATTGGTAGCTTCTTCCGTTCTCGAGTTATCGTGCCTACAAACTAACAAACAAACAAACAAACAAACAAACAAACAAACGGAAGGCATCAATATACTTACGAAATCATTCGATTTCATAAGTAACAAACACACAAACAAACACACAAACAAACAAACAAGCAGTCATAGACTGGTACTTACGAAATCGTCAACTTGACCTCTGACCTTGTCTAATAAAAGCTGTCTCTGGAGAAGGTAGTGACGCAAACCAGAAGTTTCTACGATGATTCTGTACCAACTATCATAAATCGAATGTTTGACCTCACTGTGACCTTGACCTTTGACCGATTTTGACCAAAATCTAATCAGCGCTAGCAATCACCCTCCTGAATCACGTGGTCTAATTTGACATTGGTAGCTTCTTCCGTTCTCGAGTTATAACTTTTTTGGGATGTTTGACCTCACTGTGACCTTGACCTTTGACCGATTTTGACCAAAATCTAATCAGCACTAGCTATCACCCTCCTGAATCACCTGGTGTAATTTGACATTGGTAGCTTCTTCCGTTCTCGAGTTATCGTGCCTACAAACAAACACACAAACAAAAAACAGAAACGGAAGTCATCAATATACTTACGAAATCTTTAGATTTCGTAAGTAACAAACAGACAGGGGTGAAAACAGTAACCTCCGTCCATCTTCGATGGCAGAGGTTAATAAGAAGCACAAACAAGATAGATAAGTCGGGATAGTCAAGAAAACATTTGTGAATACTTTTAAGTGGAGTGTGGTGTTATCTGCAAGAGAGACGTGAACATTAAGAAAGAAACACATTTGTGAATTACAACCACGAGCAATAACACAAGAAAGGAAGGTATCAGACATTTGGAAGGTTTTAGATGTGCTTATGGTGAAGTATGCAGCAATTGAGCTGAATATAACTAGTAATAAAAGGAGTGATAAAAGGGTATTGGAGATGTTGGATGGAGACAGAACACTGTTGAAAATTATCAGGAAAAGTTAAGAGAAATGGATTGGGCATATTGTGAGATGGGAAGGCTTCATCAATTATATTTTATGAAGAGAAAGGAGGAGGGAGAATATTAAGCTTATGAGAGAGATAGAGACAAAGACCATCACCAATTAACAAACTAAAGAGTGGAAACTCCGACGACAGAAGAAAAAGGAATGCTGATAATAAAGAAGAATGGAGAATTTCTGAAGTTTATAAAAACCTGCCCCCATGCAGACCACTGAAGAGTGAGGTTAATTTGTAAGGGAAGACATGGTGAAAGGTTGTTACAACCACGAGCAATAACACAAGATCGACGAGAAGTTTAACCGGGCTTTGAGTTCCATGTGATACCCAGGACTTGCGACAATAGCTCCATAATCTTTTAGTTTAAATTTATTCAGAGATTCATGAACATTCATAACCAAATTAAGTGATTATATATCAAAAAAAATTGAGGGAAATGTTCTGATATCTCGAGAGTGGAGTAATCTAAAAAAATAATTTTTTACCCTGATAATCACCTGGAATGGACCTTTTATACCTCTTCAGCTGAACTCGCTGCTAGTTCCCCTTCCTGCTGCAAAATGTTCCAATTATTGTGTTCAATGTTGGTTGAGGTTGAGGGGTTGCCTTTGGTTTACTGAATAGAGACTTCCTGAACTTCTGCATTTTAATGCAACATCCTTCATGTCTTGCACATCCTTAATTTTCGGGTTTTTTTCCAGGCAGGTCAGGAATTCCTCTGTCGTCCTGGACACAACAGTTCCACATTGATCGGTGATTATCTTTATGATGCTGCTACCGTTGACATTGTGCTGCTCAATGATATTTATGTGGCTGGTATGAGGATTAATTTTATTGTTTATTGCCTTGCTGTGTTTCATATGGTTGTTGCTGATTTTAGACAACAGATATCTGCTTGATGATTCATCTTCTACATTGCTCAAACTAACACTCAATGGAATCTTTCCAGTGATCTCTCCTTGAGTTATTCCTTCTGAAGCTGCTGTTGAACTCATTGCTAGTTCCCCATTTTCCAAAAAAGGCCGACGATTTAACGATTCGGGTGGAGTTGTTGGTGTAATAATGTACTCAAATTGACTCAACTGTGGAACATTGCTCAGCAATGGTGATTGTACAGTTGTTTTTGTTGTCCTTGTGCTTATTACTTTTTGAATTGAGCCAATATTAATTTGTGGTTTACTTGATCGTGGAGATGCCACTATTAGAATGGACAGTGGAAGTATTGGAAGTTTTTTCTCCTTGCATGCAACATCTTTGTTTGAGATTTTCCGAAGTTTTGTGTTTCCTGCATAGAAGCTTGACGTGCTGTTTTAGTCAAAGTCTTTGAATTTATTTTTGGTCTCTTCCTTGTAGCTATGGATGTTTCAACATTTGGAATCTTTGCAGCAATTTTTGTTTCTGTTGTTGGAGAAATTTTGAGTGCAGATGCAATTGAAACCTTTGTGTTAATTCCTGGTTTTGTGCTTCCTGCAAAGTTTTCTGCTTTAATTGGAAGCTTTGAGGTTATTTTTTATCCCACCATTGAAGTAGCTTTGGGAGCCATAGGAAGCGGTAACCTTGTATTGATGTTTGGTCCTAATTTTGTAGTGGCTTTTGGTGATTTAACTTGAGGGCTTGTGCTGATTTTTGGTCCTACTTTTGTAGCAGCTTTTGGTGGTGGTGTAACTTAAGGCCTTGCACTGATTTTCGGACCTGTGTTTGTTCGAGCATTTGGTGCACTGTTTGGGAATGTGGAGGGGAACTTTTGGCCTACCCTTGAAGGAGCTTTAAGACCTCAAGGCCTTTATGACATTCGATCCTCTTCTTGTTGAAGATTTAGGTGTACTTGCACTCAGCATATTTGATGCAATGTGTGCGCCTCTCCATGCAGGAGCTTTAGGAGTTGTAGAAATTGGAAATTTGTGTTGAATTTTTGTCTCATTGTTGTGGGAGATTTAGATTCAGGTCCACTTTGCATAACCGTTGATACTGTTGGCCCAATCCTCGCAGAAGGCATTTGTACATTTGTAATTGGAACCTTGTTCGGGACATTTGGCATTGGCCTGAGAGAAGCTTTTGGTGCTGTTCCAAATGTCGTCTTGCTCGGGGCATTTGAAAACATTTGCTCACGGATCTGTAGATTTCTTAACTCATCACCTGTTATATCGAAAGAAAACAAGACAACAAATGTTACAGGTTAGAGCCAGTGAGCAATATAAAATGTTCGGCAAAATAAACTTTAAAATCATAACTTAAAGATAATTATTTTTTGTGACACAACTGACAGCATTCAGATTCGTGCTTTAAGTTCTCACATCTACAACGAACTGATACAAATCTGGATACTTTATACCTTCATCATGTTGGTATTCAGATCGTGTAACAAGTGATGTGCACACTTTTTCCGCCTTCATTTATTAGCTTTGTATGACCACAGGTTACTGAAAGGAATGGCTTTATATGTCCGGTCGCTTTGCTTTGTTGTTGAGTAACTGTACTTTGTAAATAGTATTTTAAAAAAAGCTTTATTACCTCCACCACTGAAGGTGGATGTTTTTTTTTTGTTGTTGATTATTTTCATCCACCTTCGGTTCAGTACAGCACCGCATGTGGATGGAAGTTGTTTTCACCCCCGTCTCTGTTTGTGAGTGGGATATGTCAAAAAGTTATGTTTGGATTCGGATGAAACTTGGTGGACCGGTTGGGTATGTGACAAGGATGAATCGATTCCATTTTGGTGACGATCCGGATCTGGATCCAGCTACGAAAATTATTAAATTTTTAACTGATTCTTCACCATTGAAAGATGGGGATAAAAACTATATTGCATGATATCTCAAAAACTTGCGGACAGATTGGGAGGAAACTTGGTGGACATGTTGGGTGTGTGACAAGGACGAATTGATTCGATTTTGGGGGAAGATCCTGATCCGGATATGAGAATATTTTAAGTGATTATTCACCATTGAGAGATGGGGCTACAAACGATGTATAGCATGAGATCTCAAAAGTTGGGGTCAAATTATGACAAAACTAGGTGTTTGAGTTGGTTAGGTGAGAAAAACAAGCCGATTAGATTTTAGTTCAGGTCGGGATTCAGATCCGACCTATCAGTGGGATACAAAATGTAAACTATTCATCTTAGTGGAGATATGTGCTCCACCAAGTGCCTTTCTGTTTTGCGAACTTGTCACTCTATGAGTGATTTTTTTGTGTTTGTTTGTTTGTTTGCCAGAAATCTCAAATAGTTGTGGATGGATTCTGATGAAATTGGGTGGGCAGTTTGGGTGTGTGACAAGGATGAATTGATTATATTTTAGTGAAGATTCAGATCCGAGAATTTTTAAGTGATTCTTCATCATTGAGAGATAGTGCTAAACCGATATATAGCACGATATCTCAAACAGTTGTGGACGGATTCAGACGAAACTTGGTGGACAGATTTGGTGTGTGACGCGGACGAATTGATTCGATTTTGGTGAAAGTCTGTATCCGGATCCGAGAATTATTCAATTCTTAAAATGATTCTTCACCATTGAACAATAGAGCGAAAAATGATATCGTACCGTAGCATGATGTTTCAAAAATGTATTGGACCCGATATTTTTTCCTGGATCAGGCATTACGTGATGGAGGTATGCGCTCGACTGTGTGCCCTTCTAGTTTGCTATGATTTTCAGATGCACATACACACGCACGCACACACGCACGCACACAATTGCCTTGTTTAATATAGTAGGATGAGGATGATGCATGCGTTCTTCCAGTAACTCCCTCCTTGTGAAACTTCCAAAATCATGCTTGCTTCTCACATCCATTCCTTTGTTTCTCTTCCTTTCTGCATATGGAACTGCCTTGCTCAGTTTATTCAATCCCACTCTTCCCTCCAGTGCATCGCCACCACCTCAGGTGACTGACAGGGTGGCCTGGAGGTACGCGCACTCGCCTCTAAGCTGTCGAGCCTGGGTTTGAATCCCGACCCAGCTATAAACTGTCATTCTGGTGTTTCACAGGCAGGGAGATTCATCAATGTGTTATGCGCTCCCTCAAATGGACGTTAAACAGGATTCCCTTCTGCCAGCATTCATTGGTTGACGTAAAAGACACCACTGTGTCCTTAGGCAAGCTAAGAGGAGGCAAGCTATCGCTGGTACCATGGCCAGATTCTAAATCCCTGCCCGAACCAGCAGAGGGCATAACATCAGCAGCACATCTGCTCCCTCAGCCAATGATGCTACCCCGCAGCGTTGTGCTGCATTCCAACGAAGACGAACCACCTCAGGTGATTCCCTTCCACCCCTGCCCTCCCCTCACCTCCACACCCCTTCCCTCTTCCCCAACTCTACCCATGATATGTTATATATCTTCACGTAACCCTTTTCTTTTACTTGTACGCTCCTACGTGTCCTCCTTTTCTTCTTTCCCGTTCTTGTTCATTCATCTGCTGGTTGCATTCATGTGTCGTCCCACTGTCCCACTGACATTGCTTTGCCTGCTACCCTCTGTCGCCTCATTTTTCCATGAGCTGAGATTTTGTAGATAAAAAATCCACAAGGAATTTAAGGAATGCCGGACATGTCAACAGCTGCTTTAAAAAGTCAAAACAGATATCCAGAATGTTGTGCATTGGTTATTATTATATTTTATTTGTGTTATTGAGAGATCATTCAATGGTGAGGATGAAGGCCTTTGCTTTTGTTCTACCCAGATGTTTTTTGTATTTGTGATAAATATCTTGTTATAATTAAGTACAGAGCCATTTCCTCGCCAGTCGGTAATTGAGAAACTCACCGGTCAGTCAGTGAGCACCTCGCCACCGCTTGGTCAGTGAGAACCTTGCCAGTCGGTCAGTGAGCACCTCGCCACTGGTCAGTCATTGAGCACCTTGCCGGTCAGTTAGTGAGAACCTCGCTGGTCGGTCAGTGAGCACCTCGCCAGTTGTTCATGGATCACTTCACTACCGGTCAGTCAGTGAGCACCTCATTTGTCGGTCAGTCAATGAGCACCTCACCAGTCAGTCATTGAGAACCTCGCTGATCGGTCTCTGAGCACCTCGCTGCTGATCGGTTATTGAGCACTTCACTAGTCAGTGATTGAACGCCTCACTTCCAGTCGGTCATTGAGCACCTCGCCACCGGTTGGTCAGTGAGAACCTCACCAGTCAATGATTGAGCACCTCACTGCCGGTCACTCGGTAAGCAACTCGCCGGTAGGTCAGTCAGCACCTCATCAGTCGGTCATTGAGCACCTCGCAACCGGTAGGTCAATGAGCAACTCACCAGTCGGTCATTGAGCACCTCGCCACTGGTTGGTCATTGAACACCTCACCGGTCGGTTGTTTAGCACCTTGCCGCTGGTCAGTCATTTAGCTGCTCACCGCCGGTCGGTCAGTGAGCACGTGCTTCTTATGCAAATCCTATATCTCCAACTTGTTCCAAGTCCTGTCCTTTTAATTATACAGCTGACTCCAAGCAGAGAATCTGAACAGTGTGACGTCAATCAGACGTGTCCTCTTGTCTGATCGAGCACTGTGGGATCGTTTTACCGTCCACAACCTACATCGAGCTTGGACAGCCGGCTTATCGTCTTCATGTAAAAGTTTAAACCAACATCCAGTGCTCCCTGCTCGCGCAACAATCTAAGAGCAAATACCTTGATGTACTTGTTTATTTTTAGTCGTCGTTTTTTACGATAAGGGGGAGGCATCACAACAACGGCACAGTCACGCTCCCAGCAATGATGCAACCAGCAGCCATAAGCTACATCCGAGATGAGTAAAGTGCGGTAGCTGTCTTTTTAAAAGCAAACGGAAAAGCACGGAACCAAAGAACCGCATTGAATGGTTTCCACGTCCGAGCCTTCCAGAGAACGTACTTCGTAATGCAGCGCCTCCTGCCGGGGCTCCATCAGCTTCTTCTTCTTTTTTTATCGTCCTGTTCGTCCTGAACTGATACGGCAAGCAGCGTGGGTGTCAAGGGATGTTCAAGAAGACCAGAGCACTGGATATCCGCAGTTTATAGCTGGATCGGGATTCGAACCCAGGGTCGATAACTCAAAGCCATCTTGACAAGCCGCAGTCGCGACACAACAATGCTGATGGAACACAAATCTGACACCAACGATCACCCTTACTTGATGACACCCAAACCGATAACCCCATTCATTCCCCCATTCTGCTCCCATTAAAGATTATATTTTCCGATTAATCGATTCATTGCCACACCTGTATAACACAGATATTTACCGATTAATCGATTCATGTGTGACACACCTGTATGACACACAAAGGGTTTCCCCCCCCCCCCCCCCCCCGCAAACGATGAAACTGATGAATGCACCTCGATCAGTCCAGTTAATTAGCCTCATTAAAAAAAACAACAATAAATTAACTCGCACTCATCCCTCATTTTGACAGCTCGGCTCACCTGTTGCTGAAGACCCAGAAAACGAGGGCAAAAATAATGAGCACGAGCCATTGCAGACCTTTCCAGGTCCCCGAAGACATCTCAAACAAGGATGAACCGATTGAGTTTTGCGGTCTTGCCCTTAAGCCTTTAGCCAATAAAGCCTATTGTCAACCAATAAAGCGACGCGGCGACATTGTTTGCTCTCGTCACCATCACGCTTTATGATTATTACGTCATGGGGGGCGTGGGGGGGGGTATAAATTATCTGCAAATGTGTACCGTGTTGCGCCACCTGGTGGTGACTCCAGAGGGTATCACAATTTGCAAATTTCCTTTGGCTGCAAAGTGTTACTTGTTAGCTCACCTGGAACGGAGTTTCGGGGAGCTTATGGGATGGCACGTGGTCCGTCCGCCTGTCCACAAATACTTGAATCTTCTCTAAATATACACATACGATTTCAATGAAACTTTAAGACAACATTCATCACCCTGTATGTACCAAAGACTAGAAGGGCACACGGTAGAGCGCATTCCTCCACCACGTAGTGCCTGATCCACGAGAACATATCAGGCCCCATACATTTTTGAGGTATCATGCCATACAGTACTATATCGTTTTTAGCCCAATCTCTCAAAGGTGAAGAATCACTTTAAAAATTAAATAATTCTCGTGTACAGATCAGGATTCGGATCTCCACCAAAATCAAACCGATTCGTCCTTGCGACACGTCCAACCTGTCCACCAAGTTTTGTCCGAATCCGTCCACAATCGTTTTTGGCCCGATATCTCTCAATGGTGAAGAATCACTTAAAAATTCTAGTCGTCGGATCCGGATCCGGATCTTCACCAAAATCTAATCAATTCGTCCTTGTCACACACCGAACCTGTCCACAAAATTTCATCCGGATATGTCCACAATTTTTTGAGATATCCTGTACACAAACAGACAAACAGACAGAAAGGGGTGAAAACATAACCTCCTTCACCTTCGGTGGCGGAGGGAAAAATCGAGCCCTAAGGAGGTCTATGGGGGTTGGCCCCAAAATAGGTATTTGCTTTCTTCTCAGAAACTACATTTGCAATTCTGATGAAACTTCACTAAATAAAAACCTTCATGCTGCCCCCCCCCCCTCCTCACACTCACCAATGGTGTACCAAAATTTGTTCACGAGATTAAAAAAAATCCATGGGAATGTACTTTGTTTAGTTGTTTTTTTTAATCCAGATGTATTTTCCATTACATATTTTGTGGGTCATCCTTACCTACCAGTGGTTCCCTGGTTATCTTATCCAGCTGCGACCAGGTGAGCACCCAGGAGTATTGCCCTTATGTTTCACATTTCTCTTCCCATACAATCGATACTAATAAATTTCAGTGTGTGTGTGTGTGTGTGCGTGTGCGTGTGCGTGTGCGTGTGCGTGTGCGTGTGCGTGTGTGTGTGCCTCTTCCATAACTTCAAAACCATGAAACCTATTAGCCTGAAACTTTGCATGCGTACTAAGTTGGATGCATACATGAAAATTGGATGTTTGGGTTAATTTAAACACCCTTTTGAAGATAATTAACAGCCTTAATTATCCCTGAGCAAGGCTCAGCCTTGGTCATACCCCTGTCAGCTTGCAGGGGATCTTAATTCGCCATTTTGTTTGGCTTATTCAAACACGTGCCTTGACTTGGAAACATGATCTACTCTCACAGACTAATTTAAGTATATTGTTACGAATTTAGGTCCGCCCGGCATGCGATCGGCCACGTAACTCGAATCGCGACCACGTCGCCCACCGGAACGGACAATTCAGTCGTGACCCTCCTTGGAACTACCGCCAGGAGCTAGTCACGGGTGGGTCTTTCGACCCCACCACAATCGTGCCAATCGGCCACCCGCGCAGGATAGGGTTGTTCGCCAAACTCGACCTACCTAAGTACCTGCGCGAGTAGTTAAACGAGCGATCGTACCTCGCCGCTGGCCGGCCTATGACACGAACCGCTTAAGCGGTCCGTTCCGTGCTTCAGTGATAACCGAGTGGTGTTATCGCCGGCCCCGACGGACGTGATTATTTACCGGGTGCTTACACCCTCCACCAATTCCTTCCGTGATGCAAGATGGAACTTTCAAACAAGGGAAAGGACGCAATGAAACGGGGAACAGTTCAACAAGCACATTTATTGCACACTCAGACAAGCACATATTTTACAGCCATACAGAAAATCCTGCACGTATAACAGTGAAAGCAATGAAAGCAAGCAAAGGCAGAGTTACAACCGAATAAAGTGTCTTTATTCCACACGCACACTTAGACAATTCTACTTATAAGACGGCGCCACCACATGCATTTACACAAAAAGCAAAGAAAAAGCCACCCCCCAAGACAAGCGTGGCAGACAGGTCCGTGGACCAAATGTACGTGGAACCTGGATGAGCGGCTAGGTCCACTAGACCGAAGGGTCTTACCCGCACCCTCGTGGCGCGATGGCGGGCAAGCCGCAATGTCAGCGTAGCTGCGCCTGGCTTCGTGCCCCTGGCGTGGCCGGTGAGCTCTCTCCGGCGTTCTCCGCGCAGGCACGTGTTTCACCGTCGGCACCACGGTTGGGGAGGGGAGCGGACAGGGTTACCGGCGCTTTCTTAGCGCGGAGCTTGGTAAGGGAGAGGGGAATTGCTGACGCTCTGAGCTCCTTCCTCCCCATCGATCGGCCCCCGTCTGCCTTAAGACTTCAGCTCCGAGCTCCGTCTCCCAACTCTGCCCCACCGACACTGCCGCACCGACACTGCCACCGTCTGCCTCTTCGAGCTCCGTCCTGTTCTCCGACCCCTCCAGACTGCCGCTCCACCGACTCGACTTGACTGCCTCGAGCTGCATTGTGCTCGCGCTTATATAGGCCGGGGGAGGAGTGCGTATGTAAATTTGTGGATCACAGCGGGTTTGGAGGTGGGGCTACACCACCTGATGCTCAGCCATTGGATGGATGAAAAGTGGGCGTGAATCATTCCTGATCCGATTTCTCCTTCGAAAGGATCCCATTCACAACCCATGGCACGACGTTCGGTAGAAAGGCGAAGGTGGTGGGAGTTTGCTGTTGTGGTTTGGGAAAGGTGTTGGTGGTGGAGATTTGGTTGTTGGTGGGCGTCACTTGAGAGTGGGGGTGTGGTGATGTTTGCGGGGTGGGGTTGTGGAGGTGAAGGGGGCCGAAGGTGGTGGTGGTTTGGTGTAGTTGTTTGGGGGCGTTGGTGGTGGCGATTTGGTTGTTGGGGGATGATTGGTCCAAAATAACGACAGCAAAAGAAAAACGGCTATCTCAAGGGATCGCAGCCCTGTGAACACGGAAATTCCCTCTAAACAAGGGTGGGGAAATCTAACTACACATATACTTATCGTCATAACTGATCTAAGGTCCTTTATGGTGTATTGCGAATTTCCACAGCCGAAACAATATAATCGAAATATTATATCTGATTTGAGAATCGGATCTGGTGGACTAAATAAGTGTCGAAATCTGGAGTGAAATCTGCAAATTTTATTGCCTCGGTAATGCCCTGGTATGCTGCCTACCCTCCCCTTCCACTGCCTTCCCTCCCTCTCTCCCGCACACTTCCTTCCCTTGCCCCTACGCCACCACTCTTCCTTCCCCTTACGCTACCTTCCCTTCCCCTAATGCTGCCTTCCATTCCCCTTACGCTGCCTTCACCTCCCCTCACGCTACCTCCCCGTCCCCTCACGCTGCCTCCCCGTCCCCTCACGCTGCCTCCCCGTCCCCTCACGCTGCCTCCCCGTCCCCTCACGCTGCCTCCCCGCCCCCTCTCGCTGCCTCCCCGTCCCCTCACGCTGCCTCCCGTCCCCTCACGCTGCCTCCCCAACCCCTCAGCCATCCCGCTCCCCTCACGCTGCCTTCCGTTCCCTTCATGCTGCCTTTGCATCCCCTCATACTGCCTTCCCGTTCCCTCTCCTCATGCTGCTTCCCCCTCCCCTCACGCCTCCTCCCCTCCCCTCACGCTGCGTTTCCCCCTTCTCATGCTGCCTCCCACCCCTCACGCTGCCCCCCTTGTGCTGCTTCCCCCTCCCCTCATGCTGACTTCCCATTCTGTCCCCTCACACTGCTTTTCCATTCCCTACCCTCATGCTGCCTTCCCCCTCACGCTGCATCCCCACCCCTCCACACTGCCCCCGACACTGCCTCCCCCTCCCTCATGCTACCTCATGCTTCCTCCCCCCCCCCCTCATGCTGCCTACCCCCCTCTCATGCTGTCCCCCCCCTCACACTCCCCCAACACTGCCTTCCCTTCCCCTCGTGCTGCCTTCCCATCCTCCCATTGTACTGCTTTTCCCTCCACTCTTGCTGCCTTCCCTTCCCTCCCTTCATGCTATCCTCCTCCCAACCCCCTCCTCCACCATACCACTATAAAGAGGTTGAGGAGAGGAAGGGGTGTCAATGAATGTGCAAATTGGACAAAGGAAAGCTTTCATATTTTTTTAGCAGTTGGAACTTCTCCCTGGATCAATTTCGCAATTCATCTCAGGTTAAGAGATTCTAGATCTTATCATATGTGTGGATATCAATTGAAGGCAGAAACACTGGCATGGTGAAGGAGGTTATGTTTTCACACCTTTCTGTCTGTTTGCTTGTCTATGTGCAGGATATCTCAAAAAGTTGTCAACGGATTCAGATGAAATTTGGTGGACAGGTTGGGTGTGTGACAATGACGAACAAATTAGATTTTGGTGAAGATCCGGATCCGGATCTGACTACTAGAATTTTAAAAATGATTCTTCACCATTGAGAGAAAGGACCAAAAACGATATATAGCACGATATCTCAAAAATATATTGGACCCGATATGTTCTCGTGGATCAGGCATTACGTGGTGGAGGTATGCACTCCACCGCGTGCCATTCTTGTCACTGCATATGAGTTGGGCTGAAGTTGTCAAAGATATGTGGGGGTGAATTGACTTTGGGCTGAAATGACTTGGGGGGGGGGGGAATTGACATGATAGTACACATGAAAAGTGAGACTCAAGAAGCATTTTCGCAACTGAGACAAAGGAGTAACTGAGGAGTGAAGGTTGATTGATGTAAGTTTGAACTTGGGGAGGATATATCCTCTTTTGTCTCAAAAGTTACTCTTTTGTTTCATATCCTTCCCAAGTACAAAGCCATGAAGATTGGGGAATTGACGTAACTTCCTGGGGGCACTGTGGGTACCTGCAAGGCTATATTTATGACGTCGCTTTATTAATCCGGAATTTTGTGACATGAATGGACCATGCAGTTCTGCTGTTCCTGAATAAAGTTATGGACCGAACAGCACAGGTTGCCTGCTTGCTTGAAAAACCACTTATTTAATGTGGAGCATTGCCTGGGACTCACTCACCACCATGTGGATGTCCTGTACAGGATAACGCCACCGGAATGCAGAGAAAAATCGATTGTGGCAGGACTCCAAACAGTGGAACAATGTTTGCAGACAGTTGTTGGATTTGTTGAGCCAGCAGCTGCGTGCCAGCTTTGAAAAGAACAGTGTGCTATCCAGGGTGCTAAAAGCTTTGGCAAATGGCACATATGGCTGTCCCTGTGCCTGTACACCAACTTCAGCCTGAGGCTGCAGGTGAAAAAAGTCCTGGTGAATATCAAGTGCTGGGATTAATGGCCGTTGCTGCTGCCACCTGCACTCCAGGCACCTGCTGCCACCTGCATCTAGACCTTGACCACACAAGCAGGGGAGAAACCACCAGACTTACAAATGGTTAAACTACAATGTATTTAAACTGGAATGAAAGAAAATACAGAGCAATGGATGTGGAGTTGCTCAGACTGCGCTCAAAGGAATACACCCCTCCTCCTTAATTGGAAATAAGTAAGTTCCATTGCAGCCGCTAAATGTGTAAAGGCCACTTAAACTCGAGGGTTGTGGACATACTAGGTCTGCTATCAACCGTAAGAAAGGGTAAACTATTACATTCTGGTAACCATGGATTGCTTTATCAAACCGTCCAGCAGCCTTAGTGCTGCCAATCCAGAATTCCCTTCTGGTAGCCCAAGCATTCTTGAATGGCTTTGTGTTTCAGCATGGAACCCCAGAACGGAACACTTGTTGACAGATCAAAGGAGAAACTTTGAGGCTGAACTGATGTGATAACTCCAGCAGAGTTTGGAGATACACAAGTTCCGGACATATTAGCTGTCCCACCCCAGACAGATGACCTTGTATGGATCAGTTCAAACAAATGTTCAAAGATCACGAGGACTGGCACCTGCACATAGCCAATGCTCTGTTGGCATACAAGACAATGGTACAAAGTAGCATTCCAGTGCATGCTGTTCTGCATCATGTATCAGTGAAAAGTGGTACTACCGTTGATTTTGATGGTTGGAGTGTCATCTGCAGAGTGCCCCTTGTAATGGGATTTTGTGGAGTGGCAACTGCAAACAAAGCTTAGAATAGAGAGGCTGCCAAACGAATAACTGCAGCATACCAAAGACCACCAGAAACTGGCAATCTGACATCGTAAGCCAAGCCTGGATATTTAACTCTGATGTGCAGTGGGGCAGGTAGCCAAGCTGAATCGACCATAGAAGCGTCTAGTGGAAATTTGTATCCTCGTCATGGTATAACAAACATTCCAGGTCAGAGGTAAATCTGTGTAGTGCATATGAACACGATGAAGCACCTTTATGAAAGATTATTGAAGGGACTCTGAGCATGCATGATGTGAAACCATCTCACAGGGAGATCCACAAGCAGCAATGGCAATGCCTGTTGGGAACAGTGCATGCCAAACTGGCCCTGAATGAATGCAAGGACGAAGAAAGGCTAAAAGGGTCAGAGTCTATCGCAGACACTCAGAGTGAGTCCCAGCAGAAACGCAGCACTACGATAGGCATCATATAAGGTGGTGGGATGAGTTTTACTGCAAGGATGTGTTGCATACTCCACAGTGGAATAGGAATGGTGTAGCACAATCAACAAAAGGGGACAGCACAGTGGGTAATAGTCATTCAAGTGGTAGGCAAGATGGAGTATATAAGCAAGGTGAGCTGATGCTATTGGTGCATGTCAGAAGCAATGTGACAGATAGCTGTGACAAAACACCAAGGTGAGAGGTGAAAGAGCAGCAGAAAAATACACCACCACTGGGGTGAACCCATCCAGGGTGAACGGGAAACATGGGGGTGTTGGAAGTCAAAGGTGAAAGGCAATGCTGGTAAAGGTATAAGTGTGCATTGCAAAAGGGAGAGAAGAGGAAAATAATAGATAGGTGTGTGTGTGTGTGTGAGAGAGAGAGAGAGAGAGAGAGAGAGAGAGAGAGAGAGAGAGAGAGAGAGAGAGAGAGAGAGAGAGAGAGAGAGAGAGAGAGAGAGAGAGAGAGAGAGAGAGAGAGAGAGAGAGAGAGAGAGAGAGAGAGAGAGAGAGAGAGAGAGAGAGAGAGAGAGAGAGAGAGAGAGAGAGAGAGAGAGACAGACAGACAGACACACGACTGGGCACTGCATGGTGGTAATAAAAGAGCAACATCAAGGATGGTCAAAGAGGAACAGCTTGGCCAAATTTAAAAGGCCTCAGCTAAGCACCAGCATGTGTGAGTCATTTGAAAGGGAGCAAAAGGTGTTATCAAGGATGACTTACATCCATAGCAGACTTAAAATTATGGAGCCAGCTGAAGTCACCAACAAGAACATGAAGTAGAAGTTGCCATGAAGCATGATCTCCATCCACCAGCCACTCCAAGGCAGAGCTATGGGTGGGCATAGTACTCTCAACATAATCACAGAGATTGGACTTACCTTTCCCCGAATCTATTACTACTTCCACAGCCCCAATAAATCACACCTTGTTGTAGGGTCAGCTAGGAAAGGTTTTAGTCCAATTCCTTCAAGAACTGGCTCTCTAGACATCTCAGATGATTCAAGCAGGAATTTATTGATGATGCTGTTGATAACTGGCTTTCCTTTTTGTGACATCCACCAACTTATGCTCCCAGATGGGACACCCAGTGTGGCGTCCATTCGAGGGACAGTGTAAGTTGTGATGCAACACCTTACCTGTGAAGCTTCAATCTGACAGTTTATAGTCAGGTTGGGAATCAAACCCAGATTAGACAACCTAAAGGTAAGTGCACTCACTACCTCTGCACCATCTTGTCCAAACCCCCATCCCATTCCCTGAATGTGTTGAGTATATAAAAATAAGAAAATTCTGAACCTCACTCTGCTGACATACATTACGTAACTGTTTCACCACTGTCTTAAAGAAATCAGCCATGTCATGATCTCTCCTCTACTCGACTCTTCTCGTCTCTCTCCTTACTTGATACTCAGAATTTCAAAATGATAGAGCATGGACAAAGAACCAGACGTTGGCAACACGATCGCAGGCTTTTATGGGCCGAATGGCCTCCTGCATTGAAGTTCCTTGTGAAGGAACGACAATTGCAAAGGAAAGTTCCTCGCAACGGAATTCATTTATCAATCTCCAAATTCCTGTTTTAATATGTTGGGGGCACGACATCGGTGGCACAACGGTGCTCCCAACAATGATGCAAACCTGCACACATGTGCTGCACAATAGATGAATGGAGTGATTGCTGCGATGGTTCTGAGTTCACTAATAAATGAGCCAACAATGCATTTCTCAAAATTTAATGCAAAAGTTTTCTTGGAATGAATGTATGGCTGCTGTTTCACTGTCACAAACATTAACTAGAATTAGCCTGCAAGGTCTTCAGGAAAATATGATACAAGAAGACAGAGTATAAAAATATAATTTAACAAACACCCTTTGCAGGAAGCATATTTGCTACACATTGCATGAAACAGCCAATAAACCCCAGAATACATTACAATATACAACTTTAACAATAACGATATATAGAAAGTTACTCGACGTAGTATGTCATACAAAAATATATTACCATCTCCATGGACTTAAAATATAATCAACCGAGTGGATTCCAAGGCGTTCGTTTTCACTCATGACAATAAATATGACGGGCTATTAAGGCGAGTCCGAGAATAAATAGAGGGCAGAGCGATACAGAGGGTATGGACCGATGGGGGCCGCGATGGTGGTTTACCCAGGGGATAGAGGCGGAGGGAGTGCGAGGGGGTGCAATACCTCAGGTCCCAGCAGGAGACGCCCGAGACTGTGGAGCAGCCGCGGATACCAATGCAATCCTTCCAGCTGATGCTCCTCAGTGGAGTTCGACGATGGTGACGAAAACGCTGAGCCAAAGGTGAACGCCCAGCGCAAAGGGGCGAGCGCCACATGCGCTACGCTGTGCAGTTCGACAGCCGCATAGCAAGACACCAATACATCGTCCACGAGAATGTTTCCATGGGTGGTGAGTGGCGCGTATGCTCCGTGCGCTTGCACCATTGACACGCTCTCGACCTTTGCCACCTGTAGCTTCCAGCCTGGCCCTCGGGGCAGCGTTTCCACGAAGTACCCTGGGCGCACCCCGCTGGCAAAACGTGCACCTGGTCTCCACGCCCGACCCGTGGATACGAAGACTAAGTGGGCTGGTGTGAGCAACAAGCGCCGTCGCGGATTCATCGTGAGAACACGAAGGAAGAGGTTCTTTGCCGTCGACTGTACATCAAGGAATGTGATGAAGTCGCTGTAGACAGGCCGACCACCCTGATCTGCGGCAAGAACCCGGTCTCCGGGTCGCAAGTCCTTCAGCAAACGTTTCTTGCCGGTCGAGACGCGCACCCAGCTCGTTCCAGGAAAACATCCTCCAGATCTAGCAGCAGCCGAATTTTCTGAGAAAAATGGATAGGAAAGTGTAAGAGGGAGGAAGAATGTAATTTTAATATAAACAACTAGAGGGGGAGCACTCGGGGGAGAGTGCCCGCCGCCAATACTGCTGGGTCACTCAAGTGAACCTTATATCTTATTCATTAAATATGATGTCAACAGTGCTGACAGAGTTATAGTTCTTTTCTCCAACATTTCTGTTTGGGAGGGCGGGGGGGTTGGAAATCACTTAAAACATGTAAAAATGCAAAAAAAAAAAAATCGAAATTTTATTGAAAAAAAAGTTGCAAAATTTTTTTTTCTCCAACAATTTTTTTTGTGGGGGGGTTGGAAATCACTTAAAACATGTAGAAATGCAAAAAAAAATCTTTTTTTGGGGGGGGGTAACAATTTGGGGGGGGTGGAAATCACTTAAAACATGTAACAATCCCCAAAAAAAATTTTTCTCAAACAATTTTTTTTGGGGGGGGTTGGAAATCACTTAAAATATGTAGAAATGCAAAAAAAAAATTTTTTCTCTAAATTTTTGGGGGGGTTGGAAATCACTTAAAACATGTAGACATGCAAAGAATAATTTTTCTCTATTTTTTTGGGGGGGGGTAATTTTTGGGGGGGGGGGGGTTGGAAATCACTTAAAACATGTAGAAATGCAAAAAAATCTCTAACAATTTTTTTTTGGGGGGTAACAATTTTTTTGAGGGGGTTGGAAATCACTCAAAACATGAAGAAATGCAAAAAAAAATTCTCTATTTTTTGGGGGGGGTAAAAAAAAATTGGGGGGGGGGGTTGGAAATCACTTAAAACATGTAGAAATGCAAAAAAAAAAATTTTCTAAAGTTTTTTGGGGGGGGGGACCAAGTCCAAAATTTAATGGCATGATCCTTGGACCATACCTAAGCCTCCACCAAGTTTCGTCGAAATCCGTCGAGGAGTTTTTCCGTAATACTGTTCACAAACAAACAAACAAACAAACAGAAAGGGGTGAAAACAGTAACCTCCATCCATCTTCGAAGATGGTGGAGGTTAATAAAGGAAATACACATTTGGTCTCTCGATTGAAAAGACATGCCAGCTATCTGATCTCCTTGATTCCCCATTGGAGTCATTTGTCGATCTGCTGCTGCAGTTAAAAACAAGGAAAAGCTTCAATGGCAAGGTAGTATAGTTAACCCTTCACTTAACCGACACAAATAAATTGGAATTTGATCAGGCTACCAACCCAAAGAACAACTTTTGCCAATGGATGCTGGTGTTATTTTCATTCTCTTTATCATTCGAGTAACAGACAGCCAGGGAAATTTAAAATTTGTGGAACAGACAGGCAACTGGAAGACAGGAATTAAAGCCTACAGGGTTTATAGTCATGATTGGAAAGAGAAAAAGGAGGATTTGTGGAAATCTGAGTGAAATGACTATTGTATCGAGAGGCATGGCATGAAGGAAGGAATTAATAGAGGGTTATGTGTGGGGAGAGATTAGAGATTGAAAGGAGAGTAAAAATATTTGTAGGATACTTTTATAGGACCACTTATGTGAGTGAAGACCAGGAAAGAGAGAGATGTGAAGAATTCAGAAAGGCATGTGATAAGGGAAGAGTATTGATAATGGACCAGACTTGGTGGCGTAATGGTTAGAGCATCCGCTCAGTCTGGGAGATTGGTGGTTTAAACCCTGGCCAAGTCATACCAAAGACCTTAAAATACTGCTTCCTTGGTTGATTCTCAGCATTTAAAGAACAGAGAAACAATGCTGGGAAGGCAATGGTAAAAACACCCAGTATAACCCTTGCCAAGGAACTGCTTTGGCAGCACCAACACTGTACAGAGTATGGGAAATCAAAATGCAAAAAATTGATAATGGGGGATTTTTTTTAACTTGCCAGGATAGATTGGATCTAGGAATAGGGGAAATGCAGAGGATATTCTATCTCTTGTCATAGATTGTTTTTAACCCAGTTTGTAGAAATTCCCATGAGAGGGCATTGAACCTCTTTACAGTGTTGTCATTCAAGAAATACAGTGTTGAACCTCTTTTTAAGTTATGATTTCAATAAGGAGGTGGAGGTGGGTGAACATGTGTGGCCAAGCGACCACAACATAGTGAGTGCAACTTTATTGTTGAGATATGAATTTTGCGATGATGGTGTAAGGTTGTTGGATTTTCGGAAGGCAAACTTCGAGCGAATGAAAAGTGATTTGGGAGCTTTACA
>NC_140963.1:74286558-74291558 GCF_056783735.1 Eptatretus burgeri | reverse complement strand
ACGCCGCTTCACAACAACAACAACAACGCCAACAGCCATGACCTTTACCTTCACAACTCGCTCTCGCAAGCATCGCATCACCACCATTCCAAGCGTCACCGTGGCCAGGGACCGCCACTTTAGGCCCTCCACCACCTTCGCCTCTCCTTCTGCGGCCATTCCCGCACCACTTGTGAACGCCGAGCGTCAGGCTATCCTGGCCTCGTACAGGCTGCGCGCCGAGCAGCGGGTGCAAAAGCGACCTTTCCGAGGAGAGGTCGGATCAGGAATGATACACGCCCACTTCCGATCCGTCCAATCATTAAGCGCGGGGCGATTAGGCCCCGCCTCCAGGCGCGTCAGAGTAGAATCGATATATGCAAATTCGAGGATCAGGGGAGGTTCATGCCCACTTTCCCTCCGTCCAATGGGCGAGCGTGGCTCCGCCCCCGAGCTCATCTTGATCCGGAAATTTGCATATGGGTTCTCCTGCCGTACTATAAAGTGCCGAGCGCGGGGCGAATTTAGAGAGTTTTGGGCTCGGGCGAGTTGGAGAGGTGTGGCGGCGGCGGAGTGTGGCAGCAGCAGTCAAGTCGGGTCTGGAGGAGAGTCAGTCTGTCGGGGTTCGGAGTCTGTCGGGGAGCTGCAGAGAGGTGAAGCCGGGAGGGCAGTCGAGGTCGCAGTGGAGTCGCTCGTCGCGGGACCCAAGCAAGCCAGCTATCCTCTTTTTAGAGCATCAACAATTCCCCCCTTTTTCCCCCCCGCGCTGAGATAGTGCGAAAGGGGGCCCCGTTCCCACCCCATTCCAAGCAGTCCCAAAGAAACCCGTGGAGGAGCGCGGAGTCGGGGCACGGCCGCGGCATTTGCGGCTCATCACAAGACGGGTAGGCTCCACCCGGTCTCGCGCCCACAGCCCCGTCTGCCCCCTTGTCGTTGAGGGTGGCCCTTTTCTTTTACTTTTGAGTATATGTGTTGTCGGCGCCGTCTGTAAAGTAAAACTGTGTAAGTGTTGCCGTGTGCTCGCGTAGTCGGTGGTATCTCTGCATTGTTGTGTTTCTTTTGTTGCAATTGCTTTTGGTGCATAATTGTTGTAATTGTATATGTGTGCTATCCGTGTGCCGCGGAATAAATGTGCCTCATGTTGAACTGTTTTTCCCGTTTCGCTTCGTCTTTTCTTTAATTGAATCTTCATCTTACTTCACGTAAAGGGTTGGTAGTGGGCTAAATACGCCCGATAATTAATCGGAACCGTCGAGGTTGACGATAACACCGCTCGGTTATCCCGATAGTACGGAACGGGTCGCTTAAAGTGGCCCGAGTCCCGAGTCGACCTGCGGCGAGGTGCGATCGCCCGGTCTACCCTCCGTGTGGGTACTTAGGTAGGTCGAATTTGGCGAACAACCCTATCCCACGCGGGGGGCCAATTGGCACGATCGTGGTGAGGCCGAAAGGCCCACCCGTGACTAGTTCCCGGCGTTAGTCCGAGAGGGTCACAACAGAATTGTCCGTCCGGTGGGCGACGTGCCGCGATTCGAGTTACGTGGCCGCTCGCACGCCGGCGGGCGTGATTTCGCAACAATATATATATATATATATATATATATATATATATATATATATATATATATATATATAGATATACATATATATAGATATATATATATATATATATATATATATATATATATATATATATATATATATATATATATATATATATACACACACACACACACACACACACACACACACACACACACACACACACACACACACACACACACACACATACATACTGTATATAGATATATATATATATATATATATATATATATATATATATACACACACACACATACATACTGTATATATATATACATACATACATACATATATATTGTTACGAATTTCGGCCCGTCCGGCGTGCGATCGGCCACGTAACTCTAATCGCGACGCGTCGCCCACCGGAACGGACAATTCTGTCGTGACCCTCCTGGAACTACCGCCAGGAGACAGTCACGGGTGGGGGTTTAACCTCACCACGATCGTGCCAATTGCCTACCCGCGCAGGATAGGGTTGCTAGCCAAATTCGACCCACCTAAGTACCTGCGCGAGTGGTCGACCGGGCGATCGTACCTCGCCGCAGGTCGACTTCGGACACGAACCGCTTGAACGGCTCGTTCCGTGCTGCAGGGATAACCGAGCGGAGTTATCGTCAACCTCGACGGTTCAGATTACTTATCAGGTGTTTCAACCCATAATCAATCCCTTACGTGATGCAAGATGGAACTTTCAAACAGAGGAAAGGATGCAACGAGACGGGAAACAGTTCAACAAGCAAGCACTTTATTTCACACACACAACACACGCACGTAAGGCAGTAATGCCATGTGCAACAAAAGCCAAAATGCAACAAAAGCAAAAGCATGACTACCGACTATAATTATTTACAACACTTAAACAGTTATACTTGTCGGGACTCGGCGCCACATCATTCATTCAAAATAAACAGGAGAGACCTCCCCATCGGCAGGGAGGTAGGCGGGGTCCGTGGACCAAATGTGCGCGGAACCTGGAGGAGCGGCCAGGTCCACGAGACCGAAAAGGTCTTACCCGCGTCCTCGTGACGTGATGGCGGGCAAGCTGCAATGTCAGCGCAGCTGCGCCCCGACTCCGTGCCCCTGGCGTGGTCGGAGAGCCCTCTCCGGCATGCTCCGCGCAAGCATGGGTTGGTCGGCACCACGGTTAGGGTGGGGAATGAACGGGGCCACCGGCACTATCTCAGCGCGGATGGGGGGGGGGAATTGTTGATGCTCAGGGTCGTGCGAGGGGAATGGCTGGCTGGCTTGGTCACTTGTGAAAGCGAAGGTGGCTCGATTCCAGCGACAAGACGACATCAACGACCAGCGACGAGACGACACCAACGTACTGCAACGAGACGACACCAACGACGAGAAAAGCGACCCCTACACTACTACTGCGAGTTCCACACAGACTCGCGTCTTTTTATAGACCGGTGGAGGAGCCTGTATGCAGATTTTAGGATCAAAACGCGATTGGAGGCGGGGCCACGGCTCCCTCTGTTCAGCCATTGGTGTGGCAAAAAGGGGCGTGAGCCTCTTTTGATCCGAATTCCTTCCTGAGAGGAATTCACATTCATCGCGCTTGGAGGCGGGGCCACACCACCCAACGCTCGCCCATTGGACGGAGGAAAAGGGGCGTGAAGCCTTCCTGATCCGAATTTCTCTCCCGTAAAGGCATCCATTGCACTCGCGGCTTGCTGCGTTCGGCAGCAATCACCGAACGGCTTCGGACGGTACGACGTTCGGTGTTGACTGGTGGTGGGGTCGATGGTTGTGGAAGGAGAAAGGCGAAGGTGGTGGGGGGTTTGCTGTGGTGGTTTGGTGGTTGGCAGGCGTCGTTTGGGAATGGCGGTGAAGCCATGTTTGCGAGATGGAGTTGTGGAGGTAAAGAGGCGAAGGTGGTGGTGTTTGAGTTGTTGGCGGCTTAATGGTCCAAAATAATGATGGAGAAAGAAAAATGGCTAACTCAAAGCGTCGCAGCCCGGATGAATCACACATATTCCCTCTAAACAACAGGTGTGGGCTAACTACACATGAACTTATCGATATATCTCACCTGAGGACCTTTTATGGTGTATTGCGAATTTCCACATTGTTACGGTTGTGGAAATTCACAGAGCACCATATAGGTCCTGAGATCAGTTATGTCGATAAGTCTGTGTTCAGATAGATTTCCCACAGATGTCTAAGGGATTTATTTGTGTACCCGGGCAGTGATCTTTGAGTTAGCTGTTTTTCTTTTACTATCTTTATTTTGGACCAACCGCCATTACTACCACCACAAAGCTCCACCAACCACAACAACCATGATCACCTCAACCACCAACCACAACAACCACGCCACCTCAGCCACACCACCATTACTACCACCACAAAGCGCCAGCCACGCCACGTTAACCACAACCTTCACAACCACACCACCGCGTTTCCACCTCAGCAATGGTTATAAGAAGCCTGGTTCATCGAGGGAAAGCAGGCAGACGACCCTTCCCCCCCCTCCCCCGAACAAATGGCGTCTCCGCAGCCAACATGAGAGATTCCACCCTGCGAGTGGAAAAAGACAAATACAGCGGCGAGGGAACGTCCCCAATTTGGCAGGAAAACGTTTCCTTCGAGAAGTTTCCCGCATTTGCTGGAAGGAGGGCAGGAGGTGTAAAGGGGGCGGGGCTTGGTGATAAAGAGGCGGAACGCGACCGCGGGGGAGCTTGTGCTGAGGAGAATCGCGAGAAGGAGAGGGAGCTTTGTGAGCTGAGGCGGAACGAGAGCGTGAGAGGGCTTTTCTGAGCTGAGGCGGATCGAGAAATCGTGAGCGAGGTGACGCTCCGGACCGAAGGCACTCTGGCTGGGTCGGTGGTCGTGACGGAGCCACCTTGGATCGTGTGCGAAGCCGGATCGTGGACATGAGCTCGGGGAGCTCACCACACGGTCATGTTTATCCTTCTTATTTCTTTCTGGGTGTTGGTGTGTGTGTGTTTTTGTTGCCGTCTATAAGTAAACCTGTATAAGTGCACGTGAATAATAAATAGATACGGCTGCAGGTCTTTCGGCTAGTGTGCTGTTCCATCCCCCCATTCATTCCTTGCATACTGCTTGTATGTTTCTTCATTGCTTGCGTTGTGTGTGGAAATAAATGTGCCTGTCTCAATGTACCTGGTCGTTGCGTCCCTTTCCTTAATTGAACTGCCCTCATTAAGTTCGGAATAATAGCTGGCTTTTTAATAGCTGATAAAGTGATCGGGTCCAACGGGGCTGCAGAATAAATACACCGCTCGGTTTCCGCAGAACGGAGCGAGCTGCGTACGTGGCTCGTTTCCAAGCAGCTCCCGTTGAGGTACAACCTCTCGGTAGCCTTCCCGCACGGATAATTAGGTAAATCGGCGATCGGTCCCTGTAGCGTGCGGGTAGAGTACTGACAAGGCTGTGGTATGCATTAAAAA
>NC_140963.1:74279058-74281558 GCF_056783735.1 Eptatretus burgeri | reverse complement strand
AAGGCGTTTCTTGGGTAACCTCGCTGAGGTCTGAAGCTGCCATGTTTTTGGCCTGTTCAACCATGCCTTGACTTGGAAAAGGCTGCAACAATTTCTTAATGATAATGTTGTTGTTTCCACTTTCCTCACTCATATTATCGAATGCCTGTTCATCATAGCTATGAATCGCTGGGTACATTGCAATGTATATAAACACACAAAGACATCAGCATTCATGGCTATATTTAATTTCGGCACGTGCGATCATCACATTTCTGGTGTCTCCGGGAGGTGCATGGTTAATGCGTTGCTCATCATTGACATTTCGGGCGTCTCCAGGAGGTGTATATTTAATGTCTTGGTAATTGCATGCCAAACCAGCCGTTTCTTATCAACCGTTTCATTGGAGTGCTTGCTTGAGTGCTTAAGCTACTTGGCAAGCACTCTTTAAGCGGCTTGGTTGTTCTTTTCAGTAAAAGTACCCTGCTCTCAGATTTCAGGCATCTCCTGGAGGTGGATGTTTAATGTGTTTCTCATCGCGTGCCAAACAAGCCGTTTATCAACCATTTCGATGGAGTGTTTGTTTGAGTGCTTAAGTCACTTGGTGAGCGCTCTCCAAGCTGCTTGGTTGTTCATTTCGGTAAAAGTACCGGTGCTCTCAATGGAACCTTCAATTAGACAGACGTACGTTTCCGCCTGTGTTGGGCCCTGCGGTGCCGTGCGATTGGTGCCTCGGGAGGCGTCTCATCCGCTTGAAATGTGCAATTTTATTTTTGCAAGACCATTTTGTTTTGCTTTTTTGTGTGATCTCCTTTTAATATAACCCACCCCTCACTTTCACATCGACACATATACAAAAACAATGTCCATCCGACCACGTATTTGCCATGATCTGGCTGTGAAGCATCGAGCAGAGATCAAGATTTTGTGTTCTAGGCCTTGATATATTTTTCATTTGAATTTTGCTAATTTCCCACTTTAATTCCTCTGTAAAGAACTCTGTTTAAAGGTAAATCTTTGTGCTTGTCGTTTTTATGTATTTTATGCGTGTGTACGTATGCAAATTGTACTACCATAAGGGAAAGTGTGTGTGTGTGTGTGTGTGTGTGTGTGTGTGTGTGTGTGTGTGTGTGTGTGTGTGTGTGTGTGTGTGTGTGTGTGTGTGTGTGTGTGTGTGTGTGTGTGTGTGTGTGTGTGTGTGTGTGTGTCGTTGATTGGTATCTACATATGTGGGTTTCAGAATGTGGAATGGAATCCTCCCAGGGTGGACTCAAAGTATCCACCTTCATTGGGCTAAGGGGTCACAATTCACAGACCAAGCTGTGAAGTTTTCTTTTTTCAAAATTCTGTGCCAAGGGCTCTCTTCAGGATAGTAACTGAGACAGCACGGCTTCCAACTCCAGCTTGTTTGGAGTAATATTCCCAGGGATGGTTTTTAATACCTCTGTGAGGTTCTTCATCATCATTCCCATGAGGTTCTTTGTCATCACTGGTACAACTTTGGCATTCTTCAACTTCCAGGATCTTTTCACTTCATGCTTGAGGTCTTGGTATTTGGTCATTTTCTTGATTTCTGCATCGTTAGTCCAAAATCACTGCTCGTATCACCTCAATTAGCAATTCCTTCTCTCTTTTTTTGTACCCAAGTATGATATCTGGTCAAAATGCTTTGTTTTTGATGCTCACTCCTGATGGAATCATTAGGTCATACGTGAGTGGTAGGTACTTCCATGTTTTCAGTGATTGATATTCCAGGTCCAGAAAACTTGTGGGAACATGAACGAAAAGCAAAGTTTTTTTCAAATGTGCCAACGGATTACTTTTCAAACTCTGTTGTGGTGATGTGTGTACAGCTGTTCTGACATGTTTTTTTTTTGTTTGTTTTTTTGGATTTTTTCGTATTTGGTAATTAAGCATCGCATGCCATTCTCTTGTTTTAATTACACCTCCTTCCTCCTCCCCCCTCCCTTTTCTCTCACCCTGTCCCCTCCTCATTCCCCCCTCCTAATAAAATGCAGCACTCTCCTCCCACACCTCTGTCACTCTCTCGCTGTGTTTGCGTGTGTGTGTGTGTGTGTCTGTCTCTCTTACACACCGCTCCCTCCCACAGTGAATAGCAATGTTTGGTGAGGTGTTGTTCCACCCACCTCCCCATCACTCCCCCTTCGTCATCCCCTCTGCCCCTACACCTGCCGCCTCTCTCTTTCTCTCTTTCTCTCCCCACCCCCCCCACCACCACCACCACCCTTTATTTTCCCAGTCAGCGAAGCAACGGGTTGTATTTGCCAGTATACATATAAAGCTCTAACCGGGCATAGTGGCGTGCACCTGTAATCCGGCGACTCGGAGGATCGCTTGAGGACAGGTGCTCTGTGCTGGGCTGTGCTATGAGAGGGTGTTGGGCAGCCCAAAATCATGGTGAAACCCAATCATTATCCCTGTGTCATAATAGGCGACCATGGTTGCGTCAGGAAGGGCATCCGGCATAAAACCTATGCCGAATCAGTATGCGGATCCGCTG
>NC_140963.1:74166558-74271558 GCF_056783735.1 Eptatretus burgeri | reverse complement strand
CGTCACACCTCGCAACCGTCGCATCGCCACCGTTCTTGCGTCGCTTGTGGGTACCGGTATTGGACTCGTGCAGGGCGCGCGCCGAACAGCGTGTACAAAACCACGGACTTTCCGCAGAAAAACGGATCAAAAACGACTCACGCCCACTTTTGTTCCGTCCAATCGGTGAGCGAGGGGCGATTTGGCCCCGCCTCCAGGGCGTTGGAGGGCGGTCGCTATATGCAAATTCATGGATCAAAAAGCATTCACGCCCACTTTTTCTCGGGCCAATGGGGAGCGAGGTGAAAGGTCGAAGGCAGGGGGTCGAAGGCGAAGCCACGGGGCTTATATAAGCGACCGCGTTCGTCAGTCGAGTGGAGTTCGCAGGAGGAAGAGTTCGGAGTTGGAAGCGGAGGAAGAGTAGAGTGCAGTTGGGAGTTCGCGGAGTCGGAGCGAAGAGGACGGAGCTGTGGAGAGGCGGTGGCGGCGAAGGCAGACGAGGGGGTGCTCGCGTCGGTGCCGGGAGCTGCACACCAGAGAGGCCAGCAACGCGACCGAGGTGGAGGAGGAGACGCTCGCCGCGGGACCCGAGACAGGGTTAAATCCTCCTTTCCCCGAGCATCAGCAACCCCCTCCTGTTTCCCCCCCCGCTGAGATAGTGCGACAAAAGGGGGCCCCCTTCCCACCCCCTACCAGACACTGTCCGCGAGGCCCGCGGAGTTGAGGCACCACCGCCGCTCCGCGTCTCATCACCAGACGGGTAGGCCCGACACGGTCTCGGCCCCAGGCCCGCCTACCCCCTCATCCTGGAGGGTGGTTCTCTTTTCTTTTGCTTTGGGAATGTGTGTTGTCGGCGCCGTCTGTGAAGTAAAATTGTATAAGTGTTGCCGTGTGCTCGCGTAATCGGTATTAGATCTGCATTGTCGCATTTGCTTTTTGTCTTCTTCTTTTCTATGTGCTTTTGGTGGAATTGTATATGTGTGCTTTCCGTTCATCGCGAATAAATGTGCTTTATGTTGAACTGTTTTCCCGCTTCGCTTCGTCATTTCTTTCATTGAATCCTCATCTTGCTTCATGTAAAGGGTTGGTAGTGGGCTGAATACGCCCGATAATTAATCGAACCGTCGAGGCCGACGATAACACCGCTCGGTTATCCCGATAGTACGGAACGGGTCGCTTAAGTGGCCCGTGTCCGAAGTCGACCTGCGGCGAGGTGCGATCGCCCGGTCTACCCTCCGTGTGGGTACTTAGGTAGGTCGAATTTGGCGAGCAACCCTATCCCACGCGGGGGCCGATTGGCTCGATCGCGGTGAGACCGAAAGGTCCACCCGTGACTGGTTCCCGGCGTTAGTCCGAGAGGGTCACGACTGGATTGTCCGTCCGGTGGGCGACGTGCTGCGATTCGAGTTACGTGGCCGTCAGCACGCCGGCGGGCGCGAATCCGTAATACTGGTGTCAGGTCGTGCGATACAAATCCATCGCCCTCCTCGCGGCACTGGTATCGGAGAACAGGAAAACGGGCTCTCCTGTCTCCAGCTAAATTCACGGGAATCGGTCCAGGGGTGAGAGAAGCGACCCCCGATTCCCTCCAAATTACGAGTGAGCGAAATTAACCCTTCACGAGAAGCAAGATGGCGTCTCAAGGCGAGCGGGAGCCGGGGGTATTAGAAATGGATGTAGAATGTGTAGGATCCATGGCCCAGGATGGAATGCCCGTGCAGGAACATGAACTCGTCCAACTGAACCCAGAGCCCGAAATAGGTGCGGCAGCGGCCGCGGTGTATGACACCTCCCCTCCCCCTCACCACCAAAACCCTTCCCCGATCCCTGCCGAAACGACTCACCCAAGCGCACCCGACATGGCCCAGCTATTCGCCATGCTGGCGGAAATGACAGCGAAGATAAATGCGAACATGAATGAAAATATGGATGCAAACGCAAATGAAATTATAAACGAAATGAAAAGCATGGGCAAGCAAATGAAGGAAGAAATGAAAGAGCTACGGGGTGAGACGCAGAACATGGGCCGATGCCTGCAGGTGGGCATGAAGGCCGTGACCAGGGAGCTGGGAATGGCGACTCCACGTGTGGGAGCAAACGAGCTGGAAGGGGGTGCAGCGGCTGACAGGCCCGCGGTGGAGGCGGGTAAAAAAATAATTCGGGGGGCGTGTTGGGCGAGGGTCGTGACAGAAGAATCGACGGTGACCAAAAGGGAAAAATTAAATGGGGAGACCAAAACGTGTGAGACGAGACACGAGGTGACGACAACAGAAACTTATAAATGTATAGAGACACGGGAGACAGAAAAAATAGAGGAGAGACTGCACGATGAAGACGGGGTAAGTGACGCGCACACACACACGGAGGTAGTGGAGGATAATGGGGGTGAGCTGGCGGACTGGGTAGAGACCCAGTGCGAGCACCTGGATAGCCATGGCCTCCTCCAGGAACGAGGGGAGGGAGTATGCCCCCTTGAGGCGAGTCACGACCAGGTGAGTTCGGTCGTGCTTTGCGAGGTTGAGGGGACGAGTGCTGTGGACAGGTGCACGGAGAGCTTGGGGGGTATAGAGGCCCCGGAGACCCTTGTGGGGACACAAATCCCCAGTGTGGTTGTCCCTGTGTGTGTGGTGCAAGGTGTGAGTGCGTCCCCGTGTGTGGAAGCGACCCCGTGTGTGAGTGGTGTGGTGGCCATGGTGCCGGAGTACGTGCTTCCCAGCACGCCGTGTGTGGATGAGGCACCGTGTGTGAGTGTCGCCGTGTGTATGAGTGAGGCACCGCGGGTGAGTTCCCCCGCGTGTGTGAGTGAGGCACGGAGTGTGGATGAGGCACCGCGGGTGAGTGCCCCCGCGCGAGTGAATGGAGCACCACGTGTGAGTGGTATGGTTTGTGCAAGGGAGACCGTGTGTGTGAGAGAGCGGTATGAGAGGGAGATGTCGGTTGGCATGCGGGAGCACGCAGCCGCGTCTCCCGGGGTGAATGTGATGGAATGGACTGTGAGCGTCGTTACACGCAGGTGTGCGTGGGTCGAATGGCGACGACGACGGCGACATGTGAAGAAAGAAAGCCGAGTAGCGGCTGTAGCTGTTTCGGGGACCGTGCCGGGTTCACCCAGCAGTGAGCACGCGGTCCGAGCTGTGCAACGCACGAGACCACCACGTGCTCGCTTGCGAGAGTGAAGTCCCGGTCCGGAAACGCACGCGGTGGATTTGCCGATCCCGCGGACGGACAAAGTTTAGGCAGGATTACGGATTTGGACCGGACGGGTTCTCCACGCGATCGTGTGTGTTGAGCTCCAACGGGCAAAGCACATGTGTTCGCGTGGGGAACCCCTCGAGACGTGGGGCTTGTGTTTTTTTTTATGCGCACGGTGACGTCATGGCTGCACGTGTGGTTGGAATCCGGCAGGAGGGGTATCCCTGCCGGATGGTTCCGTCCAAGGAGGGACGAGGAACACGTGCAGCTGCATGACGTCACGGGCAGGTGCAAAGTGCGCGAGCTCTGAGTTGCCGCGCAGGTGCTGCGCATGAAAAGAGAAAAAAAAAAAAAAAACAAGCCTCACTTTCGGGTGCACAGGATTCCTGGGCAAGGGGTGGAAGACCCCCTTACCCTGGGCACAGGATGGAAACTAGTTAGGGGGAAGGGTTAGCTTAGTTAGACCGACTTCATGGGGCAGGGGTAAGTCCTCATGGGGTCCGTGGAATGGATTAGTTAGAGGGATTGTAGCGAGATTTAGGTTGGGAAAGTTATTTTAGAGATTTGGAGACAGTGACAGACTTGTGAATGTGTAGCGGGGACGTAGCTTAGCTACGTAGTGTTAAAAGGAACGTGCTGTAGTTTAAGGGACGACGTGGGAGCACGAGTTAGTTAGGGGATGTAGTTAGAAGAATGGCAGAGTTCAGCGGTGTGTGTGTTGAAGAGTTGGTGAGTGAAGTGGAAGCATGTGCTTGATGAGTGAGTGAGGCCAGCGGGTCTGTGTGAGTGGAGCAAGTCTGGAATGCATGGTGCGATGAGTGATTGGGGGGAGGAGTGACTCCCGCCCAAGGGACCCCGGGGTCAGAGTAAAGTGAGTTAGGGGGTTAGTCAAATTTACAAAATGGAGGTCGTTTTGTTGTTGGTGGGAGTGTAGGCTCGAAACCCATTTGGAGGGGTGCAGGAGCCCTGTTGACGGGCTGGGAGCGTGGCTGCGAAAGGTGAGTATCGCTGAGTGGGTACCCCGGGCACCAGGCTAGTCGGCCGTGGTAGGCCAAGGGCCCATGGGGGGCCGGGATAGCGTAGTGGGCACGGGTGCGCCTGCTTGGTGCGGGGGCCCGGGGCGCCATTAGCCGCGTGGGCAGTGTTGTGGGCACGGGTGACCCTCGGAAAGGGGCCTGGGAAGCCAGCCTGCCACGTGTGCGTTTCAGAGGAGGTGCCATGGGGGGCACTCCCCGGTGTTAGGGAGCTGGTAGGCTCGGAGGCAGTGTAGTGCCCGGGGGTGTCATAGCGGGAGATTCGGCAGAGGGTCGTGCCTGCCAAAGGGAGCCACGTGTCCCAGCCATAAGACCGTGTGAGGGCACGGAGAGAAAATTGGGGGGGCGAGGCCCGAAATTGTGAGGACACCAACACAGGCGACGGGAATCTGGGTTGTTAGAACCAATAGTTTAAGCGAGAGGCGCTTGTTGAAAGCCCCGGGGTAGTTTAACAGTTAAATGGTTAGGGTAGATTAGGAGATGTACCCCTCCGCACCATCCATCCCCTCGCTCTCGTTGTGGGCCGCTGGACCCACTTTGGGTTAGATCGCCGAACTCTGGGGAGGCCATCCTGAGGCTTCGTTGGGCCTCGACACAGGACGTCAGCTCTCCCTTACTCCCCTCCGGGAAGGGAACGTAGGGGTTGGGAGTAGGCTTGGTGACAGGATGGGTTAGCCGAACAAGGACGATAAAGGGGGTTAGGGGACGATTTATAGTGGGGAAGTAAAAATAAAAACAACAAAAAAAATAAGTTGGGGCTAAATTGGGGTTTGACAAACTAAGGGAATGGGTATGTACAGTGACAGGCAAAGGCGATAGGTGGGAGGGAGACAGGCAGGTAGGTCCGAGCCCGCCTTCCAAGTGGCCAGCACCACCACACTCCCTCCACCAACCTCCACTGAACGGCAAAAGCTGGCCAACTTCATCGGCTGGCCGTGTTTTGCTTCAAGGCGGAGGCCGGCCAACTTCATCGGCAGCTGTTGTTTTGCTGCGAGGCCTGTGCCGGCTGGATCGTCTGCAGCTGTGGTACTTCAAGGCCTGTGCCGGCCAGTTCATCTGCCGGCTGTGTTTGCCTGCAGCGGCCTTCTTCTGCGGGCTGTGTTTGCCTGCAGCGGCCTTCTTCTGCGGGCTGTGTTTGCCTGCTGCCATGCCATGCCATGCCCACTGCCCACGTTCACCAGCCCCGTTCAATTTTGCTTTGCCCCCCCCCCTGTTCATTTCCATGTGCGCCAGGATCCGCAAAGCAACAGTTTGCAAGCTGCGAGAACTGCCCTGTTGGCAGCTACAACACGGGCCTGCAGTGGCGGCCCGTGCACCGTGTTTGTGTCCATGCATCCATTCGTTGTGTTCATTGCGTGTGCCACTTGAGCTGGCACGGAGACAACGGTTGTGCAGCCCATGCACCGTTGTGGTTCACTGCGTTCAGTTCAAAAGGGAAGGCCTTGGACTGCGTGTGAGCAGCCAGCCACGTTCCCTGTCACCTGCATTGTTTTGAGCCAGAGACTGCATGCGAGCAGCCTGGCTCCCTGCTAACTGCTTTTCTTTTGCAGAGTTCAGTGATCCTGGGCCATGGTTTAGTGTAAAATTTGTAAGTTAAGGTTAAGATGTACTGTAAATATGAGTGCGCCCCCGGCATGTATGTCTTAGCGCCGGCAATTTTATTTAAGTCGTCCGTGTGAGTGAGTTTGTTTAGGTAGTTACGCAGCCCTCAGGTTATTTATTTTGGGGACACGAATACCATGAATGTCGCACTCAGGGATCCGTAGGTAAAATGTACTAGGGGAAAACTACACATGATGGCACACGAAAATTTGACGACTCGGGACGAGTCTGTAAAAAGGGGAGGGGGTAGTGTTGTGGTTGACCAAATTCGCAAACCACCATTCAGGTCCCTTAGGTGAGATATCTCGGTAAGTATATGTGTAGTTAGGCCCAAACCCGTGGTCTAGAGGGAATAAATGTCATTCATGCGTGCTGCGACTCTTCAGGATAGCCGTTTTTCTTTTACTATCTTTATTTTGGACCAACCGCCATTATTACCACTACCAACCACGTCTCAACAGTCATCACAACATCAACCACCCACCACAACGCCGCTTCACCACAACAGCCACGACCTTTACCGTCACACCTCGCAACCGTCGCATCGCCACCGTTCTTGCGTCGCTTGTGGGTACCGGTATTGGACTCGTGCAGGGCGCGCGCCGAACAGCGTGTACAAAACCACGGACTTTCCGCAGAAAAACGGATCAAAAACGACTCACGCCCACTTTTGTTCCGTCCAATCGGTGAGCGAGGGGCGATTTGGCCCCGCCTCCAGGGCGTTGGAGGGCGGTCGCTATATGCAAATTCATGGATCAAAAAGCATTCACGCGCACTTTTTCTCGGGCCAATGGGGAGCGAGGTGAAAGGTCGAAGGCAGGGGGTCGAAGGCGAAGCCACGGGGCTTATATAAGCGACCGCGTCCGTCAGTCGAGTGGAGTTCACAGGAGGAAGAGTTCGGAGTTGGAAGCGGAGGAAGAGTAGAGTGCAGTTGGGAGTTCGCGGAGTCGGAGCGAAGAGGACGGAGCTGTGGAGAGGCGGCGGCGGCGAAGGCAGACGCGTCGGTGCCGGGAGCTGCACACCAGAGAGGCCAGCAACGCGACCGAGGTGGAGGAGGAGACGCTCGCCGCGGGACCCGAGACAGGGTTAAATCCTCCTTTCCCCGAGCATCAGCAACCCCCTCCTGTTTCCCCCCGCGCTGAGATAGTGCGACAAAAGGGGGCCCCCTTCCCACCCCCTACCAGACACTGTCCGCGAGGCCCGCGGAGTTGAGGCACCACCGCCGCTCCGCGTCTCATCACCAGACGGGTAGGCCCGACACGGTCTCGGCCCCTGGCCCGCCTACCCCCTCATCCTGGAGGGTGGTTCTCTTTTCTTTTGCTTTGGGAATGTGTGTTGTCGGTGCCGTCTGTGAAGTAAAATTGTATAAGTGTTGCCGTGTGCTCGCGTAATCGGTATTAGATCTGCATTGTCGCATTTGCTTTTTGTCTTCTTCTTTTCTATGTGCTTTTGGTGGAATTGTATATGTGTGCTTTCCGTTCATCGCGAATAAATGTGCTTTATGTTGAACTGTTTTCCCGCTTCGCTTCGTCATTTCTTTCATTGAATCCTCATCTTGCTTCACGTAAAGGGTTGGTAGTGGGCTGAATACGCCCGATAATTAATCGAACCGTCGAGGCCGACGATAACACCGCTCGGTTATCCCGGTAGTACGGAACGGGTCGCTTAAGTGGCCCGTGTCCGAAGTCGAACTGCGGCGAGGTGCGATCGCCCGGTCTACCCTCCGTGTGGGTACTTAGGTAGGTCGAATTTGGCGAGCAACCCTATCCCACGCGGGGGCCGATTGGCTCGATTGCGGTGAGACCGAAAGGTCCACCCGTGACTGGTTCCCGGCGTTAGTCCGAGAGGGTCACGACTGGATTGTCCGTCCGGTGGGCGACGTGCCGCGATTCGAGTTACGTGGCCGTCAGCACGCCGGCGGGCGCGAATCCGTAACAATATTAATCGGACAAGCGGTTCCCAAGTTATGGCCATTTATTTATCAACCAATGACAGGACACGGTGCTATGACATCATGATTGACGTCACAACTCTTCTTCAATTGATATGACGTCACAATTGATGCTGGGGACCTGAGTATGCGCCTTTTCAAGGTTTGATATCATTCTTCTTCATCCGTTTCAGTTGTTTCCCAAGTGTTTTCCAAGTTATGACCATTTATTTACCAAACCAATGACATGACTTGGTGCTATGACATCACAATTCTTCTTCTTTCTTTTTTATATGTTTTATTTTTATATTTTTTGCACGTACGGGCACGCACCTACAGGCATGCACCTACGGGCCCACACTAGTATATATATATATATATATATATATATATATATATATATATATATATATATATATATATATATATATATATATATATACATACATATAAATATTCATACATAAATATATATATATATACATAAATATATATAACAGCTTGGTATATATTTTTTATACTTTATCTACATATATATATATATATATATATATATATATATATATATATATATATATATATATATATATACACATCTATATACATGCATCCATATATATATATATGTGTATATATATATGCATATATTGTTGTGGTTGAGGAAATTCGCAAACCACCATTCAGGTCCCATAGGTGAGATATCTCTGTAAGTATATGTGTAGTTAGCCCAAACCCGTTGTTTAGAGGGAATAAATGTCATTCATTCGGGCTGCGACCCTTCAAGATAGCCGTTTTTCTGTTCTATCTTTATTTTGAGCCAACCACGTCTCAACTGCCATCACACAACAACCACCAACCGCAACGCCGCTTCACAACAACAACAACAACAACAACGCCAACAGCCACGACCTTTACCGTCACATCTCGCTCTCGCAACCATCGCATCACCGCCATTCCCGCGCCGCTTGTGGGCACCGATCCTGGACTCGTACAGGGCGCGCACCGAGCAGCAGGTGCAAAAAGCGGCCTTTCCGAGAAATCGGATCAAGAATGATTCACGCCCACTTCTGTTCCGTCCTATCAGCGAGCGTGGGGCGATTTGGCCCCGCCTCCAGGCGCGTCGGAGTATAATCGATATATGCAGATTCGAGGATCAGGAATGATTCACGCCCACTTTTCCTTTGTCCAATGGGCGAGCGTGGCTCCGCCCCCGAGCCGATCCTGATCCAAAAATCTGCATATGGTTTCTCCTGTCACACTATAAAGCGCCGAGCGCGGGGCGAATCAAGGAAGAGTTGGAGAGTTGTGGCGGCGGCGAAATCAGTCGAGAGAGTGTCTGTCGGGGTACGGAGAGTCTGGAGAAGCCAAGGAGCTTTGTGGAGGTCTGCGCTCGTGTCAGAGTCGGGGAGCTGCGGAGAGGGGAGGCCGGGAACGCGGTCGAGGTCGCAGTGGAGTCGCTCGTCGCGGGACCCAAGCCAGCCAGATATCCTCTTTCCCCCGAGCATCAACAACCCCCCCCTGTTTCCCCCCGCGCTGAGATAGTGTGAGAAGGGGGCCCCGTTCCCACCCCATTCCAGGCAGTGCCAGCGAGGCCCGCGGAGTCGGGGCGCTGCCGCCATTTTGCGGCTCATCACCAGACGGGTAGGCCCGACGCGGTCTCGGCCCCAGACCCGTCTGCCCCCTTGTCGTTGAGGGTAGCCCCTTTTTCTTTTGCTTTGGAGTATATGTGTTGTCGGCGCCGTATGTGAAGTAAAACTGTGTAAGTGTTGCCGTGTGCTCGCGTAGTCGGTAGTAGATCTGCATTGTGTTTCTTTTGTTGCAATTGCTTTTGGTGCGTAATTGTTGTTTCTTCTTTTGTTACATTTGCTTTTGGTGCATAATTGTGGTAATTGTATATGTGTGCTTTCCGTTTGCCACGGAATAAATGTGCTTTATGTTGAACTGTTTCTCCCGTTTCGCTTCGTCTTTTCTCTAATTGAATCTCCATCTTACTTCACGTAAAGGGTTGGTCGTGGGCTAAATACGCCCGATAATTAATCGGAACCGTCGAGGTTGACGATAACACCGCTCGGTTATCCCGATAGTACGGAACGGGTCGCTTAAAGTGGCCCGTGTCCGAAGTCGACCTGCGGCGAGGTGCGATCGCCCGGTCTACCCTCCGTGTGGGTACTTAGGTAGGTCGAATTTGGCGAACAACCCTATCCCACACGGGAGGCCGATTGGCACGATCGTGGTGAGGCCGAAAGGCCCACCCGTGACTAGTTCCCGGCGTTAGTCCGAGAGGGTCACGACGGGATTTCCGTCCGGTGGGCGACGTGCCGCGATTCGAGTTACGTGGCCGCCAGCACGCCGGCGGGCGCGAATCAGCAACAATATATATATATATATATATATATATATATATATATATATATATATATATATATATATATATATATATATATATATATATATATATATATATATATATATATGTATACTAACAAATCGACTGGAACTGAAAGGGATGGTTATGAGATATGTGCTGGTCCCCATTGGTCTAGAACTGTGAACCAGAATAGCACTAAGTTCCTTGACTTTTCAAGAAGTCATGGACTTAGGCTGGCTGGTTCATGGTTTCAGCACCACAGGCTCATCACTGGACTTGGTATTCCAACGCTGGTGGTGTGGCAAAGGAGATTCACCATGTGCTCGTCGATGGCCGCTGGAGGATTATCCAGAACTGCAGGGTGTACCGTAGTGCTCAGTTCCTCAATACTGAGCACAGGCTTGTTGTAGCAACTCTGAAGTTGCAGCTTAAATCCAGGAGAATGGTACCATCTCAGCCTCAGCTAGATGTTGGCAAGCTCAACGATAAGAGGGGACCTTAGGAGTCTGTGAGGGGGTATTGCATCACATGTGGTCAAGTGATTCTCATCCTGTTTACAGGGAAATTCACGCATTGCGTTCCTCGAAGCCTGTCCCTTGGTTTACTGCAGTTAGAACAGAGGGTGGTGAGCTCTTGACAGAAGAGTCTGAAGTGAAGGCCTGCTGAGCCAATTACTTTGAGCAGCTGTACCAGGCTGATCCACCAGCTGTCGCGTTGGATGTCATGAGTGTTACTATCCCTATTGGTGACCCACCAATCAATTGTGGTCCGCCTTCATTTGTGGAAACACAGACTGTGGTGAACCGGTTGAAATGGGGTGAAGCTCCTGGGATTTGTGGCATCCATGCTGAACTTCTCAAAGCTGGTGGAAATGTTGTACTAGTGTCGTTGCATGCAGTTCTGTGCTCTTCCTGGAACACAGCCATCATCCCAATGGACTGGAAGAGAGGCCTTGTTGTCCCGCTCTGGAAAGGAAAGATTGATCGCCAAGACTGCAACAACTCCCAAGGGGGTGATGCTGCTCTCTCTGCCGGGCAAGGCCTTTGCTCGGATAATATTCTTGATAGGGTTCACCACCATCTGCTTGAGCACCAGCATCCAGAGCAGTCAAGCTTTCACCAAAGAGGTCAACGATTGACTCTGTCCTTGCCATTTGGGTCATCACTGAACGCAGATGAGAGTTTCAGCAGGGGCTGCTTTAGGCCATTAGCCAGACCCGGTAATTTTTGGCTACCGCTACCATCTGAGGAGAATAATGCTCATCGTAATTTTTACCAGGGTATACGTCTCTATAGTCAGAAACGTCTTCAGGGTATACCTCTACCGTTTTTGCTGTATTTCGGGAACATATATACATACATACAAGATGAGTTTTAGTCATATATATATATATATACATAGATCTATAAACAATTGACCCCTCCCACACTCATCTAGCTGAAGAGGCTGCATAAAACAACCATTAAAGGCTACCAAAGATAAGCCGTTTGCTGTTTCAAGCCTTTCCCAGAGTTCCTCCATAACAAAGAATGAGACAGGACAAGCGATATTAAAAATGGCAGAAGTGACAAAATTTTGTCTTCAATACCTATGACAAGAAAATAAAAGAACAACTTGTGACTGACAAGCAGAGATGTCAACAAGTCATTTGAGTCAAGTATCAAGTTTTTTAAGGCAAGTCTCGTCATCATAGTATTACTTCAGCTTCAACTTGTGTCCAATCCCACATTTACTTATCAATCTTGGAGGACAAGCTATCAAGGAATTAAGACACAGGGCTTCATTTATTACAATATGGTCTTCTTTCAGTTGCTCCCGTTAGGGGTCGCCACAGCAGATCATCCGTTATGATCCGCATACTGATTTGGCACAGGTTTTACGCCGGATGCTCTTCCTGACGCAGCCCTGGTCGCCTCTTACGACACAGGGATAAGGATTGGGTTTCGCCATGATTCCGGGCTGCCCTACACCCTCTCATAGCGTGGCCCAGCGCAGAGCCCCGTCCTCAAGCGATCCTTCAACCCAAGCCTCCGAGTCGCCGGATTACAGGCGCACGCCACTACGCCCGGTCATTTATTTATTACAATATATGTTCTGAAAATCTGTTCAACTCAAGTTTGATATGTCAACTTCATTCAGTGGACATTTTTTGCTTTGTTCCCAGGAAAAATAAATTTATGTTAAATTGACTTCTCATATCTAGTGTACCTACTTGAACATCCGTACATGAGATGAGCCAGTAATCT
Source organism: Eptatretus burgeri (assembly GCF_056783735.1). NCBI lineage: Eukaryota > Metazoa > Chordata > Myxini > Myxiniformes > Myxinidae > Eptatretus > Eptatretus burgeri. The sequence continues at coordinate 74,259,207 of NC_140963.1, read as the reverse complement.
CAGCATATGTTTAAATGGTTTACACTTAGAACCAATGCACTCAATGTGGAATGGGAAAGGAGATTTTAATAATTTACTTGGAATTTTTTTTAATGTTTTCCTTTTAAAAAGCCAAGTCGGGATGTCATTTACAACAAGAACGGGCACTCGGTAGAGCGCATACCTTCGCCGCCGCTACTTTTTTCCGGGCACATTTGAAAAACGTCATTTAAAAACGTCCATGACGTCACAACCATCAGTCCGATGGACGTCAAATTTGGTATTAGACGTCATTGAGGGCAGTCCAACTTAATGGAATGATAAACACTGGAAAAAATCGAAAGTTTAAAAATGACGTCATCTTGTGACATAATTTTGACACACTTCCAATGACGTCACTACCAATCGCGGACTACCATCCTGAAAGCTCTTATTTCACGGAACATTTTAACGTTGGTTTCATGTCAATAGCTCTATTAGATCTGAAGTTATGCCTACAAGTATATTTTGACCTTGAGTGTGACCTTGACCTTGACCATAGAGTTAATTTGCAAAACCTGTTCATAAATAAGCAGATATTTTGGTACTGATCATAATGCCTGGATTTGGGACAATTTCCTTTACAAATTACATAGATATTTGAATATAAAATATCAGGACATTTTAGCCACAATTGAAAAACGTTATGTTCAAACATCAATGACGTCATAACGGTCAGTCCGAACGACGTCAAATTTGGTGTGTGACGTCCTTAAGGTAAGTCCTACAAAGCGGTATGATCAAAACTGATGAGGTCGGAAATTTAAAATTTACGTCATCTTGTGACGTCATTTTGACGCACTTCTGATGACGTCACGTCAAATCTGACACCACGTACCCGAAAGGTATTTTGTCGTGGAACAATATGGCGTTGGTTGCATGTCGATAGCTGTTTTATGAAGGAAGTTATGCTCAAAAGTTTGTTTTTGACCTTTTCATGACCTTGACCTTTAACCCGATCGCTCCCAAAATCAAATCAAATCGTCCTTGGATAATCACGAATCATCCCACCAATTTTCATGCAATTCGGTTTAATACTTTCTGAGTTATGCGAATAACAAACAAACACACATATTCACAAATAAATATATACACAGCGACCAAAACATAACCTTTCGCAGAATGCGAAGGTAATGATTGACAAAGTTGAAATAATCCAAGTCACCGCACATATTTCAATCATCACAAATTATTTTTTTATCTGGTCGGGGCGTACACGGGGTTACTGATCATGGGCCAGGTTTTCCCCGGCACAAATGTTCATAGTTTGCCTTTGAATAAAGTTGTTTCACACATGGCCATGCTGGTAATATTGGTGCTTACCACTTGGATATGCTATGCTGTCTGCGGAATGGACACACTGGACACTCACTCTCTTTAACCTTAGTGGTGAAAGGTATCTGACCCGGTGGCCATGAGCATGTACATTGTACATGGTACACGTCATCATTGACAGAACCGTGCACACCCACTATTGAAAATAATTTACGCTTTTTTAAACCTCCATTTTAATTCAATGTTTATTCAATAATTATTTTCTGAACATTATCAACAAGTCAATATAAACTCGAGTCACAAGTAAGTCGCAAGTCCCCACACACCAAGTCCCAAGTCAAGTCAATTTCATCAAGTCCGATTCAAGTAGCATGCCGCAAGATTTTGCGACGAGTTTGAGTCGCCAACTCTGCTGACAAGTGGAATTGCAAAGAGCCAGATTGATTAATTATCTATTAGTGTGAAGGAGTTTTAAAAGAATGGTAGGCAATGTGAAAGTAATAGCTGATCAAGAATGTTTGACTCAGCATCACTTGGGAGTTGGACATTTTTATGTACCAAATGAAAAGAAGAGCAAGGGCCTCAAGGGAATTCCACATGCACGTAAATGTTTTGAAGCTTAGAAATATGACAACACGTGAAAATTTTTAAGAGGATCTGAAAATTGGGATGGTTTGTAACTTTAAAAAAAAATGTGAAGTGGACTCATGAACTAGTGGTGTCAAAGCCACCCAATGTTCGCCTGTTTATACATTTATCGTTTTTCGTTTTTAAAAGACTAGTCAAATAATAATTTTTTATAAAGCATTGCAGTGAAGTCTGTTCCAAATAATTTTAAAGCAATATATGTATTTGTATATTGTAATCAGTAAACAAGAGGTCCACACTAGGAATTCAAAACTCACAGAGGGGCGAACTTTCTCGCTGCAAAAAGTCAACAAAGGCTTTCTGAGGTAGGAAATGCCGATGGCCCGAACTGGAAGACGAACTTGAAGACTGGGTTAACACACAAACAGTGGATGGTTGGGGTGTTTCCACTGTTCAGATGAGACTCAAAGCAAGATTGATCACTTTTTGTGGCTAATTTACCAGTGCGGCTTATAAACCAGGCTTGTGTGTGTTTAAATTCCAGATTTTTTTTTAATTTAGGGGATGCGGCTTATATAACGATGCGCTCAATGGTCTGAATTTTATGGTACTTGCCTTGCCATGAGAAATGCATCTAAAAGAAAAAGTAATATGTAGTGTTGGGAGTTAGAGTGCGGACAGGAACGGATGGAAAACTGCAACCACTTTAGATGACGAACGTATGTCACGACACACCCTCTCCACAGTCTGTACCTATGTACCAAATATGAAACGTGAAAGTTGAAAACTTTGGGAGTTAGAGTGTGGACAGGAACGGATGGAAAACAGCATCCTGGTTGCCATGGCAACCACTTTAGATGACGAACGTATGTCACGACACACCATCTCCACAGTCTGTACCTATGTACCAAATATGAAACGTGAAAGTTGAAAACTTTGGGAGTTAGTGTGTGGACAGGAACGGACAGACAGACGGACGGACGACCGGTATCACATAATACGCCCATATATATATATATATATATATATATATATATATATATATATATATATATATATATATATATATATATATATATATATACATATATATCGGGCGTATAAAAAATAGTGTAGTAGATAAAAACATTAGAAAGGAAAATATAACTTGCACCAAAAACTTTAACATTTTCACGCTCACGCCGGGGGTATCGCTATAGCTCTCTGTTCTTCGAACAGGCGAGCTAAAAATGCTTGGATGAAGACAGCCAGCAATATTTGTGGAATAACCACTGGCAGGTTTCAAAAGGACCAAGAAACATGGTGGTGGAATATAGGAGTGCAAGAAGCACTCAAACGGAAGAAAGAAGCTTACAAAACGCTGAAGAGGAGCGAAGTCCTCAAGATAAAGATTATAAATGTTTGAAGAATGAAAGGAAGAAAAAAAGTTATACCAAAGAAAAAAGTGAATGAAGAATGGGGGAAAGGCTTATAACCATATCAGAAGGCAGGAACAAAATTTTCAAAATAGCCAGGCAGATGGTAATGGATATAATAAATGTTGTCGAAGATAATTATTTGTAAAGCAAAAATGGGCATCGCCTCGTGAAAAAAGATATTTATTTATAAGGATTGCAAAGCTTCCTTTGAAAAGCCTCTTGAATGAAGAAAACGAATGGGAGAATGACCTGGATTGTAAAGGATAAGGAGAAGGAGAAGGAGAAGTTGAGTCAGCTATAAAGAAAAAGTAAAGGCAATAGATCCAACTGAATTCTTAATGGAACGATAGAGATTGCTGGTGATGTCGGAATCATGATGAAGTTGTGGATGATGAAGTTGTGTAGAACGGTTTAGGAAGAGGGAGTGATCTCTGAAAATTGGGAAAATAGTATGATTGTTCAATTGTTCAAGATGAAGGGAGACACTTATTATGTTCATTTTATGGAAGAGTCAAATGAATTGAGCAAGCATCGAAAGTTTTGAAAAAGTAATTGAAAGAACACGATGCAAGGTTGTAAATATAGACAATAACCGGTTTGATTTTATGCCAGGAGGATCACAACCAAATTGGTTTTATCCCAGGAAGATCAACTACTCGTTTGGTTTTATCCCAGGAAGGTCAACAACAGAAGTAATTTTTATTTTGAGGCAATACAAAGAGAAATATTTGGAAAAGAAAAGTAAATTGTATCATGTTTTCGTTTACCGAGAGCAAAAAGTTTACTTGGGAAGCGTATCAGCGAGCAAATAAAGCATTTGTTGAAAGGGATCTCAGCAGGCAGCTTCCACATGAATGAATGGTAAAAGTAGTCAAGAGAATAGATTGCATAAAATCAGACTTTGTCCACCTTTATTTACACATCATAACCCACAACTTCCAAATGAAAAACAAATTCTCCAAATTTCAGAAAATTAATTAAAAACACAAAACTAGAATATCTTGCTTGGATGAGTGTCTACCCTCCTGAGTTAATACTTGGTGGAAGCAACTTTGGCAGCAATTATAGCTGTGAGTCTGTTGGAATAGGTCTCCACGAACTTTGCACACCTTGATTGGGCAATATTTGCCCATTCTTCTGTACAAAACTATTCAAGCTCATTCAAGTTGTGTGGGGAGCGTTAATGGACAGCAATCTTCAAGTCATGCCACAGATTTTCGATTGGATTTAGGTCAGGGCTCTGACTGAGCCACTCAAAGACATTTATCTTTTTGTTCCTTCTCCACTCCAGTGTAGGTAGCTTTGAATGTGTGTTTTGGGTTGTTGTCATGCTGAAAGGTGAACTTATGTCCCAATTTAAACTTTCTTGCAGAGGGCAGCAGGTTCTCCAAGATTTTTCTGTATTTTGCTCCATCCATCTTCCCTTCTATCCTGACAAGTGTCGCAGTCCCTGCTGATGAGAAACATTCCCATAACATGATGCTGCCACCACCATGCTTCACAGTGGGGATGGTGTTCGTTGGGAGATGTGATGTGTTGAGTTTGCACCAAATGTAACATTTTGCATCGAGGCCAAAATGTTCCATTTTAGTTTTGCCAGACCAATTGACTTTTTGCCACGTGGCTACAGAATCTTCGGAGTGGTTTTTTTGCATTCCTCAAATGGGAGTCAAGGTGGGCTTTTTTGAGTAATGGCTTCGTTCTTGCAACCCCACCATACAGGCCAGACTTGTGGAGTGCTTGGGATATTGTTGTCACATGCACACAGTGACTAGTCCTTACCATAAAGGCATGTAGCTCTTTCAAAGTTGACAATTTCCTCTTGTTGGCCTCTCTGATCAGTCTCCTCCTTGCTTCTCCTCTCATTATATATATATATATATATATATATATATATATATATATATATAAATATATATATATATATATATATATATATATATATATATATATATATATATATATATATATATATATATATATATATATATATATATATATACACGCATAACTCCTCTTTTTCCCTTTTCTCCGCTTTCTTACCCACTCTACTCTCTCTTCTCTCATATATATATATATATATATATATATATATATATATATATATATATATGTATATATATATATGTATATATATATATATATATTTACAGATCTGGAAATCATATGCATTCAAACATGCAGATGTCCCAAGAGTCAGTTATTCCGTTAAGTACATGTGAGACAGGTCTCTTCCTTTTGTCTAGTGGGAGAATCAAAGGTGTGCATTGCGATGTCCTTTAGGTAAGTTGTTGCATCTAACGACCATCCAACAAACCATCTAACGACCATCCAACAGACCATCCAACAAACCATCCAATGAACCCTCCAACGATCATCCAACAGACCATCCAACAACCTGCTACCGAACAAGCGCTTCACCCGCCCAACCGGCGACTCACTGTCCGAGGCAAAATCCTCTTGCAGTGGTTTCTTCTTGGCAGATACAGACACGCCTGAAGGGGGCGGGGTTTTCCCAGTCTGGCCGAGACCCCGCCCAGAAATGGGCGGATCCGTGGAGGCCCTGTCCAGCGGGGCGGACGGTAACGTCTGTTTCACCGAGCCCCCGCCCCGTTCGGGGAGGTCCATAAAAATACGACGCGATCCTCAGAGTGTAAGTTTTTTGGAGGAGTTGAGTTGGTTGGTGTGCGGTTTGAGCTGGAGTCTGGGGCGTTCGAGTGGAGTTCTGCATTTGGCTGGCGTTCGTTGGAGTTTTCCTGGGTCCCGTCCGCGACCCTGATCTCCGCCCTGGGACTCAGACTGCTCCGCTCGGGTTCCTCCACGGGCACGAGCCCCATGCGTGTGACTGTGGGCCGAGCCGCACCGTGGAGCACCCCCTCCCTTCATCGTGCAGGTGCCCAAGCGAACTGCGACCCCCAGCTCGTCTCTCCCTCTCTGACTGTGGGGGTATTTTAATAAATCATCTGAGTGTGTGGGCCAGTCTTGTAAGTAGAAACTGCACAAGTATTTTTTTGAACATTGCAAATTCCTGCTTGTATATTCCACGATAAGTCTTGCTCTGTGTCTTCTTTATTGTAAATAAATTACTGTAGAAATGTTCCCAGTTCGTTTCCGTCCTTTCTTTCATTGGTCCAGCATGGTTCGGATCTGAGTTTTGGACAGGTCTTTGTTCCCGTTAATCTGCTCATCATAGCCGGCACGGCTTTGGTAGTTCTTCCGCTTGACTGCACCCGAACCGGAGTTGGTTGTTGGTACTTGGAACTCTACCGCAGTTGGTAAAGTGACCCGGTTTGAGCAAGACGTGCCGTGGGCGTGGTTCCCCGGTCGTCAAAATCGCGTAGTTAAGAAGGTAAATTGGTTCTCGACAAAAAGACCCCACGCTATGAGGTTGAGATATTGGCGTCCACGGTCGGTTAAGCGACCCGCCACCTCATGGATGTTATCTGGAGCGACGGCCTACAATTCCGGGGAGTCTGGTGGGAGATGACGTAACCTCCCCCACCTCGTGGTCGTTCTCATCACCGGACCTCCGGCCCTCAACAATATATATATGTGTGTGTGTGTGTATATATATATATATATATATATATATATATATATATATATAGCGACATATCTCGTTTTTTATATATATATATATATATATATATAAATATATATATATATATATATATATATATATATATATATATATATATATATACACACATGCACAACTCCTCTGCTCTTCTTCCCTTTTCTCCACTTTTCACCAACTCCTCTTCTCTATGTATATATATATATATATATATATATATATATATATATATATATATATATATATATATATATATATATATATATATATATATATATTGAAGATGTTGACGGGAGAGCAGAAGCAGCATATCCAGGGTAGAGTGACCTGGTCTGAAACCAAATTGATGGTCATAAATTAAGCCATTGGAGGAGGAAGGATTTATTGTTTGAAGCGATGACGGATTCTTTCACCTTGCTGATGATTGGTAGAAGGCTGATTGGTCTGTAGTTGCACGGATCTGTCTTTTCACCTTTTTATGCAGGGCGGTAGTGTTTGTTGATTTCCAAGCAGATGGCAGATGACCTTGGGTAAATGAGAGGGTGAGAGAAACAGAGAGGGTGAGCAAGAGCAGAAGAGCAGGTTTTTAGGACACGTGGGCTGTTGCCGTCTGGACCGGTTGCAGAATCTGAGGTGAGGTTTGACAGCATGCTCTCCACTTTGTCAGAAGAAAAAGACACAAAGTCCAGGGACAGTTGGGTGCAACTGGGTAAGGTGGGTACAGAAAGCGATGCGTTTCGGACACAGGATTTCGATGCAAACACCAAGTTTAGGCATTCAGCCTTTTCACGTGCGGTACCAGCAGTGCGGCCATTTGAGGCGATGGAGGGGGGAACATACACCATAAACAGATTTGATAAGATGCCACCAGGATTTGGAGGATGGAGAGAGGTTTGATAGTTCAGACTTGAGATTAGAAAGATGTTTTCTGGCTCTCCTTCGGGGAGATTCCGAGTTCTGAGCTTTATGGAAGGAACTGAGATTACCCTCAGTTGGGTTTGCTTTCCATGAGGCAAAGGTAAGTTGTTTCAGGACAACTGCCTCACCACAAGCTTCAGTGAACCATGGGCGGGAGGAAGGGTAGGACAACTGTAGATGAGAGAGGATAAATCTCTGCATGAGAGAGAGCAAGTTTCGTTGAAATAATTCCCAGGATGAGTTGATGTTGGAGAAAGTCGCGATGGGAGACCAGTATATAAGTTTGATGGCTGCTTGGAGACTCTGCCAGTCAGCCTGAGTGAAATGCCAGACTCGACGGTGCTGAGATGGTTCTCTGATAACAGTCAGAGAGATGTCCACTTTGACAAGCATGTGGTCAGAAAAACCGATTGGGGCGGAGGCAGAACAGCAGATATTTTCAGGGAAATTTGTCAAAATCAGATCCAGAAGAGATAGAGTACCGTTGGCTGAAATCCGGGTCGGGAAGTTGACCGTGAGAGAGGTACCCACACCCAGCCAACTGGCATGGTGACAATTGAAATCACCACATATGAGGAAGAGAGAGTTTGGATGAGAGGATAGAACTTGCTCCATGTTTTCGGTTCGTGAGGTGTAAATGGAGTCATCACTGTTTGGTGGATGGTACAGTACACATATAAACACGAGGTGGGAGTGGAGGGTAAGCCGTAGCCAGAGGTATTCCTGTGGGTGTGGGGGTGAGGGCATTGCATGGAGAATGAGGAATAGTCTTTGATGAAGAGAGCAACTCCTCCACCAGGACGAGGTTCAGGTCTGTCATACTGGAGGAGGGAGTAACCAGGGAGAGATACTTGGGAGTCAGAGACGTCTTGAGGGAGGAAATTTTCTGTTAGGCAGATTATGTCTGGTTTGTCAGTGGCAACCTGTATGGGAAGATCTGTCAGGTTTGAGCGAAGGCCCCAGATATTTTAGGTTCACACTGTTAATGAAGATGGAGTGGAGGAGGTTTTGGGTGCTGGGTGCAGGGGATGGGAGGGGAGGGGGAGGGGAGGGGGAGGGGAGGAGGCAGGCCGTACACGGGAGGGGGGGAGGTAACGAGAGTTGTTGAAAGAGTGTGGGGGATTGCAGAAGAGCTAGGGAAGCGGGGCGGATGAGGAGGAGAAATAGCTCTGTGGGGCTGGGTTGAGGTACAGTGGGGAGTAATAAGAGAGGGGGCAGAAGGCAGTTGAGGTTTTGAGGAGGAGGAGTGATGACATGGAGGTGAGAGGGCAGGGGAAGGAGGCAACTTTGTGGATGTGAGGGAGGGCATCTTTGAGAAGGGTGAGTGAAGGGGGTGAATGGTGGGAGAAGGGTGAGTGGGGAGAGTTGAGGGAGAAAGGTGAGAGGGAAGCTTGGAGGGAGAAGAGTGATTGTTGCTTTGAGAGGGAGGGATGAGAGGGGTGAATTGGAACTGAAGCTTGAAAAAAGGAATGGTTGATGGAAAGCGAACAAGTATAGCAAACTGTTGTTTTTTTGTATTTTTTAGTTCGGAAATGCGATTCAAGACATTTCTTGAGGGATGCAATGAAGGCGAATTAAGAGAATGGAGAGAAGAAACGTAACAGATGGACTTTTTAGACAAGGTATGAAGGAGAGGTCGAATTGAAAGCAGTCTGTTGAAGTAGAAAAAGAGTAGTGAATTATGATACAGTAATGAGAACCACCCATGTGAAAGAGGAAGATGAAGCATTACAAGAGATCGTTTTTAGATCCTCGTGAAGGATCTCTAAGTCTTACTCAGGTTGTTGTTCTTGTGGACTTTTTTGTTTCACAGCCTTCAGTTTTCATCGAAACTTCCTGAAACTTGGCATATATATGTAAAAATACCCTGCGCAGACAGTAACCATCTCGGATTTTGAAAATTCCTCCTAGAAAAAAAGTTATGACGTCAAAATATCTCCGCTAATGGAAATCGCCTAAAAAATTATCTCCGAAACTAGGCAGGCTTTTTGAATTCTATTTGCGGGAATCAAACAGGGCATTAGCAGAGATGAATTACTGCACATATGATACATCACTATGACGTCATATCAATTTGTATGAAATAATTCCTATTTTTTGACATTTTTTGTTTCGCAACTCAGTTTTCATCGGATCTTCGTGAAACTTGCCATGCATATGCACAAAGCCCACGCGCAGGCAGTAACGATCTCCGATTTTGGAAATTCTTCCTAGAAAAAAAGTTGACGTCATAATATCACCGCGAAGGGAAATCGTCTGTACCATTATCTCCGAAATTTGGCAAGCTGTTTGAATTTTGTTTGCGGGAATCAAGCCGAGCATTAGCACAGATAACTTATCGCAAACCTGATACACCACAATGACGTCATATTCGTTTTTATGACGTCATCATTAAGAGGACGAGGATCTTAGTTCATTCGAGCTTATTATTAATATTTTTTGAGAGAGTTTTCATCAGATTAGGTAAAGGAAAGCTTGAAGAAAAAATCGTGAGGTGAATGGTGAATTTGGATCAGTAAACGCAGAGGGTGGAAACAGAACACATGGTTACGGGAGAAGCACGTGGTTATGGGAGGTGTATGGTCAAAAGTAAATTTATGTATTTATTTATTTCTAATAAGGATTGCGTAAGATTCGGAAAAGGAAAGGTTGAAGTAAAATCGTGGAGGTGTATGGTGAATTTGGAACAGTAAATGCAGAGTGAAGCTGATGGATCAATGAAAAGTAACAGGAAGAGGGGAGAAAGACAGGTGGTTGCAGGTGTATAGTTTGGAAGGATACATGGAAAATGTTTATTTTTTGATGGATTTTTGAAGATTAGGTAAGATTCGGGAATGGAAGGTTGTCAGAAGAAATTGTGAAGGTAATTGTGAGAGTGGGTCAGCTCAAACAGAAAAAAAGATGTTGTGCCGGCAGAAGGAGGAAGAAGAAGAAGAAGGATCGGGACTTGTGGGTACGGAGGGAGAAAGGTTGTTGTTGTTGTTTTTTTGTTTGGTTTTTTTAATTTAAGATAAGAAACAGAGTGTTTAGTTGGGAGGGAATAGATGGGGGGCATTGGGGATAAGTGGGAAAAACAGGAATTGAAGGTAAAAGGGAGAGAATACAAATAAAAACGATCGTACACCTCGAGGGGAAGGACTGGTAGGCCTCAAGGAACCCAGTAAGACAAGGTCGACAAAACTCACAAAATAGCATGATTTTTGAAACAAAACCAAACTTGGAACACATACTAAGCATGTAGGTGAGGAAATAAGCAGTTAAAACGGAACAAATAATGACCGGAAAACTTAACTTTGAGAAAGTCGGCAAGAACCCTGAGAGAACCTGCCGTCGCTCCAAACCCAGAACTGGAAGTTCCCATCTGGGACATTCTTGGGTGTAGATTTAAGAAAAATTACTCTCTTGTGCTGACTGTGGCACAGTTGGAGGCCACTTTGCATCAGGAATGGCAACAACTCCCTTTGGATTATGTCCAGCTTCTTCAGGGATTGAGAAGGAGGGTTGCAGCAGTCATTCGTTCTAATGGTGCTCACAAAAATTGACCTTTCAGAAATTCATTCCATCATGACAGAAATGGATATGATTATTCACTGGTCTTGAGCTCTACTGTACCTCACAAGATATGTTGCCAGCAGCCTCAATCTAAAGTAATCATTTTTTTTCTTTTTTTTTTTAATGTCGAGCAGTGCCATTACAGACATCACCAATGTGTGCTGTAAAAAAAAATACAAAAATCAAACCTCTGAATTTTTCTCTTCATTTGTCTTCACCAATATACATATTAATTTTTGAGAAATGCTATGATTTCTGATTTATTTTCTCAGTTATTAATATGATCGAGGAAAATGCACACCATGCTTAACGGTGTGTGTGCAATACATATACATATATATATATATATATATATATATATATATATATATATATATATATATATATATATATATATATATATATATATATATATATAGCAGTCCTGTCTGTCTGTTTGTTTGTAACCAATAAGCTCCTAGACCAGTGAACCGATCTTGATGAAACTTTACACACATATAGACCTAACATTCAGCTCCAGGATGCGCTAAGTGGCTTTCCATAAAAATGAATATATATATATATATATATATATATATATATATATATATATATATATATATATATATATATATATATAAAAAAAAAATTCCATCAAAAAAAAGGCTTTCGAATAGTGCGTCGGCGTATTAATCGTAACAAAAGGCTTCATGATTAAAAACAAAATGTTCGTATTCATTGACTTTTTAAACATACACATTCTCCTCCTATTATAACAGCTTTGAAACCCAAAACATTATGCCACTGCGAAAGAGAACAAATTTGAATTATCGAACTGCACGCGCACGGCAACAGCGACAGAGGCGTTCAGAGGTATGCCGTTTCATAATACACGTCTCCCAATTCTTACTTCAAGAACGGTTATAATTTTGACGTTATCAGGATAACAGACGTAAATAAATCAAATACGCTGGGCCAGGCTGGGTTATGCCAGACGTATAAATTAAGTCACAAATGATGACATGAAACCAGCCTCACATTGTTGAGGCATTATGGTTTGTTTATCTGATGGGGCAATAAATCTTAACATTTTTGAACTGGAGTCTTCTGCATATAAAACATGGCGGGGAAAATATAATATTATAGTGGTGATGAAAAAAAATAATAATGGTGGCAGCCTCTACAATTTTACAATTAACTGTGACATATACTCCTTCAGATCCACCGCCATCCACAGGATTCCCGTGCAGAGCACGGGTATCCCTGTATATATTTATATATATATATATATATATATATATATATATATATATATATATATATATATATATATATATATATATATATATATGTATATGTATATGTATATGTGTGTGTGTGTGTGTGTGTGTGTGTGTGTGTGTGTGTGTGTGTGTGTGTGTGTGTGTGTGTGTGTGTGTGTGTGTGTGTGTGTGTGTGTGTGTGTGTGTGTGTGTGTGTGTGTGTGTGTGTGTGTGTGTTTTGATAAGAAGTTTGCAAGACATTTCAGCTTTTCATTTTTAATAAATTAGTTAAAATTTCTAAAAACATGTTTTCCCTTTGTCATTATGGGGTATTTTTTTGCAGATCAGTGACAATTTTTTTTTTAATTTATCCACTTTAAATTCAGGCTATAACAACAAAATGTGACAAAAGTCGAGGGGTGTGAATACTTTCTGAAGGCACTGTATGTATGTATGTATGTATGTATGTATGTATGTATGTATGTATGTATGTATGTATGTATATATATATATATATATATATATATATATATATATATATATATATATATATATTACATACATACATATATTATAAAGCAGGAGCGTCTGTCGTCTGTCTGTCCAGATGTCTGTCCCCAAAATGTTTTGGGGCTAACCCCGTCAAACTTTCTGTGGAATGTTTTGGGGTCCCAGCAGATGTCCTAAAGTGAGTGGAGGTTTCATATATACCTCAATGCAATGATTTTGACTTTCTATCCATACAACACTGCTCCCATTCCAGAAATAAACACAATCATGAATTCGGCAGAAACATTCGCTGGTTTCATAACACTGTATCTCAATACAACTGTGATTTTGAGTTTCCATTTGAACAACCTCACTTTTATCCATTCTAAGGTGGGTGGGAGCTTCCCTAGATTTCTCAATACATTTATGATTTTAATTATCGATCTGTACGAAGTGTTTTGTATCTGCCTTTTCACGCCGGCAGATTCGTCTGAATTGGATGTCACTTAAGAATGTCGTCGATATTTGTTTACCTTATGAGTGTTTGTATTTTGTTATATTAATGGTAAATGTATTAATTTGTAATTAGAATGATGCTGTTTGGAATGAAAATATAGAAAGATTGAGTTGAAAGTAGAATGAGGAAATAATGTGAGAGTTTCCACCTGTGACTGTTGCAGATTCTTCATTTGCAGTTGTGCCATTGACATGTACCTGACTTCTGTTGGGATTGGCTGCAGTAAGTTTTTTGCACAAGTCCTTCACGAACCGGCTGTCAATGCCTGATGGCTGACTGAAGGTGTTGCAGCAATGTGGAATATATTGGTTCATGGTTTGGAATTTGCTGTGTTCCCCCCCCCCCCCCATCCCTCCATAAAGTCATTCACGAACCAGCTGTCCAAGCTTAATGTTCAAATGAAGGTGTCACATGAATATATAATTTATTGGTTCATGGTTTGGCATTCGCCGTTTCTGAATTGTGTTTGCTTAAGAGCTCCCTCCCAAGCATAGCATGGGTACCTCACTAGTGTATATATATATATATATATATATATATATATACATACAGTCGTGAACAGCAGTTAGGAATTATATCCAACTAGTACGTGCCCTGGTGTTTAGCCTGGTGTTGGCGCAGTGGTTAGGGCAGCGGCATGGGATCCAAAAGGTCCTGAGTTCAAGCCCCGTTGAGCCACTGAATTAATACACCAGGGGGTTGACTCAGCCTGTCATACTTCCAAGGTCGGCAAAATGAGTACCAGTATACTGAGCCGGTGTATACCCGGGTTAAAATAGGTGTACCATATCCCTGTGTCGTAAGAGGCGACCAGGGTTGCATCAGGAAGGGCATCCGGCGTAAAACATGTGCCAAATCACTATGCAGATCATACGGATGATCCGCTGTGGCGATCCCGAACGGGAGCAGCCGAAAAAAGAAGAAGAAGAAGAAGAGTACGTGCCCGTAAAATAATAGAAAAAATTAAAAAATAAATAAATAAATAAATAAATATTCAAACCTCGAGCAACAAACAACAACCACACAGGCCGTTTCTTCGCTCTCGCGTGCCCGTACGTGTGTGGCCCGGAAGTTGGCATATTGTTCGCAGTTACGATTATTCGCAATTTAGTTTTAATACCCAATTATTCAATTAGCGCCAACGTATTTTACCTTTTCGCAATGTCGTGGCAAGGAAAAACAAAAATAGAAGAGAAGAGAGAGAAAAAAAATTACTTCCTGGTTTGGAGCATACCAGCACTCTGATGTTACCGAAATTTATGCACCGTCGAATATGAAAACGATCATAACTTGGGGCATTGTGTTTATCTATAAATGTGCATAAGAAATCGAGAAATTATTAGAATACACGAAGTCATCACTCTCCGGAAGTCCGTACGTTGTAACCCGTAATGGGGAACGCGGCTAAGCTTCCCTTCCCCATCGGCCACGCCCACGCAACAACATGTCTTGTCATTGGTTTGGTAAATAAATGGCCATAACTTGGGAAGCACTTGTCCAATTAATATCAAACCTTGAAAGGCACATCCTCAGGTCCCCAGCAATATATCTGGCAAGTTTCAATGAGATTGGACCAGTGGTTGTTGAGAAACAGCGGTCACACACACACACACACACACACACACACACACACACACACACACACACACACACACACACACACACACACACACACACATTGCTGGAATTATAGAAAGATGAATCCATTTTTGAGTTCTCCAACCAATAGTTTTGTCTCAGTGACTCGGCATTTCGGCCAGCAACCCAACATGCACCGGGCCTCCACTAACCTTTATCAAGAGCAATTTTCTTGTTTACCTCCTCCCGGATATACCTGGTGGAGGGGGTGGGCTGCCTGTTTTGTTTACCAATCACAAAGCTGTGTTACAGGACCTCGTGACCATTGACCCGTGACAAGCTTGTGTTGTATCTCTCCAAGCCACAGTTGCCTCTGTGTCCTCGCTGGTTTTAACCCACTTTTCCTCTGTCCTTCCCCGCCATCGACAAACACTGGTTTAGGGCAGGCCATGTTCCCCTATGTAACAAGGTGAACATGCTGGTGGCATCTCCGAACCATGTTGGGAGGCGAGTCCTACAAGCATGACACACTGGGCAAATGAGGTCACCATTGACAGAAGAGACTGTGGTGCTATCACAGGCATACGGACCCCTCACATACAAATACACCAGAGAGGTGCCCATGGTGCGAGGACGACAGAGGAAATGTGGGTTACAACCAGGGAGGAGTACAGAGGCAACACACAGCTTGGAGAGATACAGCACAAGCTTGACGTGGGTCAAAGGTCATGAGGTCCTGTAATACAGCTTTGCAATTGGTCGACGGAACAGGCTCACCCCTTCCCCAGGTACATCCGGGAGGAGGTAAACAATCAAATTGCTGTTGATGAGGTGTGGTGCATGTCAGGTTGCTGGCAAAAATATTGAGTTACTCGGCCAAAACTGAAAAATGGATTCATTGGATATGATGTATATATGTATACATTGTTTATATTTGTTGAGTGATTGAAGACTTGTTTCAATCCACTGTCCACTGGCTCTTGTGAGTTTTGGTTTACCAGCCTCAAAACATTAAAGAAGTTCGTGATATTAAGCACACTCTGACCTGTTTGCAGATTAAATCTGATCCAGCAAATATTTGTGGGGTTTTCAGGTTTTACACCTCGATTTATACATTGTTTTTATGCATTTTGATGGCAAGCAGGCTGTAGGAGATGCACATTTTTGCAAAATACAATGCTACAAATGAGTACATAAATCCTCCTTTGTAGAAGTCTGTAAGTTGTGTTATCTGGCATGTTCAAAACTGGAAATACTTAAAAGCAATTTTAGTGAGCCGAGAGAGAAAAGAAAGCTTCGACTTTGCATCGGGTTAATAATTTTCTGGTTTTAAATAACTTGCAGTGCTCTTTCTTTCAGTGTTGACCCAGAGCCCTGGTATGCATGCAGTGAGAATGGAAAAGGGGGATCAATCCCCACGTTCCTTACCTGCTTTAACAGAGCAATGCACATGAGCCTTGGACTCGTAGAAGACCCAGTCAAACCCGGCTTCCACAGCGAGGCGTGCCAACATGCCATACTTGCCACGGTCTCGGTCAGATGTGGTCACATCCACGGCACGCCCCTCATAATGGAGTGACCCGTCAGAGTGGTGTCCATCTTCATCCCATCCCTCTGTCACTCGAAGCTTTACTCCAGGCCATTGATTCATCACCGATATCGCCAGTGCGTTCAAGCGGTCCTTACACCGCTGGCACATGCACACATGCACACACGCTGAAGTTTACATATGTATATGTCATGCTCACATCTTGCCATATAGTATAATAGTGTACTAAAACATATACTTTCAAAGTACTCCTGTAATGTCTCTGCCATGGTTTTTGTACACTTTCCTGTGATGCTGTTCCACATATTTCCTCCAGTCATTACTGTGAGGCATTCCATTTTTCATCTGCATCTCTACAGCTACCTATCTGAAGATTGATGAACCAACTCATTTGCATTCTTTAGACTTTATTAATGTTATCCCATGAGATTGAACTTAATCGTTGGTCCAAGTACCATGGCAGAGGCATTTTTCCAGTGAGGCAGATAAAATTTTCATTCATGAAAAAGTTCATTATCTAACATTTAGAGACAAGAAGCCCAATGAGCTTTAAAATATCCTTCAAAAAAGGAGTGAAAAAATAAACTGGCTAACTATTCTTTTCTTGTACACTGGAATACCACAACATCGTGATGATTTATTCCATTTCACATCTTTAAATATTCAATAAATGTGATGTCAGAGTAAATGATTAACATCAAACCAATAAAAACGTCCACTGAAAAAGTTTAGGGTTCCTGGAAAATAATGCAATAAAGTTATAGCAAATGATTTTACCAACACTATTAAAGATAAAATCCCTTACAAGAGATCCTCCAGTGCCCAGATAAAAAGGCTTCCCTTGTAGGTTATTGAAGTTGATGCAATCATATGTAACAACAGATATTTCCACTTAATGCTGATCAGTAAAACAGTACCATTCAGTGTTTTGATAAGTTTAAGCTTTCAGGGATGTTGTAGAAGCTAAAATGAAATTGATAAGCGACTGCAGGTATTTGAGGCCGACACACGCAAATAAAAAAAACCTTGTTTTTTATTTTTAAATCAAGAGTCGACATGACTTCATTTAAAAGTTAAATCTCTCACCTCTAGTACATTGGGTCAACAGTAAAAACCTGGAATCTGAAGACATTGTTACTTATCTCACGACTCTAGGGTTAACACTTAATAACACAAAGTTCTGGCAAACATAGCCGTAAGTAAATAAATCTCAACTTACTTTTGTCCCAGACTGCCATTAAGGCGATAAATCATTAGCTCCAATAGTTCCAGAAAGTATCTGTTCAAATGCTTTGTATTATTGATTTGTTCTCTGAAAAATTACTGATCTTAATAATCTAACTTGTTGAGTAACATACCATTGGAATGTCCAGGCAAGATTAACACAGCTCCTTGTTTTAAACTTTTATGAAAGAAAAAATTTGGAGAAGAAGAGGAAGAACTTTACCGAATCATGACCTTCAAATACAATGAAAATATGGAAGTTTATGTTATACATGTATACATGTATATATATATATATATATATATATATATATATATATATGTATATATATATATATATATATATTTATGTTCTCAGAAGTTTATGTTACCAAAAACTGAAAAATAATGTAAATTTCAGAGTTGTTAAAAAAGTCCCTTTTCAGGGAACAAGTAATGGGTTAGCAACTGCAGCTGTTCTGCAGCAATCGAAGTAAATCAAGCCTTGAAAGTTGATGCAAACAATTCCTACAGGTGTCCCAACTTTTGTTGATTAGTTACAGACCCTCTGTCTGTATAAAAGCAGTGTTGGAACAGACTGTTGCACTGCATGAAGTAGTATATTGCTATTATAATGGCGAGAAAAAGACAATTAACAAAGGACGACAGACAGACCATTATAACCCTTAAAAGTGTAGGTCTTTCCTTTGGAGAAATTGCAAAGAAGCCAAGGTGTCAGTGAGTACAGTTTCCTACACCATCAAAAGGCACTTGGAAACTGGAGGAAACTCTGACAGAAAGATGTCTGGCAGACCCAAAGCCACAACACAATCAGAAGACAAGTTTCTGAGAGTCAACAGCTTGCGTGATTGGCGGCTCACAGGACAGCAGCTTCAAGCACAGCTTAACACTGGTCGAAGTAAGGAAGTCTCAGTTTCAACTGTGAAGGGAAGACTTCGAGCTGCAGGTTTGACAGGTCGAGTGGCAGAAAGAAAGCCACTGCTAAGATGGCAAAATAAGAAAAAGAGGCTTGCCTGGGCCATGAAGCACCGCCAGTGGACTACTGAAAACTGGAAGGTCTTATGGACCGATTAATCAAAATTTGAAATCTTCGGTTCATTACACAGGGTTTTTATATGCCGTCGAGTAGGCAAAAGGATGGTTCCTCAGTGTGTGACACCAACTGTCAAACATGGGGGAGGAAGCATGATGATATGGGGCTCTTTTGCTGGATCCAGAGTCGGTGACTTACAGAGTGACTGGCACCCTGAACCAAATGGGCTACCACAGCATTTTGCAGCACCATGAAATACCCTCTGGTCTTCGCCGAGTTGGTCAGGGGTTCGTCCTACAGCAAGATAACAACCCAAAACATACCTCCAGGCTATGCTGGAACTCCCTTAGGAGAAAAGAACAAGACGGTAGGCTTCATATCATGGAATGGCCAGCATATTCTCCAGACTTAAACCCCATTGAGCTGGTTTGGGATGAACTGGACAGAAGGGTGAAAGCAAAGCAACCTTCAAGTGCAACACATTTGTGGGAACTTCTGCAAGTGTTGGGAAGAACTTTCCGAACAATATTTGATTTCCATTGTAGAAAGAATGCCACGAGTATGTTCGGCTGGTATATCTGCAAAAGGTGGCTACTTTGATGAGTCAAAATTTTAGATTAAATTTTGTTCAACAAAACGATTCCATGATTTCTTTTTTATCTTCAATTGTTTATTTGTTCTATGCTTTAATTTCAGAGAACATTGAAACATTAAACTGCTTAAATTTCAGTAACAACTGGAGAAATGGGGGTGTTCTTCAACTTTTGAGTGGTTGAATATATGTGTGTGTGTGTATATATATATATATATATATATATATATATATATATATATATATATATATATATATATATACATACATACATACATACATGTACCATTGTGTGTGTGTGTGTGTGTGTGTGTGTGTGTGTGTGTGTGTGTGTGTGTGTGTGTGTCTCTGTCTCTCTCTGTTGTATGCATGGCCACATCTTTTAAGTTACAAACTCCAAACTCGGGGTATAAATACAACTTTATGTCGAGGACAACATCGGCTTTGTGGTCCTGGCCTCACACGGTGGTTGGGAGGTGGAGAAGGGGGGCGTAAATTCTCGATGTAAATGTGTACCATGTGGGGCCACCTACTGCTGGTGGCTGAGGGTATTGCAATTTAATTTTTACCTGGGTAACACCGAGGCTGAAGGTGAGGCAGGGGGAGGGGGAGGGGGCAGGAAAGGTCCATGGACTGAGAATGGGGCAGGAGAGCCGAAACAGGGAGAGGCGGTTAAAAAAAAAAACCCCAAAAACAGAGAAGCCACAGACTTGTCTGCATGAGAGAGGAGATGAAACAAGGAGAGGCAGTTCAAAATAAACAAAAACGGAGAAGCCAGACCTGTCTGCATTGCAATAGCAATAGGCCCTTTCCTTTTGCATCAAAGCATTGCGAATTATTTTGAAAGCTTTAGATTCTATACAATCCAGAAGAAACAATTGTGAATCAGGGTATGTCATCCCAGTGAATAGACCAGTCCTCCCTTGATCTGTGGACAAAAGCCTTGTCGGCTGTGAGCAGTTCTGATTTTTCAAGGAATAACATGGAACAATGGAGGATGCTGAGCCTGAAGCTGCCTTTGGGGGCTAACCCAAGAGATGTCATGGCTGATGCTGAGGCCTTGACGTTCAAGAGTGAATTCTTTCCAACAGCTGATCATGGAAATTGATAGGTAATTTTGTTTGACGAACTTTCCTCAGTGACGCTTTGAGACTATGAGGGCGAGGCGAATCTTCACCATTTTCAATATTTTGAGCTTTTAACGTAAGAGTAAGTGTAACGTTGATTGTAAGAGAAACAATAATTTTGGAAAAATAGTTATAAAGCAGGGGTGCAAATTAATGGCCGCCCGGTTGCCAATGGCGCCTAACTTTTGTGCTGGGCGGGTACACAATACTGCCTTACCTGCCCGGCTGGCGAGTCACCGGTGATTCCTGTTATTTTGTACAATTTGTACTGGCTTCTATACTAGTTTTGTCAACTGGAAGTGCTCATACTGTTTTTGTCCGCAGAAATCACCGGTGATTCTGTGGCGGCCATTTTGTCTGTTTTCATCTCGTTCCAAATCACGCGAGATTTGACGGTTTTGACTCATTTTCTCATGCCCAGGTTGCAGTGTTGGGCACAAAAGCGATAATCCGACAACAGATAATTATCGAAGTTAACTTTTTTTATCGGAATTTAACTCCCATTTATCGTTGTCGGACCAGTTAACTTCCAATAATGTCCGATAATTTTTTGTCCGATAACATTTTTATCGTTTCTGGGTCGCATTTCGCCGAACTAATTATCTATGAGGAGAAAAACGTACATGATTATAGATTACTTGTATTACAAGATAATGCTGAATCAGGCCGCCTCGTGAAGAAAAATGCAAGAAGAGGAGGAGGAGGAGGAAGAAGAAGGAGGAGAAGAAGAAGAAGAAGAAGCCTTGCTCTGGCGACTTCCTCAGCCATGCGGCTGCTCGGCTCTGCAGGTACTGGGTTCAGTGAAGGTTGGGAAACATACAGATCGGTTCATTCAAACACAAGGACGGTCTGACCTTCGGCAGAGCGACGGACAATCGGACATGAGTGTTGAGGCGTAGTGATACCGTCGCGCCATGTTTGTGACTGTTCTCGGTGTGTTTGTAAGGTCGGGCCTCTCATGTTTGAATTAACGGTGCCTTCCTGTTTGTGTGCGCAGCGTTCGCGGACCTATTCCCGTTGCTCTTTCGGTAAGAAATGGACATTCATTTGTTTGTTGGATTCACATTGTGTCCTTGACCCGTCCCGTTAACCTCCCAGTGTGTGTGTGTGTGTGTGTGTGTGTGTGTGTGTGTGTGTGTGTGTGTGTGTGTGTGTGTGTGTGTGTGTGTGTGTGACGTCTCAGACTCTAAAAAGATACATAATGCTTATTTTATTCTTGGGTTTCGCATAAATAAGCCTTTTCCATGGGTTTTGAAGCTCTTCCCTTGATTTTTTGAACTTTTGTTAAAAAGTAGTTATTGTTATCCGATTATCATTAACTTCCGATAACTTTGTATTATAATTATCGTTATCGAAGTTAACTTTTTGGTTATCTGTGCCCAACACTGCCAGGTTGGTTAAATGAGTGAATTTGGGTGAATGAGTGAGTTTGATGAGGCTTTTGGGTTGATGAGTGAGGTTAGGTGAATGAGTGAGTTTGATGGGTGAGGTTCGGTGGATGAGTGAGTTTATATGTGATGCGTGGACGAGTAGTACCCCCACCATTGTCCATCACCCACCCCCCCCCCTCCACCCCATCGTCCATCACCCACAACCCCCCCCCCATCGTCCATCAGCCACAACCACCCCCACAACCACACCATCACCCACAAAAATTCCCCCCAGCACTACTCACAACCCCCTGCCCTCCCCCATCACCCACACAAAAGAGGTCCCCCCCACATCACCCACAACCTCCTCCTCCCTGCTTCATCCCCCCCCCATCACCCACAACCTCCTCCTCCCTGCTTCATCCCCCCACCCCACTCATCAAACTCACTCATCCATCCATCCAACTCACTCATCCACCCAACCTCCTCCATCAAACTCACTCATTCTGCAAACCTCCTCCATTAAACTCACTCATCCAACCAACCTCACTCATCAAATTCACTCATTCAACCAACCTCACTCATCAAATTCACTCATTCAACCAACTTCACTCATCAAACTCGCTCATCCAACCAAACTCACTCATGCGAGTATATTAAAAGTGTTTGATATCAAATTTGTGACTTTTGTCTTTATTTTATCGGGCCGGTAGAAATTCTCCTGGGCCGGTAACTTTTTCTTGTCACCGGCTCTGCTGGCCGGTGGATAAAAATGTTAATTTGCACCCATGTAAAGGGTGTGGCATTTATTGTGTGTGTGTGTGTGTGTGTGTGTGTGTGTGTGTGTGTGTGTGTGTGTGTGTGTGTGTGTGTGTGTGTGTGTGTGTGTGTGTGTGTGTGTGTGTGTGTGTGTATATAAATATACACTGAAACGCAAAAGAAACTTACCACTTGTTTGAAATGTAATAAAATTGTAACAGTTCAAAATAAAACAAACCAACAATTGCTAATTGAAACATTGGCATTTTATTGATGACATGTCAAGTTTTTGACCAAGATGCACCATCTCATAAGTTTGTTCTACAGTACAGAACAGCACAGGGTGCAATGTCAGTCCCCTTTCAATAGCGTGTGTGGCCACCATTGTTTTGGATACAGGCAGTGCATCGTCTGCGCATGCTGCCTACCAGTCTTTGGATGGATTGCTGCTGGATTCTGTCCCACTCAGTCCTCAATGTCTGAAGCCATCTGACTTATGACCATCTGCCTGTCCTGCCTTGCAGTGGTGACTCTTGGCCTCACTGATCGAGGTCTGTCATCAGCAGAGTTGTGGAGGGTGTCTCTTTCCACCAGGGCCGATATCGTCTGGTGTGAACAGCCAAGGCGACGTGCCACCTCACGGTAGCTCAATCCACCTTGCAGTATGCCCAAGGCACACTGCCGTTGATCCCTTAACAATCGTGGCATGTTGATTGAAATGCCTATTTTGCACTGGCTTTTTTAAAGCCAATATCAAGACATCACGTGCAGCTCATTAAAATCATCCCGTACCCCTTGGCTAATCACTGACAGTTAAAACGGCTGTTCAACAGCTGTGCTATGAAGTGACCATTGAAGGTTCAAGTGATCATCCGTGACCGTTTTGTCTGACAGTGAGGACACTATTGTCCACAAATAAGTTCACACATTTACTACTCGCAGTGTTATTGTTGATATTTGAAGGGTTAAAAGGTCATAAGTTTCTTTTGCGTTTCAGTATGTATATATATATATATATATATATATATATATATATATATATATATATATATATATATATATATATATATATATATATATATATATATATATACACACACACACACACAAGGAGCTGCAAAAGTAGGTATACAGTAATGAATAAAAGTACAGGCCTTACTGTATACCTACTTTTGCAGCCCCCGTATATATATATATATATATATATATATATATATATATATATATATATATATATATATATATATATATATATATATATAATATAAATTAAAAATTTATATACCTGTCAGAACAACATTCTCTGCTTTATGAGAAATTTTTATGAAGATGGTAGTGTTCATCCACTAAGCACATGAGACGTCATACAGTTGTTGTTGTTGTTTCATATGCAGCCTATGGCTGCTGGCTATGTCATTTTCTGGAAGCAAGGCTGATGCAATGCCCCTGTTACCAATAAGCTGGTACTCACTTTGCTGACCTCGGAAGGATGACAGGCTGAGTCAACCCACCTGGTATTATGTCAACAGCATGACAGAGGCTCAAACTCAAGACCCTAAAATCTTAAGCCAGCCACCTGAACCATTAACCCAACACCAGGCTACAAATCTTACAGTGAGGACACAAGAGACAATTACTTAAGCTATCACTGCTATTGATGATGACACATTGAAAGCAACAATGAGCAATGTACTGATTCGATGCAGGGAGAGCATCAATTATAATGGACAGTATTTAAAAGGTGTGATTTTTTTTTAAGTAGTAGAGCTGGGAATTGTGTACACTGCTATGATGTCAATCTCCCATAACTGTATTTCACTTAAGTACGCTAAAAACATGACTTGCTTTGTTCGGTCTAGTTTTATTCCAGAAATAGATGTGCCAGATATTAATGCCACACCCTGTATGATCGAGGACATTTTGGGTGGGATTTGGGGTGTGAGCATGAGGAAGGGGTTTTTCTAGGAATTTAATAATGCATTTAAAGTCCTTGAAGAAATTAACACAGAAGAAAAGGTTAGTGATAGTTGGAGCTTTCACAGGGTTAACCATTCCACCTGTTAACCCTTTGGTGCGCCATTTTTTTGCTCCAACGAAGGGTTAATGCCAGAAACGTCAGCTTCTACTTGCTTCCCACAGCAGACGGCATACTTGGATCAATGTTTGGTTGATTCCATCCATTGTTCCACCTATCTGTCGACCCAGATCATCACTAAACTTCATGAACAATAGTTCTTCATTCTATCACAGACGTCATTTCAGACAATGCTTTGATCCCTCTCTATCTCTATCTCTTTCCTTTATAAGGGGTGAGGCCCAAGCTTCTGCCCTCCCTTGACCACGATACTCCTCCACTTACAACTCTCCTCAGCCAACTCTCTTCACTCTCAAACCACCCCCACCTTATTGATATCCCTCCTCCCACAATCTTCCCATCTCAACCACGATCTACATTTTTTTCCTCCAACCTTGCTCCCTCAACCTATCTCCTCTTCATCATTCTCTCTTCCTCTATCCGCACCAAGTATCCAACCCACTTCAGCCGGCTTCTTACCAATCTCCCCGTCAAGCTCATCTGCATACCAATCTTCTCCCTCAGTTTATCCATCCTCCTTATTCCACCTCCTTCACTCTCACAATCCTTCTGACCCAGTTGTTCATCAAGTTTGGTGCTAAAATGTTTGAGCCAATTTCAAGAAAATGTTGCAGAAGTGAAAAAGTTGGGAAAAGCTAATCAACTTGATCGTAAGTGTGGACGAGGACCAAATATCCCAAACTTAATGACACTGTTGGTGGAATGGCCAAGAGGGTCACATACCAACAGTAGCTTGATCTATCACAGTCAAGCTGACAATTATAATTAATCACTAATGTTTCACATGTCTATGTGCTTTGGTAGCAAGAAGTCATCCAAAAATGATGTAAAAATTATTTATTAACTGCTTTTTCCCAATAAAACATCTTTCAGGCCAATACGTACTGCAATTGGGAATGGGTGGAGGAGTAGTGAGGGGGGGGGGTCATTCTTTCAAATATTTTTTAATAGGATTCATCGGTTATAAATAAAATCGTATAACCACTTTCAAGATACCGTGTGTCATCAGCTTTACAGAAAAATATGTTTATGGGGATGCCTAAAATGAATCTCGTTTTCTTCAGGGAGTCTTTGAGATCCATTCTCCTGGGAAATAAATGTGCAAAGATGTTGATGACTGCATCACGCCTGGTCTCTCAATCCTAATGTGTGTGGAGGAGTGTGATGGATAGCAGTCGCTTCTCTGTATGTGTATATGTATATATATATATATATATATATATATATATATATATATATATATATATATATATATATATATATATATATATACACATATACGGGTGTTGTATGTGGAATAGACAATGTATATCCCACATATGGCTGTGCTGAGTTGCCTCAATGCGTTCACATTGGCATGACGTCACTGGTAAAGTGCACGCAGGCTGAATTAGGAGAACATGAAAAATGTAAGGGATCACAGACTTAATTTGATTGCAGATGCGAGTATCACAGGTCTCTCATCTGAAAGCATCCTATGAAATGTAAAACTCTAAACAAAGTAAACACACAATTTACAGACTTGTCTTCTTCTCAATTACTCGCTCATGTCCATGCTCATAAGTCGAAACCACCAACCTCCCAGACTTAGAACAGAAACTCCGACTACTATTATGCCACCGAGTCTGGTTTAGAATCGCTATATAGATATGAGCATTGCAGAATTTTTCACTGAATCTGTTTATATTAATATACTGGAATAAGCTCCATGAATGGACAGATAATTATACGGATAAATGAATGTCCAGCACTCGGATATATGTAAAGTCCACAGTGAAAGCAATTTTATGAATGGTCGAATGACTCCGCTCTGACTCACTGGTGACAAGAAGGATATTTTTTATTTTTTATTCCTTGTTAAATAACTGGTCAAACTTTACATCAACAAAGATTGGACAAAAATCGAATGCCCCCATGGAGGAAATTTACCCGTGAAAAACAATTCAGAAAACGACGAGTTCAGTCCTACTCCAAAGATACACATATAAATAAAGATGAGAGGTGGGAAGTAGAGATGAAATAAAGTTGTTTCTTTGCTGTGGTTTAATGTTAAGTGAGTTTCACAAGGCGTTTGCCGAAGGCAAAGATTACCAAGCAGCAGTAGTTAATCGTTAACAGCTCAATGGCGTAAGGTCATGGCTCCGTGAGCATGTACTGTTGTAACTTCAGACACCACGGCAAGAGCTACAGATTCCAGAAGACAAATCAAAAGATCAGACTTTCTTTTTGTAGGTTGTCCTATCATAGTGCATTATATTGTGCAGAGGCAGCAGGGACGCACCAAGGAAGTCTAAGTTTCCAAACGGATTAATATACGAGATTAATTGTTGGGAGGGATCAGTTTGACTCTCGCGAGGAGTAGAGGTGTTGCGAATTTGGCAGGCACACATCCTTGGACAGGTGTACTTTTGGTTTGCTCGATGGCATCAGACTCACTGTGAAATGCCACTGAAAAGGATGATGCATATGCATAGCGAACTTAATTTTGAGATGTCTCCTCTGGGTTCAATTCCCAACCCGATTATAAAGTAACTGTCGGATTGTGCTCCGCAGGCGCAGGCAATACCAATATCTGCAAGCGTTGAATCACACAGTGCACCGTCCATATTAAGCCGGGTGTCTCGTCTGATCCCAAAAGCCGGTGTTTGTTAAAGATCCCATCGTGTCATTTGCAAAGAGTGAGCAAATTTTCACCAACTTTCTGAAGAAATTGCAGATTCCTGCCCAAACCACCCTCAATCGATATCGAGCATCTCCAGCTGATTCGTGAAATAATTCGGCTGAAAACGTTCCCAGGGCAGACCCCACAACTCAGTACGAATAATTGGAGACTTTGAAGAGGTAGTAGCAGTTTTATACCACCGAGGTAGTGTTTAAACTCGTCAGTTAAGCCGCACCATGAACATATTCCAGAATGTACGACGAGTTCTAATATCTCGGCGCATTATTTTTGCCCCATAACAGAACATAATTTCTATTGCTCAACCGAGTGATTCACACACAGATTGGGCTCATGATGGATGTGGAACCCCCCCGTTCAGTAACGCTCGTTTTTACGCATTTCATCGCCCGTTGTGCGGGCGCGAATTGAGCGAGCGCACCGCGTGGGCGACCTTGCCGCAGCATCGCCCCCGTGAGTCGCGCACGGACGATGAACCACGCCGGGAAAAAACGGTGTCCATTGAAGGCTCAGGAACGCTGGGTCAAGTGATCTCGGAAAGCGCAAGTCAAAAGAGTGGGTGATGCGTTCCTGGCAAGCTTGAGTCGCGTGGTTCTGTGCAGGGAAGGGCGCGCAACGAACTGACTCAAAAGACCTCTTCATCGGCGCTTCGCCAGTGCATCCGTCACAAAGACCTCTTTGAGCGGGAGCAGCGAAAGCAAAATGGAAAGGCGAAGCAGTCCAGCCTGGCAGGCCCATTGTGCACCCCCAATGGTGACCGGACTTCTTGTGCAGGTCCGCCTGCAACACGTGGCCTCTCTTGAGCCCACATAGTGCGAAATGCCAGGCCGAGCCCTTGGCCGTGAGCCACAAGGAAAGAACAGCTTCTCTGGCCCACCCACTTCCTACAGGTCTTGCTCCTCCCAGAGCCATTTTGCGATCGATTCTTCCCGCTGCTCTTGCCCACCAGCACACTATTCTGCTGTATACAAGTTGGGCATCCCAGTAACCATGGACTGGATGTACACAGACTAATACATCCAACAATTATCCATACTTAGCTGTCATGCCTATAGATAGAGAAAAGTATCTTTATTAAGAGTATTAGTATTCCACTGCAGAAGAACACACACACACACACACACACACACACACACACACACACACACACACACACACACACACACACACACACACACACACGTCCTACTGCCTGAGTACACGGGTACAGGAGAACAGAGATGGAAATACAGTTTCGAGAATGGGGGTTGGAGAGGGAATAGAGAGCGAGAGAGATAAACCTTAAAGTGTGTGCATTTGCTCGTCGAGCCTGGAAATTTCAAGGATTCGTTTTCAAATGAAAATCATCCACCTACCCAGAGCACTGCTGCAGCAATTTTGGAACTCATTCTTGCATGTCGTGAACGAGTCCATGATGTATACATTACAAGTAAAACCCTTGTGAACATGCCTAGACCACGTTTTATTTATTTATTTAGAGACAATTGACCTTCTCACTCACAATAAAGAATCGAAATCAATATACAGGTCTTTATGTAAAACTCCATTGTAGGCCAGATTGTTATAGAATACATATACAGTACAGTACTAAAGTTGTATTGGATGTAAAGGGCACAGCAGCCATTGTTGTGCAGTTCATTTATTATTTGCTGTTTAAAGTTAAAGTTATTTCCCTTTCTCGAGAAGCTAACAATAGCAAGTAATAGTCTTTTTTGTGTGCAACACTAAAGAGCCAAAACCTAACATCAACATATTGTATAACGTCATCAGTCAAATCGGAACGTCATTTCGTGTGGTTGAGATGTGTCCAGCACAGTCACAAATCCGTGAAAGCTGGCTGGACCTTTTTTGTGTCGGTGACAGCATCCGACCTACATTTTCGATCAATGTTGCATTGACGAGGAAAACCATGTTTGGTGACAGATTGCGGTTCTTCCCCTCCTTGTCACACTCCCTTTTGTCCCGTGGACATAAATCCGAATGGAGGCAGCTTACAGCATGCCAATTCCAAGGGCTGTCAATCGCGTGTTGCATTAGCACACGACGAGACAAACTTAATTCCGCGCTACGATGAGGTCCGCGGCTCTCTGCATGCTCGACTCGCGTCCAGGTAAATCCAGGTACGATGTTGGTCTCCGTCTGCATCGTATGTCGCTGCTAAGGCGGTTAATGCTGGGACGCAGATAAGCAGATTGCATTTGGCACAATTCAATACCTGTCTAGTTTTTCTCGACGGCAAACTTATCAGGAGTGACAGCTCACCAGTCATTGTGACGCGTGGCGAGAGGTCGTGTCTCACACGGTGGAAACGTTCCAACCGTCCATTGGGGTCTGCGGACGACTTTTTGAAAAGTCTAAGTTGAAACTCCATGTATAAAGTGTGTGTGTGTGTGTGTGTGTGTGTGTGTGTGTGTGTGTGTGTGTGTGTGTGTGTGTGTGTGTGTGTGTGTGTGTGTGTGTGTGTGTGTGTGTGTGTGTGTTGGATGTTGAAACACAGTTGGGTGCTGGTGTGGCAGGTGCGCGTTACACGCGCAGGGTGCAGAGAGAGGCGCCATCTGCGGAGAGCCATGGATCGAAGACCCTGGTGCGGTAGCGCAGGAGCGGTCGATTGCAACAACATGTGTATATATATATATCTGCGATGTGCAATCACCTGGCCCAGATGACTTTGCTGTCGTCCTCTGACTTATTGTCGCCTGTATTGTGGATCTCCCAAAGCATAAAGCAACGTCGATCCGACGCTACCATCAATCGGAGGACGATGTGTGCACGGCACCAGACTAGATCCAACAAGTTGTAAGTCCTTCACCATTCGCTAGTATTACACAAAGCACATCGGGTTTAAAAAGAACGGGTGTTCAATATATATATATATATATATATATATATATATATATATATATATATATATATATATATATATATATATATATATATATATATATATATATATATATATATATATATATATATATATATATAAATATATACGTTGACCTCTTCACCTCCACCCATCTACCTCCAAATTAACAAGTCATGCAGATCAGCAAGCAACTGCACCGTGTACACTTTAAAAACAACATGCTCAGTGTGCTGAAGTTCATCAACAACATCCTTATACACACATGCATGTATACCTGGGTCATCAAACGATCGGCTCCGGTCTTCTCTTCATCCTTGAATATGATATCTGGGTTGTAGTTGGCTGTGAGCTCACGAAAGCGGGTCGAGCTGCGCGTTATTTTGCCCTGCACCCTCCCGCTCGCCCCGAGGGTCTTCTCCACCACGTTCGGGACGAACTGTTTGTAGGTGAGCGGACTGAGTTTCCGGGAAAACCTCCTGCGTCCGTATCCGCGTCCGGGGCCGCAACCCACGGCGTGATGGGCGCACAGGAGAGCGAAGCACAAGCAGCGTGGCCAGGAGATTCCTACAAACGCCATGTCTGTCCAGGGTGGTCGAGCGCAGACCCGACGCCGGTAAGAACCGCACCGTCAGGAAACGTCAGCAACGCACCGTCCTGAACTCATGTATATGTATAAGTATATATGTACATATATGTATATATATGTATGTGTGAAGGTATCGATGAGTATATCACAGCGAGCATGCGGCGCGGTCAAAAGTGAAGGTGAGAAAGAGGAAGAAGAAGAAGAAGAAGAATTGAGGTAACTGGAGAGAAGCAAGAAAACGATGTTCCCACATTGCTTGAGTGCGAGAGAGGAAAGAAGAGGCTTCCGAGGGACGTTTCCTCACCACGCCCGCGGGCAAGGATGATAAAAAAATTTCTATATACATTTATATCTTACTCCGCCGTGCCAAGGATCGGAGTCCCAAGCGCAGTGCGATTGGCGGAGTCGCGTTTTCCCACCTCCTCCCCTCGCTGTCCCTCAACCCCGCGCGCGCTCGAGCACGTGTCGCATCTTCTTTTTCTTCTTCTTCTTCTTCTTCTTCTTCTTCTTCTTCTTCTTCTTCTTCTTCTTCTTCAACACCTCGATGACCTCGATGAAGACCTCGCGATTCCAACGGACGCCGCTCACGGCACGCTGGCCCGGTGCACACGGAGTGAGCCGACCCGTGAGCTCTCAGCGCGCGACCTAATATAATTAATTAATAATAACCCACGCGTAAAGCTGTCAAGTCGCCTTGTGTGCACCTGGGCAGAGGGTAAAGACCTATTTTCTGAAAAACAAAACAAAATTCCGACTTATGACGTGAAATCCAGAGTGCAAGGCTTGCTAAATGACTCGTTATCAGGTAGGACAGGTGGCACTTTTTCTTGTCATTCAAATGTTTCGGGAAACATTCAGGTAATAATTCCATCCCACAGCATTCCTCACTTGACGAGCTGGGAAGTTTGGGAAAGGTCAGGTACAAATGATGAGATCAGGGACATTTATTTGACTGGCACTTCCACACAACTCGATCTTAAATGAAAGTCGTTGTTAAACCTCAATGTTGCTCTGTGATGGACCCCCTTGTGGTGGACCCTTTCAGCGCTGATGATGACTATATACAGAATTGTCGGTAGAGGGCAACAACCCGCAACTTCACCTTTTTCTGTTCAACCTCACTTCAATTAATTGTGTTGATCTATTTTTGAAAATTTAATAATACCAATTAATAGTGATTATAATAAGTGGATAAGCTGATATCTGTTGTGTGGGTACTCACTATGCGTCTCGACTGTCAATCCCTAACCAGGGTCCAGGACGGCCCCGAATCTCCAAAGCATTCTTATCTCAAACGCTGCAAGCAGAAATAGCCCTTTCCAAGCGCTATCAGAGCAGGACCGCAAACTGAACATGGGCTTTGAACACAGCTTAACCTGGACACTGCCAGAGACGATCTACAATAGCTAAGCTCCATCAAACCCGAGCCCTCAATGTATAGTAGTATGTACTCAAATAGTTCCCTCCGCACCCTCCCAAAAATCCTCTATTACAAACCTAGCTATCACCTTCTGTCCATTTGTTAGTCATTGACTGTCCAATGTGAGACACACACACACACACACACACACACGCACACACGCACACAAATTATTTAATGGCTCCGATTATTCACATGTTCTTGTGGGATTGGCAAGAAAATATTGTGAGCCCAAAGTCATTGATGGACCAGGTGAGCAGGCCAGGGATTTGAGTGAAGATCCAAGAGTTTTAATTTGTGCCAGCGATAACTCGTCCATTCTTTTTAAAAGACAGAGAGATCTTCAACGTCCACCACCAACCAGTGGTGGGAGACAGGTCATCCAGCTTAATGTACACATAGCATGCACAATTATGCTTTACTCTGCATGCAAAACACTGGTTAGTAGCTGGATCGACAGTGCAGTGGCAAGTCCGCATACCTCTGTGCTTTCATAACAGGTGTGTGTGTGTGTGTGTGTGTGTGTGTGTGTGTGTGTGTGTGTGTGTGTGTGTGTGTGTGTGTGTGTGTGTGTGTGTGTGTTTGTGCCTATAATCATGTGTATAAAATATGTATTGTCATTCCATGGCAATGCTATATATATATATATATATATATATATATATATATATATATATATATATATATATATATATATATATACATATATATATATTTATATATATATTGTTATGGATCTGGAAACCATTTGCATTCAACATACAGGTCCCAAAAGTCAGTTATCCCGTTAAGTACATGTGTAGTCAGATCCCTTTCCTTTTGTCTCATGGGAGAATCAAAAACGTGCGTTGCGACTTCTTTTAGTTCGGTTATTAAATCTTTACATCTAACAACCAACAAGCCATCTGCATGACCCCTCAGCCCGTCACGATCCACCGCCAACCGGCTGCACCACCAACTTACCGTTGCAGCGTTATGCTGTTGCTCATCGGGTTTGACCCCGCGTGGAGGGAGTAGTTGGGGTTTCTCGGCGGGGGCCAAGGCCCCGCCCCGGAAAGGTGGGCCGTAGGACCCTGTCCAATGAGGGGCGGACAGCGAGGCGTTTTTCGCCAAGAGTCCCTCCCATGATGGGAGGAAATGTATCTCCGAGATTCTCTGAGTAAGGAGTTTTCACGGTGGCTGGGTCAGGCAGTTTTTGTTCACGGTGGCTGTGAGCAGTCTGGTTCGTTCTTCACAGTGGCTGTTATGGGGAGAGGAGTTCTGTGGACCCCGACTATTCGCCACGCGAGCTCTGCCACGAGCCACGAGTCCCACACGTGCGACTGGGACCAAACCGACGACCTTTGGCAGGTGCCGCACTATAGAACACGCTTTCCCTCCGACAACCAGGTACCCACCGAACTCTGACCCCCAGCTTGTCTATCTTCACGGCTGTGAGGGTCAAATAAAGACTCGGGTTTCTTTTCTTTTTTGTGTGTGTGTCTGCGTGTGGGCCTGCCTTTAAGTAAAACTGAATAAGTGTTTTTGCTTATTGTAAATATTTCCCTGCTTGCATATTCGTGCCAAGTCTTGCCTTTGTCTTTATTTACTGTTAATAAATTTATTAGAAATGTTCCCAGTCCATTTCTGTCCCTTCTTACATTGGTCTAGCATGGTCCGGGTCTGAGTATAAGTGGGGTTTCATCCCCGATTATCCGTTCATTCCAGCTTTGGAACGGCTTTGGCAGTTTCCGCTCGGCTACACCCGAACCGGAGTTGGTAGTCGGTAGTTGGAACTCTACCACAGTCGGTAGAGTGATCCAGTTTGAGCAAGACGTGCCGAGGGTGTGGTTTCCCCGGTAGTCAAAATCTCGTAATTAATTAGGTTAATTGGTTATATACAAATGGACCCTACGCTACGCGGTTGAGATATTGGCGACCACGGTCGGTTAATCGACCTGCCGGCTCACGGAGTTATCCGAGCGACGGCCTACAATTCCGGGGAGATTGGTGGGAGACGACGGAGCTTTCCCCACCTAGCGGTCGTTCTCGCCACTGGCCCCCAGCCCACAAATATATATATATATATATATATATATATATATATATATATATATATATATATATATATATATATATATATATATATATGTATGTACGTACATACAGTGAAGAAGAAAAAACTACTGCAAACAGTGAAGAAAGAAAGTGAAAAATCTTTTTTTGTTTAAATCTAAAAAAAGACTAAAATCTTGTCAAGTGAGAAGATCGATGTCTTCAGATTGTGAGAGTATCATGTTGAAATAGTGGAAAGTTTTATCTTCCTGGGTTCTAAGATTGAAGTGAGTGGAAAATGTAGAGTAATTAATCGACTGTTTGTGTTGGGCAGAACAACACCGTAAGAATTGACAAAGATCTAGAAAGAGAAAGATGTGACAAAACAAACCAAGAGGAGGCTGAGAAATGCTCTGGTGTTTCAGGTTGTAATGTATGGATGTGAGTCATCGACAGTGAAAAAGAAAGAAAGGAAGGAGATTGACAGTTTTGAAATGTGGTGTTGGAGACGAATGATAAAAAATTCCATTAAATGTAAGAAGAACAAACAAATCAGTGATTGAAGAAATTAGACCTCCATGTACATTAGAAGCACTGATGTGAAAACAGAAACTGTCATACTTTTCGGTTTAGACATATCGTGTGTGCAGAAAACAAATGTCTGGAGAAACCAACCATGCTGGATATGATTGAAGGAAGAAGAGCTGGAGGAAGACCTTGTAAGAGCTGGATGGATGAGTGTGTCTCTGGATGGATGCTGCAACCAAACTGTCTCTGCCAGAGCTTCAGGAAACAGTAACATGGTGATATTTGAAGAAATCTGATCATGAATGTCACTAGAAGTCAGATATGACAACATAAAAAGAAAGAAATATTTACATATATTTTAATATAAAAATATATATGAGGGATTAGTTGATTAGGTGAGAGCTGATTGACTATTCCCTCCATTCACAGGTGAGAGATGTGGGTGGGTCTTTCTTTATTATTTATATATTACTGCTTTTGATGTTTGCACGTGGTAGATGCTTGGGAGTCTCATTGGTATGCATTGCTGTCTGTGCTGTTGCTGATGATTCGTCAATTAGCGATGAAACTGGTCCAGCAGCTGAGGGGTGTGTTGCATTGGGATTCTCATGTGTGTACTATGTGTGAACGTCTTTATAGCTGTGGGGGAACTCTGGAAAGGGTTTGATGTAGCAAAGCATTTACCTTGTGTAGGCCTTCTTGGTTGCTTTATGCAGCAGTTTTGGCTCGAAGAGTGTGGGAGGTGTCAATTTATTTATATAATCCTAGCCACCTGGGTTTAGTTGAATCGGTGAGAGATGATTGGCTGTTCCCTCCATTCATAGGTGAGAGATGTGGGGTCTTTCTCTGTATATATATATATATATATATATATATATATATATATATATATATATATATATATATATATATATATATATATATATATATATGTATATAATATATATATATATATATGTATATATATATATATATATGTATATATATATATATATATATATATATATATATATATATATTGTTGCGGTTCTTTGAACCACATGCATCCAACAGATAGTGGTCCCAAGACAGTTATTCCATTATTATAGGTGTAGATAGTCACTTTCCTTTTGTCTAGTGGGACAATGGGGGCGTGCATTGCGATGATCTCATAGCTTGGTTTGCTTACATCATTTTTTCTTCATTTCGTCCTTACTCTTCTTTTCTGATTATTACTGAGGTAAATCTGAGCCACGTGCGCCTTCGCTGTGAGATGGGCCCTCACGGAGGCCAGCGCGTGCGGCGCCGCTATGAGGAAATGATGATACACGAGCATTAACAGCGCAGAGCCCTCGTTCCCAAGTGAGTCCTCAACCCAACATGTGCGGCAAGTCATACAGTGCACTTGGCAGTTCGGGATTATTGGCTCGAGCTTCCGATGATCTGGGGAAGATTGCCGGTTGCATTAAAAGGCATACAAATGAATATCTCTAAAGAGGCTGCATGAATGGTGTTTTTCACAACACAGGAAACGCAGCCAGCACGACGCCCACGCTGCACGAAACGCGTACGGAGGCCGATAAAGGCGACTCCACGCCACGTTGGGCGGGATGCGAGTGTGCGAAGCTCCCCTGCCGAAACCCCTATTTCACAAGTAAAAATAACTGTCGGGTTATAA
Organism: Eptatretus burgeri; assembly: GCF_056783735.1. NCBI lineage: Eukaryota > Metazoa > Chordata > Myxini > Myxiniformes > Myxinidae > Eptatretus > Eptatretus burgeri. Next base: position 74,222,519 of record NC_140963.1, on the reverse strand, counting down.
GTATTCAATAATCTGGATATCCAGGGACTACTTCAATCACCAAAAATAGAAACTAGGAGAAACGATCTGGTTTAGAGACTATTACAATGCAATTCATAATATACTAAAATGCTTCAAATGTGAGTTGGACCTTTGTTACTTAAAAGCAGTCGTGGATGTAGATTAATCATTTTTGAGAGAAACTGTCATTAAAGTGTAGCTTACAAATACCAATAATCACGTGTTTCGTGGCTTAATGCATGGGTTGAAAATCAAAATGAGAAAACTAACCGACATGTGAGATATCAAGAAGGAAATGATGAGATTCTTATCAAATTTTAATTGTATGGTGTTCAACTTATGAAAATAAATTATGATTTCCAGCCAACAAAAACACCAAAATTGTTGCAATTTGCACATGATTATCTCTGCAGTATTATCAGGACCGCAGGTCCTGAAGCTCATCTGGATCAGGAGGAACAGTCAATGACGTCATAAAATATTGAAATTTTGTTCATACACAGAATCTGGTCACCTGATTGGTTGAATGAAAGGCCTCTCGATGCTGATTGCAGCAATGCATGTTTACAGGTCATGTACTTACAGGTTACAGGTCATGTTTTTGGCCGAGGGCTTGGCAGTGCTGTTGAAGCAATATCCCCTGTAGGTTAAGGCAGGAACTATTTTTTTTTTTAGCGTTTTTGACTTTATTTCAACCCATTAATGAGCGCAGATTTTGATGCAGTCAATATATACCTTCGTTAGGCTTCGAATATGAAGCTTGTGGCCAAGTATCATGAAAATCGTGTGCTTGGTTCAGGTGATAATGACTGAAGTGTTTACAGACCCACTCACTGACTGACTGGCTTACCTACGGACACTGCTACACTGCTCGATCGGATAAGCTCACCGGGCTAATGGCCAGGTGAGCTAAAAATGCGACGGTGTAAAAGGTAATAATCGATTTCCTTTGTTGGAAAACTAATAATCGATTTACTTGGACCAAAAATTAATGTCCTTTTCATCCTAAAAGTGGCCGTTTTAAAAGCCCTCTTTTGATGGAGGGAAGAGGAAAGAAGTGGAATTTTGGAGTTTAATGCTGTGGTCCAATGGTACCATTTAGTATTGTTATTATTATTCTATGAGAGCAGGACCCCTTTAGAATAAAGTTTGATGGACATGGAAGGAGCACACAAAATTATACATAGTAATACTTCTCAAATCAATAGAAAAATATGTAAGAGTACGTGGAAGGAGGACACAAACGATAACAACCACAGCCATGACGACAGCAGCAACAACATTAAGTATGTGCTATATAATGTCCTTTTTCGTTTGTTTCACTTCAACTTACATTCTCATTGAGACTCACCGATCAATATGCAATATGCTTGTGAAGTGCAACATGATGTCTATTTATTAATCCCAACGGTGAAGTGACATTTAGGCACAGCTAGTACTTTGAAAAATGATGGCAATATAGTTTTTGAAAATTGGCCTACGTACAAGCTTGTTCTCTATTCAAGGCCATCCTCTTTTCAGAGCATCAGTGCTTAGTCAGGGCACTCAATAGATAATAGACTGGGTAATTTACTGATGCTCTTTCCAGTGATAGCAAAACTACCCATTGTATTTTCTCAGGGCAAGAATTTGGAATTTGGCCAGGCTACTGGCATGCAATGGCTCCTTTCGAAAGGTATCACAACATATATATATATTATGGTTCACCTTCAAACGCGAGCATAAAGGATACCCGGCTTCACGTTCCTCCACAGGATGGTCCATTCATTGATTCAATGCTCTGCCAAGAAAAGCATCTCAAGACAGTTTATTGTCGGGTCAGAAATCAAGCCTAAACGACACACCTCACAGGTAAGTAGCTAAATATACAAGGAATTTTAACACAGAGGAGGCCATTAGGCCCATCATGCCTGCACATAAAAAAAAAAAATCAACGTGTTGTTTGTGAGTTTGAAACAATGCAGGGCTGTATAGCAGTTAATACACCCATACGTATGTATATCACGTGTTTTTATTTTATATACCTTCATGATATAACATTGCCTCTGCAGCATCAAAAAGCAGACAGGGTGGTTGAGGAGTTGATAGAAGAAGCGACCTTGGTGAACCAGACGCATCCGCCTGGGTGACACGGGTCGCGGGAGCTGCCGAGAGAGCTGTCGCTATGTGTTCGTACACACAAATGCCATGAGAAAGACTTTTCAGTCTGAAGGGAAATCACACAAATACACAGAGATGGATGGAATGGAAGACCAATAAGGAACCTGAAGAAGTAAAGAGCAAAGATGGAGTCATCAGGAGGAACCTGCGTTGTTATTGTTGCTACAAAACCAGCTTCCTCACCCTCCGTTATATTTACCTCATTTGTGGAAACACGACAATATCAGATACCGTCTAGTTATTACATAGGCCAAAATTTCTCCATATTTGCAGATGGAATTAACAAATAAGGCTACATAACAACAACAACAACAAAAAACATTTGTGTACGTAACAAAAATACATTGTTTGCACAGTGAAGCATTATACCACTTTACAGGTGAGCAACAAAGAAATTGGTGATATACATTTTTGTTTAACCACATTAATCATGTCACTTCCTTGGACATGATTGTTTTTTTTGGAACTTACACTTTATTTCCATGTTTTTTTGTGTATACTTTTACATCAGTGGGAATACACGGAAGACAAGTAACAAGCAGATCTGTCAAACATCACCAATGTATTTTGAAAGATGACTTGTTTCACTTCATAAGTTGGTTCTCCCATCTATAATATGTGAAAGTTGAAAATCCCATGGTATATCTTTCACAAGACTACAGGTATATGAAATCATTTTTGTATGTCATCTCTAAAATTATATACCTAAATGAATCAAATTTGTAATTGAATTATTTAAGTTTCATCATCCTGTGGAAACTGCACCTCCTTGACTTGTCACGTGACAAGCACCAGCACTGATAGATCAGGGAGGATTGATCCCAATGGGAAGATTTTTAAATTCACCACAATACTAACACAAAGTACATATCGTCAATCTTGTGAAAGATATACCATTGGATCTTCATATTGTCAATATTGGGAAAGATTTACCACGTGGGATCTTCATGGGGTTAATCTTGGGAAAGATGTACCATGGGATGTTCATGCAGTCAAGCTTGGGTAAGAAAAAACATTGGATCTTCACATCATCATCTTGGGAAGGATAAATGATGGGATCTTCACATCGTCAATCTTGGGAAACATAGACCCTGGGAGAGATACCATGAGTACTTCAACAATCACGTTTTTGCAGATGGGAGAGCTAACTTAAAGTGAACTAAGTAATATTTCAAGAGTGATGAATAACAGATTCATGTGTGACATCATCACTTTCACTTGGAATTCGCAATAAAATTCCACCAGTGAGCCAAAAAAGGTGACAAGATCGGAATCCATGATGAGGACTTCAAATTTGACAGCAATTTACTGGATTTAAGTTTACTGTTGTAAAAGTGACTGCAATTTACAACTTTCTCGTGGAAATTATTCCTATATATGTTTTAATGAGTCTAACAATAAAGCATATTCACTGTCTGAGGATACTTTGAGGAAAGTAAAGATATCAGAGGTTATTTATACAGTATGTTGGCAGTGACAATCAAGAATGTCGAGGTATACTTGAAGTGGCCTATCATAAGACTATTGTAGTCACGTTAATTTTATGATCAAAACGGTCTAACCGGATGGTGCATGACCTGGGTTCCATTACCAACCTGACTATTACAAATCAGATTGGTGCTTCACAGGAAGGGCTTGCCAGCACAAAGTGCACTGTATATCAGATAGACCTTATTCTGTGATCCTTCACTTCACTATCCGAAAACGTGGACCAACATCTATCCTCTCATCCCAACTCTCTCTTCCTCATATGTGGTGACTTCAACTGTCATCATGCCAGTTGGCTGGGTGTGGGTACCTCTCTCACCTGTCATGGCACTTCAGCAAAAGAATTCTGCGACTCATTGGGACTGACTCAATCGGTCAACTTCCAGACCGGGATCTCAAACAATGGTACTCCATCTCTTCTGGATCTGATTTTGACCAATTTCCCTGAAAATATCTGCTGTTCTTCCTTTGCTCCAATTGGTTCATCTGACCACACGCTTATCAAAGTGGACATCTCCCTGGCTGTTATCAGAGAACCACCTCAGCGCCGTCGAGTCTGGAATTTCACTCAAGCCGACTGGCAGGGTCTCCAAGCAGCCATCAAACTTATAGACTGTCTCCCATCTCTGCTTCCTCCGACATCAACTTGTCCTGGGAATTCTTTCAAAGAAACTTGCCCTCTCTCATGCACAGACTTATCCCATCTCCTCTTCAGTTATCCTACCATTCCTCCTGCCCATGGTACACTGAAGCTTGTAGCGAGGCAGCTGTCCTGAAACAACTTGCCTTCCTGTCATGGAAGACTAAGCCAACTGAAGGCAATCTCAGTTCCTTCCACAAAGCTCAGAACAAGTGTGTGTTTACCCTGAGGAGAGGCAGAAAACGACATCTTTCTAATCTCAAATCTGAACTCTCGAACCTGTCTCCCTCCTCCAAATCCTGGTGGCATCGAGTTAAGTCTGTTTCTGTTGTATGTTCCCCCTCCATCCCCTCCCTTATCTCAAATGGCCCGACAGCTGACACTGCACGTGAAAAGGCTGAATGCCTAAACTCTCTGTTTGCTTTTAAATCTGGTGTCCCAAACCCATCGCTTTCTATACCCACCTTACCCAGTCACACCCAGCTGTTCATGGACTCTGTGTCCTTTTCCCCTGACAAGGTGGAGAGCTTGCTGTCAAACCTCGACTCAGATTCTGCAACTGGTCCAGACGGCATCAGACCACATGTCCTAAAAACCTGCTCTGCTGATCTTGCTCACCCTCTCTCTGTTCTATTCACCCTCTCATTTGCTCAAGGTCATCTACCTACTGCTTGGGAATCAGCAAACATTACCACTCTGCATAAAAAAGGTGCAATAACAGATCCCTGCAAGTACAGACCAATCAGCCTTCTCCAAATTATCAGCAAGGTTATGGAATCCATCTTCGCTTCAGACATTAAATCCTTCCTCTTCTCCAATGGCTTGATTTCTCATCATCAATTTCGATTCAAACCAGGTCACTCTACTCTGGATATGCTGCTTCTGCTGTTCCAACAATGGATGGAGATCCTCAATGCCGGACTTTAAATCAGAGCCATCTCCCGAGACATACCACATGTCTTCGTTACACTCTGGTACCCTGCCCTGCTCACCAAACTCTCTTCCTATGGTATCCAAGGACATCTCCACTCGTGGCTTGCAGAATTCCTCTCCTGTCACAACCAACGTGTGACTCGATGGAGTTCTCTCATCCCCTCTTCCTGTCCAAGCTGGAGTTCCTCAAGGTAGCGTTCTGGGCCCTGTTCTTTTTCTGGTTTTCATCAATGATCTCTCCGACTCTCTGGAAAATCCTCTTTATCTCTTTGCTGATGACTCCACCCTCTGCCGTACCATCTGTCATCCCTCAGATTGGCAAGCAGCAGCTTCTTCACTCTCTGCAGATCTGGATAAAATCACAAACTGGTCCAACATGTGCAAGATGTCTTTCAATCCGGACAAATCTCACACTCTCACGATGTCTCTTCGAAAGGACCGTTTAGAAACCCCCCCCCCCCCCATTCACTTTCTCAACAATCCTCTGGAAGAAGTCCTTTCCTTCAAACTTCTGGGTCTCACTATCTGCCATGACTCTTCCTGGGAAAGCCACATTTCAAACCTCGCCTCCAAAGCCAGTTGCCGACTGGGAATCCTCCGTCGTGTAAGGTCTTTCCTCGGCCCACCTGAGCTCCTGACCACATACAAAGCTTTTGTCTGCAGCCTGATTGAGTACTGTTCTCTCCTTTGGGCTGGTGCTTCCTCCTCTCACCTTTCTCGACTTCACGCTGTGGAAACCAAGGCATTTAGGATCATAGATATCTCCCGGAATGAGGCCGAGTCTGGGTCTCTCACTCTCACCACAGGCAGGCCGATGGTCTTTTTGTCTTCCACCATCTCCCCTCTGGCCTTGCTCCTCCTGCTCTGTCTGAGATATATCCCCCCCCCCACCATATTTCCTTAGGGCGCTCAATCTCCGCCATAAACCCCATTCTGGTAAAATCCCCCATCGTCATCGTCAATCGTCATCCCCCATCTGGTGAAACTACCAAAATCAAGAATCGCTGCTCAACTTCACTCTTTCATTCATCTTTTTTCCCCCACCTTTGGAACAAACTCCCACACTCTCTTCAATCCCACTCTTCCCTCCAGGTCTTCAAAACAGTTGTTCACCACCATCTCTTATCTTCCCCCATCCAAAACCATTACTTTTTCTACCCCCGCTAATGCACCCGAAACCCACCTCCTTCAAATTCCCTGCTTTCCTTCCTGAAAGCCCCCACATGTAAGTACCTGAAAGTCCCTGTAGTGTCCATTTTGTTTACCCTGTGTATCCCACTCCCTTCCAAAGATCTTTTCATGCCTCTGTTCCCCGCTGTTTTTTCCTTCCCTCTCCCGCCCCTCTTTTCTCCTGCTCCCTCTGTTGTGTGTTTCTGTGTGTTAGCTCTCATTCGAGCCTCAGCAGTGTTTTCACAAAAAAAATCATGGTTTTGGATGGGGAATGATCTGAGATGGTGGTGAACCGCTGTGAGCAGTGATTCTGGATTTTGGAAGTTTCACCAGATGGGGGATGACGATTGCCTGTGTGTGCCACACAGAAACCTGAGGGATGATCGTGGCTCGCATGTGCCCTGCAGAAATAAGGTATGACTTTGGACAAAGCACAGAAAGAGCAGAGGGTGCAAGACCAGAAATGAAGCAGTAGAAGAAAGAGACCGCAGATATGTCTGCATCGGCAAAGTGATAAGTCCATGGACTCAGCTTCATCACAAGAGATTCCAATGGTCTTGAAGGCCATGTTTTCCATGGAATCAGCCTGAGAAATGTGGGGCATGAGAGCAAGCCCAGAGGGGGAGCAGTACTCCATGAAGCTGTGGATGAAAGCCTTGCTTGTAGATTGGAATTCAGGTGTGCCAAGGAAGGATTTTGTTTCATGGAGGATGCCCAGTCAGCGATTGGCTTTGGAAGCCAACTTGGAAATGTGGTTTGCCAATAAAGATCTTGGCTGATGGTGAGACCCAGGCGTTTGGGTGATTGAACTTCCTTAAGAGGATTGTTCAGAAAGTATATGGGAGTGTTTACCTGACAGTCCATTTGGAGAGAGAGCGTGAGAATGAGTGTGAGATATAAATGTATATATATATATATATATATATATATATATATATATATATATATATATATATATATATATATATATATATATATATATGTCAGGATTGAAAGACATATTCCAAGTGTTTGACCAGCTTGTGATGTTTTTTTTCAAGTTCTGAAGAGAGGGCACAGGCTGCTGTGTACCTATCTGAAGGTTGAGGGATTTCACAGCAGAGGGTCTTCAGCAAATGGATAAAGAGGGTTTTCCAGAGAGTCAGAGATCAGTGATGAAGAATATAAATAGGACTGGGCCCAGAACACTACCTTGGGGCACTCCAGCCTTGACAGGGAGAGCAGATGAAAGGATTCCGTTGAGAGCCACATGTTGGTTACGAGAGTAGAGGATGGCTCAGAGAGTAGTATTCTCCCAATCCTGAAATGTCTACCTTCCACAGATGAATCGATTCCTTCCTCAAAGCGAAAAGTGGGTGTTTTACCAGAATCTCATATCTTTCTCCACCCCCAACCCATTGAACCCACCTCATCTAACCCTCTTGCCTGCAGGTTGTGTGTGTGTGTGTGTGTGTGTGTGTGTGTGTGTGTGTGTGTGTGTGTGTGTGTGTGTGTGTGTGTGTGTGTGTGTGTGTGTGTGTGTGTGTGTGTGTGTGTGTGTTGTTATGGTTCAGGGGTGGGGGGATTCAGACAAGTGATGTCAATCATTGTCCATAACCAGTTTGGGTTTTCGCACCCTACTCTCGACAGCCAAATGTTCGGCGACATTCATTGTTTCAAACACTACCTGGGTTCCTTCACAGCTAACATTCTCTCGCTCTCTCTCATTATTTTTTTTGCTCTTTTCCCTTGCTTGTTGTGTCTCTGTGGACCACTGTTGGTCCATTCCATTTTACACTCTCTTTATCTTGCTTTTCATGAACCTAAATTTTGAATACAAAAAAAGGTTACGCCAACTTCAAACAGCAGAAAAGAGTTAAAAAGTGGCCAATGCTTCATTTTTCAATTGAAAGGGAAAGCTTATTCTCATCTTTTTGTCCGTTTGTTCTTCATTGAATGCTCTTTTGAGAACACCTGGAAAAGGAACCAAATTCATGGCATGTTGGGCGAATCCACGCCTCCTTTTGCACACTGAGAACCAATTGAGGTCTGTCAACAAGACGTCTTGATGTGCCCATATTCAGTCATCTTTGCACTTGAAACATATATATATATATATATATATATATATATATATATATATATATATATATATATATATATATATATATATATATATATATATATATATATATATATAGTGTTTCACTCATGGTGGCAATTGAGGATTTCTGGAAATTTGAACACCTGCATAGTATAAAAAATAATTATGAGTCAATTGGGACAGGTTGGGGATTTTATCGTGTCTCATATTTTTGTGTCTGGCAATGGCTTTGGACAATCGCTTGCTCAATATTGCAACGTGTAAAGCAGAAAGGCGTAAATGAGCATTAAATTATCACCCGTTTGCTCAAAATAATAGCAGGATATATGAGTAGAGATGATGAATGTAATGGTGCTGTTAGTTCTACACCACTGTAATCAACTGCGCTGGAGCGAATGTAAAGTCACATCACTGCCTGTCATTACATGGAGTGTATGGACTCTTCCACTTACAGCCGTTCTGCGTGTCCTCGATGTCTTTCAGCATAGCGGACTCCGCACTACAGCCCAAACAAAAATATTCTACTTGCTAATCATCACCGCGTGGATCTTTGTAGGGACCACAAATCCATGTTATTTTAAAACTTTGGATGTTTTGTAAATAGTTCACATTTTAATTACACCTGTTGTGTGCATGTATAGAGAAAATGGCATGTGTGTCTGATGAGCCTGTTTTGTTGCAGTGATATGTTGAAAGAAGGTCGTATTTATGTATTACGTACGCAAAATGGCAGAATCTGTTCCACTCTCCTCTCCTTTCTTCTCTCATATCTCCTTCAGACCTAATTTTTCAAATCAATTTCCCTTCCTTCCCTTTCGATCATGTTTACATAATATTTAGATGACCGTGTAGATGGCAACTTTTTATGCAAGCTTTCATTTTCACTCAAATGGCTAGATTGGGGGTCAATATGCCACCATCAAGAAAGGAAGGGTGAGATCAAAGGGCAGAGGAGCTCCTTCTGAGCCAACAGCCATCCATGTCTAGTGCCAAACTGTGTCTGCGGACGTCCTCCTGCAGTTAGGTTACTTTTTGTTCGGAGGTTGGTAACAGGATTTGCACTCCGGCCACCGTAAAACCCTTCATTCCACAAAACATTCCAAAAGCATTAAAAAATCTGAATATCCACTCCGTGGGAGTACCTCCTATGCAGCTTCCCTTCACAGGGCAGCTCACCAGATGATGGGATTGGGGCAAAGCCTTTGGGACCCACAATCTTTGATGATAGGATGGAAACCACGGGGTAACATTCCACGGTCAGATTGCGGGAGAGTGTGTCGGGGTGGTGCTGGGGTGTCGTCCACCAGACGGCAGTCTCCTTGGGTTAACCTGAGGAGGTCCCTTCGGGTGGGTGCCTGGACTGTCCTATCCCAAAGAGAGGACGATCACCTGTCTCTGTTATCATCTGAGCTCAAGCGTTTGGACATTGGTATTGCAGCACTCTGAGGTTCGGAGACGGATTGCGGCGAGATCATGGCGGGTGGTTACACCTGCGATTAGTCTGTTCGATCTGATGGTTACCATGCCCAAGGAGTTGCTGTAGTTGTGTCCAGTAAGCTGACTCCAGTGATAATTGAGGGAACACCGGTCAACGAGCGTATTATGAGACGAAGGATTCGTCACTCCTTGGATGTCATTTCTCTGGTCTCTGTATATGCTCCGACTGAAGCGAGTGATCTTGCCGTGAAGGACGCATTCTATTCCACGCTTGAGTCTATGATTGATCAGTGCCCCAGGCAAGACACTCTTCAAGTCTTGGGGGATTTCAATGCATCAACTGCAACTGATAGGGATGGTTATGAGATGGTGTTGGTTCACATGGGTCTGGGACTGTGAACCTGAGTAGCACGAAGTTCCTTGACTTTGCAAGGTCATGGACTTAGGGTGGCTGGTTCATGGTTTCGGCGCCCACAAGCTCATCGCTGGACTTGGTATTCCAATGGTGACAGTGTGGTAAAGGAGATTGACCATGTGCTCGTCGATGGTCAATGGAGGATGATCCAGAACTGCAATGTCTACCGGAGTGCTCAGTTCCTCAATACTGACCACTGGCTTGTTGTAGCAATTGTTAAGTTTCAGCTTCAATCCACGAGAATGGTACCATCCCAGCCTAGGCTGGATGTTGGCAAGCTCAAGGATGAGAGGGTTGCTGAGGAGTTTGCGAACAGACTGAGTGGAGATTTGGGGGTTCTGGGTGCTTTGGAGGATCCTGAAGAGTTGTGGAGTGCCTTCAAGACCACCGTCCTTGATGTTGATGGTCGATGTCTTGAAACTCACTAGAGCGTGAAGAATAATTTTGTCTCTCAAGGGAAGTTGGATACCATTGCACAGAGTCACAGGGCCAGGCTGAATGGCAGAGCTGAGGCGTAAAACTGAACTTGCACTAAGGGTGGACAAGGAGGCCTATGTGCGAGGAATCTGTGAGTGGGTAGAGCATCACCTGTGGTCAAGTGATTCTTGTGCTGCTTTTGGGGGAATTCACACATTGCGTTCATCCAAGCCCATCCCTCAGTGTACTGCAGTTTGAGCAGAGGGTGGTGGGCAAGGTCTTTGCTCGGATAATTCTTGATAGGGTTCTCCACCATCTGCATGAGCACCAGCATCTAGAGCTGTCAGGCTTTACACCAAATAACCAGTGATTGACCTTATCCTTGCTCTTCGGGTCCTCACCGAACACAGACGAGAGTTTCGGCAGGGGCTGCTTGCAGCTTATGTTGATCTCTGTAAAGCGTTTGATTCAGTGAATCAGGATGCCCTTGGGACGATTCTTGGTCTTCGTGGGGTGCCAAAACTGATCGATCTAATGTCTGAACTCTACTCTGGTACTGAGAGTGCTGTGAGATGTGGTACCATCTCTTACTTATTTCCAGTTGTTACTGGAGTTTGTCCAGGGTGTGTACTGCCCCCCACATTTTTCAGCACTTGTATGGATTGCATTATGGGGGGGATGTCGGAGAGATCAAGCTGTGGTGCATCATTTGGGAATGTCAAGATCTCTGACCTTGATTTCGCAGATGATGCAGTCATTTTTGCCGAGACTCTAGATATCCTTTTGGGGGCACTCGAGGTGCTGAATGAGGAGTCGGAGCTGCTGGGATTATGGGTTTCCTGGGTCAAAACTAATATCCAGTCTTTCAATGACATAATGGATGTTGCTATTCTGTCTGTAGCTGTTTGTGGTGAGAATGTTTAGGTCACGGAGCGATTCACTTACCTTGGCAGTGATATCCATGTCTCTGCTGGCTGTGAGCCAGAGGTCAGCAGACGTCTGGTTCAGGCCTGGGGAGTCATGGATTCACTGGATCATGGGGTGTAATGCTGCTGCTATCTGTGCAGAAGGACGAAAGTCCGAGTCTTCAGGTTCTTGGTGCTTCCAGTCTTGCTCTATGGATGAGAGACTTGGACTCTGACCAGGGATCTGAGACGGAGACTTAATTCCTTTGGTACCGGGTCTCTTCAGAGAATCCATGGCTATCGCTGGTCAGACTTTGTGTTCAACGAGCAGTTGCTGAGAGAGACTCAAATGAGATTTGTTACCTGCATTGTCCGTGAGCGTCAGCTGTGGCTGTATGGACATTTGGCTCGTTTTTCTGACGCTGATCCTGCTCACGAGATTCTCTCAGCGAGGGAGCCTTATGAGTGGAGGAGGCCAATGGGCCAACTATGTGCCTCCTGGTTGCAGGAGGTTGATCAGCATCTCAAGGAGATGGGGATAAGCCAAGGCTTTGCCTGGGAGATGGCTAGACGGAGGCCCCTGGAGTACCGGCGGAAAGTGGACGCAGCGATGTGCTGCTCTGGCGCATGTTCCCATGCCTGACCTGACTTGAGATGACCCTCGTATTGTCCTCTTTGGTCAGGGTACCCAACATTTTCCAATTGAAATTATCTGCTGAGAGCACTCTGGTACAGACGTTCAGAATACTGAACATGTAATCATGACAGAAGATGTTATACGAAGAGATGGGGGGGGGGGGGGTTGACCCAGTTTACTCTATAATATCAAATTTTGCACTTGGAAAGTATGGATCCAATTTATATACTGAGTACTTTTCATACTGGAGTAGTGATGTATCTTTCCCTGTACTTGACTCAAAGACAAATCTGTATTTCGTCTCTGGCCACTCATTTATTAACTCTTCCTGGGAGACAGGATTTTGCAAACGTGTGCGTGTGTCTGTGTCTGTGTCTGTCGGTGTCTGTGTCTGTGTGTCCAGGCTGTAACTTTTTTTTACAATTGGAGATTTTATCAAATTTTAACAAAACTTTATTATGAGAATATGGAGAAGACAAATTAATAATTTGGTCAAAATATCAAAGGTCAGTGTCACAAAAAGTCATTTTTCATCCAAATGAGCTGAAAATTTTCATTATCATTTGAGCTTTTGTCATCAAAGTTTCAACAAAATTTCATTGTGAGAATATGGAGAAGATAAATTAATAATTTGGGCGAATCCATCGTGACTGATGGTACGAATTTGAGGGTTATGTGAAAAATAAAATTGTACAGCTGCCAATGTCATTAATTATTTGTTGATGACCTTGCTTGACATGGAAGTATTGTCAATTAATCATTAGCTCTGTGATTCTTTTGTGTTGAGGTGCAAATTTGAAGCGTGACTGATGTTACAAAAAATGATCATGAAAAACATCTGCTCAACTTTGATTCACAATTGTCCTCAAACTACTGGAAGTAGAAAATTGTTGTTTATACCATTACAAGACCATATCCCACTAAAATACACAGAATAAAAACAAAAAAAAAGTTTGTTTATTTTTCCAGTAATGTACATAAATATAGTGTGACTGACATTACTGTGACTGACATGATTTGTCCACTTACAATTAACAGTCCGCCAGCCAACACCTTGCATATCTATGCTGTCAGCTTGGCTGAGTTGGCTAAGATAAGAGTTCTAAATGGTATGGAGTTTTCATGTACCACAAATATTAATTGAATTGTCAACAATTCTTTTATTCTAAATGGTGATTCTCATCTAAATGACAACATACTTGTACACAAATCTATGTCAGTGTGTTTGAGTGGAACACATATTAATTGTGAATAACAATCATGCACTATTAATCAGATAAATTGTTCTTCGGATGTCATGATGCCATAGACTCCTATAGAGAAGGACTGGAACCTCCCATGCTCGGGGTTTGTAACTTGAGTCTGAAGGATTAACTTGAGTCCGGGGCTAAAATGACTTCTAGAAGGGCGAGAGACACAATCTCGGGATCCATATAGGGGTTTTTGAGGACGGAGAGTTCAATAGTGTCATTTTCAACACCACCTGAGGTCATCTTCAAGGTCAAAAGGTCATATTTCAAGGTCAAATTACTGAATTTTGGTAATTTTTGCCCGTTTTTGTGTCTAACTCATAAACGGTGAGAGATTGCTGATTGTAATAAGATGCAAGTGCGTAGAGCTGTCAAACTTTGATATTTATTGTCATATATCGTATTACATAAACATTATATGCATGTCACAACACTATGCCTATTACAACTGTGTCTATGTCTACCACTAGTTGGAGAGCTTTTCTTGCCTCCTGAGGCATCCCAAAGCTTTTTCTTTGTCACTTACATTGAGGACATGAGCTTTCAATATAATGTTAGCTAAAGTAGTACATGCAGCATTACTACGAGCTTAAGGTGCATCTACAGAGGATAACAGCTCAGCAAAATGAAATTTAGTCTTGTCATACAAATTATAGGCATTATGTACAAAAAAGACGGTTGACATAGTCGGCACACTCAATCCACCTCTATTCAAATTATCTAGAAACTCAGATGACACCTCGTTACCATCTTCATCATCAATGATCTCCTCCATACTAGTGCTATCGCCATATTTATGAACAAGGTGTCCGGCCAAATAAACTACTTTATGCTTAAGGGCATCGTCAGACCCCAAGAGATCGTGAGTGTCTTGAGGAGTAATCTCGTCAATGAGTTCACTTCGCTCATCTGGATTTATGGAAGTTGTACAGTTCTTGTCGCAATCAATCACACGAGAACTAGATTCGGGCATAATGTCATTCTTAATGAGTGTTTGCAAATTTACAATTTTAGCTGCAGCCATAATGTCAACTACGTCAATGTAGAAGTTTTCACCGCTTCTTTGCCTGGCTTGGCCGAAAAACTTTTCCAAGGCTTCATCTGCAAATATAGCAGGAAGAACGTAGTCAAAGTCTTTCTCTGCCAGAAACAATTTGGCAGCATCCACATTATTACGTGTGGACACAGTGAAGACTTCAGCAGTTTGCTGAGTTAGCTTCAGCTTACGACCACCATCTCCTTGCCATGCACAGGTTGATATAATTTGGCAGGCCTGCTCCAGCCTCGTGAAACTTGTACAGTCTGCTGTCCAAGGCTGTCTGGATTCGTCGCGCAGATGGATAGCTGAGAAACGGTCTTTCACGTTCATCATCTTGAACCACTCACTCATTATCTGGGTGAGGATGATTGTGCCTCCGCTGATGCCCAGTGAATCCTTGAAGGTCTTTAAAGCAGTGACAGTCTTGTCATTGAACACTTGGCATACCAATGGTACGCTCTGGCGTTGAAGGGGCTTGGGGAAAACAGCGTCAGCTTGGTTAAGCGAATAGGAGTAGCCCGGTCGATCTCATAAACCTTCTGAATATCACTCCAGTAAGCTTTGTACTCATTACCATCTACGACAAATGAGAGTATCTTGCCATCAACAGTAATCCAGTTGTTGCGAACATTTTTGAAGATGTGCATGTAGTCGTACACTAAGAACATAGATTGCTTTTGAATTGACAGCACTTGGAAACTTCCTGGTCCTCCAAGTTTTGAATAAACACTGCGGTTGGTATTGCAATTGTCACATATCAAAGAAATCGCAGTACCGCCAGCACCAACTACAGCTGATGCAGCTTCGATAAGGAGTTCCTTCAGCTGATCGGCAGTTAGTTTTTTGCAGGGCAAAATGCGTAGAATATAGCGTGGACCACCGAAATGGCAGGCAACTTCAACAACCATAGCATGTGAAGCAAGCATTTCGTGTTCACCACCCGCTGCTGCATTTTGAATATATCCTACAACATGCCCTCCAGAAAATCGCAATGTCTCGACCAGCTTTACCTCGTCAAACATTAAATTGACCAAACGCTGCTGTGGTTTAAGCTGGTCGAACAAGGTTTTGAGGTTGGAGTCCTGCTGACTACTAGCAAGCATCTGTTTTACCATTTTTGTTGATGGTAGAATGATTAAGCCGGATCGACGAATCATTTTGTATGCACTGGGTGATATGTTGTGAAGCTGCATTGTGAAAATCATAATATCAGTGTCAAATCGGCGACGATCAAGAGGTTTGAACATAAGATGCAGCTGTGACAGATGGAAGGTGAAATGAGGAAGCTCGTGTGCCTCAGTCATCCAACAGAGCTGGCTTATTACAAGCTGAAGAATTTCCTTGCTTGTGCATTCATAGATGTTTACCTGCTCAGTTATGGATCTAATCTGGGACCATTTTGAGAGCAGGCTGTTCTTCTGCAAAGGAAAAAGTCGTTTGGGCACCTCAATGCCATCTTTCTCAACTCTATTCAAGAATAGAAATCCAAAAGGTGAGTGAACTTGTTGGAAATGAAAGAACTGCTTGACAGTTTGTCCAGTAGCATCAGTTCTTGACAGGTAAAGGTTTTCCTGGTCTTTTATGACGTTAAAGACAGGAAAATAGGAGCTGATTTTCGCACAGAAGTGGTCGAAATCTTGGATATTGTCTGCAGCCTCATCAGCTGCCTGCATCTTCTTAGCTCTTGATTCTGACGTAGAAGATGATGTTGGGCATGGGGCTGAGGTCACCTGCTTCAAAGCTGATTTCGGTACTCCAGGAAATATTTATGGGGGTTCTTTGGGTCGTTTGCCACCCCTAACTGACACCCAATCACAATTGAAATGTCTCACAAATATATATATATATATATATATATATATATATATATATATATATATATATATATATATATATATATATATATATATCTCTCATTTTAACACCTCAAGCTTTCTTTCTCATTTGCTATTGCCAATATCAATCTCTCCCTCTCCTCAGGATATTTTGGGAAGGATATGACCTTTACATAAGGTGTCCCATCATAATTTCCTCTACAACCAAAGCAGCTGCAACGACGTCGCATATTGAAACCAAAGCAGGAAACAACACAAAGATCCTGTGAGATCACCAGCTGGACAGTTTCTGAAAGAGAAACAAACAAAACATACATTAGTTAACGGTGATAGAAATCAGCAAGTAGGTGCAGTTGGTGCACAATGTCATGTTTTGTCATAGACTTTACAAAAGTTTTCCTCTATGAGTTAGACACAAAAACGGGCAAAAATACCAAAATTCAGTGATTTGACCTTGAAATATGACCTTTTGACCTTGAAGATGACCTCAGGTGGTGTTGAAAATGACACTATTGAACTGGCCGTCCTCAAAAACCCCTATATGGATCCCAAGATCGTGTCTCTAGCCGTTCTAGAAGTCATTTTAGCCCCGGACTCAAGTTAATCCTTCAGACTCAGGTTGCAAACCCCGAGATCGTGAGGTTCCAGTCCTTCTCCATAGGAGTCTATGCATGATGCACACATAAAAAAATGAAACATCTAATCTTGGATATGAACATGTATGCTCACTTCAGGACAAATTACATGGCATGCCACAATTGGTAAACAATTCGTAATTCAGCTAAACTACACATGAAAGCTGATTGTCAGAATTTTCTACTTCCTCCAAGTCCAGAGGTCATTGGAGTCCAGGTGGCAGTTACCATCATAAGTAGAAAAGTCATTGTGGAAAATCTGGGAATTTGTATAATCCACGTCTGTTTACAGGAATTGGTACCTCCAACCGCTTCTTAATTTTGTCCTTGGTGTGGACGATTTTGTCTTCCTTTGCAAGCCATTTCCAGTATCCACCTGACTTCACCATGACAGACACTTCGTAATCCTCTCCAATCTTTGATATGACCTCACCAGGAAACAGTTCATTGTCGTATTCTACGAGACACCAGTCCTTCACTTCTACATCAGAATCATCATTTTGGCCAGACTCTTCATCTGCAGCACTATCTGCATCTTTACTCATTGTGTAGGAGACTGCTCTGCCACCACTGATCTTCAGGTAGTGAGCTCCTGATATGCCTTGGATAGCAGGAGCTTTGCTGAACACATAGGGAAGATTCAGAGACTCATTTCTCTGAGTGATTTCACTTTCAGCCATTTCCAGCACCTTGACCTTTGATGCATCATCAGCTGAAGCAGCCTCTACAAATGATGAAGCATTTGTGACCAGGAATTTCTTTGCCTTTACACCAGTCCACACCTTTCTCTTCATGGATCCCCCGATCCCATCCACTGGCCCTTTAACATGTGAAGTGGCAAAGAAATTCCAGTGAATTTCAATGCCATGATATCGCTCTGGTGCATGCATTCCAGCAGCAACATCGCAGTTCTTGAACTGGGAAGCCGATCCGTCAGACCAAAGAGACACAGTTGTCACTGTTGATAGCAGTTTATCAAGAATCCGACTGATGTAGGTCACGAGTGTTTCTTTGGCATGCGTCAAATTGTCTGATGCTATTACTATGGAGTGGAGTTCACCAGAGTGCCAAAGGGCAGCAGTGAACAGGGTAATTGTTGTTTCCAGTGGGCACTCTGTATTTCGTCTTGGTATGAGCAGGAGTAATTCTCCGAGTAGTCCACCTGCAGCAGGACCTTTGACTCATCATTGGGTGTTGACATAGCAGCCTCCCTCTCTTTAGTGTACCGAGCCGCTTGCTGGCGTTTAATGTAACAATGCTCAATAAATTGTGGAGTTATGCTGCAGATGTATTCCCTTGACTCACTGACAGTGCCTTCCTCGACTGCCTTGCATAGTTTGTCATTTTCATCATTCTTCCAGATGTACCAAGTGACTATGTCATCATCAGCAACATCATGATTGTCGAAGTAGATTGCAAAGCCTTTGCCATCTTTGCACTCAGAGCACTTATTCAGCCAGCATTGCTCTGTGGATTCAGCACACAGAAATTTCTCTGGAAGTTCATAGGTGTATAGTGGAAAGTCACGAAAAGTGTTATGTAGAGCATTTATTGCATCAATGAAGTTTTCATGGTATCTGCACATGCATACATTGTGTGGCAGTTTGTTCAACAACAGCACATGCTTTGGTCTAAGCTCAGCAAATTTGCTTTTGCCAATCTTTGTTTCTGGGTACTCTTCACAGAAAAGAGCATAGGCTTCCTTCACAGAGGTGGTCAAATGCCTGGCTTGTCGTTTTTCCTTTTCCCCAGCTTCATTTCTTACATTGACTACATCTTTTCTCCCTGGAACTTGGCGGCTGATATCATCCCTCTCATAAAAATTCAACAACCTTGTCGATGGTCTCCTTAGACAGAGGTTTAAGTCCCACTGGCTGATTTGGACTGGAGCATGGTTCTTCATCATCCATGTCAAATGTCCTTCGGAGCAGTTCACGTCAGACAGCTTTCTTACGGCGTGGTATTGATGGCAATACTGGCTGCAGAGCCCGTCTAGCATGATAAAGTGCTTTGCCTAAGGCCTGTGCATTCCCAAATGGCACTGTCAGTGCAGCTGGGCCCTTGTCTTTTGCCTCTTCTTTCCTCAATGCACGCCACTTTGCTACGCGCTTCCTGGTTTCTTCGCGACGGTGCTCCTGTATGAGCTTTTGGTCACGGGTCGGGAGACTTGATTCTCGCTCTTTCTTCTTGCACCTGCTCTTCATCTGGTACTGAACATTCTTCTTTTTATGTTCAGCATACTTTTCCCTGCTCTCCTTTAGTTTGGCATGACATTTGGCCTGACATTCTGCAGCAGTCATGGACATTTTCTCCTGAAGGACAGAATTATAAATATGACTGGGTTGTACACTAACAATAATACTGTATTTTACCACTCTAAGTGTTTAAATGAGCACAAGGTTGCCACAAAACTGGTATTTGAAAATTCCCTGACTTTTTCCTGACCAAATTGCAATTTTCACTGACCAAACAATTAAACAAGAATTACCAAAAATATTTATAACGGCCTCCCTTCACCCCTACAGTTGTTCTTTCCCACAATTTATTCCATAAAAATGCATGTATTTAACTGAACACCAGAACAAGGTAATTTTACAAGAAAACAAAAAATTATATTGCAAATATTAATATTGACTGCTGAAAAATCACAATTCTTGGTGACGACATTTCAGCTTATCATCAACATTTTCACACTTTTGACAAAATTCCCTGACTTTTCCTTGTCCTTGGAAAATAAAATTCCCCTGACTTTTCCCTGACCTGTGGCAACCCTGGAGCATGCAATTACAATAAAATAGTATTCATGTCAATTTTAGAACAAAGTAGACTCGTCTTAAATAGTTCTTAAATCGTTTGACATGGTAATCAGATGAATCAAATTTCTCACCATGTGACCATCCACTTTCGTCTTTAAATTTATCTGTAAATCTACTTGTTTTGATTCTTTCTTATCATTTCATGACTATTTTGTAATACTACAATTCACTGGGAATTGTTTTGTCTTATATTTCTTACCTGCTGAGTTCAGATGTAGCTGATGTATGTCACTAAAAAACCTTGTAAAAACTTTCATACATCATGCACAAAACAATGCAGAAAGTATAGGGGGTTGTGGGTAATATTTTGTACTGCCATCTATTGCACAAAATGTGCACTTGTATGTGCTGCTTCTGGTGTTCAAAGTGTATATTAACTGTGTGACTGACATTACAAAATGTGACTGACGTTACATGTGACTGGCGTTACGGCTTTCAGGCCCTGCCCTGTCAGCTCAAATAGTTGAACTGGAGTTGTGTTTGCTATGAATGAGTTACTCATAACCTCCAGTAAGAGAATTGTGAAAGACACATCTTGATCATGAAGGAAGGCTTAGCAGCAAAATAAATTGTTTTTTGTGACTGATGTTACATGTGTGCCACAGCTATCTTTGGAACCATGTGCTGAGAAAAGTAAAAGGGACTTTTCCTTCAAAGTTGAAAGCTTTGTAAATTAATCCATTAACTGTAATCTAAGTTAAAAATTTCATACTGAAGGCCAGTCTGTGTCGTTTCCAAGGAGCTTTCAAATATAGGAAAATCCACGGTTTGTGATGACAGTTCAGTGGCACTTATTTGTGAGGGCCACATGAAAAAATATGAGAGGCCCCAGATACCAAATCTGTCATTTCCAGTTGCTCTCAGGTCTTATAATGTTACTGCACCAGTTAAATATTTTCTGCAGTAAAAAAAAAATTTTTTGTCCATGTCCACCTATTCATGGATTTGCCCATTTGCTTAAAATATCAAAGGTCATCATCACATAAAATCGTCAATTTTCAACCAATTGACCAAAAATTTAAACAATTTGCATATCAGGTCTGCTGAATTGGTTCACCAATCAAAAGCTTGAAGCCAATCTTTTTTTAGAAACAAAGCTCAAAGGTGCTACATTGTTTTCTTTACGCCTTGCCTAAAATCGTTAATTTTCATCTGGTTAACCAGAAAGTTAAAGAATTTGAACATTGGTTCACAAATCAAAAGCTTGAAGCCGATTGTGTTTTTTGTTTTTTTAGATCTATAGGTCAAGGCTGCATATAATTAATTGTTAATTTTCATCCGATTGACTTAATTTGAGCAGGGTTTGCATATTGGGTCCCTGAAGCCTGTTACTTTTGAGGTGAAAAGGTCAAGGTCACCTAAAATCGTCATTTTTTTGTATCCTTTTTTCAGTGTTTTTCTCATGTTTAGCATATGGAAGAAGAAGAATAAATCCGAATCCAAAGCGGATGGGCTTTGCATTTTCAGATGCTTTCTCGTTAATTCTGTTTTTCACTGTTGGCGGACCTCATTCGTACAAGACAATCAAGTATCTCTTCTACCTCAAAGCTGTGGAACTAATCAATCTCAATCATAGACTGTATTTCAAGCTGAAAGTTCAAAAGGAAGCGTGTATGGACAGGAAAAAGACAGGAAAAATCAAACGCATGCAAAGGAACTTCAGATTTTTTTATGCCTCTCATTAATTCCCACAAAATATTCCCACTGAAAAAAAAACAACATAAAACTATAAAGCATCTGAAAATTCAAGGCCCAACTGCTTTCTCTTCAGACGTCTTCTTCCGTATGCCAAATGGTGCCTTTGACTTTTGACCAAATTCTTAATTTGTCTTCTCTATATTCTCATAATAAAGCTTTGTTGAAAATTTGATTTGAAAAGCTCAAATGATCATTAAATTTCAGGTCAATTGGATGAAAATTGACGATCTTATGCGATGCTGGCCTTTGACCTTTTGACGTTTTGACCAAATTATTAATTTGTTTTCTCATAATAAAGCTTTGTTCAAAATTTGATTTTAAAAAGCTCAAATGGTAAAAAGTTATGGTGCAGACAGACACACGCACGCACACGTGATTTCAAAACCCCTCTCCTGCTCATGGGGGGTGGGCGAAAGAGCAAACGTTTGAAATAAGAGTACACATTTGTTTTATGACTTTCATTTTCTGATGACCAATTCGCCCTCACCGGTGGCTTTTGGTATGAAGAGACCAACAATGGAGTAGGTTATGACGGAGTACTTTAAGCTGCTTTCTGCTCCACTATAACTATGTAACTGCACAAGAGTAACGGTGATGTGAATGGTTCCTCGATTTAATGTGGACATTTGATGTAGAATGATAAAGGTCAGAGTTAATTCTACAAGTACCCACGTACACGCCATAAGCACGGCGAACTACGCGTGACTGGTAACGTAGAGACAAATACGGAGATGGTCCGGTTGACATGAATGGGTGCCAACTAATTTGATGCGGACATTTTATGAGTCTGCAACACTGTTTTCAAGGTGATGTGAATGTGTTTACGACGGAGTACCACTCTGTTGCAGCACTAGGGTATGATCTGGAGCGTTGATGTGAAGAGAGCTGAAGTTTGTCTAAACCACTCTAAAGTAATCGTACAAGTGATCTCTTGAACTTTGTTGAAACGGTAAATCAGATTAACAGGTGGATGTATTTTATTTTGAGACATTGACATAATGTTAATTTCCACAATGTCCAACCACAATATCACTCACTGTGTACATGTTTCACAATTTGGGACTTTCAAAATGCATCGGGAATACCCATTGATGCCTTCCTTGAATGTGCTGCGCATTCGCTTGCATTCACTCACTTCCGCTGATCAGGGAACTTTGAATCTGCCATTGCTTGGAGAAAAATCAAATAACATTTTAAACACAATTTGCAGCACTAAAGTGAAAGAGTCAAACTTCAGGCAATTCTAAAATGGTTAACCCTAATTTTAGCATTCTTGGATGCAAATGGGAAACATGATATATATATATATATATATATATATATATATATATATATATATATATATATATATATATATATATATGTACACACACACATATGCCTAATGTAAGCTTAGCAGTGAAGATGGCTGGCTTGGAACCTTTGGATCCTGAGTTTGAGCCCTTGTCGGCTGTTGAATTAACAGCAGGTGGGGTTGACTAAGCCTGTCATCCTTTCGAGGTCGGGAAAATGAGTACCAGCATGCTGGGGTAATAACCATTTGGGGTAGCCTGTGTCAGAGTGGCGACCTGTCCAGGACTGTACTCCTTGCCAATGAAACTGTCTCAGCAGCTCTATGTGCCTTTAAGGCATGAAAGGAATAGTATTATTATAGGAGCAAGTGTATCGATGACTCGTCAGTAACAGCACCTTTTATAGCATTTATCCATGTTGTTTGTGTTCCTGTTAGAGCATAATAAAACGAGAAGGGGACTCGGTAGAGTGCATACCTCTGCCAGGCTAATTAGTTTATGTTTTGTATCCCACTGATAGGCCGAATCTGGATTCGAACCTGAACTAAAATGTAACGATCTCATTCTTGTTACCTTGCCAACTCATCCACCAAGTTTCGTCCGAATCCATCCGCAACTTTTTGAAATATCATGCTATATATCGTTTTAGGCCCATCACTCGGTGGTGAAGAATCAGTGAAAGAAAATTATTTGATCCAGATCCGGATCTTCACCAAAATCGAAGCAATTCATGCTTGTTACATACCCAATGTACCCACCAAGTTCGTCCAAATCCGTCCACAACTTTTTGAAATATCATGCCATATGTCGTTTTAGCCCGATCACCAAATGGTGAAGATTCACTGAAAAAATTCTAAGATCTGGATTCGAATCTTCACCAAGAACGAATAAATTCTTCCTTGTTACATACCCAACCTGCCCACCAAGTTTCTTCCAAATCCATCCACAAGTTTTTGAGATATCCTTTAATGTGTAACTTAATGGTCGGTGTTAACCGCCGCCAGGGCCGTGACAATATGTTTGCCCTGCTATTCCCACTCACCCTCCAAGTTTCTTGAGTGTTTCTTGTGCATATTAAGGATGTTGTAATTTTTCTTCATCAGTTTATTAAGTTTGAACAGAACTTCAAAGTACTCTTCTTGGAAGGGGGCACAGAGAGGTCGAGTCAAAGACTTCTCCACAATCACTCGTTAATCGTTACCCCACACGCGTAGCGCAAAGTGGGGTTAAGTAATTGGTTCACTCTCTGTATCTGTCAGTCTTTGTCTATGATCAAGGAACTACTTCAGTTCAATTGAATTTTATTTTTTGAACACTGTAGAACACAAATCAGAACATGAATCAGAACAGAAACCTGCATTTTAGGAGTGCTTTGGTTCTGAATTTGGCAAATTATACAGAATTTCGTCCTGAGCATGCATATGCACAGCACTGCAAAGCAATTGCTTCAGTCTGTCTGTCTGTCTGTCTGTCTGTCTGGCAGTTAAACAAAATTGGAAATCATTCTAAACAGGAAACTTGCTGTTTTTCGAGAAGTTATAAAGGACACAAAGTACATAGTCCGGCAGTGAAACAGCGATTTTTCACCCTAACCCAGAATTCACGGATATAGTTTTATTTTTCTGTTGAATATGCATCTATAGGACCTATATAAAGATATCCAGGTGGGTGTGAAGTTCTCACCCTTGGGCAATTTGAAATATTCAACTTTAAAAAATGGCCGACATGCGCATCATTATTTTTCAATATATGGACTTTCAAAAGATGTACAGTGTTATTTTTGCTGTCAATACTCATACATTAGGGCTTAAAAATCAAAGAATAATAATATGCATGATATTGATGAATTTTTATTGGCAGCCGTCTTGAATTTCAAAATGGCTACCCTTAAAACAAACTTTACATTACGTTTCTTGTGTGTTCATAACTTCTAGCAGGCTGATGGAAAATGCTTTGTGGTAAACATATACCACACCAGTAGACTTTTGTATCTGTGCTGCTTTCCCTATGTGAGTTCATTGCCCCTTGTAAAGCCAGGAGGCACAGAATACGCTCACTGCATACTCTGCATGTCATATAAGAATCGTCATATATATATATATATATATATATATATATATATATATATATATATATATATATATATATATATATATATATATATATACATGTACAGTATATATCATTATATACATACATGTACAGTATATATCATTATATACATATGCATGTGTGTATGTCATGTGATTATTAACACATGGGTTAACTCTTGAACCAATCAATGCACTCCGAGTGTCACCAAGAGGGCCTGGTGAATATAGTCACTGGACAAGTATCAACACACCCCTCACTCAATGTGGATAATGCTGTACACCTCGGGACCAAGCAGATGGAGTCATTTGAAAAGGGTTGGCCTGCTAGCTTTCATGAAACTATTCACAAGTGTGTCACAACAATGACAGTATCTCGAAAGCATATCAAAGTCAACGACATGAAGATGTTTGATATGGAGATGATCTATGCCAGAGCAATGGCTCTGCAGTGCAGTCTTCGAAACTTTGACACAAGTAGTCTGATGGCACATGAACTGGCACCAAAACCAGCATCAATGTTTGACGACAGCGGAAACATGAAGGCGGCAAAGACAAAGTCAGTTCTCAAGAATGATCTGAAGGTTGAAGTGGCAGGGCGACATGCACATGTTGATGTATCATTCTTGGATGGATGTGCAGTGATGTGGGTGGTGTCATGGCCAACATGTGGAATCGTACAGGACTTCTTCAACAACTTCCGTCATCACATCCAAGGCCACATGGAGTCAAGTGATGTGTACCTCGTGTTTGACAGGTTTGTAATCAATTATCATCATTATAATGTATGAAACATTCACTGAAACATTCACTTACCCTTGGTAGTAGTAGTAGTGTATGGTTTAATCATATAATATTGTACCATACTAATTTCTATTTGCATACACATGTATGTATAAGTGTTTCTTTGCATTACTTTGGTTTCACAATTATTTCCACAGATACAATGTCGGCAGCATCAAGGAGTCCAGCAGAAGCGACAGGGACCAAGGGGCCAACCGGGTGTATACACTACGTCCTGCAGCCAGGTTGCCACCTCAGAAAGTAGTACTCACAGTGAGCAACAACAAGAAACAGTTGATCAAATTGATCGTGGCTGACCTTGTGTCTCATAAGGATGTGCTGAAAGGGAAACTCATTGTCACTGGTAATGATCCAATCTCTGTAGAGATCAGCCAAGGAGCAGTTTCCCGAAGAGTTGAGATGGCCATCACATATGACGAAGCAAATACAATGATCATCCAACAAGTGGCTTCTGTTGGAGCTGCTCACGTTTTGGTTGTAGCCAATGACACAGACGTATTTGTCTTGTTATGCCACTTCGTGTTCCAAGGTGATATCACTGGACATATCATGATGATATCCCCAATCAGAGGAAGGACCGTCATTGACATCAACTCCAGTGGAGACAATAATCGTGCTATCACGGGACATCTTCTGGCAGCTCATGGTCTTACAGGATGTGACACTGTCGCAATATATCATGGTATCGGGAAAGGGAAGGCTCTGAAGGTTCTGAGGTCGAACACTCACTCTCTCTCAAAGGTTGGTGACATAACCACCTCTCTTTCTGATGTACTCCGACAGGCAACACCATTCATGTTATCCTGCTATGGCCACCCTGAGTGTGATTCAATGACTGCAGCCCGACAGAAGATGTGGTCCACAAAAGTATCACGCAATATTGGTGCTGCCCCAAAGCTTCAAAGCCTTCCACCAACAAATGAGGCATTCAGAGAAAATGCAGCCAGGGCACATCTACAGGTAGCCATATGGAGACAGTCGTTGCAGCTGAACCCGCCTGACATGGATCCCCTCGCACACGGATGGACGAGACGAGATGGTTCCACATCTCTGATACCAGCTGCTGTTGCTGATAACGTGACTCTCGCACCTGATGAGATATTGAAGATGATCAAGTGCTCTTGTGACAGTGACATGCCATGTAAATCTAAGAGATGTGGATGTCACAATGGCAACATGGCTTGTACTGCGTTTTGCGCATGCCAAGGAGGAGATGGGTGTTTCAGTCAGAACACCAGGGATCACATTCAGGCAGAAGATGCTGATGAAGATGATAGAAATGATGACTGGAACGATGAGATCGAGACTGATGATGATTAATTTGATCATACTAATATGACTATGACTAGGTTTCTTACTTCTACATAAAGTAAACTTGGAGAGTTATTCGTGCTATTAGGTGCTAGGTGAATATGCACGTCCAAATTTATGTAAAACGTAATCTACATGATTCCGCTGGACTTCAGGGTCCATTAGGATATATATATATATAATCCTATTATATAAATATAAAATATGTTAATGATGATTGTTATAATAAAGTGGGGAATTTATATCAATAACTGAATTGTTTTACACTAAAATAATCATGCATTCTGATAAATTAAAACTGTACATACCGGTATTGACCAAAATATCGTCAAAAATGAGTTATTATGGCAGCCATTTTAAAATTAAAGATGGCTGCCATGACAAAAAGTAAGTGAATGATATTGTTGCGAATTCGCGCCCGCCGGCGTGCGAACGGCCGCGTCACTCGAATCGCGACCGCGTCGCCCACCGGACGGAAAATTCAGTCGTGACCCTCCGGGAACTATCGTCCGGAGCCAGTCACGGGTGGGCCTTTCGACCTCACCACAATCGTGCCAATCGGCCACCCGCGTAGGATAGGGTTGTTCGCCAAACTCGACCTACCTAAGTACCCACGCGGATGGTAAACCGGGCGATCGTACCTCGCCGCAGGTCGACTCGGACACGAACCGCTTAAGCGGTCCATTCCTTGCTACAGTGATAACCGAGCGGTGTTATCGTCGGCCTCGACGGTTCCGATTAATTACCGGGCGTATTAAGCCCACTACGAACCCTTTACGTGAAGCAGGATGGAGGGTCAATAAAGAAAAGACGAAGCGAAACGGGAAAACAGTTCACACAAAGCACATTTATTACGCGACACACGGAAAGCACACATATACAGTCAAAATGCACATATAGCAATCAAAACAAAAGCAACGACGACGCAGAGTTACTACCGACTATGCACACACACGGCAACACTTATACAGTTCCACTTTACAGACGGTGCCAACACACATTTACTCAAAAGCAAAGGAAAGAAGCCACCCTCATAGACAAGGGGGCAGACGGGCCTGTAGGCCAATATGCGTGCGTGACCTGAAGGAGCGGCCAGGCCCGCGAGACCGGGGAGGGTCCTACCCGCGTCCTCGTGATGCGTTGGTGGACGAGCCGCAGATGTGGCCGCGTGGCTGTGCCCCGACTCCGTGCTCCTTGGCGGGTTTCGTTGGCATGACGTTTGGAGTGGGGTGGGAACGGGGCCCCCTTGTTGCACTATCTCAGCGCGGGGGAAAGGGGGGATTGTTGATGCCCTGGGGGAGGGAGAATGGCTGGCTCGCTTGGGTCCCGCGACGAGCAATCTCACACCGCAATCTCGTCGCCGACCGCCGTCCTTCTCGCCTCGGACCCGAGCTCTTTTTCCTCTTCCCGCATCTCTTCTCAGCCGACTCCAGAACCCAACTCGATGACACACCAATGACTTCGCCACCCGACTCGACTCTCTGCCACACTGATGACTTGACTCACTCTTTCTACTCAACTCTGCTCTCCAACCAAAACTGACTCACTCTGCCCTGATTCGCCTTGCGCTCGCCGTTTTATAGGCCGGCAGGAGAAAACAATATGCAAATATCCGGATCAGGATGACCTCGGGGGCGGAGCCACGCTCGCCCATTGGTAGGAGGAAAGGGGGCGTGAATCTCCCTTGATCCTAGAATTTGCATATATCGATTTCCTACAGACGTGCCTGGAGGCGGGGCCAAGCCGCTCCGCGCTTGCTAATTGGACGGAGAAAAAGTGGGCGTGTGGCGTTCCTGATCCGAATTTTCCTTGGAAAGGCCGCTATTTGCGCTCGCGGCTCGGTGCATATCGCTGAACGGGCCCAAGACAGCCTGACGCTCAGTGTTCACAGGTGGTGCGGGAATGGCCGTAGAAGGAGAGAGGTGAGGGTGGTGGAGGGTTTTCGGTGGTGGTTTGATGGTTATGGTGCCGTTTAGGAATGACGGTGATGCGATGTTTGCGGGATTGAGTTGTGAAGGAAAAGGTCGTGGCTGTTGGCGTTGTTGTTGTTGTCTGAGGGTTGGAGCGTGGTTGTAGTTGGTGACAATGGCTGGCGTGGTGGTTAAGGTGGTTGTTGTGTGATTGTGGTTGAGACGTGGTTGGTTCAAAATAAAGATAGAACAGAAAAGTGGCTATCTCAAAGCGTCGCAGCCCGAATGAATCACATAAAAACCCCTCCAGACAATGGGTTTGGGGCTAACTACACATGTACTTCGAGATATCTCACCTACTGGCCCTGAATGGTGGTTTGCGAATTTCCACAGCCGTAACAATTTATATAATGTATACATCACTTTTATTTGATAATTTAAGTTATAAAATATGGGTTTATATCACAAAATGTCGGCCTTATATGTCTTAATAGTCAATATATCTGTAAAACGAATGGCGGACAATTATCCGAATGATGGCCATTTTGAAAATGTTGAATATATGAAATTGCCCAAGGGTGAGAACTTCACACCCACCTAGATATCATTACTTAGGTCCTATACTATGATAATCAACAAAGAAAATAACTATATCCCGGAATTTTGGGTCAAGCTCCCTCCTGCTGGACTAACAAGCATGAATAACTCACCAAACATGTTAAATAATGTGGTGTAACAGGTGGTGCATCAACAACGGTAATAAAATTCCAACTGACAGCTCTGTATATGCAAAAACAAAATAACCCAGGTGATGTGCATGAATCAAAGACATACCTACTGCCTATAATTCAAATCACCTCACTGCACTGGAAAATGTGGGGACAGGAAGACCATGCTGTAAATGGTGGAGACTTGTGATACCCTCCCCCACCTAGAGGTGGCGCTACACAATACACATTTTCATAGAGAATTTGCGTTCCCCCCCCCCCCACCCATTCCCCTTAAGACTACCGGCAAATATAAAAGCACCCCTATACATTAAATAGGGTCATGCTGATCCTCTGTAGCAAGTCTGGATGAAATTGAGCCAGGACTGTAGGAGGAGCAGCATGACAAAGAAACACACAAACACCAGTTCGTGGATTATCGTAAGGATGTTTGAATACTATACAGAGTGGCCTGAAAGTCGCTTTTTATACAGATAATAACTGATTAAGTATTGTAAGTACCGCACAATAAAACCTGTATATTATGAATTCAAGAACAAATGCTTTACTGTGGAGGGGTAAAGCGACTTTCAAGCCACCCTGTAGAACACAAATCGCTTTGTTGGCACTTCCAAAAAACTACAGTTTAGCAATACTTGGGCAAAATTGTTCGCCGTCTCGACCAATCACAGAGTTAACTTTGTCCAAAATATCTGTTTAAGTTCATTATTTTTTTTTTCTCTCAAGGATCGTTCCAAAATTATCAGTTTCTCCAAGAAGAGTTGGCAGAAGGTTTAGCTCTGGACTGTTCCGTTTGACCCATCAGCTTCATATTGTCACCATCGCACCTGTTGCACAGTGTTCAAGAACAAAGCTAATATAGATCTTGTTCAGAAACGCAAATCAAAAGTTGAAAAGACCCTTCCCATGGAGTTTTTCTCAAGATTGCATGGGGTAAGGTGTTCCATAAACTCTCTAGTTTTTATACGTATTTTAAACTGCATGCACAACATCACAGGTGACACGTTTACAATCAACCACACAACAATATGAAAAACATTAAAAGCCAACTTTATTATAATCGATTATTGAGTTGAACGCATGTAAACTTCTCAACACACAGCACCAGAAATCTTGGTATCCTTATATCAGCTCTTCCATGAGCCTTGCCACCTGTGTTTTAAAAGGTATTCAGCTGATGCGTATCAGAAGTAAGGAAATGATCTCTGATTCTGCTTGCTGCAATGGTTGTTCTGTGTATTGAAAATGGAGAAGAACTGAGTGTAGCCTATAGCTGGGACATCATGTTCAAAATATGCTAAGATCGTACAAATGGTGAAAAACCGAAGGCACCAAACGAGATTTTTGTCTGAGAACAAAGGCTCAGAAGTCCAAAGTTTTTTGACCACAGAGTTACCTTCAACTGGGGATAAACAGGACACATTTGCCAAGCAGAAGGATTTATAAGTAACTTTTCACAGACCGTAGTGATAGCCAGTGCGGCTTATCTGTCCATCAAGGAAGTGCAAAAAATGATGAGGATGCCAAGCGAGTCCACCAAGACAGCCAATCAGTAAAAACTGGACACAAAATGACAATTACCGACAGGGATGGGAAACTTATCATCTTCAAGCGAAATAATTAGACAAAACCACAACATATGCACAAGAACAAGATTAGATTTTTGGTGAGATCCAGGCAACAGATATGGGAGTTCTTTTGAAAAAAATTTTTTACTACCCTTTCCTTACAAGTTATCCTGCACAAGAATTCCATTTCAAAGCAGCAAAAGGCGAGTGTGGTCATGCTTGTACTCTCCACTTCTTTGCCTTTCTGTTTGTCAGGAACGCCACGTTCCATTGGGGTCAATCCAGAACAAGACGTGCAGTATCTGTATGGCGTGGCAGCTGTGACAACCTGCCAGTTTATTCGTGCTTATGTGGAGCCGGAACCTGCCCCATATTATTGCCATGTTTCCACCGCCGGCCATCACAGCTTCCTTTAAACATTGATTCTCTCTAACCCTGGGCAAATATTTAAGCACTTTTACCGACGTGCCGCATGCCATTTGCAGACTACAAACGCCAAGCTGGAATTGGTCTCTCTGCCCTCTTATCTCTGCCCTTCCTTCCCCTCTCTGGATGGACAAGGCTTTTTGATGCAAAGCCAGCTATTCTGTCCCTCGTCCACCCTGCTCGGTCTTCACCTCATAGCTTTGGACTGCTGAGTGCGATGCAAACAAATAGCCATCCTTTTAAGATGCCATTGAGGCTTGGGAACCTGACTAATCCAATGTATGATTAATGGACGGAAGAGCTGCCCTCTGTTCAGATGGTCAAATGCCTCTCCAGTTACGCACAGCCATGTCACTCAACATCGTGTACACTTTGGCTCAGCGCCTTTGGCATCCGGCCCGTTACTACAGCTTTCCAGATTCGATTCCAACACTTTTCATTCCCGTCCAACGATGTAACAGCATCATCAATTGTTAGATGAGTTATAAAGGGTGATCAGTCGGTCAAGGGCCTGAAATTGATTGTCAATAACAGTCGTCGATGAAATTTGTGTCTCATTTATATTGTCCTTTAATGATAAAGTCAGGTCGCTTTTTCCTCTTTTTTTTTTTTTTGATGTCCCTTTTTTAAACTCATTTTAACTAAACAACTATGTCCTACCCCTTAGTTTAGCACCCAAAAGCTATCTTCCAGTGAATAACAAGGAACAAGTACTGCATACACAAATGTACCATATGAGCTATTAAGCACGCATGCGTTTAGTTAAGTGAAGAAGAGAAAGTTGTTTAACTTTTGTGAGTGCTGTCGGAGCAAAGAATAAGATGCTGTCGTCTGATGTCATGCATGTGTAAACAACAAGAGTTGTAGCTTTCACATAGTTAGCAAGATTCCATGTAGTCACATTATTACGGTGAATATTATACTGAACACAAGCTTGAAATGGTAAATCTGAAATATTGATAAGATGTGAATTTGATTTGACAGACGGAGGGAATTTGATAATGGATTTTTCAAAACAAAGTTGTGACCAACTCTGGCAAAAAAAAAAAAAAATCCCTGCAGATAAACACATTAAAGTTATGTTTCAAATGAGGATTTAAGTTAAAGACCATTATACGCTGCATGACATGGTCCAAAATAGGTGGTGTACTGTCTTGCGAGAAGAACGAGCCTCATCCCTCAAACAACCGGGGCATATAATACCAACATGGTTTGATTTAGCAAACAAGCTGTAACACGAAAAACAAATGCAACCAATAACCTTGCAGCGAGAGATCACGTGGTGTTATGTCATATCGTTTGTTTATTGGGAATTCTCATTCATGTTGTTTCGTGCTTGGTTACCTACTGGGGCTGATTCACAATGGACAAGCTTGTTTTTTGAAGTCAGTGCCTCATTAAAATATTCTGTGCCCATATA
Source organism: Eptatretus burgeri (assembly GCF_056783735.1). Lineage (NCBI taxonomy): Eukaryota > Metazoa > Chordata > Myxini > Myxiniformes > Myxinidae > Eptatretus > Eptatretus burgeri. Next base: position 74,189,412 of record NC_140963.1, on the reverse strand, counting down.
CAAAGATAAATTTCTGTACATCCTCAAATGTTTGATAATAATTATCAATTAATGCAATATTATTGTCTTTGTGACATGTCCTCTACATTGTACCCCTTTCATTGAAGAAGAGTCTTGTCTGCAATTATCCTATATCTTGTAAACCTTTCATGAATAAGAATGGAACAGATTACCCATTTTCCTTCCTTTTTTAAAAATCCATACCATTTCATGCAGCTTGCGTATGTATTCTCACGCTACTTCAGATAAATGAGTACATTGTGATTGTTTTTATATGACTGTACTTCATTGCCTTGGAGCTGGTAATGTGTGCTGGTCTAAAAGTATTCTCTTCAAGAAAAGGTGGGAGATCTCTCCCCTACCTCATTTGCGTTCCACTGATGTGGCTGCCGAAGTGAGAGGTGAGCATGTGCAAGTGAGCACGTTATACGAGGGACGGTGTGCACCGGCTGGTGTTGTAGTGTGTATCGATGCAAGAAATGTTATCAGAAAAATGGTTGCTAAGGCAAGCATGCTCATGGGAATGAAATGGAGGGTTGCATGGCATCAGAATGAATGTCCAGAAATATGGTATTTGTGCCTGGAAATAGACTTGTCTTACGATCATGTCAATGTGGACTCGTGTTGAAGAAGACCTGATCGTAACAGAGAAAAGAGTAAAAGCAAAAACAAAACATGTTTCTGGCCTGTTCTTCCAGACCAAAGGATGTTGAAATTCAACATAATGATAAAAATGAGGACCGCATTTGCGATGGCTGGAGGAAACGTTCTTGATGTTGTTGGTAATTACACTGAAAACAAAATCCTTTTGATGATAAATTACAAGGAGGAACCCCCCCCCCCCCCCACAAAACATTGTTGCAGAAAGACCTCATGGAGGATAAACTTTACTCTTCCTCCATATATAGAGAGAGAGAAGTACTGGCTTTTTCATTACCATTGGGCCGTCAGACTTGAGATGTAAATGTTCCAACTTGGTCTTCAAGTCCTCTTGCTGCACAATTGTTGCTTCATTGTCTTCTGGGAAACGTGGACCTTTGTGGTGCAACGCCAGCACATGCATGATTCCAGTGACCCTACCAAAGTCGCATGTGACGGGTTAGGGTACAAATTTGGAAACGGGCAAGATTGACAGCACACAATGTTCAACTCTTTGCGAAAGACATCGTGTGATCTTTTGTGTTCACCAGCTCATGCTTTCAGACAGGACGTGCAGCGAAGCACCCATCCGAGGGACGACACACTTTGTTATGCAACGGCCTATGTATGAAGTACACACAATCCAACAGTTTATCGTTGGGTCAGGAATCAAACCCACACTATACAGCTTAAAGGTGAGTACACTCCCTCTGAGATAACCCTCGCAACCTGTGGCAAAATGGAAACAGCAGGGTTTTTAACAAATTATATCAGAAGTGGACAATTGAGATTGTGTTCAGAAAGGTCAGCATCGGTTAACCAGGCCACAAGATCAGCTGAAGACCCTTCAACACGATATATGTCTTGCACATGAATATTCGACCGATTATTAATGTTTGGGTCTTGGTATCAATGAGCACACAAGCGCTTGTTCACCGATAATGGTGCTGTGGTTTGGATCTCTCCACCGAACACACTTCCCATCTCGACAATGAACGATGTTCCTCCCTTCTTCCAGGAACCCCTTTCACTCCCAAATCTACCAAAACACCAGGGGGTTGCAACTGGCCACTCTGCACAGCGGGAGTGACGGTACGTCCTAATTAACCCGTCAAGGACGAGGCGGAACCGGCGCTTAGCTCTTTGCCCTGTCATTTACCTCCTGCAGCAGCAAGCATCCTTCACTACTCCCAACCGTATCCCGTCCACCACTCACCTTCTGGAGCTCTTCAGGATTTGTTGCTTTCTCTGTTTGTTGGTTTGTTTGCCACCAGGTTTCCCAACATGGAATACAAACGGAGTGATAAAGGAGAAGAAAGGACGCACAGTGTAAAACAATGTTGGTAGTATTTGTAATTAAGATGTGAAGAGCAGATGAGTCCAGTAAAACCTGTTGCCAACAAGATTCTTTCATTAGTCTTGGCTGACGCACAGGTAAGGTATAGGCCAACTTTTGTATTGAGTAGTTACAGGATATTAAATCAGAGAAATGGTGGCATTATCATGAGTATGTCGTCACAATAACATTTTGAATGCCACAAGTATACAGAAGGGGTAGATTGAACTTCAACCCCCTCTTGTCCTATTTAAGATCATTGCGTTTCATGATATTTGACTTGGTTTCATCTACATTCTATTATTGCTAGTTTTCTCTTGTTCTTAAGTTTTCCTGACCACAGTGTTCCACCATTGTTAAACGATGAACCAACGTATATAGTCACGCTGTTAGCGCCGCATCATCGTTGCATTGCAGTGATACTTCTTTGAAAGCTTTTGAAGTACTACACTACTGGTAAAAAGTTTTACAACACCCCCCATTTTTCCAGTTTTTACTGAAATTTAAGCAGTTCAAGTCTAGTGAATAACCTGAAATGGTTCAAAGTTAAGCAGTTAACTGCCAGAGGTTAAAAAAGAAGTTTAGTTTCCCAAAAACTGAAAAATAATGTAAATTTCAGAGTTGTTAAAAAAGTCCCTTTTCAGGGAACAAGTAATGGGTTAGCAACTGCAGCTGTTCTGCAGAAATGGAAGTAAATTAAGCCTTGAAAGTTGATGCAAACAATTCCTACAGGTGTCCAAACTTTTGTTGATTTGTTACAAACCCTCTGTCTGTATACAAGCAGTGTTGGAACAGATCGTGTTGCTACACCCTCTGAAGCATTATTTGGACAATATTGCACTGCAGGAAGTCGTATATTGCTATCATAATGGTGAGAAAAAGACAATTAACAAAGGAAGACAGAGAGACCATTATAACCCTTAAAAGTGTAGGTCTTTCCTTTAGAGAAATTTCAAAGCAAGCCAGGGTGAGTACAGTTCCCTACACCATCAAAAGGCACTTGGAAACTGGAAGAAACTCTGACAGGAAGACGTCTGGCAGACCCAAAGCAACAACACAATCATAAGACAAGTTTCTGAGAGTCAACAGCTTGCGTGATAGGCGGCTCACAGGACAGCAGCTTCAAGCACAGCTTAACACTGGTCGAAGTAAGGAAGTCTCAGTTTCAACTGTGAAGTTAAGACTTCGAGCTGCAGGTTTGACAGGTCGAGTGGCAGTGAGAAAGCCATTGCTAAGATAGCAAGAAAAGAAAAAAGGCTTGCCTGGGCCATGAAGCACCGCCAATGGACGACTGAAAACTGGAAGAAAGTCTTGTGGACCGATGAATCAAAATTTGAAATCTTCGGTTCATCACGCAGGGTTTTTGTATGTCGTCGAGTAAGCGAAATAATGGTTCCTCAGTGTGTGACACCAACTGTCAAACATGGAGGAGGGAGCGTGATGAGCTGGGGCTCTTTTGCTGGATCCAGAGTCGGCGACTTGCACAGAGTGACTGGCACCCTGAACCATAAGGGTGCCCACAGCATTTTGCAGTGCCATGCAATACCCTCTGGTCTACGCCTAGTTGGTCAGGGGTTCATCCTACAGCAAGATAACAACCCAAAATATACCTCCAGGCTATGTCAGAACTACCTTAGAAGAAAAGAACAAGACTGTCGGCTTCAAATCATGGAATGGCCAGCAGTCTCCAGCCTTAAACCCCATCGAGCTGGTTTGGGATGAACTGGACAGAAGGGTGAAAGCAAAGCAACCTACAAGTGCAACACATTTGTGGGAACTTCTGCAACAGTGTTGGGAAGAACTTTCCGAACAATATTTGATTTCCATTGTGGAAAGAATTCCACGAGTATGTTCGGCTGTTATATCTCCAAAAGGTGGCGACTTTGATGAGTCAAAAATTTAGATGAAATTTTGTTCAACAAAACGATTCCATGATTTATTTTTTATCTGCAATTGTTTATTTGTTCTATGCTTCGATTTCAGAGAACATTGAAACATTAAACTGCTTAAATTTCATGGAAAAATGGGGGTGTTCTAAAACTTTTGACCGGTAGTGTATATAGGATCACTCTGAAAGCTCTTCCGAGCCAGCAGCAGGGGTGAGGGTGGGGGGGGGGGAGAAAAAAATTGGAAAGAGAGGAAAGGGGGGGGGGGGAAGGAGAGGGTGGGGGTGGGGTGGGTTGAGAGAGTGCGGGTGAAAGTAGGGAAATATGGGGGAAGAGGGAAAGGGTGGGGGAGCAGAGAGTTTGGGGGAGGAGGAGGGAGGGGGAGAGAAATTGGGGAGAGTGAGGAGAGTGGGGGTGGAGCGGATGAGAGGGTGCGAGAGAAGGGGGGAGAATTGAATTCTTGAAGTCACATTTTACATGACGTGGAATTTCCATGGGTCCCTGCTCGTCTCTACTACAAGAGAGATGTTTGTCTGTCTCTCTGTGTCGCCATTTTTCCCAGAGATGCTCAAACGGACCTTCGTCCAACCTTCGGAGGTTCATCAGTGAGTGCCGAAAAGCGTTGAAGGGAAAAATAAATTTTGAAAAAAAGGTGGATTTTTTTGTATTTCGTTTTTGTAAATTGCTCTATGTTGCCTCAGCTTTTGTAGCTGTCCGAAAAGTAATATTAAATGATCCTTAGTGGGTGCAGGGAAGTGTTTTATGCCCCCACATAATTTTTTTTAATCTTGTAAAGGACCCGTGAAGGAAAAATTAGCTTGCGGGGCTTAGAGGGGAAAGAGTTCAATTAGAGTTTGTTTAGTGGATTAAAGGGGGCAAAGGTATTGTTAAAGGAATGAGCGGGGTAGATAGATTTAGGTTAGGGCTGAAACTGGCCGCCGAATGTGCCACTGCACCTTCCTGCCCCCCACGACAGAAAAAGACCACCATGAGGCCAGCCAGCATCACCTGCTGGTCTGGTATGCCTTCCCTATGCATTTACTCATTGCCTTGCTTTACTTCATTGCCTTTTCCATGCTTTGTTTGCCTTGCCATGCAGTGCCTGTTGCTTACCCTTGTCATTTGTCCCAGGACCACTTGCTCTGTGGCACCATAGCAGTTCCAAAATCCCGGAGAGGGTCGAAGACCAAGCCACACCACCGAGGACTGCATGCAAGCAGCCCAGAAGAGGGCAAGTATAAAGGCCAGTTCACATGGACTGTGATATGGCATATGGCCTGCCATGATGGGGTGAGCTACCTCCAGCAGCCTGGTGAGAGAAAGCCATCAATGGCAACCAAGATGTTGTACTGTGCTGGATATTCGCTGTTGCCCATGCAGACATTTTCCCCTTGAGTTACAGGTCCTGGGGCATGGGTAGTGTAAATATACGAATGGGAAAGTTACTCTCGCTGAAGGAGAGGGTATTGAATATTGGGTCCGTTTGTCTGTTTGTTTGTTTGTCCGCACAGAACTTTCATGTTTTTCCTCGCAACCGCTTCTCGGATTGAGACGAAATTTTCACCATTGGTGTGACGACTCATGTGCAATGTTGTAATGATGATTTTGACATCATCGGTCACGTGGTGTTGCAGTCATGTTGGGAAAATGGAAAAACGTTGGACCTCTGTATCTCTGAAACCGCACCAAGGAAAAATTGAAACTTAGCACATAGCAAGTACTCCCCATGGGGAATGAGAGTAATTTATTATGACGTCAAAGGTGCCCTCGTTATGACGTCATTGCATATGTATAACGTTACATCTGATCAGTATGAAAAAATTTTAAGTGCCATCTCGGGATAAAATGGTCCACAATTTTTTTTTTGATGATGTCATTGGTCATGTGATTCAGCATCCATATTGGTTTTGTTGATTTTTTTAAATCCTTCAAAAATCTCTGAAATGGCTGAAATGGGCATCACTGCCAGCAGTTATAAAATGGCAGTTCTAAGTATGTCTCTTATTAATTACGAAACACATCAGTACACAAATGCCACACAAAATAAGTCCTGGTGAGGGTCTGCAATCCCTGATTGCTCTTTTTCTTGTTCCATTTGCTATTCTTTCATCTATTTTATTTTACTTTACTTCACACACGATCTCTCCACCACATGCATGCACATACTGGACAGTGGCACCACCCTTGGAGCATCATGAGCATATGCACGCCACTTCCCCATTCAAACTGCGCACCATTCACCAATGGACGTTTCACCTCAGACCCTCACCATGCTCACCATGATGCTACAACCTTCACCATCCTTACCAATATGCTACACCCTTCATATAAATCACCACAACACCTCCTAAAAATCCCCACAGTAACCTACGCTCGACCTTTTCACCACAAACAAATCCTCACTACAAACGCTTCAGCCTCCTCACCACAACCGCTCCCAATGCTTTAACGTCCTTACCATGAACACCATAGCGCTTCTTCGACCTCACTACAACCGCAACAAAATGCTGCAACCTCAGTTAGTTCACCGTGTGCTCACCAAAGTCCTTTGGGATGTCGGGGAACAGAGGACATTACGAGTCAGAACATATTGGCATGTAGCTCGAAGTGTAAATATATGTGCTAGGGCCCATCCAACATCATCTGGGTAGCCCTGGCACTCCACTAAATAACAAAGCTCGATTGGATTCCAACACACATTCATGGCTGGAGAGCGTTCCCAAAAACCCGTGCCCCATGAAAATCCCAGAGCGCTGTTGTGTGGCCAAGCCTGGTAGCAAATGGAGCCATTTTGTCACCATCTTGGTGACAACCACAAATAAGATCACGAGGCCGATGGCAGGATTTGGACGTGGGGTCAGAGCATGGGATATCTTCTCTCCATGCCCTCAGGACACCATCTTGAACAGAGGGTGGTGGATGAAATTTTGAAGACCTCTTGAATATATAATATTTGTACATTTGAATGATTTTATTGCATTTTGGCATGGTTAGAGTGTTAAGAAGAATAGATAAGGTTAGCTGTGGTTCGCCTCCCGCAGCCTTCTCTAATTTATTGGATAAGTTGATTTGGTGTGTGACGGTAAGTGTTAGGGCCAAAATTTTGGGTTCCCGACAGTGAACTTTGACAGGAGCTGACTCCACTGGAAAGAGGGCTGTGTTATTTGAAAGGGGGTATGGGCGTCGATTGGTGGGGGGCGGAGGGAAAATGTCCCCCCACACTTTTTATTAAGGGGGGGACAACACATCGATTGTCCCCCCACTTTTTTCATTGAACGTAAGTTACGTAACACAAAACGAGCTGCTCTAGTACAACCAGGCCGAGATGCTCTCAAATACAAGAATAAATTTTTTAATCTCTATTAAAGTTTTATTGGTCTATTATAGTTCTATTAAAGATGATAGGTTAACAATTCAACATTGAGAATCCGTGCTTCCCTAGCCATGGTCTCCCACCGGCCAAGCGTCCATAGCGACGTCGCTTTTTGATCCTTCGATGTCGGCTCTTCCTATCATTGCGAAGCAGAATTCGCCAAGCGTTGGATTGTTCACCCACTAACAGGGAACGTGACCTGGACATTTTGAGGTATGTTGGGATGTTTTCGGACTTTGTATCGTCATTTTATGAGTGTTTAAAGAAATCGCGGCTTCATGGCCCGGAGCGCCACGCCTCGGAAGTGTTAGGCCGCAACAGCTCGGGGCTCCTTTCGCGACCAAAATAGTTTATTTCACCTTTCTAACTTATATCGCCGGATGCCTGATGTTATTACCTGCACGATGATGTGTGTGTTTAATTTTTGTGACTTTGCACCGTCGAGTTTTAAGCCAATAAAATATTTTGCAGTCTGGTATGCTGATTGAGATGGTGGAGCTTGTGCAGGATGACGCGGTTTCACTCTACCGGCTCGCACGAACGAACGGAAAGATATTTTGTAATTCTGTTTTCATATTTCGAAGTCGATAACAGTGGCCGAAATCCCAACGTTGAAAACCGGGTGAAAATCGAAGGAAAGTGGGTATTTTGGCGACTAAATTAGCTTTGAATTGAATACTTGGGAAACAAAATAAAATGCGCTGATTCACTCGCTTTTGCGGCGGTTAATGTAAATAATGTTTTCATCGGTACTTGGACTTAGGGGAGGTATAGACCTACAAAACGAGAGGTATCATTCGGTCGTTGGACTTATGAGTGTTAAATTATAGATTTTAAAAGGTAGCTGTTGAAAAATATGCAAAATTCACCTAAGCGGTTCGGACAAACGAACGGAAAATTATTTTTTAATTCTGTTCTCAGATTATACAGTATCTATAGGGTAGTAATGATATTACCTCGAAAATCCGATTTAAAAAAGGCTTAGGCTTAGTAGCTCAGCCGCGGCTTGCAATTTTTACGAGGAAAAATAACGTTCCGGAAGGAATTTCTCTTCCGCCATCATCCGAATAATTTTCCGTTTGCACGAGGACAAAGACGATGGATAGACCGACAGAATAAGGTGTCTCATTAAACTGTGTGATTTAGAATGATTAAATTAGAGATTTTAAATGCCGCGTTGAAAATAAAATAGAGGATTGTCAGCTTCTTCACCATGTCGACCCCGCAACGGTTCTGGGCCCCTTGAGTGACCAAAATGGTTTATTTCACCTTTCTAACTTATATCGCACTATACTTAAACAAAATGGACGGACACGCACTATACTTCAACAAAGGCACGCGGTTTCAAAGTTGTTGTTTTTTTATTTTATTTTTTTGCACGTACGGCCACGCACTAGTGGAAATGATGAACGTATTTACAAATCAACAAACTATGTACAATAATTGGAAAGAAGAGAGTGCACGTCCGGACGGCAACAGATCTTCATCCCTCGTCTCCTGGTCTCGTGGTTTGTGAGAGGTAAAGAATTACATAAATGTTCACATTACAACTGATTTTAGCTCATTCCTTTGGTGAACTCTTTTGATGGCATGCAAATCAAGAACACAATCTTCAAAGATTGTGGTTCAAAGTGGTTCAAAGATTTTCCGTGGCTTCATTTTGATCAGAGCATCGGCGGTGTACTCTGTCACACCTGTACGGATGCTTCTCGTAAAAAACTTACCAAACTTGCCTGCTGTGCAGAAGACGCATTTGTCTCAAAGGGCTTTTGGAACTGGAAAAAGGCTACAGAAAAATTCAGACAACACGAACGATCAAACATACATAGGCTTGCCTCTGAAAATCTGAAATGTCGCGGAAGTCAACCTGGTGTCCATGTGCAGCTGAGCAGCAAACTGCTAGAAGAGAAAGATCTGCACGGGCATCACTTCTGAAGATTATCACCTCACTGCAATATTTAGCCCGACAAAGTTTTGCAATTCATGGGAAGGATGCCTCTGAAGGGAATTTCAAAATGCTCTTACAGTTGCGGGCAGAGGATGATGTAAACCTCAAGGCGTGGCTGTCAAGGGAGACGACGTTCACAAGTGGAGAAATTCAGAACGAAATTCTACAGTTGAGTCATGCCATCCTCAGAAATATCTGCAGTAACGTGAATGAAATGTCCACTCAGTTCGGACTTGTAACTGATGGAACGCAAGATATTCAGGGTAATGAGCAGGAGACGGTGTGTGTGCGCTATGTGACGGATTCCTTTGATGTTCAAGAAGATCTCATCGGCCTCGACCAAGTATCGTCAACAACAGGAGTATCACTTTGTAAGATGCTTCAGGATGTCCTAATTCGATGTCAACTCCCTATTGAACACCTTAGAGCGCAGACTTACGATGTGGCAAGCAACATGTCCGGAAAGTACAAGAGCTGTCAAGCACAGCTAAAAAAACTCCAACCGCTGGCCAATTATGTTCACTGTGGAGCTCATGTCACCCAACTCATTACAACCAAAGCCCTACAAACTGCACCGTTCATAAGAGACGCCGTTGATTATGTCCAGGTACTCAGCAACATCTACAACAACTCTGGAAAATTCAAGCATCTGCACTTGAATATCCACGCTGACGATGCTGACACTCCTTGCCCTACACGCCTGAGGCCAATTTGCCTGACGCGTTTGTTAACTCGTTCTCCTGCCATGAAATCGATATTGGATAACTATGAAGCGGTACTGGATGCCCTTCAACAAGCAAGTGATGACTTTGGTACGAACACGGCATCACAAGCCAACGGTATTCGAAGCTGTCTTTCATCAGGAAAGTGTGTTCTCGGTCTGTTTGCATCATTGCCCGTTCTCCAATCCCTTGAATACCTCAAGGCACTTCAGGGTTCACAAGTTACCGTCTCTGGTATGCTTACTGCTGCAAAGGTAACTGCACAGAATCTCCAATCTCCCCGTACCGACCAGACGTTTAAGGAGGTTTTCGAAGCATCACAACAGAATCTCCAGCAGTGCCAACTCGATCCAGTGACCCTCCCTCGTAAGCACAAGCTTCCGAAGAGACTTGATGGAGGCACGCAGGAATACACTGCCAATTCTGCAGAGGAGGTATACAGAGTTGAATTTTTCAAAGTCATCGACAGTGCATCCGAGAACTTGAACGAGTATTTCACATCAACCGACCTCATGGCGTATAGGGACTTGGGTGAAATGCTCCTGTCTGGGTCATTCAAAGCACAAATAGTCCACAAATATCCCGAACTGTCGGATTCCCTAGAGCAAGAACTTGGCTTCTTTCGTAACCAGTTCAGTGGTTCATCTGTTGAGGATTACCGTAAGATATTTGTAGACATGGTGCCGGAAGTCCGTCGAATGTTCCCACAGGTAGAACGTTTGCTTAGGCTTCTATTGGTTTCCCCAGCAAGTTCATGCGAAGCTGAACGGTCATTCAGCGCACTCAGACGTATGAAGACTTGGTTACGTTCCACAATGACCCAACAATGCCTCAACCATCTCATGATCTGTCATGTTCACCGAGATCGTCTGACTGCACTTGACCCCCAAGACATTGCTACAAAGTTAACTGGATCGGCAGACAAGAGGGTTCATATTTTTGGCAAGTTTTAAGGTAAGTTGACCGTACTCGTGTAATATCAATTTGTATGTCAGTCTAGTTTTCAGTTTATGTTTAGTGAATCTGTTCAAGGGTCGTGAGAAAGGGGCTTGATAAACAATTCTTCATATATATATATATATATATATATATATATATATATATATATATTTCTTCTTCTTCTTTCGGCTGCTCCTGTTCGGGGTCGCCACAGCGGATCAGCCGTATGATCCGCATAGTGATTTGGCACATGTTTTACGCCGGATGCCCTTCCTGACGCAACCCTGGTCGCCTCTTACGACACAGGGATATGCTACACCTATTTTAACCGGGGTATACACCAGCCCAGTACACTGGTACTCATTTCGCCGACCTCGGAAGGATGACAGGCTGAGTCAACCCCCTGGTGTATTAATTCAGTGGCCCAACGGGGCTTGAACTCAGGACCTTTTGGATCCCAAGCCGCTGCCCTAACCACTGCGCCAACACACCAGGCTAATATATATATATATATATATATATATATATATATATATATATATATATATATATATATATATATATATATATATATATATATATGTATATATATATATATGTATATATATATATATGTATATATATATATATGTATATATATATATATATATATATATATATATATATATATATATATATATATATATATATATATATATATATATATATATTTAATCATACACATTTCAAAGTTTCAAGTGTCATCAAAGAAATGCATATATATATATATATATATATATATATATATATATATATATATATATATATATATATATATATATATATATATATATATATTTAATCATACACATTTCAAAGTTTCAGGTGTCATCAAAGAAATGCATATATATATATATATATATATATATATATATATATATATATATATATATATATATATATATATATACATATATATACATATATATATATACATATATATATATATATATATATAGTCATCCCCCGTTTACTGTGGGGGTTACGTTCCAACCCCCCCCCCCCCCTGAGAAGTGAAAATCCGCGATGAATGGATGCCTCCCAAAAAAATCGACTCGTCTGGTCTGGTCGGCTTGGCATTGATCGGGTTCGAGGTGCCGGAGATCGACTCGTCTGGTCTGGTCGGTTTGGCAGTGATCGGGTTTGAGGTGCCCGAGATCGACTCGTCTGGTCTGGTCAGTTTGGCAGTGCTCGTCCAACCGCAGCAAACCTTTTTCCTTCCTGAAGCATATGGAGCACCTTAACCTTCTCCTGGAGCGTGAGGATCTTCCTCTGGCGCTTCGGTTCCTTGCCAGAAGCCTTAGAAGGTGCAGGGCGTTTGGGCGGCATCGTCGGGCTTGGAGAAGAAACGTAGAAAATATTTGAAGTTCACATGCGAAACTTTGTCTCGTTGTGCGTTGTGTGACTGGTCGAGCGCCACGTATTATAATTTATTGCTTAAATCATTTATATTTTATATATTATTACCGCGATATACCGGGGGAATCCGCAGAAAAAAATTAGGTTCCAAGGGAAAACCGGCGATGAACCGGGGGCGCGATAGGTGAACTGCGATATAGCGGGGGATTACTATATATGTATATATATATATATTTCTTTGACACTTGAAACTTTGAAATGTGTATAATTCATTTCGCTCCGTCTGCTTACATTTGATGAAAAGATGGTCGATAGATGGTCAGATTAATTTAAGGGATTTGTGTGATCAGAAGGCAGCATGTCAACGAGCGTATAAAATCAAGAATTTGTCAGGGAAGACTGACTGTGTCCACGCCGGCACGAAGTGGCTTCGTGGTCTGGACATGCAATGTCCCCCCCCCACACTTTTCAAAAGCAATCGACGCCCATGAAAGGGGGGCATCCTTAGTTAGAATGTAGTAAGATTATAATATGGCCCGTGTGTTTCTCGTAGCATACATTTGCTCTTGTAAACAGGGAAAATGTCAGAGTAAGTTGTGTTGTTAAACATGATGCAAAACATGATGCTGAGGAGGCAGCATATTTAATTTATAGACAGCATCGCTTCGGATAATGTTGTATGTGCAAAAACCTCCTTTTAGCAGGTCGTACCAGGTATGGACTTGCAGCACAAAAAGGCACAATGCTAAATGGATCGATTAATAATTATTGTTCGGCCATTGCGAGTAAGCCATGGCAGTGAGGTGGGAAGTGGAGCAGGTATTCCAAATCCTGCCGCCAACACCATCCATCCATCAATTAGGACCATACTCTGTTCAGAGCATTGGTGCTGCTTAAGCAGTCTCCTTTGCTATTGGGAACAATCCTGCACTGGTTGCCACTCCGACACAATATACCAGCAAGCTGGCACTCATTTTGCCAACCTTGGAGGGATGACAGGCAGAGTCAACCCCACCTGGTATTAATTCAACAGTTAAGCAGGATTTGAACTCAGAATTCTTGGATCCCAAGCCCACCACCCGAACCATTAAGCCAACACCAGGCATGACAACACCAAACTGTGTCATAAGCAGCTTTGGGGGGCTGTGGGAAGGTTCTGGATGGGGGGACGCTATGGAAGAGAGCCACTCCCATCCCGAACAGCTAACAATGAGGACCAGATGTAACCAAGTCTACATTTGTAACCCTGATGTAGGTTTATAGCAGGTCTGGAATCGCCTTCAATAAAGATTCGGCAGTGATGAAGTAATTACACAGTCATTGCGAAACAAGCTGGAACTTTTGACTCAATTCTCTCTTCATGACCACAAAACTTTACAGAAGTTTTCCGACACCATCTGGGAAATCTCCTCTTCTTCTTCTTCTTTCGGCTGCTCCCATTAGGGGTCGCCACAGCGGATCATCCGTATGATCCGCATAGTGATTTGGCACATGTTTTATGCCGGATGCCCTTCCTGACGCAACCCTGGTCGCCTCTTACGACACAGGGATATGGTACACCTATTTTAACCGGGGTATACACCAGCCCAGTATACTGGTACTCATTTCACCGACCTCGGAAGGATGACAGGCTGAGTCAACCCCCTCGTGTATTAATTCAGTGGCCCAATGGGGCTTGAACTCAGGACCTTTTGGATCCCAAGCCGCTGCCCTAACCACTGCGCCAACACCAGGCTACCATCTGGGAAATAGAGGCTGCAAAAAACGATGGTTCCCTTCCTGGAGTTTCAGCTTTGGATATATATCTGTTCCTCAAACCAATCATCGCAAAGCTTCCACCTGACCTAATGAATCAGAGGATGGAGTCCTTCAACTACAAATAAATCCACAATGTCACCTTTCTGCCATTTGTGATGCTTGGATCCTTCATTTGGCACAATGCAAAGATTCAAAATGACCTCAGTCTAATGGTTTCCTCGGGATATAATGATGGATCACGTTCTTCAGCTACTAAGGTGAAAGCTCCACTCACCATGAAGAACAGAATGTCTGCCTTCACTCGTGACACTCATCCAAGGGTCAGAGTAAGCAAGACCGAGGTCACGGGTGAATTGCTGCCACAGACTATAATCGAGCAACCAACCGCAGCAGGCGTGTTGCCTTCTGAAAATGGAAGATCGAAGCACACTCATCATCGAATGGAAGATCCATAAGAATTCTGCCCTATTCACAGGACCAAACATTCTCTTGTGCATTGAAGAACATTCAAAGCAAAAACATTGCAATCCAGACTCATCCTTCTTAACCAATGTAAAATACATACCAGAGGTGCTCCGTCAACTAACCATTTAGCCAAGGAATGTCAAGTAAAACAGTGTTCGTCTCAGTGAGTGCGACAGCACCCATCATTGGTCTGCACTTCATGTTGTCAGTTGTGCTACCCTCGACGGACCGGCAGGGAGGCAATTTATCAGGGACTCTTCAAACCCTGAGAGAGTATCAGATGGGCTTTGAAAGTATGGTGAGGAGCGACACTCGGTGATTAACAGGTGTCCGGACATTTGTGGTAGTAGTGGATCCACAGGAAGGTCTAGTTCCAAAATCTACCTCGTGAAAGTATTCATTGCTGGTAATCCTGAAAACTTTTTGAAAACTTATGCTGTGTTGGATGACCATTCAAATCAGTCTCTGGGCCACAGTGAACTTTTTGAATAATTCAACGTGTGAAATAATCTAGTCCTCTATGAACTCCAATCCTGCTCTGGAACTATGGCAGCCAGTGCTAGGTGTGTCAGGAACCTCGTCATCAAATCTTTTGATGGAATCGTCCACCTGCCACTCCCGGAGCTAATCGAGTGCAATGCTATTCCTTGTAATTCCTCAAAGATTCCAACACCAGAGGTCACAAGGCTCCACTCACATATACAGCCTCTAACTGAAATGTTTCCCGAACCTGACCCAGAAGTGACCATTTTACTGTTAAATGGACCAGATGTTCCTCAGCTGTTTAAGATCAGAGAATCTCAGGATGGACCAACTAATGTTCCATGGGCACAGCATATGGACCTTGGATGTGTGATAATTGGCAGTCTGTCTGGATGGCGTCCATCGCCCTGAGTGAGTGAAGGCCTATCGTACCCACATTTCAGCAATGGAAGTCCATCAGTCTGCTCATCGTTCGTTAATTGTGTCACCATCAAGGACATCATCCTGCCACATTGTCACGTACCTTCAGGTCAGCTCTTCGGGAGATCGTGCGACCATAGAGCCGATGACGATGGGGTCGGTAGTGACATATTTCAGCGAAAAAGGAATGATGACAAGCTGGGTCGCTCCATCTGAAAAAAAACATTTTCTCACGATCATGGAAGACGGATTCATCAGGAATGACAACGGTAATTGGGTGGCTCCGCTACCCTTCAGAGATAATGTAAAACTTCCAGAGAATCAACCCCTTGCAATCGACCGCTTAAAGTCCCTTTGCAAGCTTCTGGATGAGAAACCAGCCCTTAAGCAGCAGTACGTGGACTTCATGGCTAAACTCTTTTTAAAAAGCACATGCTGAGCCTTTTGAACCAGGGATAGAGGCAAAACAATCACAATGGTATCTTCCTCATTTTGCTGTATTCCCTGACAATATTGGTGTGGTGTTCGATGGCCATGCTGCCAATCATGATGTCTCACTAAATAAGGTACTACAGTACTTCCTAGTCCAGACCTCATCAATAGTCCCCCAGAGTATTAGTATGTTTCAGACAGGAACCCATCGCCATCACGGCCAATGTAGAGCAAAGGATCTATAAAAGTACATCACCTGCTCAATGGAACTACGTGACAACCGACATTAACCTGGCAGACCTGGCCACTCGCTCCAGAAAAGCCTATGATCTGATGGATTCATTAAGGCTGTCTGGGCCAAGATTTCTCTGGGATTTCGAACTACCCATTAAACCCACTTTGCCTGCTGTAGACTTGGTTAATTATCCGGAGTTTCGTTCCATAGCCGTATTAGCTACCAAGCATGAGCGTTCATTGTGAGCACAACGTTTCACACGTTTCTCGAAATGGAAATTCAAGACAACGCCTCTTCGTGCACAACCAGGTGATTTCGGTCATCCGGCAGGCATCTTCGGCTATCCAGTGGTGATGTGTACAGCATTTGGCGAATACCTTCTGGTCACAATGGCGCAAAGAATATCTTCCGACCCTGCAGCCCCGTGCGCGGTGGCACGTCAAGAAATGCAACCTTTATACCAGTGACATCGTTCTGCTGAAGGTGTATGCATACCGGAATGACTGACCTGATAGAAGTGTGATTGAGATATTGCCCAGCGCAGACGGTCGGGTTTGAAAAGTGCGAATCCACACCACGAAGGAAGGCAAACCCAATATCGACCTACGGCCCATAACTGAGGTCGTACTGCTGATAACGGCAGGGAAAGAGTGAATTCCTTCGTTGTGTTCTATTAATTGTTTATTTCATATTCTCATGTTATTTTCCACTCTGTCTTTATCCGTTAGCCAGTCTGGTCCATGAATTTGTAACAGTTGTTACGCGTGACCTCCATGACCTCCGTGACCTCCGTGCCTCAGAGTGAGTGCCCCGCTAGCACCCAGAGGGTCACGCGGCAGTAAATTAAAATTATCACTTTAAACTTTTCTGTCAATTGACTAGCAGGTGACAACCAGCGCACAACATAAAACAGAGGGATAAATTTAAAATGCAATTTATTAAATCCCACTATCTACGATTTGAGCGCTACTATCATGCAGTAATACTTCAAACACAATAATTCATCACGATTCAATCACATTTCAATCACAGTAATTCATCATCAACCCTCAGTAACTGTAAAATTCTGCACAGGAAATACAAGTCACATTCAATGCTTTTTGAAACTTAATCATGGATTCACAGATATATTTAAGTGCAGTTTCGAATACTTCAACAACTCTTAGAAAGGCTATTTCCACCCTTTATTTCCAACTTTACACTCACGTTTTAATACACCCCTTTTATAGGATATATGCCGTGAATCAAAGTCTGTATCTTACACAGTCAAAGTGAACGTGAAGTTGATGAACCTGATCAACCATGTGTGTGTAGTGTGTGAGCCTCACGGGAATTCTCTCGCTGTATGGAATCTCACTACAACCCCAGCTGTACCGTGAGAAGGAGTGGGGAGGAGAAATAACTTTGGCGAAAGATGCCCAGAGAAGTTGTCGGCATGGAATATCAATGTGGAGTTACTTTTCACCCCGAGTGCTGTGTTGGCTCCTCGTGAACACAACCGGTCTGCCAGCAGGAGACAATTGTAACACCTGTGAAGGTGCTTTGGATAATCATCGGGCCTGTGGTCAACGTGCGCCCCAATGATGCAAGACTCACAATCCGCTGCAGCCCGTCTCCACTGATGCACAGTTCGCTTGGCAAAACCAACTTGACTCCACTCTGCCACTCCAAAGGCTCCGTATACTGCTGGAGCTG
Organism: Eptatretus burgeri; assembly: GCF_056783735.1. NCBI lineage: Eukaryota > Metazoa > Chordata > Myxini > Myxiniformes > Myxinidae > Eptatretus > Eptatretus burgeri. The sequence goes on along the minus strand of NC_140963.1, from coordinate 74,171,683 downwards.
GATCTCTGGTTCACACCCAAGACTTCTTTTATGTCACTTCGGCCGAACGCTCATCGCTTCACCTTTTATTGTAACCATGCAAGGTCAACCCCGAAACAAGACAACAGACAGTCTGAATTCAAAGATTGACCAAAACTTGACCACTGGGTTGGAGCATTGTTTTCCAAAACAAATCTTTCTCCCAGTCAATCTCCCTAAATGTAGGAGAAAAGCTCGAACATTACTCGAACACTGTAGCCTCAACAAAAGCCAATATACCAATGACGCATTCAGTTGTCTGCATACGTATGCTTTCACCCAATACGTATAGCATTTATTTAATTCACTGTAATTCCAATTGCCTTTCTCACAGTCATTATCAGAATTATTTAATGCAAGCTACCTTTGACACAGAACCTACCATACTTAATGTCTCCAATTATAGTACGATTTCCGAATGCATAACACTTTATGATGTACTATGGAGTCAGATTATTTCAATTTTGACAAATGTTCAACATTTTTGATAATGCTCAATAATGATTTGACAATGTTTTGAGCCATGGTGGCAACCATGGTTCTCGTGTTCACAAGATTCTCTTTGCTCAATCAATTGCTGCAGTGGTTTGTATAAAAACCAGGTGAGGAGTATTATGTAACCAAGTTTGAATGTGAATTGTGTGTGTGTATATATATATATATATATATATATATATATATATATATATATATATATATATGCTCTGCCCACGTTTTTCCTGATGCATATTCATGTCTTGCCTCATGCATATTTACGCCCCACCTATGTATTGTGTCATCTCTGCTGCAGAGGGCGAGCGGACTCTTCCCTGGTCTGCCAGGCCGTGTGGTTTTGTGGAAAAAGCACAGTTTTTTTACCGACACATTTGTAGTTTTTTTTAAATTAAAGAAAAGGTGATTTGAAACTCTGCAAGTGTTGGTTAAACTGCCTGGAGCATTCTTATTCAAGAAACGGGACACTTAGGCCGTTCCAGGATAATACCCACACAACACATTTTAGCCCATCCCCTGTACACAAAGGGCAGGGATCTGTCTAAGCACACATAATAATGAAATAACTAACTCAGGGTTCCTTACATGTTGGATGCAACTTCCCCCAAGGTCCGTTTTCCACAACCGCAACAATATATACAGTATATGAAGCAAATCTGAAACTTCACGAGATGGATCAGTGACAATTTTAAGCTCTGAGAGCCTTGTGTGATGGCATAAGCAGTTTCTGCTGCAGGTGACCTCAAAAAAAAAAGTTGTGAACCAAGTGACAGATACATGCCTGATGAGTCCATCTTCTTTAACGACCACAATTATTCCCACTTTCTTGTGGGGTTGACCCTTCGGGAGATCGTGTTTTGGTCCAAGTCTTTCAAGAACCGGCTGGCCAGGCCTGACGCTCGACGAAGGGTAGAGCAGGAATTTGGAATTTTTGCACAGTGCCGGCAATAGCTTTCCCACTATTCACGAAGGGCATCGTGGAATATTTAACATCCACCAACTAATGGCAGCAGATGGGACGCGCAGTTTAACATCCCTCCAAGGGATGGCACACACATCGATGAATTACCCTACCTGGACGAACTCAGGCTAGACATCTTGGCGCAAGTGTGATGCTTCATGAATCAATCACAAACTCAAATCCATCATATATATAATCTATATATTAATACTGAAGGACCAATTTTGTGCTCCCCCTTGCGGTCGCGTCACGTTTTTCTGGGTACTGTGACCTGGACTGAAAGAAACTTCGTACCTGTAAGAGTGCATCGCACATCGTGACAAGAGTCAACTTTCAACTCTGAAGCAGAATATACACTTTTCGTTGAGATGGGGGCGAGAAGTGAAGAGATGAGAGCGGGGGATGAAGAGACGGGGGCAGGGAGTGAAGAGGCGGGGGCAAGGTAAGCAAATTTTTGGGCGGGGGTAAGCAAATTGAAAGCAGGAAATGGGGCGGGGCTGGGGTGAATTAGGCGGGGTTGAGTGTGAGGGGGTGGACAGGGGCGGGGGCCCGGGGGCAAGTGGGGCGGGGAATCAAGAGACAAGGGTCGGGGAGTGAAGAGGCGGGGCCAGGGTAATTAAATTTTTGTGCGGGGGTAAGCAAATTGAAGGTGGGGGGGAATGGGGCAGGGGCGGGGGATGAGTCGGTGGGGGCAAGCATGCCCTGTCCAGTCCATGTCCTTCGAGTGTGGGTGAGCTGGTGAGGGTGGTTGAATGAACAGAATCCATCTGTGACAGGGCTTCGGCTAGTAGGGAATATTATGACTGCATATTTTAATTATTTGGTCTTGAGCCTGGTGTTGGCGCAGTGGTTCGGGCAGCGGCTTGGGATCCAAAAGGTCCTGAGTGCAAGCCCTGTTGGGCCACTGAATTAATACACCAGGGGGTTGACTCAGCCTGTCATCCTTCCGAGGTTGGCGAAATGAACACCAGTGTCCTGGGCCGGTGTATACCCCGGTTAAAATAGATGTACCATATCCCTGTGTCGTAAGAGGCGACCAGGGTTGCGTCAGGAAGGGCATCCGGCGTAAAATATGTGCCAAATCACTTTGTGGATCATACGGATGATCCGCTGTGGCGACCCCTAACGGGAGCAGCCGGAAGAAGAAGAAGAAGAAGAAGAAGAAGAAGAAGAAGAAGAAGAAGAAGAAGAAGAAGAAGAAGAAGAAGAAGAAGAAGAAGAAGAGATTTTAATTATTTGGTCTTGTAAGCTTTCATCATTCCTGTTGAAAAGTAATCTAAATATTGGCAAGTTAGTAAATGTTTTTTTTTTTTTTTAAAGTTCATTCCAATGTGATTTCGGTTTCTTTGCTCTGTAGTTATTGCTTGCATGTTAACCTCCGCCATCGAAGATCGGAGGTAATTGTTTTCACCCCTTTCTGTTTGTTTGTTTGTTTGTTTGTTTGTTTGTGAACAGTATTACGGAAAAACTCCTCGACGGATTTCGACGAAACTTGGTGGGGGGATTAGGTATGGTCCACGGATCATGCCATTAGATTTTGGACTTGGTCCAAAATCCAATATGGCCTCTATGGTGTCCATTTTGAAAAAATATTTGAATTTTTTTTTGCATTTCTACATGTTTTAAGTGATTTCCAACCCCCCCCCCCCCCCAAAAAAAAAAAAATTGTTGGAGAAAAAACTTTTTGCAACTTTTTTTCAACAAAACTTCGATTTTTTTTTTTGCATTTCTCCATGTTATCAGTGATTTCCAACAAAAAACATGCCAAAATTATAATTGCGGCTCATTTTGGAACTTCAGGTGGATATACCCACGTAAAATCAATTTCTGTCTCAAGGAATCTAGTTATGACGAATGAATTGAGTATGTTAAAGTTAAAAGTAAAAGGGAAAGTTGCAAACTATAACTCTGTGAGCACTGTTGACGTCAAATTGAATGAATAGGATATCAGGTTCACTTGAGTGACCTAGCAGTATTGGCGGTGGAGGTTTTTAACTCTGCCGAGTGCTCCCCCTCTGGTTTGTTTTGTTTTTGTTTACTTGTCTGTGACATGAGAAACTCTTTCACAAGCCTTGAATCTTAAATGCAAAAATGGGATGATGAAGAAGGTAAAGACCCAATGAGACATAATACCTCGAGTGTGACACTTATCCTGGAATATATTCCCTCAATGAGGTACAAGATGTCGAAAACCTGCACAGCCCATGTGACACATAACTCTCACCTAACTGCTTTCTACGAAACAAGGCCTTTGATACTGTTATACAATTGTACTTTTTGCTTCCAGCTTGTCTGGTTAAGTAGATTGCTCGACCACACTTAGAATTTATTACAGTCGAACTTTAATGGCTTAGATTAGCTTATGAATAGAAGAATAAACACCTTCAAATCCCCACACAGAGCTGCAGACGTTTCGTTCGTGATCAAAGGCTTTTGCTGAATCTTCAAATGGAGGCAGTAAAAACGCTTGTAAAGATATCTCTTTAGCAATATGTACTGAAGTTACAGTCAAAACAAGCTTAGTGCATAATCAACTCAAGAATCCACTTAAATGGCTTCCCTTGTGATGCCTGGGCAATTATCAGTGCATTATCTACATCTTTGTATCATCCAGTGCTGTAGCCTGCTCTTAGATATAGCGCGGTTGCCAACACCCGGCTCTGACCATGTAAGCAGTGTAAACCGACAGGTGGCACTGCGCAGTGACGTCTTCTGCCTTGTTGACATAAAGGGCCATGGCTTACTTGAGGAATGACTACGTTTCGTTTGCACAGGCCTGGTCAAGGATTTAACCCCAGCCATAATGAGGACTGATGTCTGGCTATATGAAAGAAACTATCATAACACCACTGTTTACTGTACTTTGCACAGCCCACCGCAAAGTATCCATTTGAAGTTATGATTCTTCGCAAGCCGTTACGCATAATATTGTGATGAAATATAGATGTGTCATATGTGTTGTGTTACTATGCTTAAAAACTACAAATAAGTTAACATTATAAAAGTGGTGAATGAGGTCATGTGTACTCTTTACACTTCAGTCCTTTAAGGTGGTGACCTTCTGCCATCCCATGTTGGTGTCCATTAAGCCGTACCTATCCAGGATCTTTTATACATTCTCGCTGACCTTTACCCTCTCTTTATCTGCCTGGAATTGCCCTGTTTGTTGGCTGTACTGTCTGTCCCTTGCCTGTTTGTCTGGATCTCTAAGCCACCTGTTCCACTCCACTTCATTGTCCATGTGTTGATCTTTCACTTTCAGTATTTTGACTCTTCCACCAGCCTCGACCTTGATTTAAAAAATGGAAACTCGATTTTTTTTTGCCTGTAGACAGACAGACGGAGGATGCAAGTAATCTTATGGAAGTTGCAATTAAAATATTAAATTGTCCATTGAAAAGCATATCCCTGGAATAATGTGAAATGATAAAGTAAAGGAATATCAGACATTTGGATTTTCCCCAGTATGTCAAATCTGCTGCCCACTGCCACCTCATGGTCACTGCCCTTTCTACCTCTGAGCTTTATTAAACACCGACTGAGACCTTATTTCCACCTTTCATTCACAATCCTCCTCCTGTGCTGTGAAACATCCCTTTGTCTTTGTCCCACTGCTTTTGTTTCATCACTTCTTGTCAGTTGACGCTCTGTCCG
>NC_140963.1:74154058-74161558 GCF_056783735.1 Eptatretus burgeri | reverse complement strand
AACAACCAGTGCAGGCAAACGGGTCCTCCAGCTTAAGGTCCATCTGATGGACGGTACTGTATGCACATTAATGCATGCAAACAACCAGGGTGACACATAATAGCTGGGTCGAGTTTCAAACCCAGACTAGATAGCTCAAAGGTGAGTGCACATACCTTTAAGATGTCCTGCCAGTTCTTACCTTCAGAAGAAGTGTCGGAGTTTCATATTGTTTTATTTTCTGAAGTATTTGTTATGGTAGGTGTCCACCCATAGCTGCCACACACTGGCATGTTCTCAGAATAACACTTTGCATTACAGAGATCAAAGCTTCACACATTATGGCATTAATTTATTCCAAACCGTGGTTCACCTGGTTGTGGTTTATCAGTTACTGTTCCATATTCTCGAAACCTTAAAACACACCTATGGATGACATGTTGAGAAGGAGCAACATTATCACGATGCTTTTTACGATCTGGTCTTTTAACTGTAATGATGGAGCAGTTGTTCTTGAAGAAAAACTCAACAATAAGAGAATGCTGTTGGATTGTCCACCTGTTCTTCCTGAAAATTATAGCCCTGAATCTTGAATCTGAAAAAAAAAAGAAATTGATTTTTTATGAATGCTTTAGAAAATATGCAATATGAAATCCTTACACTTCTTTTGGTGGACCCTGTATATTAAACAGTACTGTGCAAAAGTTTGGGTTGTTTTCACTTTTGCACGGCTATCCCCTGTTAAACATTTGTGGGAAGGTAAAAGTATGCAATATCGCATAATCATAATTCAAATTTTTGTGAAAGTCAATTTAATATATCAGTTACTTTTAAGTATATCATTATATATTGTCATGTCAGAGGAGTCCAATAACACGGACCGCTATGAGCCGAGGGTATAAGACCCCCACGGATCCTGAAATGGTTTGTTAGTTTACTGCATTCAATCTTACAACAACTATAACTCAAGGATCGCCCAAATGGCAGCAGAACCTGACGATGCATGGGAGGCAAAAGGCGGGAAAATGTCTCATAATTAAAATGGGTTTATTGAAAAAATAAATAACTCGGATAAGTGTCGCCAATATGCTATGAATAAAACGGGACATAAACTTTCGGACAGCCTTCATTCATGGTGAGTCCCTCTCATTGACTGCCCACTGGTTTGGGCGGTGCCTTCATTTGAGCCATCCCGTTCTGTGGGATGGGCCCGAGAAAAAGTGTTCTTCCCTTAACCAGGGCTCTATAGCCGACCTTGCCATCATGGTCTGTGGTGCACCAGCCAAGCGTTGCACAATATTGCCATCAAATGTGTGTAGCGCTTTTTGGTGCCTTAATGCACAAGTAATCACCCAGCTTCATTCAAAAACAGGTTTTACACAACAAACCTACTTTACACCGTCTTAAAATGAACACTCAAGGCAGTGAGCAAACCTCAGCAAACGCTCAAGAAGGCAATGGGAGGACAAAGTATTGACTGATACAATAAAATAACACTGCTCTTGTTATTTACTGAAGCAACAGGTATACAATTCAATTGAAAGAGTTTAGAGGTCATAGAAAAAAATATATTCTGGAAGTGTACCGCAGTTGATGCAATGTCTTTTCCATCACCTTATTTAACAAGTTACGTTAGTTCTTCATGCCTGTTTTTGTGCTTTATGATGTCCTTAAAAATGATGTTTCCTGTTTGGAATGATTTTCAATTTCTTTTAACTGCAATGCAGGCAGGTAGAGTAAAGAAATATCTCGCTCCTCTCTTCACATCTGTGATTGGGACAAATTCAGAGCTAAAGTACGACATGTTCGTTTTCCGATTCGTATTTCGATTCGTGTTCAAAATATAACACTCAATCGAAATGAACTTGTTTCTCGATCATAAACTGACGTCTGTAGACAGAAGGACAGACAGACAGATGGACGGACAGGAGTGAACCAATTGCTTAACCCCACTTTCCACTTCACCTGCTTGGGGTAATTATTTGTTTCACACACATTTATAAAGGCTGTCACTCGAAAATAATAAACATATATGATTGTTATCGCTGATAATTATTTGATGAATTTACCCTTAAGTATGAATATCATTGGAATAACCCAAACATCATTCAGGTTAACTAGGTATGCATCCCTTGAATGATTGTTTGGATTTGTGTCGAAGATGGAATAAGGAAGTGGTGAAAATATTTCATTGGACACTGGAAGATTTCTACCTGCAAATATATTTACTCTCTTAAAGCCTTCATTGTCTTTGCCAAGAGGTTAGCTTGCAAAGAATAAACATTTTAGTTATTGGACTTTTGAAAAGGTATTTTGCTGTTTTTCCACCTTATATCATATATATAGATGTCAGAGGTGGCTCCAGGATTTTTAAAAGGAGGCTGGAGGGTTGGACCTCCACCTGTCCTAAAAACAGTTAAAGAAATGCATGGCCATCACTATAGGTCTGTAATGATACCTGGGCATCTCTGGCCATAATGCCTGGAGAGAAAAAAACTGAAATTAATTTCAAGTGAAGGGATAATTGTGAATTATTGAATTATAATTTATTTTATTTTTGCTGAAAATAGAGGGGCAGGCTCTGATTGCAAGTCTGTGAACTCCCCTTGATCCATCTCCACTAGATTTACTGATCGATACAGCTTCTGGTCGAGCAAATGCTATAATATATGGTAAAGGAAACTTCAAACCAGGCATCACAACTCAATGGAAAGACACAAAAGAAAGAATGGAGAAGGATAAGGGAGAAGTTGAAGGGGGGGGGGGGGTCTCACAAGTATACATGCACCCTGAATGATCAGCTGACATCACATTATGACCATCTGCTAGCTAAAGTATCATATCTCTTCCTTCTTTATCCACAACATATTTACACATGTTAATACATTACAGTATATCCTATCTAAAGATTCCCTGCTCCACAAGCTTTTCCATCTTGACCTTAAATTAATTCTCAATTGACTCAGAGGGAAAACAAAAATAGATGTTTAACCAGACTGGACAAGGTAAACTGAAGACCTAGATTTTTCACATTTAACAACTTTAGTAAACTTCCCTATTGGACCTTATTATAGCTAGCCCAGCTGACGAATATTATAAGAAAGGTATGCTGTTTTAGGTATTTGACAAGCTTCTATCACCAAAAATCATATTCGAATCTTGTCGTTCGGTTAACCCAGCAACGGTTGCCAGGTAACCAGCAGCCCTAATGGGTTTGTACGTCACTGAAAGCCAAGGAATTACTCTCGATGCATCCACTCACACAGAGAAGAATACAAAATGTGCACAGAGCTGAAAGCCTGGCGTGATATCGATTCAGGCTCGCTGCACCGATTAATTTACTCAAGTGCAATTGATTCATGCTGTTCTGTAGCAACTATGCCAGTTCGCTCATCCCATCTTCATGTACAGCTTGCTCTAATAATGAGCTACGTACACCATCAAGCTATTCACATCACCAGGCCAAGCACACCACCGGCATACGCACACAAAGAAACACTCACACGAAGGTGACACTCCAATCATCGGGTCACTCAAGTCGTCGGCCACTCAAGCAATCACCTCCTTTTAACCCACTCGAGTGTGAGGTATGCAAGGCGTTCAAGGTGCTTGAATGAACGAGCTACTCCACAATAGTCCAAGAAATGCCAACTTTTTATGTACCAGCCCTACTCCAATTTCAGTCCACTGCAGGATGAACACTTCCCTGAACTCATGTTGACAGGTGTTTAGCAGACTCAGCACACTTGCCAAGTGTATAGGTCTGTGAGAATGAGCAGTCATGTGGAATCGAACCCACACCAGGCAGTGAACAAAGCAACATGGCATGAATCAATTGAGCAGACAGTCGTCTCATTTTCAATATATAAGTGCAAATAATTAGTAAAAGAAAATTCCCATTACTTATTATGTAGACCCATGAAGATTGGAAGAATAAACAAAATCGGTGTTTCTTAGACTCGAGTGAATGTAACATCTCTCCGAGAAAGTTGTGAATGCCATAATGCATTGTGACGATCATAAACAGGGTAATGATTATGTAATTACATGTCATCTGAAAATTATTTCAATTATCTATTACTAAAATGAGAAACGTCCATCTGTCTGTCCATGTGCATATCCGTCATGCTTCATTCAAAAGGGTTCCTGGTATTGAACAATAAAAATGGTAAAAACTAATAATTGATTTTCTTGGTTGGAAAACGGATATAAGTCTAGTTGGTTGAGAAAATTAATAATCAATTTAGTTGGAACAAAAATTTGTGTTCGTTTCATCGTGAAGGTGCAGGTTTTAATTTAAAAGCGTAGCGTGGCTTTTCGTGTTTGGAAAAGAAGAAGTGGGAATGGGAGCTGAATGCAGCCATTCCAACGGTAACATTTATTATTTGACGGCAACCGGAACCCTTTAGAATAAAGTGTGATGGACACGGAAGATACACAAAAGCAAATATAGGAATACTTCTCGAAACAATGTAAAACTAGAGAGTTCATCGAACACCTTACCCCACGCTGTCTTTCAAAACGAGGACGTGGGCGGGGTCTGTGAGCGGCAAATTTAATTGGTCATGATGACGTAAAATGCCGTAATATTTTGTCCAAGTGCTGTGAAACGGAAGGGTTTTGAAAGTGGCAAAAAGGCAATTTGAGTTCTACAGTGTTCAAGTATATAATTAAATTGAAATGAAAGAAAGATTTTAAAGGTCATAGAAAAAAAAATCTTTGGAAGTTTACTGCCACCTTATTTAACACATTACATTAGTTTTTTGTGCCTGTTGTTTGTGTCCTTTCTGACGTCTTAAAAACAGTAAGTTTGTTTGGAATGACTTTCAAATTTGTTTGACAAATAAAAAAATTATCTAAATCCTCTGTGCAAGCGTGATCGGGACAAATTCAAAGCCAAAGCCTGTTAAATGGCGGGTTTGTTTTTTGATGAATGTCTGATTTGTGTTCAAAATATAACATTCAATTTAAATCAAGATGTTCCTCTATAATAAACTGACAATTGTAGATAGAGTGACAGACAGAAGTGAACCAATTGCTTAATCCCGCTTTTTACTTCGCTGGCATGGGCCAAATATATAAAAGTACACAGTAGGCGCACACAAACACAACAACCACAGCCATAACAACAATTACGGTACTTACTATGAAAGATCCTTTATCGCATGCTTCACGCCATTTTACATCTTCATTGGCACTCACAGATAGACATGGAATATGTTTGTGAAGCACACCGTGCTGTCTTTTGATTATACTCATCATCAAAGTGACGGGAGGCATTCCCAGCACAGCATTCATTCATAATTATTTTACTTTCTAAACCGATTCATTTGCAGTTTTCAATATTATGATCAGGAAATAGTGACTACATTTTCAAATCTCAAGATTATATTGATAGCAGAAGTAACTATGAAGAGTGATCAGTAAGTCTGTGGCCTAATATAAGTATAAAATTACACAAGGGAGATATTGTAACATTAAAAGGTTTTTAAATTTGAGAAAGCAATGCTGAACTGGAACGGCACTCAGTGGAGCACATACTTCCACCAGGCTGAACACCAGGTATGTTTTGTATCCCACTGATAGGCCGGATCTGCATCCGCACCATTCGTCCTTGTCACACACCAAAATCTAATCGGCTTTATCTTGTCACACACCCAATGTGTCCACCAAATTTTGTTATAACCCGTCCACAACTTTTTGAGATATCGTGCTCAATATCGATTCATCTCTCAATGATGAAGAATCACTTGAAAAATTCAAGTAACCAGATCCGGATGCAGATCTTCACCGAAATCGAATCAATTTGTCCTTGTCACTCACCCAACCTGTCCACCAATTTGGGTCTGAATCCATCTGCAGGTTTTTGAGATATCATGCTCACAGTCTGACAAACAGACAGGGGTGAAAACATAACCCCTGTCAACCTTCGGTGGCGGAAGTAAATATAGCCGTTTCATCAATTTAAGTCAATGACTCTTTATTTCAGATCACAAACTTGATTATTGATTTCAGTAGTAACTGCAGTGTGTCTGGCAGGATGATAGAGAGATTGAGTCCTTGCCTTCGAGCTTTCTGCAAGTCGGGGTTTGAATCACGACTCGTCTATAAACTGTCCAATTGATGCTCCGCAGGCAGGGAGTTGCATTACAAAGTGTGCCGTCCCACGGATGGGCATTAAGCTGGGTGTCCCGTCTGTTAGTATTAGTTACTGGAGGTTAAGGATTCCATTGTCTTTCGCCAGCACACTGAACAAATTACAAATTCATGTTGCGTTCAGTCGAAGGTCAGACCTGACCAGCCAGTTCGTCAAAGATGTGGGCCAAAAACTCAGTCGACTCCTAAGTCAGGCAATGCTACAACCCAATAAGGAGGTGGTAATCATTAGGCCCATTACAGTAGTAGTCGTAGTAGTGGCATTTTTAATATGCTATATTTCCATACAGTTAAACCATTTTCCGAATTTGATGAAACTCGATGTCAAAGACAATTTGTCACTGAAAACAAGCTGAAAGTTCAAAACAATAATTGTACAATCGTAGAGGGCACATTGCACCAAAGCAATATTTTCCAGACTACTTTACATTTATATATGTATTGCGGAAAAGCGACAAATGTATTTAATGCGTAACAAATAAGTGTCAAGAATTCTTTCCCCTTGTGTACCAGAAACCAAGCCGGGGAGCACGTAACTGTCGTCACAAGGATTACGGCTCATTGTGACTATTTCAGGCGAATCTCAAGGGTACAGGTTGAAAAAATCAATCAACTTCTGTCATTGCTCGTCTGTTTGTAAAAAAAATTAAAAAAGAAATAAAGGAAAACCGAATGGGGCAGTCGGTATAAATCACACCATTCGGCCATCCATCTTTACTGCTCTTGAATTCTACTGAGTGCTGCTCTCCTTTATCCCTTTAATGGCTTTTCTTGGGAAGCTGAATGATAGACAGGACCAGTTGTTGAGTGGACGGTGCTGGAGTTCATCATAAACCTGGGAAGAACACAAACAGATATTAGAAGGTACAAGGACACTAAAATAGCTGGAATGTTTCTAATTTTTAAGGAAGACATTCGAACACTCATTTTTGGCCAACAATGTTTTTTTTTTTTCATCGTAAATGGAAAAGATTCCTTGACAGTTCAAACAGACCAAGGACTGTCTTTTGGATTGTTGGGTAGTCTTTCAGCTGTACTACCAGGGAAGAGGTTTAACAGTGAAAATAAGTTCAACAAATCATGGTGCAGGTGCAGAGGTAGTGTACTTACCTTTTAACTGATTAGTCTGGGCTCGATTCCTGTGCCAACTATAAACTTTCCGATTGGTGCTTCACTGGCAGGGCGTTGCATCACCCTCGGTTGGACGTTAAGCCGGGTGTCCCATCTGCTGAGGGGCGTAACAAGCCTCAAGCTGTTTTTTTGTGAATAGTAGATGAGTTTTTGCAGGTACTTCGACCTAATTCAAATATCTTGAGAGTTCAGTCGAATATCAGGCCAGGCCAGGCCAGACGTTTCATGAAAGAC
>NC_140963.1:74111558-74149058 GCF_056783735.1 Eptatretus burgeri | reverse complement strand
ACTTTTTGGTCTTTGGGGACTTTTGGGTCTTTGGCTCATCTGTGTCTTTTGGGTCCTCATGGTATTTTGGGTTATTTGGGGTCATATGGGTCTTTTGCATCTTTTGGGTCTTCAGGACTTTTGTGTCTTCTGGGTCTTTAGGGGTTTCAAAGTGTCTTCAAAGGTCAAAGGTGTCTCAGCAGTCTAAAAAGTCAAAAGGTACGTTCCAATAGTACGTAAATGATTAGTAGACGTATGAAATTAATAAACAGAAAAAGTATGCCACACACACACACACACACACACACACACACACACACACACACACACACACACACACACACACACACACACACACACACACACACACCATTTATAGTCGATAGTTTGATCTTCCTTTGGAAATCTATCATTTAAGAAGCTTCGTTGCTGCTGCCACAGTGATCATCAGCCAGACACGGTCCAAATCGAGACAAAGGGGGTAAAACCCCACGCTGGACTGGACCCTTATCACATTGGATGAAGACCACTGCAACACTTAAATCATTTACAAGCGACTGGAAATAGACTGGGCAAGCTGCTTAACACTCCCTCTAACGGTCAGCATGTTCCATAATGCAGTGCCCGATAACAGTTCATCAAATCCGTTCCGGCTCAAAGATCGTGGACCCGCTTTGAGCTCTCGGGTTTGGGTTGGATTCCCGACACGACTACAAATTGGTGTCAAGCTGGCTGTCACATTTACTCGCATCTGCAGGAAGACGTTAAAGATCTCATGATACCTTTCCAAGATGGTACGTCATTACATGCTGCTGCTAAATTCGAAATATTCTTGGGTCTCTGAATTATATTCCAGGTCACATCAATTATAATGGATCCAACAGACGTAATGATACCCAGTGACATATACATCCCAGAAAACAGATAATTGGGCCGTTCAAAAACTTTTCATAACGATGCACAGATCACAATGGTCCAAGAACTGCAGACGTTAATTTTGTCATTTTTCACAATATATTGTTGCGGTCTTCGCGCCCGCCGGCGTGCGACGGCCACGTAACTCGAATCGCGGCACGTCGCCCACCGGACGGACAATCCAGTCGTGACCCTCTCGGACTAACGCCGGGAACCAGTCACGGGTGGACCTTTCGGTCTCACCGCGATCGAGCCAATCAGCCCCCGCGTGGGATAGGGTTGCTCGCCAAATTCGACCTACCTAAGTACCCACGCGGAGGGTAGACCGGGCGATTGCACCTCGCCGCAGGTCGACTTCGGACACGGGCCACTTAAGCGACCCGTTCCGTACTATCAGAATAACCGAGCGGTGTTATCGTCGACCTCGACGGTTCGATTAATTATCGGGCGTATTCAGCCCACTACCAACCCTTTACGTGAAGCAAGATGAGGATTCAATGGAGGAAAAGACGAAGCGAAGCGGGTGAACAGTTCAACAATAAAGCACATTTATTCGCGGCACACGGGAAGCACACAAATACAATTCCACCAAATGCACACAAAAAAAAGAAAACACAATTCCATTTACACAAAAAGCCAATATAAAAGTGAGAACACAGTGCAGAGCTAATACCGACTACCGAGCACACGGCAACACTTATACAATTCTACTTCACAGACGGCGCCGACAACACATACCCAAAACCAAGGAAAAGAAATACCCTCAAGGATGAGGCAGGCCTGAGGCCGAGACCGGGTCGCGCCTACCCGTCTGGTGATGAGACGAGGAGCGGCGATGGCGCCCCAACCCGTGGACCTCGTGGACAGTGTCTGGCAGGGGGTGGGAAAGGGGCCCCCTTGGTCGCACTATCTCAGCGCGGGGGGAAACAGGAGGGGGTTGCTGATGCTCGGGGTATAGAGGATCTTTATTATCCCTGGTGTGCGTCTCCACCTCGGCCAGGTCGCGCTGCCGGCCTTCCTCGGGCGTGCAGCTCCCGGCACCGTCGCGAGCACCCCCTCGTCTGCCTTCGCCGCTGCCGCCTCTCCGCCTCTGGACTCTCCACCCTGGACTCTTCTTTGGGCTCTCCTCGTTCGACTCTCTTCAGCTTCTCCAGCTACTGCAGGCTTCGGGCTCCAGACTTCCACTCTCGTCCCCTCCGTTCCGACTCCTTCTCGATCTGGTGACTGACGAACACCGTCCTTTTATCCCCCGTAGCTTCGTTGACCCCCTCCCTTTGACCTTTCACCTCGCTCCCCATTGGCCCGAGAAAAAGTGGGCGTGAAGGCTTTTTGATCCACAAATTTGCATATATCGATCGTTCTGGAGGCGGGGCCAAATCGCCCCTCGCTCACCGATTGGACGGCAAAAAGTGGGCGTGTGTCGTTTTTGATCCGTTTTTGAAGCACAAAATCCGTGATTTTGTACACGCTGTTCGACGCGCGCTCTGCACGAATCCAACACCGGTACCCACAGCGGGGCAAGAACGGTGGCGATGCTACGGTTGCGAGGTGTGACGGGAAGGTTGTGGCGGTTGTGGTGAAGCGGCGTTGTGGTTGGTGGTTGATGTTGTGGTTGTGGTGGTAATCATGGCGGTTGGTCCAAAATAAAGATAGTAAAAGAAAAACGGCTATCCTGAAGAGTCGCAGCTCGCATAAATGACATGTATTCCCACTAGACAACGGGTTTGGGCCTAACTACACATGCACTTACCGAGATACCTCACCTAAGGGACCTGAATGGTGGTTTGCGAATCTGGTAACCACAACAATATTATTGTGTAATGGCCACAATTATTCTGACGTTCTTGTGCTGTTGGCTGGAGGAAGTTGTTGGTCCAAGTCTTTCACGAGCCGGCTGACCAGGCCTGACACTCGACTAAGGAGTGAAGGCTGTAATTTGGAATTTGCTCAGGATGCCGGCAATAGCTCACTTGCTCTTCGCAAAGAACACCGTGGGATCTTTAACATCCACCAACTAGTGTTACAGACGGGATGCCCAGTTTAACGTCCGTCCGAGGGATTGCACACACATTGATGAATCACCCCACCTGTGATATATCGGAATGAGAGCTTATAACTGGGTCGGGATTCAAACCCAGCCTGGACAGCTTAAAGATGAGTGTGCATAAGCCATCCTGCCAGCCCATTTTTGCCAATATATAAATATCGATATTCTTAAGAAAATATGATTTATACACAACTAATTAAACATACTTGTGCATTGAAAAATACAAACACAAGTAGTGGAACATTCAAAGTACACCACCCAAATGCCAAATAAATAAACAAGCAGTCATAGACTGGTACTTACGAAATCGTCAACTTGACCTCTGACCTTGTCTAATAAAAGCTGTCTCTCG
The DNA here is from genome assembly GCF_056783735.1 of Eptatretus burgeri. Classification (NCBI taxonomy): domain Eukaryota; kingdom Metazoa; phylum Chordata; class Myxini; order Myxiniformes; family Myxinidae; genus Eptatretus; species Eptatretus burgeri. The sequence continues at coordinate 74,145,765 of NC_140963.1, read as the reverse complement.
AGAAGGTAGCGACGCAAACCAGAAGTTTCTACAATGATTCTGTACCAAACCATCAAAAATCGTAATCTCGACCGAAGCAAAAATCTCCATTTCTCCACGCAATTATTTAATATTATTTTATCAAAGTCACAAAACCGTAATATTCAGCCATCCACCAACAATCTTGACATAATCCAATGGCTTAGCGAGTCAGGCATACGACGATAACCTTTATTGGGATAAAAAATGACTTTTAAACACCATCTTTATCGAAAACACCGTCAGCGCGCACACGCAAAACCTTTACGTGACTCAACGACGCGTCTGCTCGAGCGCGCTGCACCACGTGACGAGCCGTGGCGCGGCGAATGAAATATTTTTTATACAATCTTAAAACGTCTCCAAAACATCCGATTTTTACCAGAATTTCGACAACCGAGTGCTAAGCGTCCTAAGCGATCGCAAAAACCGAAGACAAAATTAAAATCGAAGTTAAAACGAACTCGTAACGTCGACCGAAGCAAAAATACTCCATTTCTCCATATTAATTTACTGAATTATGTTTGACCTCACTGTGACCTTGACCTTTGACCTTGACCTATTAAAATAAATAATTGTCATAAAATAATCAATTTATCAATCAATTGCTTCATCGCATACCTTAACCAGCACTGTTTCATCCGACGAATCTGTAACTCTTTGAAAATTAAGCAATTCGTAAAAAATGAATAATTCATCGATTCATTGATTGATCAATAAATCAAAAATACCCTTTATAGCCAAACCACTTGTTCACTGTCATGTCCAAATATCAGCTTCATAGCTCAAAGGGTGCCTGAGATATTGCCCAGATGAGAAAGAAAATAAATAATAATTAATAAATCGATAAAAATTAAGTAATCAATCAATTAATTGATTAATCAAAAAATTAAAATCCCGTTTTTGCCAAAGAACATTTTCACTTTTGTCCCTAAATTTCAGCTTCCTAGCTCAAAGGATGGCTGAGATATCACCCGGAAAAACAAACAAGAAAACAAACAAGAAAACAAAACAAGAAAACAAACAAGTAGCGGTACATTCACAGTACACCACCCCCATGCAAAATAAATAAAAAAACAATCATCCAGCACGCGACATTGCCGGGGCACCTTGGGCACCTGGCGATGCTACCTTGCAGCACATGGAGTCTGAATTGGGAGCCATTTGGGAGCGGCTTTGGGAATAGGGAGCGGTGTACAACAATTGATTGACTGATTAATTGCACAATTAAAATAAATAAATAATAATCGTAAAAGAATTAATTTCTTAATCAATTGGCTGATAGCATACCAAATCCACCACTGCTTTCGCCAAATCTGTAACATTTTGAAAATCAAGTAATCCATCGAAGAATTAAATAATTAATTGATTAATCAATAAATCAAAAATACTCTTTACAGCCAAATCACTCGTTCACTTTAATGTCCAAATATCAGCTTCCTTGCTCAAAAAGTGCCTGAGATATTGCCAGGATGAGAAATAAAATAAATAAGTAATTAATAAATCGATAATAATTATGTAATTAATTAATGAATTGATTAATCAAAAATAAAAAAATACTTTTTTGCCAAAGCACATCTTCACTCTTGTTCCCAAATTTCAGCTTTCAGCTAACGAGATCAAAGGATGGCTGAGATATCGCCCGGACAAACAAACAAACAAAAAACACAAACAAAGTGAAAACTGAGTACTGCACTCCCTTTTTTCGGTGCCTGGCGATGGTATCATGCATCGCCTGGGTATGGAATTGGGAAGGAGCAGTGGACAACAACCTTGCCGTTTATTGGACTACTGTATCACGTTCTGAGAACTTTTTGAACGCTCTGCATGGACAGACTGATTTGCAGGTGCATCATTCAGGAATGGAACCGAGAACCATTGTTTCCTTCAGAGGGTTCACTTTTCAGAAGATGGCTGTTTGGATTTGAAAATGCATGCTTGTAATAGCAATGATCTTACCAGAACTGTTGAGAAACATGTCTGATCAGAGCATTCATTTTTTGATGTACAGTAAGTCGAGGCTCCTGGAAGACTTGAACAGCAGAAATTAGAATCATAAGCAAAAGCCAGGAGGGTTCCTGGTTGCTCATGACCCCCTTCTCTCTCTCTCACTTTCTTCCACTCCACAATCGCTGGTGCATCGCAATTGCGCATTACTCATGTCTACCCCTTATAGGTGTTATACGAAAGACTACCACCCGATCGTCGACTGATTGCCAGCTCGTCACAGTGGTTTGTGCGTTTAACTAAGGCTCAGTTAAATGCTTTATCATCGATTTACATCTCTATTATTTACCGAGCACTCACAATCGCTCTGTTACACTGTTGCATTGCACTTAACGCTATTACATCACACGTCACTTTCAGAGCGATGCGCTCAAGACGTCCTTGAAGCATTTTCAATGACTGACTGATATTTTTATAATTACATTTTTTAGAGACAAGCCAACTGCTGAAGCTTGGCTTTGGAAATCCGGTATTGACTATTTGAACATGATATGACATGGCCCTTCCAATCATGGCCTCAAAGCTGGTAAGGGAGGCTTGGTCAGGAGTGTCATTATTGATTTCCTATCTGATAAGGAGGATCGTACAGAGTTTTATTGATGGAGTGTGAAAAAATTTTCATACGTCCCCTGCAGGAAAGCTACCACTCACGTGGGTTCAGCAATATTGCCAAAACTACATGCCAAGAAAAGCCTTTCAGCCTGTACTTCTGAAACACAGGTTTGTTGAGCAATTTAATCATCAACAATAGTCGTTTTTGATCAGATGCCGACAAAGTATTAGAAAATTTCAATATTCATGTTGATCTTGATGATGGGCTTTGGCCTAGGTGCTGGCTGGTGGAGCCCTTTGGCCTTTTTTGGAATCCATTTGTCACTTGAATTCAAAGTACACTAGACAATACAGAATGGTTTTGAGACTTTCCTTGATACGAGTGACAATAACGCAGTCATCTGAAAACTTGAGCACCTTTACGAATGAGACCTTTGACCTCGCATATATATTTTTTCGAAGGTTGAACAGCTTGGTATATCAAAGGAGAAGGGTTTAGAAAATCTGATGATTTCTGATTCACGAGCAAGCTGGAAGACTGCAGTTAGCTAGAGTGTGAGCCAAAATGCATCACTGCTTCCACCTCACTTGGATTAAACAAGACGAAGGTCTTGCCCCAAAGCAAAGCATGCTGCTCTTCATCCTATGATGTATTCTTTGTAAAGTGAATTAAGCTCACACATGACACACATATATTGTGAAGTCCTGTAAGTCTTTGAGACTAATTTCTCAATAAACAATAATGACAATAATGATGATAAAAACTAGAGCGAAATCGATGGAGTGCCATCATAAATGCGGAATCGATGGAGTGTAATCGCAAACCCCTACAGTCAAATCCAAAAAATTGTTGCTTATTTCATGCGCCCCCAGTGTTGATTGCAGAAAAAAAGTTTAATTAAACATGTTAAGAAATGTGTCCCCAATTGCATTGTTTTGTATTTGACTTCTTCACTCTGTCCCAGGGCCGTAAGGGGGCGGAACCAAAAATAATACTGCTCTCTACTTTCTTGCCATGCAGTGATCATAACGACCAAGTTTTGTGAATTTCTCCACAACCATTTAGGAGGAGATAGTGTGATGGACGGACAGATAGACAGACAGACAGAAATGGAGCCGATTACAATATCCTCCAATGTTTTTTTAAAAGCGTGAGGAAAATAATAATGACAAACTGGGATCCGGCCTGTCAGGTTTGGGTTGGCCTGTTTATTGTTCTCATCTGAACCCCTGGCTCAGACCACAGCTTCAAATCCCATATACAGTACTCAAATTGGATGTGTACAGTGGCCTGCAAAAATACAGTATTCACCCCTGACCAGCAATGGTACATGTCAATGAATTACTTTTTTGTAGAAACAATTTTCCCAAATTAATTTCTTTATTCGTAACTGAAGAGATCAAACTAAACACTGTTTTAGTTGAAGGAGGTTAAATGTCATAAATACCTGCAAAAAACATGTACAAATCAAAATTCACTTGTAAAAGTATTCAGCCCCTCAGGTCAGTACTTAGTGGAAGCACCTTTCAGAGCAATGACGGCTACGAATCTTTTTGGGTAGGTCTCTACCAACTTTGCACAGTGAGATGGTGACATCTTTATCCATTCCTCACGTGAAAATTGCTCGAGTTCTGCCAAGTTTGATGGGGATCGTCGATTGACTGCAATCTTCAAGTCTCGCCATAAATGTTCAATTGGGTTCAAGTCAGGACTTTAATTGGGCCACTCAAAAACATTTATTTTATTCTTATTCAGCCACTCAACTCCAGTGTGGCTTTAGCTTTGTGCTTCGGATCATTGTCCTGCTGGAATGTAAATCTCCGACCCAGTTTCAGATTCATGGCCAACTCAAGCAGGTTTTCATCAAGAATTCTCCTGTACATTGCACCATTCATTGTTCCTTCTATCCTGACAAGCTTGCCAGTCCCTGCTGATGAAAAGCAGCCCCAAAACATGATGCTGCCACCCGCCACCATGCTTGACAGTAGGGATGGTGTTGACTGAGTGATCTACAGTGTTACACTTGCACCAGACATAACACTTTGAATTTAGACAAAAAAGTTAAATATTTGTCTCGTCTGACCACAAAACGTTTCTCCACATGCCTGCAATTTCATCAAGATGCTTGTTCACAAACTCCGTACAAGCTTTTAGATGGTCTTTTTCAGTAATGCCTTCTTTCTTGCCACCTGTCCATAGAGGCCAGCTTTGTGAAGGGAACGGGATATTGTTGATTGATGAACACTGACCCCCATCTCAGACATAGAGCCATGCAGATCTTTCAAAGTCATTGTTGGATTTACAGTGACATCCTGAACCAGTTTCCTGCTTGCCTAGTGGCTGAGTTTGGATGGGTGTCCTAATCTGGATAGAGTCTGGGTGGTATGATATGTCATCCACCTCTTAATGATGGATTTCACTGTACTCAAAGGGATAATGAGTGACTTGAATATCCTTATAACCCTTTCCTGAATGGTGCTTCTCCACCACTTTATGTTTGACTTCTTTGGAAAGCTCATTGGTCTTCATGTTTGCCTTGTTGCTTGACCAAGTGAGTTGCACCTCAAAACTCCTTAGATAAGTGGAGGAGCTTTTATTTTTATTAATATATTTTTTTAAAGTTTAACCAATGATTACATTCAGGTGAATCCTATTACACCTATTTTGTCACCTTTCAAACAAATAATTTGCTGCTGAAAAGATTTGGGTGACCTGGGGAAAGGGTTTGAATATTTATGCAACTGAGAGTCATTTGATTTTTCTCTTATAATCAAGCTTATTCACATTTTATCTGCATTTTAAAGCTTTATCACTTTTGAGTAGTTTGTGAAGACTATGTATTCAGTTTGATTTGAAAGCACCATGACATCAGCTCAAGTGGCATCAAAATCTGAAACATTTGGCAGGGGTGAATACTTTTGCAAGCCACTGTATTTGTTCATTGTCTCATGAAGACCTTGTAATTCACATTAGAGTACACTGATGTTGATTGTCTTGGTTCTGCATGTTGTTGTCGTTTTGTGTGCAGCCTATGGCTGCTGGTTGCATCATTTTTCTGGAAACACAGCTGTGCTGCTGATGCAGAGCCCCTATTACCAATCAGCTGGTGCTTATTTTGCTGACTCAGAAGGATGACAGGCAAGCCTGGTGGGGCAGTTAGGGCAGTGGCTTGGGACCCAAAAGGTCCTGAGTTCAAGCCCCGTTGGGACACTGAATTAATATATATATATATATATATATATATATATATATATATATATATATATATATATATATATATATATATAAAAATATATATAAACCAAGTCGAAAACACCAGGGGGTTGACTCAGCCTGCCATCCTTCCGAGGTCGGCGAAATGAGTACCAGTTGTACTGGGCCCGGTGTATGCCCCGGTTAGAATCGGTGTACCATATCCCTGTGTGTCATAAGAGGCGACCAGGGTTGCGTCAGGAAGGGCATCCGGCGTAAAAACCTATGCCAAATCATTATGCGGACAACAAAACAAATTTCCATACCGGATCGGTCGAGGCCCGGGTTATCAACGACCGCCACCGGTACCGGTGGTCAGCAGGGTACCAGTGGAAATTGTGCTACTGTTGGGCGAAGGAGGAGAAGGAGACTGGGAAGGCGAGTCTGGAGGCAGTGGGAGAGGGGGAAGGGTAGAAGTGTGCAGGTGAGAGTTGGAACTCTGAATGTTGGGACGATGACTGGCAAATGGCGAGAGTTGGCTGATATGATGGAGAGAAGAAAGGTGGACATACTGTGTGTACAAGAGACCAAGTGGATGGGGAGTAAGGCTAGGAGCATTGGAGGTGGTTTCAAACTGTTCTACCATGGTGTGGATGGGAGGAGAAATGGTGTCAGGGTAATCCTGAAGGAAGATTATGTCAAGAGGGTATTGGAGGTGAGGAGAGTGTCTGACCGAAAGATGAGTGTGAAGTTGGAAATTGAAGGGGTGATGATGAATGTCATCAGTGCATATGCCCCATATATGGGGTGTGAGATGGAGTATAAAGAAGATTTCTGGAGTGAGTAAGATGAAGTGGTGGAGAGTGTATCCAAGGATGAAAGAGTGGTGATTGGAGCAGATTTCAATGGGCATGTTGTGGAAGGGAATAAAGAGGATGAGGAGGTGATGCGTAGGTACGGTCTCAACAAGAGAAATGTGGAAGGGCAAATGGTGGTAGAGTTTGCAAAAAGAATGGAAATGGCAGTGGTAAATACGTATTTCAAGAAGAAGGAGGAACACAGGGTGACATACAAGAGTGGAGAAAAGTGCACACAGGTGGATTACATCTTAAGCAGGAGATGCAACCTGAAAGAGATTAGTGACTGTAAGGTGGTGGCAGGGGAGAGTGAAGCTCTATAGCATCGATTGGTGGTCTGTAGGATGACTATAGAGGTGAGGTTGAGGAAGAGAGTGAGGGCTGAACCAAGAACCAGATGGTGGAAGCTGAAGGAAGAAGACTGTTGCGTGAAATTTCGGGAGGAGGTGAGACAGGCGTTGGATGGTTGTAAAGATTGGTGGGATGATTGGGCAACTACAGCAGAAGTGGTGAGGGAGATAGCTAGGAAGGTACTTGGTGTGACATCTGGATAGAGGAAGGAAGATAAGGAGACTTGGTGGTGGAACGATGAAGTACAGGAAAGTATAAGGAAGAAGGGGTTGGCGAAAAGGAAGTGGGATAGTCAGAGAGATGAAGAAAGTAGGCAGGAGTACAAGGAGTGGTGGCGAAAGGCAAAAAGAGAGGTGGCAAAGGCCAAGGAAAAGGCATATGACGAGCTGTATGAAAAGTTGGATACAAAAGAAGGGGAAAAGGATTTATACCGATTGGCAAGACAGAGGGACCGAGCTGGGAAGGATGTGCTGCAGGTTCGGGTAATAAAGGACGCAAATGGGAATGTGCTGACGAGCGAGGAGAGTGTGTTGAGAAGGTGGATGGAGTACTTTGAGGAGCTGATGAATGAAGAAAATGAGAGAGGGAAGGTTGGAAGAGGTGGAGATAGTGAATCTGGAAGTGGGGTTGATCAGTAAGGATGAAGTCAGGACTGCTATGAAGAAGATGAAAAGTGGAAAGGTGGTTGGCCCAGATGGTATACCAGTGGAGGCATGGAAGTGCTTCGGAGAGATGGCAGTGGGGTTGTTAACAAGATTGTTTAATAAAGTCTTGGAAAGTGAGAGGATGCCAGAGGAGTGGAGATTAAGTGTACTGGTTCCGATTTTCAAGAATAAGAGTGATGTGCAGAGCTGTGGAAATTACAGAGGGATAAAGTTGTTAAGCCACACCATGAAGGTGTGGTAAAGAGTAGTGGAAGCTCGGTTGAGAAGAGAGGTGACGATCTGTGAGCAGCAATATGGGTTTATGCCAGGAAAGAGCACCACTGATGCAATGTGTGCTTTGAGAATGTTGATGGAGAGGTTTCGGGAAGGCCAGAAGGAGTTGCATTGTGTGTTTGTGGATTTGGAGAAAGCTTATGATAGGGTGCCAAGAGAGGAGTTGTGGCATTGTAATGAGGAAGTCGGGAGTGGTGGAGAAGTATGTGAGGATCGTGCAGGATATGTATGAGGACAGTGTGACAGCGGTGAGGTGTGCGGTAGGAATGACGGACTGGTTTAAGGTAAAAGTGGCATTGCACGAAGGATCGACTCTGAGCCCTTTCCTGTTTGCAATGGTGATGGACAGGTTGACGGACGAGATCAGACTGGAGTCTCCATGGACCATGATGTTCGCGGATGTTATTTCAACGGGTCAACAGGGGCTCAAACTCAAAACCATAAGATCTTAAGACAGCCACCTCAACCTTTAACCCAACACTCGGCTTGGTTCTGCATGTGATTTATGCACAAGCTCCTCCATGAGGCCTTGATCAATGCAAACAAAACAAGAAAGAGCAATTAGAGATTACAGACCCTCACCAGGACTTGTTTTGTGTGGAAAATAAATGTGCGGATTACTGAATGAAAGGTCTAAATGGTCTCATTGTAAATGTGTTTAGGTCAAAGGTCAAAAAAGTTGGAAAGGTCAAATAGTCGAAAGTTCTAAAGGTTGAAATGTGGAAAGGTAGAAAGGCCTGAAAACGTTGAAATGGGATTAAAGGGTCAAAATGGTCTGAAGTGTTTAAAGGGTCTTAAAGGTCAAAGAGATCGAAAGGGAATAATTTAAGGTCTAAAGAGGAAGAATTGTCTGAAATGGTCTCAATGGTCATAAAATATATAAAAAAGGGTCCAAAGGTCAAAGGGGTCTACAGGGTATTAAAAGGTCTGAAAGGTGTGAAGGTCTAAAGGTATAAAGGGTAAAAAGGAGTCAAAGGGTTTTCAGAGGTCTACATGGTCTGAGAGGATCTAAAGTGTCCAACAGGTCTAATGGTTCTGAACGGTGTAATGGGGTCTGAGGGGTCTACAGGGTCTTGAGGGTCATGAAGAGTTCTCAATGGCCTTAAAGGGTATTAGCGATCAAAAGAGTCATGAGGGTTTTAGGGGTCGAAGGAATCTTAAGGGTCTTACTGGTCGAAAGTGTCTAAAATGTATTTAAGGGTCTCAATGGTCTTAAAGGTCTCAAATGTCTTGGCCTCTAAATGATCTTAAAGGGTGTTAGGGGTCTTAAGGGTCTTTGAGGTCTAAAATGGCTTAGAGGTCTTAAGGGTCTTTGGGGTCCAAAGAGTCTTTCGGGTATGAAAGGGTGTTAGGGGTCTAAATTGTCTTAGGGGTCTTTAATGGTTTTAGGGTTATAAAAGGCGAAGAGGGTCTTATGGTTCTAAAGGCTCTAGAGGGTTTCAGGAGTCTTAGAGTCTTCATGGTCTTTAGGGTTTTGGGGTTGTAAAGGGTCTCAATGGTTTTAGGGATCCTTCAGAGTCTCATGTAATTCATACACATACTCACATTCTGAGTGGACAAACAAACAAGATGTCATGCACAGCATGATACTACTTGCGAAGTCCATAAAACAAATTTGACCTTTAAAATAATTGGTTGAATTCAATGACCAAATCTGAAAATGCTCTTCAAATTTAAAGTCAATCGGATGAAAATTGACAATTTTAGCAATCTGGCCTATGTGAACTTTTTGGTCAATGTTGACCTCAAAAATAAATGGTGGTTGACTTTAGTGATCTGAAATATATATCCTGTTCAAATTTCTCGTCAATGGGATGAAAATCGGCAGTTTTAGCAATCTGGCTGATGTCAACTTTTTGTTCCATGTTTACTTCAAAAATAATTGGTGGTTGAATTCAGTGACCTGAAATATATATCCTGTTCAAATTTCTCGTCAATCGGACGAAAATTCAAGATTTTAGAAATCTGAAAAATTTGTTGACCATTGGCCTATGTTGACCTTTTGACCTCAAAAACAATAGGCTTCTTCCTTATGACAATCTCTTCCATGTGGTGAAGTTCCGTGAAGATCAGTTTAAAATAGTGACCTGTAGGTGACAAACATAAAAAGAAACAGACAGACAGAGAATAACGCACACGACAAACCAATATACTTGAAAAATAATTGATTTTCGCAAGTTCCAAACAGACCCAAATGCAACACCCTCTTCTCTGGCGAAGGTAATAAATAATAGTAAGTTTTTTTTTTATTGCAGTGAAATTTGTCTCAAGCACTGTTCATCTTAAGAAGACAACAGGAGTCACGTATAAGACAAGAATATCAGTGTGATTTCACTTTAACAACAAGAGAGATTAGAAGACATGGACGTATGAACATGGTCTAAGATTTGAACTTGCAATTCCAGATCATGGGCTTAGAAGAATGCAAAACAAAAAACCCAAGTTCAACAATATGCTTGGTAAGCACCAATGAAGTTTGAAAGGTTAGCCAATGAATGTTTCAAAAGGTTTCACAGCTAACGAAGTCAAAGGGCTTAAGAAATATCTATGAAGGTCAGATAGAAAGTACAACTCTTGAATTTGCCATTTTGGAAATGTCATTTTAACAGTGTCTCTTTTCAACAGCGATACAAGGCTCACAGAGCAAGCTTGTCCTTAAATTACATGCAGGACAAGGACAGTTGGAGATATCAATTACAAGGAGATTAGCACATGGGTTTAACCTGGAACCTCTGCATCACAAGCTTTGTGCTCAGATGGGAGCATCAAGCAGGCAAACACTTTTGGCCCAAGCCCCCTGAAGTTCCATCTTTGGCATGATGTGCCATATGCTCGTAGTATGCATCTGGTTGAGAAGAATTATAGAAATAATTTTACCAGCAAGAGAGAAAATTAATATATCCCAATAACTCACCATTTATTGTACAGTGAAATATATATAGTGCAGTGAAATTTGAGGAATGAGAAAATCATAATTATAGTCCAAGACATGCCACCTCTATTATTTTTTAATATAATATCCTATTGACTTCAATGTCATTGCTCCATTTGTCCTTCAAACTGTCGCTGACAGTAAAAGCAGTTTTGAGATTGCTCCTTCAGCTAAATCTTGGTTGCTTCAATTGGTTCCTCATCTTCAGCAAATAGGTGGCTACCTAAGTGGGACTTCAAATGTCAAAACAGTCACTGGGGGCCAGGTCCGGTCTCTTTGGGGTGGTGACACAGCTGTCCAAACCACAATCCAGATGGCAGTCTGTGCAACACAGGCCTTTGTGCACAGGTGCATTGTCATTGAAGGAGGAACACACCTTTTGTTTACATGTCTCAGCATTTGTCCTTCATGGTCTGCTGCAATTTTTGCATGATGCTGCCTTAGTGTTCCCATGTGATGTAGTTGCGGGAGGCCTACAGTCATTGGGCAGATTTCCTTCACATGCCAGAATCCATGGCTCATGATGCTTCGAAACCTGGTAAAAAAAATCCCACATACTTCCCTGCATATATTTATCCATTGTCCATTAATGTTCTTGTAATTCACATGAAAGTACACCAATGTGTGCTATCCCTCGAATGGACGTTACACTTGGAGTCCCATCTGCCGACATTAGTTGATAGATGCGTTAAAGATCCCATGGTGTATTTCGTAAAGAGAAAGCGAGCTATCATTGGCACCCTGAGCAACTTATAAATTCCTCATTTAATCTACTGGAGGGTATTGCATCAGTGGATCAGTCAATGATTTTACCCTGCAGCCTGGTGCTGCATACAAAAGCAAAATAAATATCAATTGATGCTTGATAAGACACTGTCTTGAGAAAGTCCATGTTTTGTGGATATTTCAGTGACCTTCACTGGACGATCCTCCATCATTCATGACTCAACCTCGGCAACAGTTTGTGAGTTGGTCGCATAAGCTGGCCATTCTGACCTGGGCTCATCTTCAAGGTCTCATGTCCTCATTTAAAAACAACTGCGCATTTGGCAACTCCAGTCGAAAACGAAGGTGCAACTGTATTGTATATAAGCATCCACCATATATTTGTGAATTTCATTGGAGCTGGCACCTTCTTTGCATCAACACATCGATGCTGAATCTTCAGAAGCTATCCATTATCGAAAAAAAGGTTGATAAAAACCATGACTCTCAGGTGCCAGCCAATATCCTGTTTGTAACATATTGGAACACCCCTTCGCCACAATTTGTGGTGTGTAAAGTGCCCAGGATTATATTAAAGGTGTTGCTGAGTAACGTGTTGGATTTGCTTGAAGAGTCCTGAATGAATGCAGCTTTGAGCCAATACCACTTTGTTTATGTGACCTCCAAAGTGATTTGAGAAAATTCGAGAACAAAAAAACGACTCTAGCTTGAGCAAAACTTGAATAACAAAGTCATTTTTTTTTGTTCCTGCTAACTGAAAGAATTACATAGCCAATTGTTTTACCTTTACTGAAACAGAATGATGATGGAGGAAACGGGAAATATGAGCCCTTGGGGAAATAAGGATGCTTGCAGAAATTTGACCCCTTGGGGGAAATTGCGTGCCTTGCCATACACAGCCACCCAAATAATTTGCAGCCATTTTAAAAAAAAGGGGTTTTCAGAAGATATGTTGTGGTGCTTCCATGACATTCATTTTGTGCTGACTGAATCATGCGGGTGATCATGTAGATAAAAAAGGCATTCACATGCATCGTCAATATAGTCCAAAGACATTGACATTAGGAAGATCTTTAAGGAGTCCATATGGCCCTGTTCACTATATTTGACATTATTAGGCTTTTGGCGAAACAGAGTGTCATTGGGCTTATGTAATTTCATATTTTGTGCACTCGTGGCTGTCTGTTATTTTGTATCTGTTTCATAGCACTTATTTGTTTTGTATACAATATCAAGGCTCGTGGAGTAGCTAGAAAATAGAACAGATAAGGATGTAGTAGAACAAAAGGAACAGTAAAGAGAGGGGGGAAACACACCAACAGTAGGAATGAGGGAAAAAATAGAGGAAGACTTGGAGAAATAAGGAATGTGGGGAGAATGAGGACGAGGGGAGGACACGATGGACACAGAAGCAAACTCTCAGGAAGGAAATACTGGAGGCTTGAAAAAGAAGTGGGCTTTGGGAGGGTTAATGTGGGTAAAATATGGCTGTGGATGGGGGATGATCTGAGAAAGTGGTGATCTGAAGCATTATATTGCACTAGCAGAGGTACCCGGTGCTGTTCTAATCTTGTTGGCATTTCTAAAAAATAATTTTTTCTTCTATATTTGTGGGTGCCTAAAACACTTCCCTACACCCAATAAGGGATGGGGTTGGGGATCATTTAATTTTACCTTTCACGTAGCTACAAAGACCGAGGTACAAATGAAAGATTAATTTTTGTTTAACCAGAAAAATCAAACTTTTTAAAATTGTATTTTTCAAAAAATACTCCCCGATACTCATTGACGGACCTCTGAAAGTTTGACGAAGATTGATTCAGCCATCTCTGAGAAAAATGACGACACACACACAGACAAACAGACAAACGGCTCTCTTATAGTATAAATTGTGTTGAGAAATTGTTGGGAAGAGTGCGCAAAATTGTATTATATCTGTATTACCAGAGTGCCGCACTGCTCGCCGGAGCATTGCAAGAGCACTTGGTTCTGAGACTGGGCCTTGACAACCCAGAACCCACCTTTCCCACATCCAGTCAGTATCGAGCCGAGCCTCCCCATCTGAATAACAGTGAGCGGGAGTACGTACTTGGTACAACAAGACCACGCCTGATGCTTGGTGAGTACAAGGTAGATGAGGTGAAATGTTACAGTGACCATAATAAAAAATTTCTGCTATACTCGAAATAATAAATCGTAAAATAAAATACATTTTTTTAAAAAGACACTTCTGAATGAAGAACACAGTAACTTGCACATTTTTCTCCCAAATGCTATTATTGCCAAATTACCAGAGTACTAACTGAAGGTTTTCATCTGAATAAATTCCAGTGGTGATAAAGGTTAACCTGGACTTTTTATTAGGAGTCACTAATTCAAAGATTGCAAAAATAATTGTAAGATGCTGAAATTTTGTGCAGCGATAGTGTGCACCTTGAGCAAGTTGCACACAGGAAGTGACGGTGATTATGGTTCAAAGCATTCTGGGTTAAACTGAGACTGCGGGCAACATGGTCACGTGTGCTGTGGAACAGAGGTGTATCATTTAGTTTCTTGAGAAGAAGAGCAAACCGGCTGAAATTCACCGGAGACCATCTGCACAATTTGGCAATGCATGTCTTTCAAGTAATGTGTTAAAATGGTGAAGTTAATTAATGAATAGTCGTCAATTGGTGAGAACTCTTGAAATTTCCAGATTAGTACACATGTGAAATTGCAGAATAATTTGGTGTCAGTGGGAAAGTGTGGAAACAATCATTCATTCTCACTTTTAATTCACCAGGTTTCGTGTATGGTGTGTACCAAAGGACCTCTGTTTGAACAAAAAACAGTGATAACTTGTAATGAGAAGAAGATAGTCCAAGACATTGTCACATAGGGATGGGGGGGGGGGGATAACTTGTAATGAGAAGAAGATAGTCCAATACATTGTCATGTAGTGGTGGGGGGGGGGGGGGAGTGGATAACTTGTAATGAGAAAAAGATAGTCCAAGACATTGTCATGTATGGGGTGGAGGGGGAAGGGATAACTTGTCATGAGAGGAAGATAGTCCAAGACATTGTCACATAGGGGAGTGTGGGAGAGGGGGGAGGGATAACTTGTAATGACATATGGAGTCCATTATTTCATGCCAGTGAAAGCAAGTCAGTATGGAGTGGAGACATTCTTGGTCCCCACCATCATAAAATAAATGTACCTTCCACGATCATCTGGGAAAGCTTACCAAAGTGTTTCGTGAACTGAATAATTTAATTTGCATGGGCTTTCTTGAATTCTGTGAAAACTTCAATGCACATCACTACATTGAGTTGTTTCACGATGAAGTGAGACTGCAATTATGTAGACGACAGCCAAGTATGCAGTCTCAGTGTGTGTGTGTGTGTGTGTGTGTGTGTGTGTGTGTGTGTGTGTGTGTGTGTGTGTGTGTGTGTGTGTGTGTGTGTGTGTGTGTGTGTGTGTGTGTGTGTGTGTGTGTGTGTGTTTACTGCATTTTATTTTTTACCCTCGCCAAAGGAGAGGGTGCCATCTCCCCCACCAGGTTTTTTTGGCGAGGAGGGTGTTTGGATATGGACACCCAGCAGGATTAAAAACAAAACCTGTCAAAGGGTGGAGGAGCTCCTTGTGAGCCAACGGCCATCCAAATCTAGTGGCCAACTGTGTCTGCGGACGTCCTCCTGCAGTTGGGTTACTTCTTATTAGGAGGTTGGTGGCAGGATGTGCACTCCGGCCACCGTAAAACCCTTCATTCCGCAAAATACAAAAACGCAAAGAAATCTGAAAACCCACTCTGTGGGAATACCTCCTGTGCAGCTTCCCTTCGCAGGGCAGCTCACCGGATGACAGGATTGGGGCAAAGCCTTCGGGACCCCCAATCTTTGATGATAGAAGGGAAACCACGGGGTAACATTCCCAGGTCAGATTACGGGAGAGTGTGTCGGAGTGGTGCTGAGGTGTTGTCCACCAGACGGCGGTCTTCTTGTGTTAACCTGAGGTGGACCCTCGGGTGGGTGCCTGGAATGTCCTATCCCTTAGAGAGGATAATCACCTGTCTCTGTTATCATCTGAGCTCAAGCGTTTGGACATTGGTATTGCAGCACTCTCTGAAGTTCGGAGAACGGATTGCGGCAAGATCATGATGGGTGGTTACACCTACTATTGGTCTGGTCATTCTGATGATTACCATGCCCAAGGAGTTGCTGTAGCTGTGTCAATTAAGATGATTCCAATGATAACTGAGGTAACACCGGTCAACGTGCATATTATGAGACTAAGGATTCGTCACTCCTAAGGTGTCATTTCCCTGGTCTCTTTTTATGCTCCGACTGAGGCGCGTGATCTAACCGTGATGGATGCATTCTACGCCACGCTCGAGTCTGTGGTTGATCAGTGCCCCAGGCGAGATACACTTCTAGTCTTGGGGGATTTCAAAGCATCGACTGGAACTGATAGGGATGGTTATGAGATGTGTGTTGGTCCCCATGGGTCAGGAACTGTGAACCTGAATAGCATGAAGTTCCTTGACTTTGAAAGAAGTCATGGACTGAGGGTGGCTGGTTCATGGTTTCAGCACCCACAAGCTCATCGCTGGACATGGTATTCCAATGCTGGCGGTGTGGTAAAGGAGATTGACCATGTCCTCGTTGATGGTCGCTGGAGGATGATCCAGAACTGCAGGGTCTACCGGAGTGCTCAGTTCCTCAATATTGACCACCGGCTTGTTGTAGCAACTCTTAAGTTGCACCTTAAATCCAGGAGAATGGTACCATCCCAGCCTAGGCTGGATGTTGGCAAGCTCAAGGATGAGAGGGTAGCTGAGAAGTTTGCAAACAAGCTGAGTGGAGATTTGGGGGGTCTGGGTGCTTTGCAGAATCCCAAAGAGTTGTGGAGTGCCTTCAAGACCACCATCCTTGATGTTGCTGGTGGATGTCTTGGAACTCACCAGAGAGCAAACAAGAATTTTGTCTCTCAAGGGATAACTGGATACCATTAACCAGAGTCGCAGGGCCAGGTTGAATGGCAGATCTGAGCTGTTTAGGGAGCTGAGGCGTAAAACTGTACGTGCGCCAAGGGTGGACAGGAGGCCTAAATGCGAGGAATCTGTGAGGGGGTAGAGCATCACCTGTGGTCAAGTGATTCTCGTGCTGCTTACAGGGGAATTCGCGTATTGCGTTGATCCGAGCCATCCCTCGGTGTACTGCAGTTTCAGCAGATGTTGGTGGGCTGTTGACAGAGGAGTCCGAAGTGAAGGCCCGCTAGGTCGGTTACTTTGAGCGGTTGGACCAGGCTGATCCACCAGCTGTCGAGTTGGATGTCAGGGGTGTGACATTAACTGTTGCTGACCCTCCAAGCAACTGTGGTCCACCTTCCCTTGTGGAAACACAGGCTGTGGTGAACCGGTTGAAATGGGGTAAAGCTCTTGGGATCTGTGGCATCCATGCCGAACTTCTCAAGGCTGGTGGAAATGCTGCATTCATGTCGTTGCATGCAGTTCTGTGCTCTGCCTGGAACACGGGCACAATCCCAACTTACTGGAAGAGGGGCCTTGTTGTCCCTCTCTGGAAAGGGAAGAGTGATCACCAAGACTGCAACAACTACTGAGGGGTGACGCTGCTCCCAGTGCTAGGCAAGGTCTTTGCTCGGATAATTATTGATAGGGTTCGCCACCATCTGCTTGAGCACCAGCGTCCAGAGCAGTCAGGCTTTACACCAAAGAGGTCAATTATTGACCGTATCCTTGCCTTGGGGTCCTCACCGAGCGCAGACAAGAGTTTTGGCAGGGGCTGCTTGCAGCTTCTGTTGATCTCTGTAAAGCGTTTGATTAAGTGAATCAGGATGCCCTCTGGAAGATTCTCGGTCTTCGTGGGGTGCCACCAAAACTGATCGATCTGATGTCTGAACTCTACCCTGGAACTGAGAGTGCTGTGAGATGTGGTGCACCATCTTTGACTTATTTCCAGTTGTTACTGGAGTTCATCACGGGTGTGTACTGGCCCCCGAACTTTTCTGCTCTTGCATGGACTGTATTCAAGGGAGGGTGTCGGAGAGATCATGCTGCGGTGCATCGTTTGGGAATGTCAAGATCTCTGATCTTGATTTCGTAGATGATGCAGTCATCTTTGCGGATAATTTACATATCCTTTTGGGGGCCCTCGAGGTGCTGAATGAGGAGTCAGAGCCACTGGGATTACGGGTTTCCTGGGTCAAAACTAAAATCCAGACTTTCAATGACATCCTGGATGCTGCTGTCCTGTTTGTGCCTGTTTGTGGTGAGGATGTTGAGGTCGTGGAGAGATTCACTTACCTTGGCAGTGATATTCATGTCTCTGCTGGCTGTGAGTCAGAAGTCAACAGTCGTCTGGGTCGGGCCTGGGGTGTCATGGATTCACTGGATAATGGGGTGTGGCACTGCCCGTACCTGTGCGGTTCGACAAAAGTCCGAGTTTTCAGGTCCTTTGTGCTTCCAGTCTTGCTCTATGGATGTGAGACTTGGACTCTGACCAAGGATCTGAGATGGAGACTTAATTCCTTTGCTACCAGGTCTCTTCGGAGACTCCTTGGCTATTGCTGGTCGGACTTTGTGTCCAACGAGCGGTTGCTGAGAGAGACTGAAATGAGATTTGTTACTTGCATATTCCGTGAGTGTCAGCTGCGGCTGTATGGACATATGGCTCATTTTCCTGATGCTGATCCTGCTCACCAGATTCTCTCAGCGAGGGAGTCTCGTGAGTGGAGGAGGCCAATGGGCCGACCACGTACGTCGTGGCTGCAGCAGGTTGATCGGCATCTCAAGCAGATGGGGATAGGCCAGGCATCTGCCTGGGAGATGGCCAGACGGAGGCCCCTGGAGTACCGCCACAAAGTGGACGCAGCGACGCACTGCTCTGGTACATGCTCTCATAACTGTCCTGACCTGAAGGAGGGTATTGCGTTTGGCTCCATTTGTTACCCTCACCGAAAGAGAGGGTATTGCGTTTGGGTCCATTTGTTACCATCACCAAAAGAGAGGGTATTGCGTTTGGGTCCATTTGTTATCCTCACCGAAGGAGAGGTTATTGCATTTGGGTCCGTTTGTTTGTCTGTTTGTTTGTTTGGCAGCACAGAACTTTTGTTTTTCTCCATTACCGCTTCTTTGATTGAGACGAAATTTTCACCGTTGGTGCAACGACTCAAGTAGAATGTCGTAATTATAATTATGACATCATAGGTCACGTTGTGTGGCAGCCATATTGGAAAAACAGAAAAACTTTGGACCTCTGTGTCTCTGAAACCGCACAAAGGAAAAAATTGAAACTTGGCACTTAGCAAGTACTCCTCATGGGGAATGAGTGTGATTTTTATGACATCACAGGTAACTTCGTTATGAGGTCATAATTGCATATGTGATTCGGCAGCCATATTATTTTTTTTTAAAATACTTTCAAAAATCTTCTTTGAAATAGCTGAACAGATCAAGGCAAAACTATACACATATGACCGTCTATCCATGAGGAATAAAAGGTTCACATATGTGGCATCATAGGTCACATGGTTTGTCAGCCATATTAGATTTACCCTAGAACATATAAAAATCTTCTTTTTCCAAAAATATAGATTGAGGGCAAACTTCACATAAATTTTCCGCAAGCATGCTTTTGCTAGGTTGTTAAGGAATAATTGAAAAGTCACATGGTTTGGCAGCCATATTGGATTTAAGAAAATACTAAATAATGTTTTCTCTGGAACTGCTTAATCAAATGATGTGAAACTTCAGAATTGTGATCTAGTTTTTGTGGAGAATAAATGTTTTAAATTTCAACGTGATCCAACACATGGTCTGGCAGCCAGAATTATTTAATTTTTTGATCTGGGTTCTTTTTTTATTATTTTTTTATTTTGAATAAGGCTCACTTGGCTGTGCCTGGATAGGTTTGAGGGTAGAGGAGTAGCAGCAGAAATGTGAATCCTATCCATGTTCCTCCTGATGACTTCATCTTTGCTTTTTGCTTGTTTGGGTTCCTTCTGATTACTCCAATGCAGGACTGTACGTATTTGGTCTTCCATTTGATTTGAATAGAATTTATTTTAATCCCATTCTAAATTCCATTGAATAATAATGAAAACGTCAAGGGTCAGGTTAGGTGTCCAATCAAAGCCTTTTGCATAAAAGCAGGACGTCTTGATACCCGGTCATCACTGCCAGCAGTTATTATAAAGTGGCAGTTCTCATTTTGTCTCTTATTAATTACATAATGCACCAGCGCACAAACACCACATAAAATACCCCACGCAAAAGTACACAAACACCACACAAAAGTTCAGGTGAGGGTCTGCAATCCCTGATTGTTCTTTCTGGTTTGCTAGTAAGGATCAGCTTGCTACGCTCACCTCTTCATACGTCATTACAGAGATTTCCATCACAGATTTGCTGTTTTCTCATGATTTACATCAATCATAACACAAACATTTATTTTGTACAAAATTATTTGTAATATTATGCCTGGTATTGGCTTAATGGTTAGAGTGCTGGGCTTGAGATTTTAGGGTCCTGAGTGCAAATCCTGCTTGGCTGTTTAATTAATACCGGGGGGGGGGGGGGGGTGACTTTGCCTGTCATCCTTCTGAGGTCGGCAAAGTGAGTACTGGCTTGCTTGAATGATTGAGCCATTCGAGTATCCTGCGTCGGAGTGGTGACCTGTCCAGGATTGTGCCTAATAGCCCAGGAGACTGCTTGGGCAGCACTGATGCTCTGTGCAGGGTATGGTCCAAATGGATGGATTTTTGATATAATATTTATTTGTAATTTATTTGTAAAAAGGTCCAAGTGGTCAAAAGCTCAAAAGGGTCAAGGCTGTCTCATCTGTCTGAAGGAAGTAAGGGGTCTAAAGGGACTTAAAGGGGTGTAAATGTTTAAAGGGTGAGGGGATCTAGAGGTGTCTGAAGTGTTGAAAGGGTCTTAAAGGTAAAATGGGCCTGAACATTGCAAATCTCAGGCCAGATTAGATCTGTGACTTGCTACAGGTGCCAAGTAAACCTGTACTAACCTGTTTCATAGTCACGTTGTGGGCAACTAAACCATCTCCCTCAACAGGTTTCCTCGTGAGTAGGGCGTATGGTTATTGACACCCAGCAGAATTAAAAACAAAACCTGTCAAAGGGCGGAGGAGCTACTTGTGAACCAAAGGCCATCCATGTCTGGTGCCCAACTGTGTCTGTGGACATCCTCCTGCAGTTGGGCTCCTTTTTCGAGGAGGGTGGTTGCAAGATTTGCACTCCAGCCACTGTAAAACACTTTATTCCGCAAAACCCATAAACACAAAGAAAATTGAAAACCCACTTTGTGGAAGTACTTCCTATGCTGCTGCCCTTTGCAGGGGTGGTACTCCTGCCTCACATATAGCTCGACTTCACGCTGTGGAAACCAAGGCTTTTGGGATCATTGGTATCTACGGCGATGAAGCTGAGTCTTTTTTAAATCCTCGTGGAGGATCTCTAAGTCTTACTCACTTTGTTGTTCTTGTGGACTTTTTTGTTTCACAGCCTACAGTTTTCATCGAAACTTCCTGAAACTTGGCGTATATATGTAAAAATACCCTGCACAGACAGTAACGATCTCCGATTTTGAAAATTCCTCCAAGAAAAAAAGTTATGACGTCAAAATATCTCCGCTAATGGAAATCGCCGAAAAAATTATCTCCGAAACTAGGCAGGCTTTTTGAATTCTGTTTGCGGGAATCGAACAGGGCATTAGCATAGATGAATTACCGCACATATGATACATCACTATGATGTAATATTAATTTTTATGACGTCATTCCTATTTTTGACATTTTTTGTTTCACAACCCAGAGTTTTCATTGGATCTTCGTGAAACTTGTCATGTATATGCAGAAAGCCCATGCACAGGCAGGAACCATCTCCGATTTTGGAAATTATTCCGAGAAAAAAAAGTTAATGTAATAATATCGCCGCTAATGGAAATCGCCTATACCATTATCTCCGAAACTAGGCAAGCTGTTTGAATTTTGTTTGCGGGAATCAAGCCGGGCATTAGCACAGATTATAATTTATCGCAAACCTGATACATCACAATGACGTCATATTCGTTTTTATGACGTCATCATTAAGAGGACGAGGATCTTAGCTCATTCGAGCTTGTTTCCCTCACTCTCTCACCGCAGGCAGGTCGGTGGTCTTTTTGTCTTCTAACATCTCCTCTTCTCTGGCCTTGCCCCCTCCTGCTTTGTCTGAGCTCTGTCCCCTCTATATTTCTGCAGTGCTCTCAAAGTCTGCCAGAAACCCCCTTCAGGTGAAATTACCAAAATCAAGAATCACTGCTCACCTTCACTCTTTCATTCCTCTTTTTTTCCACTTCTGGAACAAACTCCCACACTTTCTTCAATCCCACTCTTCCCTCCAGGTCTTCAAAACAGCTGTTCACCACCATCTCTTATCTTCCCCCATCCAAAACCATGATCTTCTCTACTCCCGTTAATCCACCCCAAACACACCTCCTTCAAATTCCCTGCTTTCCTTCCTGAGAGTCCCTGTAATGTCCATCTTGTTTACCCTGTGTACCCCACCCCATACCTCTGTCTTCCACGGATCTCATAATGTCTCTGTTCCCCACTGTTTTGTGCTTTTCTCTCCCACCCCTCTTATCTCCTGCTCCCCTTGTTATATGTTCTGTGTGTTATCTCTTATACGAGGCTTGACATTGTATACAAAAAAAAATTGATCTCTCTTACTCTCCGCAAAATCTTCTTTCTCTCTTTGCTGATGATACCACCTTCTGACGTGACAACCCTCATCATTCAGATAGACAGGCAGCATCCTCTTCCCTCTCTCCAGACTTTGATATAATCACAAGCTGGTCAAACACTTGGACTATGTCTTTCAATCCTGAGAAATCTCACATTCTCACACTCTCTCTGTCTCTCTCAGAAAGGACTGTCTGGCAAACCCTCCCGTCTACTTTATTAACAATCCTGCTGAATAATTTCAATCACTCAAACTTTTTGGTCTCATTATCAACAATGATATTTTATGGACAAACATTTCTGTGTTTGCCTCCAAAACCAGTCGTTGACTGGGCATTCTCCTTCATGCAAAGTAATTATTTGGCATACCTGAACTCCTATCCACCTTCAAGGTCTTCAACTGCATTTTGATGAAGGATTGCACTCCCCTGCCTGTCACCTTGTTCAGTTTGACACCGTGGAAACCTAGGCCTTCAAAATCATTGGAATCTCCTGCAATTAAGTTGAATCTATGGGCCTATCTCTTTCACATTTCAGACAGGTTGGTGGTCTCTCTATTATTTACTGCCTCCTTTCTGGTCTTGTTCCATCTGCTTCTTTCCATGCTTTGGCCTTCCAGGATTATACAGGGTGCATGTGGTCCACCAACAACCCTCTTCTGGTGAAACTCCCAAAATTCAGAATCACTGCTCACTCACCTCCACTCATTCATTCCTCTTTTTCCCCACCTTTGGAACCAACTTCCACATTCTCTTCAATTCCACTATTCCTTCCAGGTCTTAAAGACAGCTGTTCACCACCATCTTAGTTCATCGCCCATCCAAAACCATGATCTTTTCCACCCATGTTAACCCTCCCCAAGCCCACTTCTTTCCAATTTTCCAATCTTTCCTTCCTGAGAGTTTGCTTCTGTATCCACCTTGTCCACCCCATGCATCCTCCCCTACCCCTCAATCATCCCCATATCCCTTATTTCTCCAAGTCTCTGTCTATTCTGTTCCTCAACCCTGCTGTTGGTGTGTTTTCCCCCTCTCGTTCTGGTGTTCTTTTTGCTCTGTTGCGTCCTGATCTGTTACATGTTCTCACTCTCCACGAGCTTCGACTTTGTCTACAAATAATAATAATAATAAATTATTTGTTTATTCTTGTTATGATCCAAGCAGCACACCAAGATATAATTATTGAGCGTTTCTCAGAGCAGCAGGAAAGGTCAAAGTTCATTATATACAGTATTGGTATTTTATAAGTACTGCATTGCATTTTAAACATGTTAGAGGAGTCTCACGGATATTATTTATTTGTTTTTGGAAAGAAAGTCACAGGTTGTTTTTTTGTTTGGTTGTTTGTTTAGATCGATATTTCCAAAATATGTTTTTCTGTTTCCAAATATTAGGATACAAATGTTGAATTTAGATTATGATTGATGTTAAGGTCAAATGCAGTGAGACAAAGTGTTGCAGGATTTCTTTCTCTAAGCATCTTACCTGTCCGTGCAGCCCAACGGTTGCACCTCATTCCAGCAGCTCCCCCACCCTTGTCTGATGATGAATGGCATCTGGTGAAAGAACGCTCAGCACATCGAAGAGACTTCCAACGACCCTGCGCCATCTGCAAGGAGGAGCTCGGAATTCGCAGCCAGGTAAATGCAATTCCAGTTTTGCTCGACAGAAAGACAGATTGTGGAAATGGTTTAAAATTCAAGCTAACCCCTTTCAAGCCAAATACTTGTAATAAGAGTTAGAGTGTTAATGACCCAGAAAGGACTACATTCTGCTTTGTCGTATGGTTTACACTCGATCAATGCTCCGAGGCAATTTGGTCACAATCATGGTCTGAGAGCTTTCCTCACAATTATGTGACTGTGGGATCCATCCCAGGTGAGATGCTTGGCTTCTCCGACGTACCTTAATGCCCCTGTTCTTCAACTAGCAGATGGTTATTTCACTGAGATGCAATGATCAATTTCCTCTGTCGGTTGCATCATCATTACTGAGATGCTGTAACTATGTAGCTTGTGAAGTACCCCTGTGGATTAGAGCAGGAAGAAGGATTTTGACAATCGTACCAATCCACCATGGGCCTGCTATTTTCAAATGGCACTTTTCACGTCCATCAGCAAAAGGCATTAACATCCTTCTGAAAAATAGCCGGATTAATGTTCCATTGAGACAGCCGGCTTAATGTTATTCTGAAAGATGGCATTATCACTGACACAAAGCCCTTTCTGTGAAGCACAAGAGTGACCGTTTGAAATCACCCACAAACGAGATCGCTCAAAGGTGAGAAAGCTGCTTTGAACTATTCCACCATCCTCTTCCCTTTTCATGATCCTTGACAATGTAGAAACAAAAAACTGGACCTGAAGCTCCTTTATTTTTTCTTTCTCCACGCCCACAGCTGTATGTAACAAACGAGTGCATCTCTTATCTACATGTGGACATGAACATCTCTGCTACTGGATACGATTTCAAAGATTGACAAAGGCTGCATAAGTGCATAATATACAAAAATAAACTTAAGCGATCATCAAATATTAGGTGTCCAAAAATGACCAAAACATTTTATTACGATTTTTTTAAAACATTGAATTAAACAAAAGATCTGAGATATGTGTGTATAACGTATATATGTCTTATATCTATAATAATAAATTACAATGTGAGTCAGTCAATCAGTGGGTGTGCGGTTTAAAAACATATTTATTTATTTAATTATTTTTTGTGTGCTCATGTTTCTTTTTGTGTGCATAATAGAATTGTTAGAAACAGTTGTGTATGAAAAAAACGGTGTGTGTGTGTGTGTGTGTGTGTGTGTGTGTGTGTGTGTGTGTGTGTGTGTGTGTGTGTGTGTGTGTGTGTGTGTGTGTGTGTGTGTGTGTGTGTGTGTGTCCTCCATAACTCCAGAACCATGAAACGTAACAGCTGAAACTTTGCAAGCATAGTAAGGGAACTCCAATGGAGTGCATGAGTGAAAATTGGGTGTATGGGTTAATTAAAACATCTCTTTTGAAGATAATTAACGGCCTTATTTAATTATATCTGTATCATATGCATCATTGGACACCTCACTCTCCCTCGATGGGGTCTTAATTCACCATTTTGTTTTGGCCTGCTCAACAATGCCTTGACTTGGAACAAGCCAAAAGATTTCTTAACAATAACTTTTTTTAAACTTTCCTCACTCATATCATTGAATGCCTGATCATTATACCTTTGAATCGATGAATACATTGCAATGCTTATAAATACTCGGAGATGCCAGCATCCGTGGCTTTATTTCATTTCCACACATACCATAACCTCGATCATCTCGAAAACTAAGCCAAATTACAAAAGTTAAACTCCAGAATTGAACTTAGCAGCAGTTCCGACTGCTAACAAAATGTTCATTTGTCCAATTCGGATGTAGTTTTACATTTTGGGCGTCTCCGGGAGGTGTATGTTTAATATGATTGATCGGTGATCGCTAATCACATGCCAAGCCAGTGGTTCCTTATCAACCATTTAATTGGATTGCTTCCTTGAATGTTCAAGCCACTTGGCGAGCACTCTACAATATTCGCACTGTCACTGAATACTGTATATTCATCGACTTGAACAAAGTTCAGGGGCCACTCACCTGCATTGGCCCTGCATTGTCCTGTGGCACATCGGGCAGTGGCTGGCTCACTGAAAATGTGCAATTTTATTTTACACCAAGTTTCCCATTTTTGTATGATCTTCTTTCATTATATGACCCACTACTTCGACATAGATATATACATTCATACATTAAATGCTTCGTTTTTTAAATGTCTTCAACCGTTTCATTGCACTGTTTGGTTAAGCCACTTGGTGAGTGCTCTTCAAGATTCAATGGCGATACCAGGGTTAGGAAGGCAAAATAAATTAGATGATTACAATGAGTAAAAAATGTTTTCAGTGGTTAGAAAGTAATGAATCGCCACATCACAATAGGATAACCGAGAGGTACGCACGCTCACTCAAAGCTGTCGAGCCTGGGTTCAAATCCTGACCCTTATATAAACTGTCATCTTGGTGTTTCATAGGCAGGATGATTCATCAGTATGTGTGCCGTCTCTCAGATGGACATTAAACTGGGCATCACATCTGCCGGAATCCCCCCTCTCCTTTCCCCCTCCCCCCCTTCCGCAGTCTCCCTCCCATCACCCTCCCCACTCTCTCTCTCCCTCACCCATCTGTCTCTCTCACCCCTATCCCACCCCTCACTCTCTCCCAACTCTATCCCTCTCTCTCCCAACCCTCTCTCTCCCACCCTCTCCCTCTCTCTGACCCCTCCCCTCTCCCTTCCTTTCCTCTCTTTATCCCTCTCCCTCCCTTTCCTCTCTTTATCCCTCTCTCTCCCTTACCCCTAGCTCCTACCCTGCTTCTCCACCCCCCCCTCTGTTAAGGGGACTGTAAAGGGCTGATGGTTTAGTTTTGAATTTAAAACTGTTTCCCCATAGGGTAGCTGTACGAATCAGATATGGAATGAGCCAACTGGACCGGTGCAAATGTCATTGCATGTTGTCAGCATGCATACAGGCATGCCTTTGCCAGGTAGATAGTATGGGTTTTAAATGTTCGCACCCGTTTTTATATAGAACCCGGTGGTTAAAAAGAAAACGGTGCTGTTTGGGCGTGTTTTATCACCCTGCCCTTCCCCTACCCTCACGCCACCTTCCCTACCACTTACATTATCTTTCCCACCCCTCCCCTCATGCTACCTTCCCCTCTCCTTGTGCTGCCTTCCTTCCCTTCCCCTCACACCACCTTCCCTTCCCTCATGCTTACCTATCCCCCTCTCGAGCACCCATGGACATTTTCTGGCAGTCTCTGTGTGCTGTGTTAATGTGCTGTTTTAATGTACCCCATTTCGATCAAGCCTGCAATACCCAACCCTCCCCCCCCCCTTTCTCCACAAATTCCACGATGAAACGCAATAGGAGAACCCCTCCCCTCACGCTTACCTCCTGCCAAACCCCCTACCACTCCCCACTTCTCTCCCCCATCCTCCTCACTTTCACTTCCACTCCCCCTCCCAAAGTGTTTAATGATGTTTGGTGAGGCATCACTCTCCCCACCCCTCCCCTCTTTCTCACTCTGTCCTCACCCCTCCTAGCTCCCCACTTCCTCACCCTTCCTACCTCCCCTAACCTCCTCCCCCTCGCTCCCCGTTGCTCTCTCCTCCCTCCCCTCTCTTCCCCCACACTCCTCTCTTCCTCCCCCCTCCTCCCCTCCATCCTCTCTCCTCCCTCCACTCCATCCCCCCCCTCTCACTTCCCTCCATCCCTCCTCTCTGTACAGTAATGGCAGTTCATGGTATAAACAAGTTATCTGATTATTTGTTTCAGGATTTTTACAATAGAAGGATGTAAAAGGAACGTTACATGTAGACATAGGAAGAGGCCATTTATTCAACCATGCTTTGCCAACTTTCATCAAACAGAATGTATGCCAACTCTTCCAACATTGTAGGTGAGTGGTGGGCAGAGGGAAAGGCAAAGTAGATGGGGGTGAGGCAGGGGGAAGGGGAGGATGTATAGTCCCAGATATTCCACAGTTGGGAATAGCTCTGGACACATTTATGGAAAGGCTTGATTGAATACCATTCATCTGGGGATGAGGGTGGTGAGAACAAAATAAACTGCAATCCATGATGACATGCAAGCAACATGATGAACAGACAGCTAGCATGATGAAGGATGTGGTCCTGATCCTGAACGAATACAATACTAGTGCACTTTCTAATGCTGATGACAATGATTAACTCAGTTATTTTATGTGTAGTTACATGTGCCTCAACTTATCAGCTTCAATGGATCTAAACCCATAAAATATGGAGCCTACTAAATGGAAGAGGATACTGGTTTGTGATTTTTTTTAAATTGTCTGAGATGCATTTACAATGACTGCCATCAAAACACCTTATTTCTTGATGGTATCAAAGTCGTTCACGTCATTATCCTCTCTTGACAGGTGCTGCTCAGCTGCTCACACACTTTCCATAAGGTGAGTGGTTTCATCAATTGATCTAGAAAAACATACTGCTTTTATCTCAGACAGAAGATGAGTACAAGTATGACCCTAACTAAGTTCAAAGGACATGCTATGTAGGGTGTTCAAAAAGTTATACAAATGGGAAACTAAAAATAGTCCACAATATACCCAATATTTTTTTCTCCTCACTAATGATATATCGCCAGATATTGAAAAATAAAAACGTTAGCGTGTCTTGGACTATTATGAGTAACATGTTCTGACAACTTTTTCAATTCCCCTGGTATATTGATTTGTCCATTGTCTCCGAATCTCCTTATCCTATAATACAGTACATTTACACACACACACACACACACACACACACACACACACACACACACACACACACACACACACACACACACACACACACACACACACACACACACACACACACACAACATGTCTACCAACAACATACAAACTTTAGATGGGAATTATCACAGAAATGATATACCATCACTGAACACAAGAAGGAGGCCGAGAGGCAGAACAGAAGGGATGCAAGAAAGGATGCTGCAGAAAAATAGACCACCTACTATTAACGAAGAACCAAATTATCCACAGAATGGATAGACTACAAAAAAGCTTTTCATCATGTCCCACATTCATGGATGATAAAATGCATGCAATTGTACAAGATGAACTCCAAAATAACCAAACTGATAGAGAAAGCAATTAAGCTTTCGCACTCCACATTGATATTACAGCATTCGGAAAGAAAGATCGACACACTCGGGGTGATGATAGATCGAGGGATCTTCCAGAGAGACAGCCTTTCACACTTCCTGTTTTGCCAAGCCCTGGACCCATGACCAACCTCATTAATGAGCAAGAACATGGATATATCCTGATATTAAATAAGAGAATGTCCAAAGAGACAAGAAAGGTGACACACCTACTTTGCATGGACTATTTAAAACTATTTGCACCAAATGACGAAAAATTGGCAGAACAACTCAAATTAGTGAAACAGTACTCTGATGACATTAAAATAGAATTTGGCCGAGATAAGTGTGCCAAGTGCACATTCATAAAAGTGGACCAAAAAAACAGACATCATGTAAGGAATGCATCGATTAATTTGCAGCAAGTAGCAGAATGTGAGAAATTTGTAGATAATAGTTGGTTACTGTTGTGGAGTGAGGTTGCCGAGCATATTCGTACAACTCTCAGGTGAGCAATAGCAAGGACGACAGATAGTTTTCATCACATCAGAAAAAGAAACCAGAACACCTCACAAGAGTGAGGCTAGTTTCATATCATCATTTGCGACTTAATTATGCATTGGACATCGCCAAGCGCATTTTTTTTTTTAAATAACAATTTAAAGAAAATTACCCCCGTGTGGGGGTGACGGTCATCTCTATAATGTTTTTTACTATCATAATTATCGATGAACCGTTGCCAAATATCTCCTAAAATGACAGACTAGATAGGTTTTGAAAATGGCGACTTTCACAAATTTCGTGACCGCGTCACCTTGACCCTGACCTCGAATCCGGGAAAAAATGTCGTTGGGTATCACTCATCGACCTCTACCCACATACCAAATTTCATCAAGATCGGAAGTAAAAAGTTTTCTTTGTACTGGGAGGTGTTTTTGACCATCTTCCAGATCACGTGACGATCAAATGGGACGGAAATTCAAAAATCTGTCTGGTTAGATACAAGATAATATTTTTTACTATCATAATCAATAAACAGTTGCCAAATATCTTGTAGAATGGCAGACTAGATAGGTTTTGAAAATGGCTTTTTATAACTTACGTGACCCCGTGACCTTGACCCTGACCTTGAACCCGGACAAAAGTTGTATCGTTGTGCAACACTCATCGACCTCTACCCACATACTAAGTTTCATCAAGATCGGAAAGAAAAATTGTTGATGGACGGACGGACATTTGGTCCAGCCTTATTAGGTCATCTCAGTAGAGATGACCTAAAAATGGGCCAAAAAGACCGTTTCTCAGCCCAAAGGGCCGGAATCGCACTATGGGCTCAGTTAATGCCTGGGGAATGATCTCTAAAATATACCTATCAAGATTGGTTCGGTTCCGTCCACTAATAACCGAGAAATAACAATTTGAATAAAATGGCCCGAAAGGGCCGTTTCTCCAGCCCAAAGGGCCATAATCTCACATTGGGCTCAGTTATTGCCCGCAGAGTGACCTCAAGAATATACCTGTCAAATTTGGTCCGGTTTCTTTTACGAATAACCGAGAAATAACAATTTAAAGAAAATGGACCAAAAGGGTTGTTTCTCGGCCCAAAGGGCCACAATCACACTTTGGGCTCAGTCAATGCCTGCACACATGTGTCTAGTATATGCCTCTCAATTTTCATTGAATTCTGTTCACGAATAATGGAGAAATAGACGTTCAAATGAACTGTACACAAGAAAAGAGAGAACGCGAGCGGTGCTTTGACCCTGTGGGGTGGAAGACCCCACGGGGTAAAAACAATATTTTGTATTTTCTTCCTTGGATCTTGTGTAGATAAATTAGTATGGTGTTCGCGCAGGCAAATTAGTATGGTGATGGGTTGAATGGCCTCCACCTGTGTTGGATTTCCTTGTATTTTTTTGTATCATAAACATTGACACAAATACAACAATACAGGAGCGAGACAACAAAGCATCATACAAATACCTCAAAGTAGAAGAGGGCCACCAAATATGTTACAAACAAATGCGCAAAACAATTATCAAAGAATACCTGTATATAATGAGGCTGATCCTGAAAACATGCCTTTCTCCAAGTAACAAAATCAAAACCATAAACCAACTTGCAATACCAGTACTGTATTCCATTACAGTTGCGGAATAACAAACTGGTCACAATCATAAATAAATAAACTGGAAATCAAAACAAGGAAATTCCTCACAATTTACAAAATGTTTTACAAAAATCAATGCATCCAGAGAATTACCTGCCGAGACGAGAATGAAGTAGCGGCCTGATGGAGCTCAATCAACCAAGTACACAGAATGAGTACTGTATTGGCTGAATATGTGAAAAGTGCAACAGACTGCCAAATCCAATTTGTAAGCAAACACGAAGACAACAAACCAGAGAAGATATCCATAACCCACTTAGCAAAAATTTTCAAAGACAGGTACGAATGGAAGATGTCACACAAGAAACCAAAACAACAATCAATACAGCCCCAACAATCGCAACAAACACAAAAGGAAAATATAAAACGAAATACCAACAGATATACACTGACAACTAGGGAAATGACTAAAGAGTAGGGAGGTATAAAAAAAGAGTTGGACAGATTGGGAGTAGACAAAGAAGGCTCTTTGGAATGGCTAAGAAGAGGTCAGCTCAATTGGGATGGAGAACAAATCATTATAAATGCCCAAGACCAAAGATGCCACACCAATGGCTTTAAGAAAATGGTGGGACAGAGTCAATCAGAGAAGTGTAGATTCTGCAAGGTAGAAACAGAAAGCATGAGTCACCTCCTATCAGGATGTAAAAAAAACCTCAAACCAAAACAGTTGTACACCCAAAGGCACAACAAGGTATGTAAAGTAATTCACTGGCACATCAAAATTCTCAATATCCCAGTTCCAGAAAACTCATGGAAATATGAACCAAAAGCAATCACTGAAAACAAGGAATGCTCATGTACGACTGAATGATCCCATCGGGAAGCATTGTAACCGCATATAGTACAGAGGTACAAAAAAGAAAAGAAGGCATTGCTAATTAAGGTGTCAGTACCCAGCGATTTTGACCTAAACAATGCAGAAGTCAAGAAAATGAAGAAATACTAAGATCTCAAAAATGAAGTGAAAAGATCCTGGAAGCTGAAGAACACCAAAATTGTACCAGTGGTTATTGGAGCAATGTGAATGATTACAACAAACTTTAAAGAAATTTTAAAAACCATCCCTGAGATTATGAATACAAACAAACTGCAGTTTGAAGCTGTGAGGAGTTGGGTGACGATCCTCAAAAGAGCCCTCGGAACAAAACTTTGAGAACAAGAAAACTTCTCAAATTGGTCCATGAATCATGATCCCTTACTGAAACGGAGGTGGATACTTTGAGACCTGCGAGGACTCCATTCCACCTTCTGAAACACGTATATGGAGATAACAATCAATGACACACATGTACACTTAATTGTATATCTATATGTACACAAATCCAAGCCTCATAGAGGAGCAAGATGCGATATATCTGGAAGCTCCAATCTCCAACGTGAATGTTAGATCACTTTAAAAATAAAATTCCATATTCTAGTCCA
This sequence comes from Eptatretus burgeri, assembly GCF_056783735.1. NCBI lineage: Eukaryota > Metazoa > Chordata > Myxini > Myxiniformes > Myxinidae > Eptatretus > Eptatretus burgeri. Next base: position 74,113,150 of record NC_140963.1, on the reverse strand, counting down.
TTTATACTTCCTTTATGTTTATTACTCTATATTTTCCAGATGTAAACATTGTGATAAGGTAAAATTTAGGACAAGTGCAAACACTGCGCAGAAGAGTCAGTGAGTAATAACTATTACTGTAATGGAATTATAATGGAATACATAATCGCAAATAATTCATAATCTCATGAGCTTAACATGGCCTTATATGTTCAGATATGCCTGCAGGCATTCGAGCACTTCTCTGGGAAGAAATGTTGCCCATTGTGCTGCCATGAAGAATACCAGGCACGAGTAGTGCATGAAGGAACTCATTGGTACAGAGCCAGGTGTGCAACCAGGTTAGCATGCATGCCATGCCTGAGATGCATCATGGGAAATCTGACATTATGCAGTGCTTTCGACAGCACCAGCAACCAGTACTTAGCAGAGCAATGTTACTATCACTCATTAATATTGTCAGATGTACTAAGTATATGTCAGAAAAAGCAAATTACTATCATTTTCTATAAAAAAATTAGTAATATGGTCTCATTATCATAAATTGAGTTGACATGGAGTTTTCACAGTAAGTGCACAATGTCGAATAAATTTTTAATTTTTCATTACCTGTACATACACATTCCAGAATTCAAGCATTGTGGAGAGGCTACTTATGTCGCAGGCAATACAAGCACAAGATTCTGGCTTTATTCCCAAAGGACATGAGTCTTCAAAGGAAGTTACATGAGGAGAAGGTGAACAATGGCAAGATATTGCACCACCTATAAAGAATATCCTATTTTTTTTTTTACAAATCAAAAGACAACTATGCAATTTACAGTGCTTTATGGTTGTATAAAGGACAATCACTGTGCTGGCATTGCTTGAAAGCTTTAAAAGACAAGTCTTGTTTTCAGAGTTGACCGATTTTAAGCAAACGCCGATGCAAAGGGTTACAACAATGGTATCTGGTATGAGTCTCCTGATTCAAAATATCTTTGAAAAGATAGGCTGAAAAGGGATCACAAAATTATATCTAAAAATGGAGTGATATGTCTCAAAGGTCATGAGTTTGAGTATTGTTTCAGGTCACTTGTGAAAGGGGTTGGTTGCGGCTAAAATAAGAGCAACGAATATGTAGTACCTCCAAGTGTTCATAAATCTTTGTAGGGTTTGGGGACATGGACTTGAGGAGCCAAGTAGCCTCTTCCTGCCTGCATTTCCATGTATTTCCTGCAAAAACAAACACTTATGTGAACTGTCATGCAACCACCCATATATTTAAGTGAGTACTGCTGTTTATACTTTTTCTGAACTATTATGTTGAAAGGAAGAAGTGCGATTTATAAAGGAAAACCTTTTCTCATTCATGATATTGTTGACGTTGGAGGGGGTACAAATTAGTTAGAATGTTACGTTAGCATGGTCCATGTGTTCATGTTGGTTAGAACATTTTTTTGTAACCAGGGACCCATTAAAGCAAGTTGTTCTGTTCTTATGTATGTCGTGAGGGGCAGTATAATTGACATTGGCATTATATAGGAAAGTATATACCGGGCGTAGTGGCATGCGCCTGTAATCCGGCTACTCTGAGGCTTGGGTAGGAGGATCGCTTGAGGACGGGTGCTCTG